>NC_087548.1:62918347-63530248 GCF_963921805.1 Phalacrocorax carbo
ATAGCTGATTCTGGGATTTCCCAGCCCATTCTGTACATAGGTGACCAGAGGGGCCTTGACAGGCTTGAGGAGTGGGTGCATGTGAACATCATGAGGTTCAACAATGCCAAGTATAAAGTACTGCACATCTGTCGAGGCAATCCCCAGTTATCAATACAGGCTGGGGAAATGAAGGGATTGAGAGCAGCCCTGCAGAGAAGGACTTGGGCATCCCAGTGGATTAAAATTGGACATGAGCCAACAATGTGCACTTGCAGCCCAGAAGGCCAACTGTATCCTAGCCTGCATCAAAAGCAGCGTGGCCAGCAGGTTGAGGGAGGTGATCCTGCCCCTCTACTCCACTCTGGTGAGACCCCACCTGGAGCCCTGCATCCAGCTCTGGAGCCCTCAGCGCAAGAAGGACATGGAGCTGTTGGAGCGGGTCCAGAGGAGGCCACAAAAATGGGCAGAGGGATGAAACCCCTCTCCTGTGAGGACGGTCTGAGAGAGTTGGGGTTGTTCAGCCTGGAGAAGAGAAGGCTGCAGGCAGACCTTATTGCGGCCTTCCAGTACTTGTAGGGGGCTTATAAGAAAGACAGAGAGAGACATTTTACCATGGCCTGTTGTGACAGGGTAAGGGGCAATGGTTTTTAACTGAAAGAGGGTAGGTTTGGACTGGACATAAGGAAGAAATCTTTTACAACAAGGGTGGTGAGGCATTGTAACAGGTTGCCCACAGAAGCTGTGGGTGCCCCATTCCTGGAGTGTTCAAGGTTAGGTTGGACAGTGCTTTTGAGCAACCTGATCTAGTTAAAGACGACCCTGCCCACGGAACATCTTCAGATGATCTTTAAAGGTCCTTTCCAACTCAAACCATTCTGTTATTCAATGATTCTATATTTAATACATATGCCATTTAGGAGTGGGGTGAGGGATATGAAGAACTGGAGCTAGGGTGAGCCTGTCTGTAAAACATCAGACTACTGGCATTCTGAGCATTATTTATCTCTGTTACTAATATGTCTGTAACTGAAAACATGTTGTCTCCCAGTGTAAATGTAGGGTAATGCCATGCAAGCTAATGGTGTTACTCTGCATTTACACCACAGGACAGAGAGGAGGATTCAAGTCTTTGTACTTAATAATCCCAATGATAATGGTTTATATTATAAATTCTGCCTGTTTGCACAGAGACAGATGATCAGTGATGGATGCTTTTGGATATTAGATGAGGAATGGATATTTATCATACCAAAGTCTGGACATTTTTATATTAAATAGATGGCAGTAAAGCATTGCACGTTTTAAAATCCTAATTAAATTGTTGTATTTTTAGTATGGAAACCTTAAAAACTACAAGCCTTTGTGATCTATGATGAATGATGCAGTCATTTTTGTACTGTAGAGTTAACGTCTTTTCTTATTATGCAGTGCTCATTATAGGAATATCCACCCAAGACAGTCTAATATTCTACTTCCTTTCCTTTCTAGTATAGAAATACAATACCAATAAGACAGTTTTGCCAAGTACTTTAACCTTTTTCTTGTAAGTAACACAGTGAGAATTTATTATCCATGATTGTGGGTGAAGTTCTTCTATTTTTCATGTGGAAAAAAAAACCAGGGTTTCCAGACAAGGAATATTTATGAAGTATTGAGTTTTCTCAACTACATGACCCTGTCTGTCTATCAGTGAATAAATTTTTCATTTGAAAATCAGCAAAGACAATGAGCGGTTATTGCTACTGGAGACCACAGGTCAGACCAAAAGAAAGACTTAAGTCACCTATATAGGATACAGGGATGCACAAGATTTCTGATGGGTATCCACCCACTACTGGAAAGGCCCAAGCACATGACTGCATCTTTCTGTGATAGAAAAGCTCCCCAGGCACCTGCTACTCTGTGATGCTCTTTTGCCAGCACGTCTGCCGAGCATGTTTGTGTATAGCTCAAACATAAGCCCTAGAGAAGTCCACGTAGAGGATGGGGAAGTTCTTAGATTTTCTGAGCCTTACTATCTTGTGGCCATGCTTAGAATATGACTCACACACACAGACAGTGCTGAATTCACAGTGGCCATACCTACTTTCTTTAAAAAATGCATAAGTGAAAAGCACCCAAATGCAAAGGAAAGTTAAAAGATGTTTTAAAGGTACAACTTCATTGACTTCATGACCCAGAGGAAAACGTACAGAAACTGGAAACTACGTCAGATGAGCAAGTGTGAGGATAGAAATACAGGATAAGCTTAAGAAAAAAAAAAAAATCAACCACAAAACTACCAGGGTAACATGGAGTAATTTTATTAGTATACTAGCAGTAAACAGAAGTACAAGGGAATAGTTGGTTGACTGAGAAAAAAATGAGAAAAAATATTGGCACATGAATTCCAGAAGGCCAATATCTTCTGATATCTTGTGATAGGGATCTTCACCAAAGACATCAACCACAATCAGAAAGCTGGTATAATCTTCAGGGGTAACACCTCAGTGTGTAACAGGGAAAGAACGGGTAAGTGCCTAGGTAAGTAAGGTGTTGTCAAATCACCTTGATATGAAACTACAGAGCTTTCTCCTCCTTGACTAAGTGCCTACAGCAATCTCAGAGTAAGCAGCATTATCTTTGAGGACCATTGAAGGTTTAGTGAGGCAATACAATAATGAACAAGAACAAATGTGTTATGTATCTTTGAAAATGGAAATAAGGGAAGAGCTGAAAGCCAACTGTCATTATCTTCAGTTCCCAGGGAAAAAGTGTAGAAAATGACCAAAGAATATTACAGAATCACAGAATCACAGACTGGTAGGGCTTGGAAGGGACCTCTGGAGATCATCGCATCCAAACCCTGTTCTTGAGCCGGGGCACATAGAGCAGGGGGCACAGGAATGTGTCCAGGCAGGTTTTGAATGTCTCCAGGGAAGGAGACTCCACAGCCTCCCTGGGCAGCCTGTGCCCCTACTCTGGCACCCTCACAGGAAAGAAGTAAACAGTCTACATAATGTTTTTCTTGTGGAGGGCTAAGCTACTCCATGGATTGTCTCCTGTAATTACATGAGTTATGCTAACTTGTGCATTGGCTTGTGGATTGCTGACAAGGCAACCACCGTGAGGGAAAAAAGGATCATTATGTGATCATTGTTCACATGTTCAGTGTCTTTGAGCACAAATGGCATTAAAGCAAAGAGGATGCTTAGCTTCCCCATAAAAAAGATTCTATACAGCCAGGAAAATCCCTTTCAGAGTTCTGTCAGGTTCATTGTCTGACTTGTTCCAATTTCCTGGAAAGTTGTAGATAAATGTGCTATTTATTTTCAGCAATGAGAAGCTTTAATTATCAGTAAGCTAAGAGTGTACATGTTCAAGAACAGGCTAACTGGGTAAAGCAGCCTAAGTAAGGCAAACATGTATAAAAGCAATAAACAAAATTTAAATACAATTTTAAAAAATAGCAATCAATTGTACAGATTAACCCATGACAAGGAAAATATATTAAATGGCCATTTGTTTGGTTTGGTTTATAGGTTTTCTTTACTTTTTTTTTTTCCCCTTAGGAGTCACAGGATGGTAGTGGCTGGAAGGGACTTCTGGATATCATCGCATCCAAACCGTGTGTTTGAGCAGGCACACCCAGAGCAGGGGACACAGGACCGTGTCCAGGTGGGTTTTGAATGTCTCCAGGGAAGGAGACTCCACACCCTCCCTGGGCAGCCTGTGCCCCTGCTCTGGCACCCCCACAGGAAAGAAGTTTCTTCTCATGTTTAGGTGGAACTTCCTGGGTTCCAGATTGCGCCCATTCACCTGTTGTTGGGCACTACTGAAAGGGGTCCAACCCTATCCTCTTGACACCTATCCTTTAGTTACTTATAACCACTGATAAGATCGTCACTCAGTCTTCTCCAGGCTGAACAAACCCAGGTCTCTCAGCCTTTCCTCCTAAGGGAGATGCTCCAGTCCCCTGATCACCTTGGTAGCTCTCTGCTGGACTTGCTGGAGCAGTTCCCTGTCCTTCTTAAACTGGGGGACCCAAAACTGGACACAGCACTCCAAATGTGGCCTCAGTAGGGCAGAGTAGAGGGGGAGGATAACCTCCCTTGACCTGCTGGCCACACTCCTTTTAATGCACCCCAGATAACTGTTGGCCTCCTTGGCCACAAGGGCACAGTGCTGGTTCATGGTCAGCCTGTCCACCAGCACTCCCAGGTCCTTCTCAACAGAGCCGCTTTGCAGCAGGTCAGCCCCCAGCCTGTACTGGTGCGTGGGGTTGTTCCTCCCCAGGTGCAGGACCTTGCACTTGCTCTTGTTGAATTTCATGATGTTCCCCTGGGCCCAGCTCTCCAGCCTGTCCAGGTCTCGTTGGATGGCAGAACAGCCTTCTGGTGTATCAGCCACTCCTCCCAGCTTGGTATCATGAGAGAACTTGCTGATGGTATGCTCTATCCCATCATCCAGGTTATTGATGAATACACTGAACAGGACTGGACCTAGTACAGACCCCCAGGGAACACCACTAGTTACAGGCCTCCATCCAGACTCTGGTGTGTTGATCATGACTCTTTGAGTTCTGTTATTGAGCCAGTTCTCTGTCTACCTCACTGTCCACTCATCCAGCCCACACTTATTTAGCTTGCCTATGAAGATGCTATGTGAGACAGTGTTAGATGCCTTACTGAAGTCAAGATAGATGACAACCACTGCTTTCCATTCACTGACCCAGCCAGTCACGCCATCCAAGAAGGCGATCAGGTTGGTCAAGCATGATCTTCCCTTGGTGAATCCATGTTGACTACTTCTGATAACCTTTTCATTTAAAAGTAATTTATATATTTATGTAAGTTTTTAACTGAAATTCTTATGGTTACTGACACTGTCAGTGCACTACCTTGCCTGTCATTAACTTCGATACTTTTGGGCACTAAAAATCACAAGAGGATCATCCATACAAGACTTATGAATCCTAGGAGATATGAAGCCTTTAATAACACCTTTCCTGCAGATTTCTTATTTTAAGATACACAGAATTCTACAGTTTGAACTCTTTTTAAAGAGTTCAGAAGGACTGAATGTTGCCCGTTGCAAGCAACTTTTGGTAAACACTGTGCACTGCTGAGAATTCGTTTTTTTCTAACAATTTAAAGTTAGAGCACATTTGAAGTGGGAAACCACAGACTTCTGGCTGTATAAGAAGGTCAGCTGTCTGACTCCTGGGAATCCAAATGACTTGGATGGCAGTGTGGACTGTGTTTGGAACTTTGATTGAATCAAGCCTAAATTTTATTTACTCAGTGACAGCCTGGGCATATTAAGTGACATCCTGTCTTGGTGTGTGTCAGTAAAACCAACAGAACTATAAAAGGATCTTTCCAGTTCTGGTTACTGTCATTTTTGTAGTGGACCTTAAAGGTGTTACTTCATCAGTATGTCAGTCCCCATCATGTTATTGTAGACGGCGAAACTGTTTGATCAACAGCAGGACCCCCAATGGCACTGAAGAGATGCTCAGAAGTAGATGAAGAGCTCCTGCTGGGGAACTTGCCCAACAGTCAGGGCTTGTGCCTGTGCCTTCCTGTTTGGCAGGTCAACAGTGCAGGAGCCATTTAAGACGACTTAATGTCACAGTATAATAAAATAAGCCCCAAAGTTAAATGATAAGTTAACTTACTATTTAAGTTAAAAATAAGCCCCTTCTGTATCTCATATTTCTTCCTGGAACTATGACAAGTTGAGGAAATTCTTTTGCATTTGATGTCTACCTGTTCTACAGCCTTATCAAAGCCCCATCAGTGTCAGTTTAAAGGTAAGCAGAAACTGCTCTTCTGCCCTACATCTCCCCTGATGGCCACTTTTCCGATGATTTCACTATAAGGAGCTTGTCAAATACATTATATGCTGTCTCATTGTATTATATTTATCTTGACAGTGGCTAGGGTAACCATCTCTTCTAATTGCTGTTTTGCAATTCTCGTTATCTTATTATCTTATAAATGGTTATGTGAATAATTATCGATGATTTCCTTAATACAATTTGAGGGACATTGGTAATGAAGAACATCACCTGCTTAGAGAAAGAAAGGAGGTCACTAAGCACACCTTCATTTGTCCTGGAATGGCTAATTTTGCAAAAACATTCACATGCTGGGAAATTTTTCACTGGCTATCCCTACAGACTGATCTATTTCACCAGGTCACCATAATCCCTTAAAAGGTTTATAACCTGCCTAGCTCTTAGTGATGCAGATGGAATAAAACTATACTTAATATGACTCTGTAGCATGTTTATCACACCTTTTAGCATTGCCTCTAGAAGAGAGATCAAAGTGAGTAAGCTCAGTTTCAAATTTAACTTCGTACTGGTTTTCATCAGCAGAGTTTCTGACTGATTAAAATCAAATGACTGAATTTAACCCTACTGTGAACTTCTTCCATGTGTAGTTGGACACCTTAGCATGAATTATAGGAGAAGACAGCTCCATAGTCCTTCACTTACAGTTGATCCTGCAGGTCCTGAATATTTAGGGGATGAAGATGAAACTATCTTAGAATAAATTAGGTCTTTAAAAATTGAGATAGCATTTTCAGGGATTTCTACATAACATGGCATAAACTCTGTGTGTGTATGGCAGTTTGTTTTAGCAGCTGAAGAATTTAATTTATATCCTTGTTGATAAAGGAAATCTTTCATGCCTATGCAGAGTTTAGTTACATGGACGGGGATGCCATGGTCTGTATGGGGTGTTTCAACTGAAGATTGAGAAGAGAGACCACACTGAGGAAACTCTCCCATACATTAACTTCTAACCACTATTATAACTGATTACAGCTAGGTATATTTTCTGAATCAAGTGCTAATCCCTTAATTAGTCTGCACTCTGCCTTTCCTGCCTGGAAATTATCTGTGAAATCCTCTTTCCTGGTCTTCTAACAGAAATCTGTTAGAAACAATAAAGGCAGTTAGACATCAGGCAAGGCAGTGTTTGTAGCGCAAGTGGTGGTAGCTATTAGACCAACCTGTGTAGCTAGGAAAGAAAGATAATCTTTTAGGCACATGAGCCCTAGAAACACACACATACAGAAATAAAAGATACAGAATATATACATGCATAGATACACACACAAAAACCCTCTTCAGAAATAGCTATCTGCCAAGCTAGCTGTAGGTTGAGAACATGCCTTGAGATTAGCTTATTTTAAAAAAACAGAGAATTTGGAAAGAAAGGTGTCCTGTAGAAGTGATGTATGGGAGAGGTTAGTGTAGGGACAACCAAGCAGCTTATTTGGCTCCTAGGTCAGAGAGTTAAAGGAGTAACTGTTGCTTCTTGGACACTAAGAAGTTAACCGTATGTGCTGTCTGAGGAAGATTACAATGACCCATAAAACCAATGTTGAATCTGTGATTTTTAGTGTGTGGTCAGTTTGCTAATTTTAGAAATAGAAATAGAATAATTCCAGTTGGAATGGACCTACAATGGTCATCTAGTCCAACTGCTGGACCACTTCAGGGCTGTTCAAAAGTTAAAGCATGTTATTAAGGGCATTGCCCAAATGCCTCTTAAAACCTGAGAGGCATCAACCAGCTCTGAAGGAAGCCTGTTCTGCCTGTTTCACCACCCCCTCAGTAAAGAAATGTGTCCTTATGTCAAGTCTGAACCTCCCCTGATGCAGGTTTGAGCCATTGCCAGGCATCCTGTCACTGGATCACAGGGAGAAGAGATCAGCACCTCTTTCTCCACTTCCCTCCTCAGGAAACTGTCAAGACCAATAAGGTCACACTTCTGGACAGTTTCAAGTACCTTAATATCTTTCTTAAATTGTGGGGCCCAGAACTGTACACAGTACTCAAGGTGAGGCCACACTAATGCTGAATACAGTGGGATACTCACCTTTTTTGACTGCCTGGTTATACCATGTTTGATGTTCCCCAGGATGTGCTTTGCCCTCTTGGCTGCCAGGGCACGCTGCTGTCAATCCCAGATCCCTTTCTGCAGGGCTGTTCTCCAGCCACTTCTCTCCCAATTTATACTTGTACACGGCATTACTCAATCATAGGTGCAGAACCCCGTATATGTTCTTGTTAAATTTCATGCCATTGATGATTGCCCAATGCTCCAATCTGTCTTGATTCCTCTGCAAGACCTCTTGTCCCATGAGCAAGTCAACAGCACCTGCCAGTTTGGTGTCATCAGCAAACTTGCTAATGTGCATTCAAGTCCTTCATCCAGATAGACCATTGACAAATGTATTGAACAGAAACAGCCCTAGAATTTTGCTGAAGAACACCACTGGTGACTCGTTGCCAGCCATAGCCCCATTTGCTACAACCTGTTGAGCCCTGCTGTTCAGCTGGTCCTTCACCTAGCGCATTGTGTACCTGCTCATCTCACAGTTGGACAACTTATGCAGAAGGATGCTGTGAGGGACAGTATCAAAAGCCTTACTAAAACCCAGAAAAACTACATCCACCATCTTCCTTTCATCCACTAACTGGATGAAGGTTCCCAGACCTGTCTTTTGACGACGTTTGTAAGTGCAGACTAAGACAACAGACTGCCTCCCTTTTTAGTCTGTGTGAATTAATTTTAATGTTTATTGTCTGCTTAGCTTCACCCACCTTTTTTCTGCCAGAGTTTTGTGAGGGCCAACTGCTTCATAAGGGAAGGTGTGCTGGGAGTTGAGCAAGGTGACAAGGCAGACAGGAGCAGGAACCTCACTGAAAAGGAGCTGGGATGCAGTGCAGCAAGCCCAGGTCAGGATCCGTGCCAGAGGCAGTGATCAGGGTCAGACACCGCCCAGTGTACATTATATTCTAGATGTGGACTCAGGGATTTTAATGTTTCTGTTTCAGATAGGCATCTGTTGCTGAGTGGATGCACTGGCAAACTTTGGTACACGGCTTGTTCTTGGTCTTTGTTGCTTTTAGTGTCTATGCATAAAGGCTATCACTGTCATTATGGGAACCTTTGACAAACCATGGTACAGACTCTTAAATGAGTGGAATCAGTAGGAACATTCTGAAGACAAGTGATTATTTAAGAGATAATACTATTTCAAGCGGTATTCCCTGTCAGACCTTGAGTAGGTATTAGTTAACCAAGAAATCGCAACAGCTTAAACCACTCACTCTCACCCATCAGTAAGACTGTCACATGTCAGTGATTTCTGATAGGTCTTGGGATAAACTTACCTTCAGAGAGTTGCTGTTTCTGTTGGGGCTTCTCTTCTCAGCTGTCTCATTCAAGGCAAGCAGCTCTGCCTCTCAGCACTCTCTACTCTTCTTTGGCCAAAGTGCAGTGGACATGCCCGTCACACAGAGCTGTGCACCATCCTACGGCACAGGAAAAGCTTGCCTGGTAGAAGTGATGTTTCCCTGTTCACAAATTATGTAGTCTGAACAGTTTCTGGAAGTGAAGGGCAATTCCATGCTCACCTCATGACAATATTTTCCCTCTAAATGTGGAGGATAAAACAAACTTTTAAATTAAGTTCTTACTCTATGGGACTTCTGCTTGCTTGTAAGGAAAAGCCCAATTAAAAATGCTTCAGTAATCACACAGAAGATTCCATTTTATGGATGGCTGAACTGGAAAATAAAAAGTCATTACCTGTGAAATATCCAAATTGAATTCTTCATGGCAGAATCAAAAGTAATTTTTAAAGTAATGTTTAAAAAACGTTATAGTTTCAAAGTGGTTTCAGAGGTGTATTTTTTCTTTTTATAGTTTCCAAATATACCTTTCAGTAGTACTTGCATGTTCTGGAGGTTAAAGTGCTTTTTTCAAGCTCAGCAGGTGATGGACCTGTGTGTGGAGCATGTAGTCTGCAACAAAACTCATCAAGATTTTAGTTGTTGCAGGAGAAGCACAGAAACTTGAATCTTGGATCAGGCAGCTCTGGAGATCAGAGCTTCTGAAGTACTGGGATTAAAAAGTAGACCTGTCCAGTGTTTGAAAGGACGGTCTTGCTCTGCCTTGAAAAGTGTATGTAAATCTGGCACTTATGCTCAAAAAGTTACTTTCCTGAAGTTATTAAATAATTTTTTTTGTGATTTTAGAAAGTTTTTTTTGTTGTTACTTTCGTCTGGTTAGCAATGGAAATGCAGAGAGAGCTGAGTGACATATTTCTTCCCATGTATCACTAGTAGAATTATGAACAGAGTTTCAGTCAATGGCAGCTCTACATATCATTCCTGTAAAGGGAGGAAAAAAGGTGTTTTCAGGGGTGTCACAGTTACACCGGAAAACATGTTTGCAGATCTCTGACAGTACATATTATCCTGAAAAATTATAACTACAAGAAAAGAATGGGCTTGCCTTTACTCTCAGCATCTAGACTGGGGTGATACATGAGGGTAATTGAAAATGTGGGTTAATTTTAAGGCCAAACATGGGCTGGGGTGAAAGAGGACAGCAAGTGAACATGTGTCGTATGCTTTTCAAGGATCAGCTTATTGTTGTGTTCAGGAGTAACATATACCAAATGGTTATCATGATCATTGAGAGCTAATACTAAAGCTTCATGGCAAGAAAAGGTCTATATGACTAAAAGGTTGACCCACACACTGAAGCGAATTTAAATATTTTTCTCTTAGTTTTAGTTATCATTGGCTCATATCTTAAATTACAGAATCAAAAATCAAGACAGACTGAGACTGCACACTGGATTAAAAGTAATATGAAATTTCAATTTCTGAGACAGAAATTAAAAAGATCACAATTAATACTATTTTTGCTAGCTTCATCTGACCTGAGACACAGAAATTGTTATACAAAGCCACCAATTTAATTACAAGAAAATAAAAGTTTTTGTTTTGTTACAAAAATGAAAGCAGATCTTTCTAATATGGCTATCTTGTTTATTTTGTGTATCTTTAAAACAGGCAGGCAGAGCACAGTAATGAAGTAGCCGAAATAGCTGCAGACGAAAGCCCAACCAACCACCTTTTACACTGCAATTTAAGTTTTATCTACACATTTTCCTGTCACTTCTTAATCTTGTACATTATTATCTGCTTCCTATTGACTACTCAAATTATTTATGTCAAATATGTAACCTTTGTTATTACCCTGTTTTTATTATAACTCATATAGGCACACATCAGCAGGACCTGTCCTATCTAAGAATAATGCCTTTAAAAAGATTTAAACTTCCATGTCTAAATACTTTCTTAGTTTTGAAGAACTGTTGTAATAGAAGCAAAAAATGTCGTTTGCAAAACTGCTTGTTACAATTTCTTTCCCAATAATAGTGGCCATATGTGTGCCCCAACATCTGTGGACAACTCTAGCGTATTGGATAGGCTCTTGCTTTACTCATGTGCAGAAAGTGACTCTGGTCTGCTACTGTGTATAAGGCAATAGCAGCACTTCCCAGGGACATTTTCATTCAGATTAGTCTCTCTGTCCTGTGCAATAACACAAGTTGGTCTGGAATGACATCCAAGATTAAAGGTTGTACCTTTCTTTGAAGATTAAATCTCACCTGTGTCTTTAAGATAGAAGGTGTCTGTGTTCTAATATTGAATAAATCCTTTGATTCAAATGTTTCTCTGCTGAGAAACGAGTTTGCTATTCATGGTCTGGCTGTAATTAGATATTACAGTAAAATATTACATTGTTCTTGCAGTTTTGGTAACAGATCTGCCACAAGTGTGTATTTCATAGGAATAACAGGGTATTTAAAGTGATGACATTTGTAATAATCATAGAATCATAGAATAGTTTAGGTTGGAAGGGCAATTTAGAGGTCATCTAGTCCAACCCCGCTGCAGTGAACAGGGACATCTTCAACTAGATCAGGTTGCTCAGAGCCCCATCCAACCTGACCTTGAATGTTTCCAGGGATTGGGCATTTACCACCTCTCTGGGCAACCCACTCCTGCACTTCACCAATTTCTTCAATTTCTTCCTTATAGCCAGTCTAAATCTACCCCCCTTTAGCTTGAAACCGTTAGCCCTTGTCCATTCACAACAGGTCTTGATAAAGAGGTTTCCCCCATCTTTCCTATAGTCCCCCTTTAAATACTGGAAGGCCACAGCGTCCTTTTCTCTAGGCTGAACAACCCCAACTCTCTCAGCCTGGCCTCACAGGAGAGGTGCTCCAGGTCTCGGATCATTTTTGTGGCCCTTGTTTGAACCCACTCCACTGACTTTCCTTTTCTGGTTGACGTACCCATAGAAACCTTTCTTGTTATTCTTTGCATCACTTGCCAAATTCAGCTCCAGCCATGCCTTGGCCCTCCTGATCCCATCCCTACACAACCAGGCATCATCCCTACACTCTTCCCAGGATACCTGTCTCTGCTTCCTCTGCCTGCGCAGTTCCCTTTTGCTCTTTAGTTTGACCAGCATGTCTCAACTCAGTGATGCTGGTCTCTTCCCTTCCTTGCCTGATTTCTTACACCTGGGAACTGAGAGCTCTTGCGCTGTGTGGCATGTGTCCTTGAAGATCTGCCAGCTCTCTTCCTTTCCCTTGTCCCTGAGGACTGTTTCCCAGGGGGTCCTGCTGACTAACTCTTTGAAGAGCTGGAATTCTGCTTTCGTAAAATTTAGGGTCCTGACTATACTCCCTGCTTTTCCCGTACCCCTCAGGAGTGTGAACTCCACCAATGTGTGATCGCTGCAGCCCAGGCTGCCTCCAATCTTGACGTCACCAATGAGCTCACTTGCACCGGTGACCATCAGGTCTGGTATTGCATCCCCTTGGGTAGGGATGTCTATTTCCTGGCTCAAGAAGTTATCCTCAACACTTTCTATGAATCTCCTGGATGGCCTACAGCTTGCCATGCTACTTTTCCAGCAGATGTTGGGGTGGTTGAAGTCCCCCCATAGGATGAGAGCTTGTGAGTGTGAAGCCTCCTGGAGTTGGAGGAAGAAGGCTTCATCAGTAGGCTCCCCTTGATCAGACAGTCTCTAATAGACACCAACCACAAGCTTCCCTTGTTGCCTCTATCTCTGATTCTGATTCTTACCCATAAGTTTTTGTCTTGCTCATGGTTATTCTTTAGGGACAGCTCTTCACACTGTATTGATTTTTTGATTTGTATTAGTAAAATAATTTGTATTAGTAGCATATGGCAGGGGGTGTGTGCTTTCTGTTAAAAAACATCATTATTTAATCCTGTTTTTAAAAGAACAGTCCTAATACAGACAGCATTATATTAGTCAATATGTATGTTATACTAAGGTTCCAAAGGACTTAGTACGCGAAAGGAAGGGCTCTGGAATAATTTAGATAATTATGTTTGAAAATTGTATTCCTCCAAACCAAGTTCCACTGAGGTCCAGCCCAACATGCCACACTCTAGCATGCCACACACCCCAAGAGGTTTGGGCCTTTCATGGAAACAGGTATTTCAGATCTTTTTTTTATCATAATATCGATAGTGATACACTTTTTATACAACTCCAATAATATCCTAATATTTTAGAGTACTTGTTGTTGTAGGTTTAGTAAAACCCTGATAACTAGAACAGTTGCCCAGGAAAGAGATGGATTCTAAGCTGTTTTGAGTCAAGGATGATTAAATTAACAGTTACTAGTTTTCGATGCAATAGAGTAGACTTACTGGGGTGTTACTCTTCTACTCCTTTGCCCCTCTCCTCCTAGTTGAAACCAGGCATAGGAGCAAGATGGGCATTAGAGTCTAGGGGCTAAGACATGTACCCAAAAAGAGAAAGTCCTGATTTTCAGTGCTCTCGAAGTTTATTTATGGTTCACCTTAATACATATTTAATAGAATTTGTATTGCTAGCATGGGCTGTAGGGTTGAAATCAAGCCCTTTCTTGAGCTCTTTCTTAGCTCTTGTGCTTCTTGCTGGTTAACTGAAATATCTGTAATACCAAGTTGCCACGCAGAGACTGGTGCTGAATGTTAGTGATTCACCAAAGATGGCACATTGACCTATTTTTGGTGTTTGTTTTGAGAAATTTTTTGTTCTGTTTCACAGCTGCTAATAGATTTATTTTTTGTTTGTGGATCTGGCATTTTTGACAAGATGGCGTATGTTTTAGAAATAGCTCCTTACTGCTTCCAAGATCAGTCTCTGCAGTACTCTAATAGATATCCAGAGCTCCTTGAAGTGTCACAGATATTTTCAGCTATGATGAAATTCAAGTGGTAAGGTAGAAGATGTGAAAGTAATTAGCAATTAAAAAAACCTAAAATGGAATTGTTACTCACTGTAAATGTCCCAATGGGAAATATAAAAAATATTTCTAATGAGGATTGTTGTATGCTGCTATGGCAACTTAAAACCGTATTACATTTCACTGTAAGGAATTCTGGAATATATTTCCTGTTTGATGCAAAATGTGCATTGCAGTGATCTACAGGAGCAAACCTGGAACTGTTAAAATGTGTCACATATCTCATGGATTATTTGAAATAGCAGAATCCAAGGGTCCTTCACTATCCAGTATTAATGTGATTTTCCTTAGCCTGGTACTTCCTTCCGGCAAATTTTTCTCCTGACTCTAGGCTCATACCAGGGTCCCTCTCTTGGCTTCTGGCATATCCTATCTGTGCTCTGAGTACCCTGATTTAAGAATTTACTCCCACCCCAGTGGTTAGGAGAGGTCAATCTGCTTTTCATCACATCTGGTGTATAATAAAGCAAAAAAAGAAGTTTTATCCTCGACTTCCCATCAGCAGGCAACGTCCAGCCACTTCCTGGGAAGTAGGGCCTTATTATGCGTAGTACTTCGGAAGAGAAACATATAATTACACATACAAATAATGTATGCCTCCCTCATCCCACCCTTTTTCTCAGCTTTTATTGCTAAGCATGACACCATAGGGTATGGAATATCCCTTTGATCAGTTTAGGACAGTTGTCCTGGCTGTGTCCCCTCCCAGTATCTTGCCTATTCCCAGCCTACAGGCCTTTGTGGTGTGTGGGGGTGTTGGAGAGAGAGCCCTGATGCTGTGCCAGAGATGCTCAGCAGCAACCCAAACACTGGAGTGGTATCAACACCATTCTAGCTACAAATGAAAAACACAGCTCTAGATGGGCTGCACTGTGGAAAGTTAACTCCATCCCAGCCACATGCAATACAGAGGAAAAATGTCTAAATCACCATTAAAATGCTGTCTAAGAATGAACAATTAGAATGACTTCTGCTTTTGTTAGCAAAGGTATGAAGGGGGAGCCTTGTGGTTAAAAGAAAGGCCAGTCTACTGATTTTTGTACCAACTTCATCTTCCTTTGCCTATTCCATATAATTTTAATTTCATATTATGCAGTTTGCGCTGCATACAATGCATCCAGGTAAAGACTAGTTGAAAATATATCGTAGCCACAGGCATTTTGAGCTGTTCTAAAATAATGGAAATCTTGCCTTCACAAAAACATTTCATTTTTGTTTCTGCAATCTGTAAATGGTATACAATCTGCTGATGACAGTGCTTCCTTATCTTCTTCCTTTCATGAACATCTCATCACATGTGTTTGGGTTGAAAGAAATTGTTTTGCTTCATATCATGGGTCTTACCTTTAAGAGTGAGTGAAAAAAGATATACCTAAGAGGGAGCATGAAAACCCTGACATTCATCTTTTGTTCGATGTGCTGGCAATATATATCTATATGTCTCTCGAATCAGCTTTATCTGACTGTCATAGAAACACAAAGAATTTTTTTTTCAGAGCTTATACTCTTGGTTATCACCTCTTGAGATAGATGCTAACTCCCCTGGCTCAGTTGCTACCTGCAGGGAGGGAACTGGCCAAAACTATCATTTTTCCTTTGATTCCTTTTGCAGTGAAAAGGAATACAACTATCTTGGTCTTCATGAGAAAAAAAAATCTCTAATTTGTGACGGAATCTCATGTGGATTACTTTTACGGATATTTTTGCAGTTGTCACACATCTCGTGATAGAGGGACTTTCCAGAGTCCATTGAAAGCCGAGACACAGTCCTTGGAATTTTTCTGACATTCAGAGTTGGAAGCTATTGCTAGTACCACAAGGACTGCTAAAAGCAGTATTAACCAGCAGTACAGCCAGCTCCTGTGCAGAGCAATAAGCCTGGCCTTTGACAGTGAAGGAAAACACTCAACAGAATGAAAGGCATCATGGCTGAACCAGGAGATAGCAATGGGCTATTCACAGATCTTTCATGGGATGTCCTGTGTTGGACACATGAAAGGCTCTTAAGGTAAACCCTTCAAATGTAGGTTAGATGAACTGATTTGGGCTGCATCCTTATGTTGCATCCTGCTTACTTTTGAAAATTGTGGTTGCAGTTTTAATCTTTCTCACTTTATGTCCCTTGGGGTTGAAATAATTTTCACAGCAGAGCTATCACCATAGTGTCAATTGCACCTGATCCTCAGGTAGTATGAATGGCATATCTGAAAGATATGCTTCACATTCTGAATATGATCTAGGTCATAATTAGGGTGTTCTATAAAAATCCGCCCATGCTGACTAAATACGCAAATATCCCTCTCATGACAAGCACCTCCTGCCATTTTCCAAAACTTTCTGATTGTGGTAGTTATAGACAGACCTTGGAACAAGATGTTGATGTTTCGTTCTGTAACAACTTCACAGGAGTGGGATTTGCCTTTCATAGTATGATTTCCACTTGCCTTTATTCATAAGAGCATGGGCACAATTGAGATCAAATTCTACAGTAAGTTCAAGGGGTTTCTAGGAAAATTACGGAAATAAAGCATGAGCTCTCCTAACATCCCCCACCTTTGTTTGCTTGCAGAGGCTTGTGCTTATACTATTTATGATCAACGGAGGCCCAATTTCTCCTTCTTCAAGTCCTTGCACACTGCTCATTCATAAATGAAATACTGAGGCTTCCCCACATGTAAGTCTTAGGAATCCAAGTCTCTAAAGCCTAAGAGGATTTGACTTTCTGTTTCTCCTGGTCAGGTAGATAGATATGCACATACACACTCTTTCTCTCTGGCCAGATATATATTCTACAGAAAAGACTGGTATTAGGGCCAGGCATTTTTATCTCTCAACTGTAAGGCCTCTCTAGAGGGCTGAAGGGTAAATGGAAGTCAGAACTGAACAAAATGTTCCACCTGGAGGATAAGCTTAATGGAAAAGGTAAATTTTTACAGATTAAATGTGAGATGTTAAGCATTACTACATGTGTAGGCTTATTCTTACTGATCAGTAATATATTAGCAAAAAATCCATAGACCTAAAAAATACTTTTTGATGATTTTGGCTGGGGTAGAGTTAATTTTCTTCACAGTAGCTGGTATGGGGCTGTGATTTAGATTTGTGCTGAAAACAGTGTTGATAATACAAAGATGTTTTAATTATCACTGAGCAGAGCTTACACAGAGTCAAGGCCTTTTCTGCTTCTCACCCCACCCCACCAGTGAGCGGCTGAGGATGCACAAGGAGCTGGGAGGGGACACAGCTGGGACAGCTGACCCCAACTGACCTAAGGGATATTCCATACCATATGACGTCACGCTCAGCATATAAAGCTGGGGGAAGAAGAAAGATGGGGGGGGGGACGGACACATTCGAAGTTATGACATTTGTGTTCACAGGTAACTATTACATGTGATAGAGCCCTGCTTTCCTGGAAATGGCTGAACACCTGCCTGCTGATGGGGAGTAGTGAATGAATTCCTTGCTTTGCTTTGCTTGCATGAGTGGCTTTTGCTTTACTTATTAAGCAGTCTTTATCTCAGGCCATGAGTTTTCTGACTTTACCCTTCCAATTCTCTCCCCTATCCCACCTGGGGATGGGAGAGGCGAGTGAGCAGCTGTGTGGTGCTCTGTTGCCATCTGGGGTGAAACCATGACATACTTTTTGTATGCTTTTTACAGAAATAAGCAAAAATGGATCGTAGCATGAGGCTGAAACTTTTATTAAGGGAGATATCTTTATAAAAACAGAGAAGCATGAAATATTAATTGAGATAAACACGGCCTGAATTTAATAATAGAATTTATTAATTTTTCGGTAATAATGGAAAACATAATACATAAACTACGTGCCTCTGAAAGCACAAGGCCATGTTTCATTTTGTTCATCTCCAAGAATAAACTCTGTTTTGATCTAAGGAAATAAGAAAAAATATGAGAAGAAAGAATTGTGTGGACATTTAAGGGTGAATGATCCCAACGCAATCACATTTGATATGCTGGCTCTGGTGTACTCAAAGGCAAGTAGCACGTGGATATTGGATCTTAAGAAGGGCATACTTTGAAGGAATACAAAATAAGATGAAGAAAAAGGAAACCTGGATTAGAATTGATTGTCCAGAAAATCTCTTTACTCATCTAAGTCCTAACCTGTAACCAGAATCGATGGCCACAGCCATTTGTAGCTCTTTAAGTTAAGGAACCTCAACACTGGCACAATGTAAATCTATGCATTAATGAACTTGACTTTCACTACATGGACAGAGTCCCTTTAACAGCTGCAGTACCCCTATTTTTCTACTTGCTCTTTGTACTCTTATGCTTTAGATTATCCTTAGAAAGTGTCCTGTTTCTTCTTAGTACTTGGAAAATGGGAGGTTACATGCTAAGTAGAAGAATATGTCAGATAGGGTTGAAAGGGTTCATTAAAGGTCATCCAGTCCAACCCCCTGCAGTGAGAAGGGACATTTTCAACTAGATCAGGTTGCTCAGAGCCCCGTCCAACCTAACCTTGAATTTTTTGAGGGATAGGGCAACCTGTTCCAGTGTTTCACCACCCTCATCATAAAAAAATTCTTCTTTATATCTAGCCTGAATATGCCATCTTTTAGTTTAAAACCATTAGCCCTTGTCCTACCACAATAGGCTCTACTAAAAAGTCTGTCCTCATCATTTTTATAAGCCCCCTACAAGTACTGGAAGGCCGCAGTAAGGTCTGCCTGCAGCCTTCTCTTCTCCAGGCTGAACAACCCCAACTCTCTCAGACCGTCCTCACAGGAGAGGGGTTTCATCCCTCTGCCCATTTTTGTGGCCTCCTCTGGACCCGCTCCAACAGCTCCATGTCCTTCTTGCGCTGAGGGCTCCAGAGCTGGATGCAGGGCTCCAGGTGGGGTCTCACCAGAGTGGAGTAGAGGGGCAGGATCACCTCCCTCAACCTGCTGGCCACACTGCTTTTGATGCAGGCTAGGATACAGTTGGCCTTCTGGGCTGCAAGTGCACATTGTTGGCTCATGTCCAATTTTAATCCACTGGGATGCCCAAGTCCTTCTCTGCAGGGCTGCTCTCAATCCCTTCATTTCCCCAGCCTGTATTGATAACTGGGGATTGCCTCGACAGATGTGCAGTACTTTATACTTGGCATTGTTGAACCTCATGCTATTCTTACAGGCCCACCTTTCCAGCTTGTCAAGGTCCCTCTGAATGGCATCCCAGTCCTTGGGTGTGTCAACCACACCACTTAGATTGGTGTCATCTGCAAGCTTGCTGAGGACACACTCGATCTCACTGTCTATGTCGTTGATGAAGATGTGTCTGCTTACAGTTCCTCTGTAAAAGGGAGTCCCTTCTGGCCATCTCATGACACCTCAGACAACTAGATTGCTCTCTCCTATACCCCATGTTTTGGCCTCTGATAAGAAATCTTTTAGATAGAACAGCTAGTCCGTGCATATTGCTAAAGTAATATTATTTACTAGTAGCTAGATGTCTTCAATATTGCTTGGAGTATACAGTATTCTTTAAATTTATGCCAGTAACTTTATATCAGTTTTGTAAAAATTTATTATATCTATATGCCTTCTAGTTAAATGATAACCTGCTTTTTTCCCTTGATAACCTGATATTTAAGCTTAAGAAAATTATTTTCTTTTTGCAATTTTTCCCACTTTCTCTGTTACAATTATTTGCAAAATAAGGAATGACTTTGTGTGTGTCCTCTGGAATGCTGCTGAACTTGTTCAATTTTACTTGTTCTGCTACTATCCTTATGAACAATTTGGTCTCTTTTTCACACACGGAGAATCTAATAGAGGCTCTTGTGAGTACATGCCAAGAATTCAGTTCTCCTGTCCTTTAATCTTAGAATTCAATGAGGTCAGTAGAGATATTTGTGATTTATATTGTCATAACTGAGAAGAAAAGCAAATCCTGAGCTCTGTAATGGTGTCACCTCTGACATTGTTTGAGGAAAGTGGTGACTATGTACTGAAGTTCAAATCTGGCAAAATGAAGCCTACTTAGTAGTAGTGCCCTGTTAGAGACGTCTACCTGTTTTTTCCTAAATAGGTTTATTCTGATATAAATGGAAAGCGATGTGAAATCTAGGGGCACACTTTTAAAAAATTCTGGTGCTTAAAGTTATAGCCATATAGTTAGTGGGTCTTTGAAAACTACTTTGGAGTCTCTGTTCCACTAAAATGAAGGATGCTGGTATATAGCTTTGGGTTTTTTGGAACTCTTACCTGGGAACTTTCTTAATCTTTAAGAACCTCAGCTCTTTTGAAATGATGCATTACAATAGCTCTGCAACACAGTGTTCTAACGTCATAGGATGAAATACATTATTACAATCTCAGTTTTCATGCTCTGGGAAAGACACTTGAGAATTCTCGTGTTTTAGGTATTCTCATATCTAGACAAGACTGTTTTTCTGGAAGGTTACGAGTATACTTTTGGTAAGTTTAGTAACCATCTCTAGTTCCTGACTGTCCAGTGACAAAGGGATGAATGATTTTATATGAGTTGAAAGATGATATCATATGTGATTTTTAGGGTGAGCATGGTTAGTGAGTTTATGGTAGGAACATGGAAAGACTGTACTGGAAGCTGACCGTGATACTCAAATTTAAAAGAACCCAGCAATCAGAAGAAACCATTCACTTTACCATGTTAAATCTTTGGTGCAGGGACAGTAATTTTCCGTCATCTTTGCATGTTATACCTTGCGCACCATTGTATGTAGTGGTATAGGAAAACTGAATTGTAATAATAGCCTGTAAAATTACAGGCTGTGTTTGCCAGCCTTCCTTCTTTGTATTTGGACTAGAGAAACTACAATATCCACACTGGCTAGAGTGTGTACCTTTGGCTTAAGGGGGTATAGAGATTTTCTGCAAAAGTGCTATAAATATATTTTTAAAAGACTGATAAGCAAATAATCTCAATACTGCATTATATTTTTTCTTGAATGTAGCAAGATCAAAACATCATGTAAGTCTAATAATTTAAAAATTATAATTCATACATCAATTTACAAATATGCATTTCACTACTGACATTTTCTTAAAGTAATTTCAAGCTTTGCTACTACTATACTGAATTTCAGACACTTATAGGGTCAAAGTTGTCAATGCAAAGATTTCAAAAAGATAATTTGGTCACATCACAAGCTTTCCATGAAACAGAGAAGCCCCTCCTTCAGTGTCAAATGTGTTGTGACTTACATGAGTGCAAATGGAATGCAAAGATGATTAAAATACACCTATTGGAGAATTTTGTATTGGCTTGGCAGTGTGGTAAATCACTTGCAAGGTGCTGGGCATCAGGAATTGGTATCAGGACTGACGCTTCTGGCAGGTTCACTTTCTGAACACAGATGTCAGTACAAGGGTCTTCTCCTGGCAACAGCATGATGACTCTTTGTAGCTCTACTAATACTGTTATGCTAAGATGTATTTTATATCCTAACCAAGTAAAGAAGAAAAATAAGATTGGGGGAAGGGGGGAGAGAGAAAATTCTTTGAGATTCAAAGAAGGTTTTGAGCACTTGTTTCACATCAACCTAGTGAAGTCTGAATAAGACCGACGCAAACTAAACACTGCATCTATAGGTCCAAAGCAACCCTGGTGTAACTTTGTGACCCCTCCAAATTCGTATGAGAAATGCACAAGGGCCTTTTAATCTTATGGACATATTCCTCAAATCAAAATTCTTTGTCTCTGCAGGGTCTATACCCTGGAGAAATCTGGAGAAAAGCCCCAAGGGAGAAGAGGTCACAGCTGGCTGACTGTGAACGTGAGCACTGTTGCTTTCCAAAGCAAGTGCAGAATAAATGCATCGGAAGAAATATTGTCTGAGGAAGTCACAGCCTGACAGCTTAAGCCTGTCAGTATGTGACAGTAGCAGAGGTGAGGGGAGATACAGTTCCTGTGGTGAAGGACAGGGAGAAAAGCAATTTATGACATATGAAGAATAGTGGAAATGAAAGCTGCAGACAGAGTGTAATAGAGATCAGCAAATACTTTGAGCTAAAGAGAAGCTGGACTGCAAAATAACCAAAGCTTGACTGACCTGCTTAGCTTGTATGTTTTTTGGCAGCTTTGCTTCATTGCTCTTTCCAGGAGCTTGATTTTTTCCTTTTTTTTTAATTTTTCTTTTTCTTTCTTTTTTTTTTTTTTTGGCTTTTAAAAATTTGCTTAGTTTTTTTTCTTGTGGGGTGTTTTTTCTTTTTTGCTTGTTTGTATTTTCTAACCTATCTTTTCTGTAGCTTTACATTCCAGATCTGCTGATACCTAGTCCTGGACAGTAAAATGCATGCTGTCTTCAACATATTCAGACCAGGGATGAGGTCCTCCTCTAGCTGAGTATTTATCGTATTTATGTTGGAGGTACCTCCACTAGCTGGGCCTTTGGTGGTGCAAAATGTCTACTAATGTTTGCCAGGAAGCCTCCTTTTGAAGGAGATATTTATATTATAGTGTTACCCTTACAGTGCTGAGGGGACAAACATATTAATAATTTAACCATTAAGTCTCCAAAGCTATGCAGTGGCTTTAGTAATTTGTCTTGCATTACAAAGATCGGTAGCAAACCTGTGGACAGCACCAGGAAGAGGGGGAAGAGGGGCCCTGAGCTTTACTGAATGCACACCAGGGTGAGCGTCACGAGTCCTCCCTCAGAACATAACTGTGCAAATACAGCTGGTTCCAGTCCCAGGTCTTGACTTGCTGTAGCCTCAGTAAGTTTCTGCAGAAGAGAGGAAGCATGGCAGTCACATAAATACAGGCTGGCTTAAATTTAATCCTTAAACTTCTCTCCCACCTCTTGCTTATTCCCAGGACCTGTGGCAACTTTTCTCAAATTTTCTATGGCTTACTTCCACATAGGGAATGTCCCAGCCAGAGGCTGCTGACCTCAGCAGCTGAGGGAGGTGCAAGCTTCCACCAACAGCTCAGTGTTCAACCCTGGGGGGATACTGCCCCACACAGTGTTTATACCCCTCAGTCTTTATTCCTTCTCACATATGCCACAAGTCACATCTTTATAGTCTCATCAAAATATGCTCTGCCTGTCACTGATTATTTTAACTGTTAATCCCCCTAGCTTTTTTAGCCCCTTCCAGACCTTTGTTATTTCTGCAGCCATTCACACACACAAAGGTTAGGGAGAGCTGTGGTGGTTCACTTCAAATGGCTGCGCAGGGAGACTTTCTAGAAAGAGGGATGAGCCAATAAATAAATATTTTCCATGGCTTATTATCATGTCCTCATGGTGGTAGTATCTTTTCTGGATGTAGGGAATTATCAAAAGGTTAGAAAAACTCTCCTCAAGCAAGGGAATGTTTGTTCCGTCCTGCATCGTTCCTACTTTTCCCTTCAAATGCTTTTCATCTTCCTTTATTGAGAAATCCTCATTTAGTGTAATTTAATGTTATTAGTACTTTTCTTCCTGTCTCCCCAGCTGCCCTGTGTTTGGGCAAATTCCCAAATTTCTTACTTATGCAAAAAAAACTACTATTCCCTGAGGTAATCTTGAAGAGGGCTCAGGTTTAAAGTAAATAAAGGCTTCAAAAGTAAATAAGGCCTTCAAGATCCAGCCTTATATTTACCATCATTTTTTGGATATATTCTTCTATCAGTTTGGTCTGAGAAATGAGATGTGGCTCTTAAACAGTTCCAGTAGTGATCTCCAGTCTACAGTCTAAAACTCAAACAACTAACTCATGCAAAACATGGAAGATAGTACAAACCTTGCAAACTTTATTCCACAATGAAGTTATTTTGAAAGAAAACAATGCATAGCTGAAGCTCACTTGTAAAACATTCATAGCTGGCTTTAAGGTAACTGCCTGCCAGCACATCAAAATTTTGACTTGTACCATTTCTTCCCATTAATAGACTTTTAAGATGAAAATGTATACAGAAGATGAGTTCCAGCTGAGTGCACAGCTGTATTTGACAGAATCTTTTCAAACTTCAACTTTCCCCAAAATCCAAAAGAGGCTTCTGAAAGAACCCATGTAAATACCAGGCAGATTTTCCTTCTTTTCCCAGCCCTGTGAAAATCTATCTTGTAGCTTTACCCTGGAGCTGAGGAGGCAGGCACCATGGCTTTGGGACAGCCAACCAAGCCAGGTTTTCCTGGTTCTCCATGTAGGTAAGGATCTGAGGCTCCAAGAGCTGAAGCCCTGCCACTGTTTGGCTGCTAGTGTTCCTGCTGGGAGACAATGGCTGTGAGAGCTATGGGATTCCAGATGCTCTTGTGAAAAGATGAAATTCTGGGCCTGATATTGCTTATGCTAGATGCAGGGCATCTGAGTCAGGGAAAGTTGGCATGCCACCTTGAAGACCCAGATGCAATTTCCAAGGACATTCGCATGACAATTTATCACAGCAGCAGCAGGGTCAAGGTGCTTATGAAATGAGATAGCTTCCTATTTCAGCATTTCCTAAGCAATTTATATGTAAAATTCAGAGTTTGTGGAAATGTTGAAAATCCCTTCTTGCCTTCAAGGTTTTTTTGGAAAGATGTATTCTGTATCTACAGTTGAGTATGCTCTTATCTCTTCACAATCCTGAACTGACAGAGCTGAAAAGGGTGTCGGGAGGACTTTCGTCTCCTGTGATGTATTGTTCAAAGACAGAAAATGAATCTTGCCTCTTTACACTTTTTTAAAAATGTCACTACTTAGATAATCTTTCACAGTAACATATTTACAATATCTAAGGTAATTAAAAGGATTAGGTTCCATACGAGAATAATGATTGATTGCATTTTTACAATAAAACCCTTCCACATAAATTAAGTTTCCTAAAATGATTTAGGTGTATTTATTTACTATTTCTGCATTTTTTATGGGCTGTTGTGGGTTTGCTTTTGCTTATCATCAGAAATGTTAATTGAAGGAAATTTGCAAAGTCAGAGAGTATATTCACAGAATCACATAGAATCACAGAATCCCAGGCTGGAAGGGACCTCAGGGATCATCTAGTCCAACCTTTCTGGGAAGAGCACAGCCTAGACAAGATGGCCCAGCACCCTGTCCAGCCGACTCTTGAAGGTGTCCAACGTGGCCGAGTCAACCACTTCCCTGGGGAGATTATTCCAATGGTTGATTGTCCTCACTGTGAAAAATTTCCCTCTGGTGTCCAATGGGAATCTCCCCAAGAGAAACTTGTGTCCATTCCCCCTTGTCCTCTCCACGGGACTCCTTGTAGAAAGGGAGTCTCCATCTTCTTTGTAGCTGCCCCTTAAGTACTGGTACATGGTGATGAGATCCCCTCTGAGCCTCCTTTTCTCAAGGCTGAACAAACCCAGTTCTCCCAGCCTATCCTCATATGGCAGCTTCCCAGTCCTTTGATCATCTTGGAGGCCTTTCTCTGGACCCCTTCCAGCCTGTCCACATCCTTTTTGTATAGCGGGGACCAGAACTGTACACAGGACTCCAGGTGTGGCCTGACAAGTGCTGAGTAGAGCGGGATAATGACATCTTTACCTCTGCTGGTGATGCCCTTTTTGATATTCATTTGATATTCATTTGATATTCATTTGCTCTGAGACAAGGGCAAGTAAACTAAGGTCATCTCACCCAAAGATATTTAGCAAACAATTTCTCAGAACCAGAATAGTCTTTCTGAGGAATGCCTTTTACTGGAGGTTTTAAATTTTTCAGTCTTGGTTTTTTTTTTTGGCTGCTGTTTTCTCTGTTTCTTGTAACTTTTGTTGCTCTCCTCTGAACTGTCTCTGAAACATCTGTCTTTCTCTAGGTGTGTGTCAGAAACAAGACAAAATACTCCAGCTAATGCCTTGCCATCACTAAATTAAGCAGAATATCAGCTGCTGTGTCTTGTATACAATATTGCATGAGACTTGCCTTTTTTATCATACTGTTACCTTGTTCGTTCATCTGCGGTTTGTGATACATTCCAGATACTTTCCCTGATTTTTCATGTACATGTGTGTGATTGTTCCTCCATATATGTACTACTTTCCACTTTGCCATGTGCTTCAACCTTACTGATTTCAAACAATTTCTCCACTTTATCAAGATGTTTTTGAATCCTACTCCTTTTCTGCAGTCTTTGTAACACCTCAAGCTTTGAGTTGTTCACAGATTTGTCCATAGAATTTGTCTATACAACTGATGGTGGTATAGAGTAATTGCACACAGGACAGCTTTTTGCAGGGCCAAATTCCATGTGTCCTCCCTATTTGACAGTAAGCCACTGGTCAATTACTCTGACTTCACTTTTCATCTCTGATCACCCTTTTCAGTAAGTTTATCTTGACCACATTTCTCTTCTCATCAATTTGGTTCTGAGAATACCATGTAAGTCTACGTTAAAGCCTATCCAAAGTTAAGTAATGTCACATCTAGCTCTACCTGCCAATACAAAACAATGATGGAAGGTAAGTTGGTTTGTCACAGTTTGTTCTGAATAATGTAAGCTTGAATACTGATCAGCAGTGTTCTTAAGGAGTAGCAGGTCCCCTTGTATTGGCTTGGTGCTTAGAGCCTGCAGGAAGAAAGGGCATGCCTGAGCAGGCAGGGGGTTCTGGCTGCATGGCCTCAGTGGGGGCAGCTGCATGTGTTTTTGAGGTGGCGCTCCCAAGCCTTCAGTCTGTAGCACCAGCTTTAAGTATGCCCTTAGCAGACTGATTACATCAAGGCTTTTCAGCCCCTTTCAGGTTGCACTCAAGAGACCTGCTGGCTTGTGCATAATGCATTTAAGCCCTGTAACATGAGGTTTGCTTTTCCCAGAATAGCCAATCTTTTGGAAGTAGGACCACTCTACTTAAAATTTACTTGTAATCCCTCTTCTTCAAATCTTCTCTTCAGCCGTTTAGTAATGTTAATTGCTTTGATTGGATTCTGAAATAATAAAAGGTAATTAAAATTTTTTAAAAAATTGTAGTTTATTTTATATGTCAGAAAACTTTTTCTAACTGCTCATTAATGTTTAAAATGTAAAGGCTTTTGCTTTTAGGGGAAAAAAGCACCTTTTAGAGATTTCTGTTTTGTTATTTTTCTTGATTCAGTTACAGCAGATGTGGCTCCCATTCATATATGACAACAGTTCTTAATCAGAATTGTCAACATATTGAAGCACTATGTTAGATATAAAATGAAAAGTAGTAAAACGATATGTTAGCCACTTTCAAAATACTGTTTCTCCCTGAAATAATGTAGGTAACATTTACATTCGTATTATTTAATAATGTTATTTTTTTATAATATTATTTGTAAAGTTAAGAATCAACTAAGGCTGTCTTTGAGGAATTTGTGTTAAGTGCCTTAAAGCTGCCTTTGAAGGCTGTAACCTTTACGTGTTCATTTACATACTAGAAGGAACAATGTGAAAGATGGATGTCTCAGATCCCTATGGGGTAAAAGGAGTGAGTTGCGTAGCTAAGAATATGATATAGAAATACCCTATAACCTCTGAGAAGAATCCTTCATTTCATGTCCTATTTACAGAAGGTCTGAAAAAGATCTCTTCCTTCTCCGCTGACATTCTCTGCATGGCTGCAGACCATTTTAAGCTCTCCTTCCAGTCCTTTCTCTACTACAGCAACCCAATTCATTACATATTTTGATCTTGCTTCCTTATGTATTCGAAACTCTAATTGCATTTTTTTTTGGACTTGTCTGGCCTCTTCTTGGTTGGGCCACACTGTTTTTGAAGTATTGTGTCCCCACTGAACATTAACTGGACACCAAGCAGAACAGAAGAATCATGCACCCTACTGACAGCAACCATGCTGATATGATCCAGTGTGAGTTTGTGGATTTTCTGTCAAGCTTCTGCTAGTGGTAAACAGTGCAATGCATGGTCATGTTTGCTGTAGCAGAATGCTATGCTTTTTTTGCACACTCAGATACTATGGGGAGTGTTTGTATATCAGGCTTGACAAATATTTCTGGAAGCCCTAGAGTGTCAAGTAGCTTCTTCTGCTGATCCAACATTCAGCAATTTTAACTATCCAGTAAAACAAAACAAGCATTTAATATGAAAGCAAGGACTAACACCCTGAAATATGCCACTGGATATTTAAAATGCTTATTAGAAAAAGTGGGAATAAAAATAAGGAAAAATGATTAGATCCATTTTGATTTCCACATATGAAATATATTGTGTCTAGAAGTGAAAGGAGGTTTCAATTGTTTCCAGAAGTGAAAAGGTAGGCTATGTCACGGTCATTGTCTTTGAATTATATTCAGGTTTTGGGAAACAGAAAACACTGCCCTCCATCCATACCTCTGCAGCTGCAGAATGAGTATTTGTGCCAATTTTCCACTGCAGATTGTGAGTAGACACGTTCGAGACCAGGCGAATCCTTAAGCTCTGGTTTTTTTTAAAATTTGGTCTCAATATAGAAATGAAAAAGGTTTTTCCCCACCACCTCTACCAAAAAGCTGACAAGGTTGATACTTAAATGACACCATGCCTAGCAATGAAGCGATGCAAGGCTGAGCCAATGTCCCTCTGGTAAATGTAATCTAGATTCCCCAATATTCTGAATAGCCGCATGCTCTAGAGCAGTACATGTATTTATAGACAGAACCTTGAAAGAACATATCTCCTGATGTTGCCCCTGGTAAACTTAGGAAATATAATTTGGACAAATTCCTTAGACTTTGCAAAAATGTAACAGAAATCACAGGGACGTCCTTAGGAGTATAGTGGAAAATGACCTCCCTCCTCTGTTTATTTATATAGTTGCAGGATAATTTACTGGCTAGATAGCTGAGCCCAGAGAGTTGTGGTGAATGGAGCTATTGGCCAGTCACAAGCAGTGTTCCCAAGGGCACAGTTTTGGGGCCAGTCTTGTTTAATATGTTTATCAATGATCCGGATGAAGGGATTGAGTGCACGCCCAGTAAGTTTGCAGATGACACCAAACTGGGTGGGAGTGCCGATCTGCTTGATGGAAGAAAGGTGCTGAAGAGGGATCTGGGCAGGCTGGATTAATGTGCTGAGGCCAACTGTATGAGGTTTAAAAAGACCAAGGGCTGAGTCCTGCACTTTGGTCCCATAACCCATTGCAACACTACAGGCTTGGCGAAGAGTGGCTGGAAAGCTGCTCCGCAGAAAAGGACCTGGGGGTGCTGGTTGACAGCCAGCTGAACATGAGCCATC
Organism: Phalacrocorax carbo; assembly: GCF_963921805.1. Lineage (NCBI taxonomy): Eukaryota > Metazoa > Chordata > Aves > Suliformes > Phalacrocoracidae > Phalacrocorax > Phalacrocorax carbo. The sequence continues at coordinate 62,947,589 of NC_087548.1, forward strand.
AGTGTGCCAAGGTGGCCAAGAGGGGCAACAGCTTCCTGGCTTGTATCAGAAATAGTGTGGCCAGCAGGAGCAGGGAGGTGATCGTGCCCATGTACTCGGCACTGGTGAGGCCGCACCTCGAATGCTGTGTTCAGTTTTGGGCCCCTCAGTACAAGAAGGACATTGAGGTGCTGGAGCGTGTCCAGAGAAGGGCAACGAAGCTGGTGAAGGGTCTGGAGAGCAGGTCTTATGAGGAGAGGTTGAGGGAACTGGGGTTGTTTAGCCTGGAGAAGAGGAGGCTGAGGGGAGACCCTATCGCTCTCTACAACTGCCTGAAAGGAGGTTGTAGTGAGGTGGGTGTTGGTCTCTTCTCCCAAGTCACTATCAAAACCACAAACATAGCCATTGACAAATGTGGCATGACAGTCATTGACTTGAAGCACAGGGCTCCGAAAATAGCCACAGCACGTATGGCTTATGTGTGCACTAAGACCATTACAGAGTATGTCCCAACAGGTGCCAATGAGGCTCCAGAGAAGGGTCTCTTCCAGGTCGTTTGTGACTGGGAAGGCCCAAGGAGTGCTGGTCACTGCCAAGACACGTGTAGCTGCTGTTGTCCTCCCTTGTACCTTTGTTCAGATGTCTGCTGGAAACAGGGGGTGTCATTTTGGCACGGGACCCTCTTCTGCCATATTGTTGCTGCCCACCATGGAGATGTCCCCCTGACAGCTCAACCACCTTGACAGCCTTGGAACCCACCCAGGAAAGCCTTGCTGACCCTGGGAATTTTTTCTTTTCTGTCTAGAGTAGATAAGACAGTGAAAGCCTGCAGCTGTATTGGATGGCATGAAATGCACACTGGGCACAATCCTGTTGCGTTCCTCAACCTGTATGTGTTGATTGCACTGCTTTGTTCACACCGGCAAACTTTCCTTGACCTGACAGCTTTGCAGGTTGCAAATTTCTTCTATTAGGATCCTTTTCCCTTGTTTCTGTGTGAAGCAGGGTGCAAAATGATGATGCCATAGGCAATTTCTGAACTTCTGCAATATTTTGAAATTGTCCCTCAGAAGAGGGATGTCTGCGTGGCATTTTGTTGCCCTACCAGGACTCATAGATTTAAAAGTCCTTGATGGGAAGATGGCCAAGTGAAGTGTACTTTCTCTAGTCTTAATACTCCATGCATTACTTTTACATATTGCTTGCAGAAAACCTGGATGCCACATGATTACAGGGCAGGAATTCCTTTGTGGAAACTTCTGGTAGCACAGTTCATTTACAGTGCTTTAGTGGTGACAGAATCCTGGTATGAAAATTTTGTCTTATAATTGCTCCTTTCTCATATGTCAAATATACTGAGCCATATATTGTTTATCCCAAACAAAAGAAAAAGAAATAAAAAAAAGAAAAAATGTGGCAGTGCGGTGAACTACTTTTACTTCCTTTCAAGGGCAGACTGTTCTTACTGCTTCGAATTTCACTGTGTTTGTGACTGTTGTCACAACATATGTTTATGGCTGTTGATTTTCAAAGAGGGTATAGAATGTAAGATTTGATTTGAAGATATGGTGTTCAAAACATGTCATGATTTAGTCCTAGCCGGCAACTAAGCACCACCCAGCTGCTCGCTCACTCCCCCCAACACCAGGTGGGATGGGGGAGAGAATTGGAAGAGTAAAGTCAGAAAACTCGTGGATTGAGGTAAAGACAGTTTAACAGGTAATGCAAAAGCTGTGTGTGCAAGCAAAGCAAAACAAGGAATTCATTCACTACTCCTCACCAGCAGGCAGGTGTGGGGAAGCAGGGCTCCATCATGCGTAATGGTTACTTGGAAACACATATGTCATAACTTCGAATGTGTCATCCCCCCCCATCCCATCTTTCTTCTTCCCCCAGCTTTATATGCTGAGCATGACGTCATATGGTATGAAATATCCCTTTGGTCAGTTGGAGTCAGCTGTCCCAGCTGTGTCCCCTCCCAGCTTCTTGTGCGCCACTCACTGGTGGGGTGGGGTGAGAAGCAGAAAAGGCCTTGACTCTGTGTAAGCTCTGCTCAGTGATAACTAAAACATCTTTGTATTATCAACACTGTTTTCAGCACAGATTCAAATCATAGCCCCATACCAGCTACTGTGAAGAAAATAACTCTATCCGAACCAAAACCAGCACAGTGAACTAATGGAAAAGGTGAATGCTTTAACAAGTTTTTGTCTGTTATTCCAAGTGTATTGAACCTAGACCTAACAGGAAGTCCAATGCTGGCTTTTGGTAAATCATTTATTCTGACCTATGTCTATTTTGTCTTCAGTTAAATCAGAATAATAATAATACAGAGCTGCTATTAGAATGAATTAGTTGCATATTAACAGGGTAACAGTAACATGTCAACATTTTCCTCAAAACTGAAACAATGAGGACTCAGTATTTTATTCTTCTGTGATCTACTCCAAGCCAGGCTGAGTGGCTATGGTTGGAACATGCACCTTCTCCATACTCGGTTCCAGTCAGCAGCTGGGATTTGATTGACAGACAACGTGACATTTTTAAACTTGCTGTATTCAGGAAACTTCCCTGCATCCTCCTGCTCCCTCACATCCCTGCATCTGGGTGCTTTCACTTTCTGTAATGACACTTTCTCCCTTTTTTTCAAAGTGAAGGTTGTTTATATAGCAATGTTCTGTTTATACACATTTGTTTTGAATTGAAAAATGTATTTTCAAGTTACAATCCCACAAAGGGATTTGAAATATCAGTGTAAGACTCTGAGCTTTGATCTTTAAGAGCTAAATGCCCCCTTTTTTCATGTATTTGCTTTGTGTTCTGTCATGAGCTAGCTCTCAGGTCTCGAAGGCCAAAAAAAATATTTCTTCCAGCACACAGAGACGCAGCTTCTTAATAAACATTTCACATGACCATCTTTCCTCAAAAAGAGTGATCCCACAAGAAAACAAGATAAATGAGTTTGTTAAAGTCTAGTGGTAAAATATGAATGTCCGTAGGACAGTTTAGTCACAGATTTTTTTTGCTATAGCTGTTACTGAAAGACGCTGCTGTTGAACATGGTGTTTTGTATGCTTTAACGTATTTTGCCCTTTCTGAAAAAGATACCACCTAAGTCAGTGGTTTTGAGTTTTGAGAGCTGTTGAGAAGACTCTGTCTTATTGACTGATGAATTTGAAAGGTGACATCAGTCAGGACCTCTAGAAACATCTGCTTTGCCCACAGAGGAAGGGACTGTAAAGATTTCCTGGATAAGGTATTCTAATTTCTGTCATAGATTTGTTGTTTTTAACTTTTTTCCGATTCATTCTTTATCAGTGCAATGAAAAGCTAAACTTTCAACTTGGTGGCTTTCTCCTTCTGATACCATTTTTTGTTTTAGTGTGGTTATATACTGCTAATTGGCAGTGATAATTCTCAGTGGCATATTACCTTTTTCGTGATAGATCCAGCACAACAGAAGGAATCCCAGATAGGTAGCTTTCCTCTATGCCTTATTATTCTGAAAATGGCCTTATGGCTGCAGAGCACATGATCTGGAAGAAGCTGGTGGATGGGTAAAACAAGCTACAGTGAATGGAAAGTGGGAATCTCAGGTCAGAAGAAATCTGCAGTGTGAGAGCAGTAGCGGGTGGGGGTGTGCCTTTCAGGTTCCTCAGGACTGTGAGATTGTTATGTGAATGAAAAATTGCAACCCTTGCTCATCACATTTGTCCGTGTGTATTGCGAGCTGATGGGAGGGCATTGCTGCAATACATCTCCTAGGAAAATGCCTGAAGGCTTGTAGCCATGCTAGAATAAAAGAAAGTGGCAGTATGCACTTCCCTCAGTGAAAATTTCAGGGGCTGCGTGAGTCTAGGAAAGGATACACCAGGAGTGCTCCCTTGGCAAAGAGATTCATGTCAGTGCTGTGAGTTGAAATTAGAGATGCTGCATCTGTGATGGCCACCATCTTGATTAATGCACTGGGGAGTGAACCAGAAAATATTCAGAACTAAAGTGAGCTGCTCTTGCTTGAGTAAACATTATTTTGAAAGGGCTGTAACAGATTCCTGTTCTCTGAGCTGCAGGCAAGGAAAGGATCTATGAAACACATTCACATGGGTTATAAACATCTTCTGCTTAAGGAAAACCCAATCTCAGTATCTTCAGCCTACCTCCATCTGAATCCTGACCAAACCCACATTTATACATTGTTCTGATGATTCTTGGAGGACATCATGGACAGCAGGTACAGGTTCAGTGAGGCAAGTGGGCTCTTGTGCACTAGCACTGGCTTTGCACTGCATAACAGATTTTCTCTCCTAGCTCAAGACGAATTTGTTAACTTTCCCTGTATTTCTTCCCAAACTGAAGGCTGTGCTCTGAATTCTGGAAATCCAAAAGAGCTTGGTTTCCCCAGATTGTCATTGTAGTCAACTGTAAGGAAAAGGCTCATCCTAGGAATGAGGTTTGCAGTGTTAAAGGAATCTGTTTCACATTATGTTTTCACATTAAATTTCCTGAAGATTTTTTTTTTCAAACTGTTCCTTATGAGGAGAAAGTTTAAGGATATCCATCTTTCCTTTCTAGTCTAGGATGACAGTGCGTTTACTCCGTATTTAAGTATGTTTCAATATTTGCAAATGTCTAGAAATTGTGGTTAGGCCCAAAACTTTCACAGAAGTTGGCTTAAGAGTTCAAAAAGAAACCAAGATCTGGATTAGCTTGAAGTTTAGGGATGCATGAGGAATTTTTCAGGCCTGAAGCTTCATTCATGATTATAATTGATTCGGAACTTATGATAAAGAATGAAGGATGTGTTTAACTAAAAGATATTTCTGTCAACTGAGTTTAAAAGCAAGCATAGATTGAAGATTCATTGGAGAATCCACTTGGAAGAAAGCCAAGAAGAAGCCATGTGTTTTATTTTAAAAACTTACATCTATTTGTGTTTTTATGTAATAAACTTCTTCCCAAAAAAGAGAATGACAACAACATGTTAAGTCAGCACCAGAAGGCCTGCATTCCTTCTGTGGTGTGATGGAATAAGAGACTGATGAAGAAGGAGAAAGAACAGAGTAAATTATGAATATGCGATTGTAGGAGACAGAACTTGTTCCCTCATTTGTTTTGTCAATCTTTTATAGCCATAACCCCATGTGTAAAATGTTTTGGAATATTTATTTTTAATTGGTCTTTCATTCTGAGTTCATAACATAGATGTCATGAGGCTGGGTTTAACTCTTACCTTAAATAGCTCTCAGAAAACTGGGCCTATATATAATAGAAGACAGCCTAAATGAAATTAATTAATTATTTATATGAAATTTATTACTATGAGAACAATGTAATATATAGTAAAAGCTGTTGTCATGAAACAGTCATGGTATTTGCAAGATTGATGATCTTAGGATGACAGAGAACAATTTTTAACAGGTCAGAAGAGGACAAAAGAAGTCTGGAAATTTTAACTTCTGGAAGTTGGAAGGTAAATTTAGGAATAAGATGTTTTGATGCAAATGGAGTTGTGCTTCTGATAAAAAGACAAATCTGTACAACATTTTGTCTTCTGTTTCACATGCCATGGTTATGGTGGTACAATGTGGACTTCTTGTAACCTTAATAATAAAATAAATATTTTAGGAAGTTTGAAATTTGGATGCAATCCTGTTCAAATGTCACCATCAAGACCCATTTCTGGTAATTTGTAAACTTGGATCCAAACCTCTCCACTGTAACAAAAAATCCTATGTACAGTTCATTTCCATACAGAGTGAGAAGATCAGATATCTCTAAAGGAAGTTTTCAAAACTGAGGCCAGAATTCAGCTACTAGTAGAATTCCTTAAAAATTAGGAAATGCCAACTGGTGTCAGCTGTAACAATTTCCTGTCCTTCAGGACTGAGAATCCATTCAGACTAAATTTCTTATAACTAGAGGGCTTCACATGTATAAAAATTGCTGGATTTATATATATTTAACTTCTGCTTTCAGATACAGTAAAGTACAACAGCAAGAGTTTGAATCATTGATTTGGGGGTAAGATTTATGGCAGAAGAATGACACTGTATATATATTTTCATCAAAAGCATGAACAGACATTAATTTGTCTAGGCTTGGAAGCATGAAATGTTCTTCAAGGTTAATTGTTTATCCTATTAAAACTAACTTGCTTCCTGGTTTATAAAACAGCCATCCATTAATGTGCTAAACATTCTCACTTAGTCTGTTGTAAAGAATATCTACTGAGAAGAAAAAACCAACAGTATGATATATGAAGGTCACCTGAACCAGTTTTTTCCTACTTTGTCTTCTAGTTTGGTTTTTATATGTGAACTTAAGGTCTTATATCTGCTTTTTTTCACACTTTTGTTACATTTTCTTCTATATTTCCTTTTATTTTTTTCTTTGGAAGTGGAGAGAAAGATACTAAATTTGGATATTGTACAGAACTGGCTTTATCTACACTTAAGGCAGAGTTGCCTATGGCTGCAGATTGCCTGGGCCAGGCATGGTCCTGATGTCTGCTTGAGCTGTGCTGGAGGAGAAGAAGAAGAGCAGCCTGTGCTGTCTTAATGGTTGATGTCTGCTGCCAGTTTTGTACTCTGGATATGGGTGAACACCTACGTGATCCATGACACCACAACTCTTCTTTCTGTCCCATAGCTGGCAGCAGAAGCTGCTAGTGTTTAATTCAGGGCCTGTTTCCATGCTTGGTCTCTTCTTTTCTGTTCTTGGTGGGAGGACCCCAACTCTGGCACAAGGTCTCTGCATCTGCAGTGATGCTCCATCAGGCTGGGGGTGTAGGGGTTGGGTAGTGTTTATCCAGGGAATGAGAATGTAGTCAATGTGGGAAGATGAAGCTTTTGAAGAAAGGCTGTAGAGGTGCTGAGTAGGTCCTTTTTCCTTATGCCTTTACTTATGCTTTTCTCTCTCCTGGAATATTGTTAGATCTGACTCTGCTTGTCGAAGAGTAAAAGCAGCATCAAGCTTAAGCTTACCATAACATCACAGAGACCCAAGACTTTGAGAGGGAAAGAGATTACATTAATCTTCATGAAAATATTTGTCTGAAAAAATGACTTGAAATGTTGGAAGATGACTCTTAAATTCACCACCTTTGCATTCTCAGTTAATCACTGAGAATGCTTGCAGTCATGGGATTTGGTTCTTTGTATAATACCATGAACAGCATTGATTATAAATCAATGTTGTTTACATTTCTGAAGTAGCAAAGATGGTCTTTTACTATTCTTCTGAAAACAAGTAAGTGCATGATCCTTCAGACCTTCTACATTTAAAAAGGTAAGACAATAACTCCTTCCCTTTTATTTTACTTTGACTGTAGTGTTTCAGAAGATAGGAATAATCACTGCATACTTTGAAACTTTATTTCAAGCTATGTCAGTTTGCAGGCTGTTTGCTGGGTTTTAATATTTGAGTCTATCTTTAGACTTTTAAAATTACTTCATTTTATTTGTCATATTTAAAACCTTGTTGAATATTTGAAGCACAGTTGCTTGATCATTAGAATTTAGTTCAATAACCTGAAATATATTCTAAAGATGTTGCAGTAGAAGTGGTATCATACTGTTCAAGTTTAATTTGAAATTAACAGAGCATATGAAAGTCTATTGCATTTTAATCTTAAAATCACATTCTACCAGTTGCCTTCTGAAGAAACAAAATTTTTTAAATTCCAGTTGATGCTTTTATATTCTGTAAAATTTCTGTTGTTGCAGTTTTATCCTGAGTGCCTCTGTTCACTCTGCACAGCTCCACTCAATGTCCTTTTTAAAATGAGGCAATGTCACTGAAATCAACAAGATGGTAGGAGTGTAAAGTGTCAGCTCAATAATTAACTAAAAACTACTAACAGTAATAAACTTGATAGATCTCAACAAACAAAAAGTGTTTCAAGAATTGCTCAAAGACAACTTTGCCGAGGAACTTTGTACTAAGAGACAGGACAAGAATTTTGCAGAGCACAGGAGACCAGGGAAATCTGTTGCCTTCCAGGAATAAGAAAGAAAAACCAACAAACCCTCAAAAGAAGAGATAACCTTCTGATGTTGGCAGGAGGGATTACTTTAGATGCCTTGTGTGAGCCTTCATCAAGTGGTATTCCAGAGGTGCCAGAAGATTGTATGGGATAGGACTAGAAGGGAGAAACAGCCAGATGAGCTTGAAAATTTGGCCTGGCCACCAGGAAATACCAACAGAGAAAGAAGAAGAAGGAAGATCCAGAAACCACTGTAGGCAAGTACTGTTTTATGTCTTTTTGCAGCAAGAAATCTTGTTTTGTAGGAATATGAGGACTTCTGTGAATAGGAAGGACACCTTGTGTGCTCTGATAACCTCCATCATAATAGTGAGGAATTCGGTCCCTGCCTGATTAAATGATTAGCCTGATTGACTTTGAACCAACCCTGAAAAGCAATGGGGATTAACTAGTAGTTCTGGTACAAATAATAATATTTAAAATTGTTTTATGGATGTATTCATATAAGAAATATAAGGAAAAAGATCTGTGTAATGAATAAAGTAGTAAATCTAGTGATCTGCCTTTTAAGGAAATACATTACAGTTGATTTTACCAAAAGGTGGTTGATTGGCTCTTATTGATGGGACATTTTAAAATATTAGTTAAACTATGTTGAAGTAGGATGAATAAAGAAAAAAAGAGGCCATTTCTGCCTGTATCAAAGATACTATTACATGTAATTAAGAATGAAGTGTGTATGGATAGCTTTTATGTATCATCACATTCACCTGAGATCAGCAAATTATTTCATACATTTCTATTTGTAATATGTAGGAAGAATGACTGTCATTATGTTTGATTTCAACATGGGTGACATCTCAAATAGCTAGAAACTTCTTCAGAGTTCCTAAAAATTAGAGGGTTGTTTTGTTTTCTTAAAACTATTCCAGCCAAACTCTAGGTCAAATATAGGTCATTGTTTGATGCACATAGTAAAATTACAAGGGTTTTTTTCTGCTTTTTCAAATGGGGCAACAAAAGTCAGGAGGTATTTCCCTTTTGTATTTGGAATGAAAGAAGTGGCTGTTTCCTTCCTAGCTGGTGATCTTGAATAAAATGGAACTTTTGCTATCTGTAATGAAGGAAAGAGAAGAAGATGCATCTGCTAAAGATAGAAGTTTTAAATCATAGGATTAATTTAGGGTGGAAGAGATCTTGGAATGTTATGCAGCCCAGTCTCCTCCTTAAAGTGTGACTCATCTCAAAGCTGGATCAGGTTGCTCAGGATCTGAGTCAGTAAAGGTCTGGAAATCTCCAGGGCTATCATGACAGGTTTTTCCAGCCTGCTAAGAAAGGCTTGACGAGTCTGAAGACTGGAAATTGAGTTAGGAATCGGGTTCAACCTTCAGACAAGATGTAGTGAGGAAAGAGGCAGCTGAAAGAGTGTGTGAAGGGTTCATTGCAGCTTGAAGGTTTCTTAATCAGAGATGCTCCTAATCAGCCTCTTTAATCAGAGATGCTGTGATTTGTATATATGGTTCTGAGAAAATAGGCAGCACATTGAAGAATATGTTGATCCATGTCTTAAATCCATGAATTCCATAGCTGTATCCTGACTTAAAGGTTTGTGAAGAGAGCAGGATTGCATCTGTTGCTCCTGATGCTGACAGCTTTTTATTAGGTTTATAATCTCATGTTTCAGGATAGTATGTGGGAGTCCCTTTTTAACTTCTCCATGCCCAGCTAGTAAAACACAATGTAGTAAAGGTGGTAATGGTTACAAATTGGAAAGCAAACACTCTCTTGGAGACTAAACACCACCCAAGGAGAATGAATGTTCTGTAGTCCTGAGGGAAATCCTCTTTTAGAAAGGCTGGAGTGACGTATCTTGCTGCCAAGTCACCAAACTGAGTGATAGAAAGATTTGGTTGGAAGAGAGACATATTTTACAATTGTGGGGACAGAGGAGCAGGGGTGGGTGGAAAAGGCCTCCCTTTGCACCATTTGTGTAGGGAGAGGGTATGAGATAGTATGACCTTTTTAGTAATGTACTTCTCTAGGGCATGGCATCCTGAATGCTGTGATCGGCATCACATGTCCCTGGACCAGCCCTCAGGCAGAGCTGTGTCTGCAAGGCACATTTTAGTCTAATCTGTGTTGAAACCCTGTTTTTTTCTGGCAAGATTATTTAACTGAATATCTTTTTTATCTTCCTTCTATCTGTAAGGCAAACCTCTGCTGGTCTTGGAACTCACTTAAGTATGGGGCTGTGAATTGGTAGGTAAAGCTTGCTCTGAATTTATTCAGGATGGCAGGATGTGAAAGCAATGAAAAGTAAGTTATATATAAACAGGAGGTCATTTATACCTGTTGTGTATTTGAAGATGCTTGTATGTTTTTTTTCTCACATTTGTTTTATAGTGCTGCCTTAGAGTATGTTATCAAACCCCTCAGAGGGCCTACTGGAGACTGAAGTTACAGTTACTATTTAGAGGCAGGGAAAATAACGTGCTTAAGACTGGAAGTGCTCATCTGGAATTTATTGTATTATATTTTGTTATCTTATATTTTAAAGGCTCAAGAAGCTTGGATCAATTCACATTTTTACAAGATATAAGTTAATACCTTGATATCTCTGAATCTCAAATAGGCTTACTTAGGGACCTTTTGTCTTTAAAATGTGCACTACAGAAGTTTAGTTTGCCACATATTAGCCAACGCAGTGAAATGTGTGTGCATCTTTATGTAATGTCAAAACTTTTTTTTTTCTGACACAGACAATAAATGTTCCCCACAGCAGCAGGACCACTGATGGGAAGCAAAATTGCTCTTCTGTGAGGTTTCTTAACTTTATTTCTGATTTTAATGCCAGATGAAGTTAGACTTTTGTGTAACAATTTTAAAGCACCTGTTATCTATCCAAACAAAAAGAAGTTTCTGTGTCAGCTACCTTTGACCAACAGGTTTGATGCAGAACTGAGGTAGATATAGAGTGGTTCAGTTTCACTGAGAAGCACGATCCCATTGACTAGACTGTCATGGTCTTATTAGTTGTTTCTTGCCAGTTGGTTCAAAATTTTTGTTTCTTACTGCACCAAAAGAACATTTTTGATGTTGCAAAGTCAGGTTCTCAAAACAGGTGTGGATCAAGGTTGTCTTTACACATTTTATCCCTTCTTTGTTTTTCCCATGGTCTTGTGTTAAAAGGGAGTATCTAACTATAGGCTAACTTCCTGTCCTGTTTTCCTTTCTTTCCTCAGCCCTTTATCAGGTGAATAGGATGGATGGTGCATGCTTCATGAGCAGCTATTCAGTATTTTTATCTCTTTTTTTTTTTTTAGAGTGTTTGCTTTAGTTAATTATTGAATAACATTCAAATTCTGGTTTGAAGACAGATGACGCACATCTTTATGGTACTTGAGTGAACCTTAAGCATCAGTAAATCTTTCCAAAATTCCTGAAAGCTGAGGTGATATTAGCATCCTTGTTTTATAAAACTGAGGCACAGAGGCAGTTAACAGTTGGTCGTCTTCAGTAAATCAGACACCCAATATGTTTCTTAGAGTGCTTAGCATTATGTAGCACTTACTATATATAAACTGCAATTAAATATTGCCTTCGTCTGCAGACTGGAGTACTTGGTTCTTCTTTAGATCAAACCTCAAAGAAAGAGGCCTCTAGAAAATTAAAATTTTACAAGGAGCAATCAAGTAAACAATAAATGGTTTGTATACTTGTGACTACCCTGTAGAAACTCCATGGTAGAGCAGGGAGAAATTTTCTAATCTTCTATTTGTCTAACCTTTTAATTGTTTAACCTTCAAATAATCTAACCTTTTAATCTTCTAATTTTCTAATTAGAATCTCATTTGTAATTTAAAATCTAATTTTCAAGAGCACTGTACAGTTGTTTTTTGTGTTTCTCTTCCTGAGATGATCTGTGTTATTCACAGAATCATAGAAAAAATTAGGTAGGGGAAGACCTCTGGAAATCATGTAGCTTAACCCTGTGCTTAGAGCCAGCTCAACATCAAACTTAGTCCAGGTTACGTGGAGCATTGTTCAGTTCAGTATGGAAAATCTCGAAGTTTGAAGACCCTAGAATATCTCTGGGCCACCTGTTCTAGTGCCTAACCAGTGCCACAGAGAAATTTTCCTTATTTCCATCTGCAATATCCTTTCTTGCAACTCGTGGCCATTGCCTGGTTTTCTGGTGTGACCCTCTGAGAAGAGTCTTTTTCTCTTTCCCTGTCACCCCAGTGTAGGTAGTAGGAAAGACGAATCATGCATGACGTCCCCCAAACAGTGACTTTATGGTAGTGACATTCTGCTGGACTCCCAAGCTTTTTGCTCTCTCTTTTGCACTGAGGGCCTCTTAGCTGGGCACAGAAGTCCAGATCTGGCATTCTGAGTGCCACAGAGAAAGGAGTAACTGCTTTGCTGGCTACACTCTTGTTAATGCAGTGCTGTATGCAGTGGACCTTCACTGCTGCAAGGACATGCTGCTGATGCATGTTTAAGTTCTTGTTTGTCAGGACCCCCAAGGGTTTTCTCTGCAAAACTACTCCTCAGTTGTGTTCAACCTGTAGTGAAGGCTGAAGTACGCAGCTCTTCCATCCTAGGTGAAGGGCTTTGTATTTATCCTTGTTGAAAGCTGTGGGACTCCTCTCAGCTCATTTCTCCAACCTGTTGAAGTCTCCCTTAATGGCAACCCTGCCTTTCAACTTACTAACCATGGCGCCACATCTGGAGTCATCCAGACACTTAGGATTCACTCCCACCCATTGCCCAGGTCACTAATGAAGATGTTAAGTGGAACTGACACCAGTATTAATTTCTGAGAAACACTACTTGTAGCTGTTGGACTTATGTTAAAGTAACACCAAAATAGATTAACTGGTAAAGAGGTAGGCTTTGAATCCTTCACCACTGTCCTTTGACCCCAACATCCAGCCATTCTTTTACTTAGTTGGGTTACAATCCACCCATCCTTATTATCTCTTAAGGAATAATGGGACACCGTGCCAAAACCACAAGATACAATTTATAACCACTGTTCTTCCTTTGTCAACAGAGCAGGTCTTCTCATCACAAAAGGTAGTCAGAATGGTCAAGCGTGATTTGCTCTTGGTAGATATAGGTTGGCTATTCTCTGTCACTTCTGCGCCTTTCATCTACCAGGAAATGGCTTCATAATCCTACCAGAGAATCACAGAATCACAAAATAGTAGCAGTTGGAATGGACCTCTGGAGATCACTTTTTCCAACCCCCCTGCTTGAGCAGGCACACCTAGACCAGGGGGCACAGGAACGCATCCAGGTGGGCTTTGAATGTCTCCAGGGAAGGAGACTCCACACCCTCCCTGGGCATCCTGTGCCACTGCCCTGGCACCCGCACAGGAAAGATGTTTTTCCTCATATTGAGGTGGAACTTCCTGTGTTTCAACTTGTGTCCATTGCCCCTTGTCCTGTCATTGGGCAACATTGAGAAGAGTCTGGACCCATCCTCTTGACATCCGCCCTTTAGTTACTTATAACCACTGATAAAATTGTCACTCAGTCTCCTCCAGGCTAAACAAACCCTGTTCTCCCAGCCTTTCTTCCTAAGAGAGATGTTCTAGTCCCCTGATCACCATTGTGGCTCTCCACTGTACTCTTTCCAGTAGTTCCCTGTCTTTATTGAACTGGGGACCCTAGAACCAGACACAGCACTCCAGCTGTGGCCTCAGTAGGGCAGAGAAGAGGGGGAGGATAACCTCCCTTGACCTGCTGGCCACACTCCTTTTAATGCACGCCAGGATATTGTTGGCCTCCTTGGCCACAAGGGCACATTGCTGGTTCATGGTCAGCTTGTTGTCCACCAGCACTCCCAGGTCCTTCTCAACAGAGCCACTTTCCAGTAGCTCAGCCCCCAGCCTGTACCGGTGCAGGGGGTTGTTTCTCCCCAGGTGCAGGACCTTGCACTTGCCCTTGTTGAATTTCATGAGGTTCCCCTGGGCCCAGCTCTCCAGCCTGCCCAGGTCTCGTTGGATGGCAGCACAGCCTTCTGGTGTATCAGCCACTCCTTCCAGCTTGGTACCATCAGCAAATTTGCTGAGGGTACACTCTGCAAGAAGGTAATGATTCCTGTTCTTCTGTCCAACTAACTTTACATTGACGGTCCATTAGCTTCCCAGGTATCTCTTCTTCCCTTTTTCTGAAAATGGGTGGATCACTTGCCTTATTCCAGTCACTAGAAACCTCTCACAACTGCCATCACCTTTCAGCGATGATAGAGGGAGGGGTCTTGTAGGGACATCTGTGAGCTCTTGCCTCTCTCACCTTTCTGTGCAATTTCCAGTGGGTGTAAGGGAGAAAATGCGTTATAGGCAGGCATATCTTTGCAGCATGACACTGGTTCTTTCACACAAATACTGAACCAGGGACAGATTTAGTGCAAAAGTAAAATATAGTCATGCAACTATTGTATGGTCTCTTTCCAATTTGTCAGAGGAGAAAAGGGTTGTGAGAACCCAGATAAAGTGAAAATACACATTATATAACACTTCCGTAAATCAAGCTGTAAGAGCATACATAGTATGTTTATAAGTTTAGAAAACTTATAAACTGTAACCTGGAGACAGCAGGGACAGCCTTGAAGAGCAGAAGGTGAACTGGGGAGATCTGAGAACTATGTGCTCTTTCTATATAGATATATGCTCTACATATATCCCTGATGCTGACACTGTGCCACAGACTGATCTGTGGGCACATGGCAGGGTTACCTGCCTGCATCAATGAAAAATTGAGAGATGTCCGCTTGATACAGCACCTGTGCCAAGTGAACCAGAAAACTTCACTTTACAATTTTTGGTAGCTTGTGTGGAATTACACCTGGAAGTCTAAAACGCTACCTATGAAGAGCTAGATACCTCTGACTTACCAACTAAAAATGCTTTCTTAAAGCTAAGCACTCTGACAACCTCGCATCAGTGAGTAATGTACTTTGCATTCTTTACTGGGGCTGTGAATGTACACATGATATGGCTGTTCCACGTTTAAAAAGAAGTGAATGTTTGATGTTGTTCTTAAAATAGAAGTTTGTTCTGCCTTAAAAGTGTCAGACTTACTCCTGGATGTATGGAGGCTAGCTGTATCTTTTTGTTTTTCCAAATGCTTGTTTATGAAATGGATATCTTGCTCATTCCCTAATCTTTCAAATCAATAGTATGTTCCTTTGCATAGAGCTCCAACAGCTCAGTGTGCTCCAGACCTATGCTTTGAACATCTCTCTAGTCCTATGTTCTTAGCTCAAGCTGGCTGTATAATCAGTTTGGCTGAATTTCAGAACTATGGCAAACTTTCTGAATTCTTCTCTGCTATGTGGATTTCTTCCTGTTTTATTTTGAGATTCTCTAAGATTTATCAAAGCCTCATTTTTGAAGCTGCTATCACCTCATTAGAGCATAGTACAGACAAAGTAGTAGAATCCAAAAGAATTATGAGAGAAGCAAAAAGATAGTGAATAGCATTCAGATTTGGCTCCTGTTTTAAATATACAGAACCAACAAGTGTTTTTATGAGTAATATCTGGCATTTATTTGGGCCACTGCAGAAATCACTCCTCACAGGTTTGTTAGGAAGATAGCCATAAAATAAGGTCTGTTTCTATAGATGAAGACTCTTATAACATGTCCATATAGGATGAAAGGCAGAGCTGCCCTGACCACACTTGTGGAACCAGAAGTAGACCAGTCATGTTAGCCTAAAGCTGTGTCCAAGCTAATAAACCCTAAATCCCAGCCAAATGAATTTACATGGGTGCAACACCATGCTTTCATAGCTGTTCTGCTTTCAGGACCCAAAAGCTGATATGTATGCCTACTGCCGTACCAGCTCAGGTCAGGTAAGCTTGGGGATCATGAGTTTCAGGCAAGCTAGGGAATCACCAGTTCTCCCAGTGGGAAAGAGTGAGAGGTGCTCAGGCTGAGCACCAAGTTTCCAATCCATGGACTTTGGATTCAGACCCAGACCAAATTGCCCACTTGAGGACTGACATTTTCATTGCAACAATTCGAAGTTGTTTTGAAATCTTCTTCTTTTACACTGTCCAAGTTTTGAAAAGCAAAATATTTTTTCTTGTTGCTATTTTTTTAATCCTTTGTAAACTGAACATTTAACCAGCCATCAGGACTAACCCTGTCTTTGGTACACTGCTTGTGTAACAGAGCTGCACGCAGTCTATACTCTTGTACAAGAGTAGGGCAGCTATTCCCATGATGAAGTGTAGGTGGATGGATACCTGAATCCGTATGCTGAGTCTTGCAGACTTCAGTCAGCACATGTCAATGTGCATATCGGCTTGCCTGGGTTTTCTCATGCATGAAATCTTTGTCTCTTCCTTTACTGTTTTTAATGCTTGGCTTTTCCTTAATGAAGGCTTAGGTTTGTTCATAAACACGAGGTCCATTGTCATTTGGGTGAAGTAAAGGTTGATTTCTCACTACATCTTAGAACTTGGGCTCAGCTATTAATGTTTTGTGGTTTGTTTTTTTTTTTTTTAATACTGTGAAAACATTACTTCTATAATCAAACCTCTAAAAGAGGAGGTTTCCAAAACAATTGAAAAGCAGGTAGGTGCTTAGCCAAGTGAAAGCATTCTCCTTTTTAGAGTCTGTCTTTGACAATTTACCACTTCTCTTTTCCTGTATTTCTTCAGCTGGAAACTAATAAATCACGTCTAAGAGCCTGACTTCTGTTAGTCAGAACTAAAACAAATACTGAAGCAGGAATGAAACTGTTGACCTTGATTGAAAAAATATCGCACGAGTATATTTTTGTATTACATTGTGATTGGCTCTAATCTCATCTAATGTAAATAAGGAATAGTTCCAGTGCCTTAGAAGCATTAATGTGTTTAAAAGTTGTCAGAGGTGAGGATCAGGCTCTGTTTCTTTATCCTATATGGAGGGCTTGTTACATTTGAGTTAATGTATTTGAACTTTTGAAAGTTTCTGTGAACGTCACTTGACTACTCCACTATAGTATGATGGGACTCTCTTTTGTAAGATGTGTTTCTGCACACAATAAATCTCACTTCTTATTACTGTGATTTGGTAATTTGTGCTTCTCTCTCTGTACACCAGTGCCTGTGACAAGGACTCAGGGCATTGGAAGATACAGGAGAACTGCCTCAGCATTTATCTGTTTAGAAGTTTCTCACATTCTGTGGCAAATAGAATCATAGAATCATAGAATTATTAAGGTTGGAAAAGACCTCTAATATCATCAGGACCAACCACCAACCAACTCCACCATGTCTCTTAAACCATGTCCCAAAGTACCACGTCTACACAGTTCTTTGAACACCTCCAGGGATGGTGATCCCACCACCTGTCTGGGCAGCCCATTCCAATGCCTGACCACTCTTTCAGTAAAGATATTTTCCTAATATCCAATCCAAACCTCCCCTGACACAGCTTGAGGCCATTTCCTCTTGTCCTGTCACTAGTAACTTGGGAGAAGAGACCAACACCCACCTCACTACAACCTCCTTTCAGGCAGTTGTAGAGAGCGATAGGGTCTCCCCTCAGCCTCCTCTTCTCCAGGCTAAACAACCCCAGTTCCCTCAACCTCTCCTCATAAGACCTGCTCTCCAGACCCTTCACCAGCTTCGTTGCCCTTCCCTGGACACGCTCCAGCACCTCAATGTCCTTCTTGTACTGAGGGGCCCAAAACTGAACACAGCATTCGAGGTGCGGCCTCACCAGTGCCGAGTACATGGGCACGATCACCTCCCTGCTCCTGCTGGCCACACTATTTCTGATACAAGCCAGGATGCTGTTGCCCCTTTTGGCCACCTTGGCACACTGATGGCTCATGTTCAGCTGGCTGTCAACCAGCACCCCCAGGTCCTTTTCTGTGGAGCAGCTTTCCAGCCACTCTTCGCCAAGCCTGTAGTGTTGCAATGGGTTATGGGACCAAAGTGCAGGACTCAGCCCTTGGTCTTTTTAAACCTCATACAATTGGCCTCGGTGCATGAATCCAGCCTGTCCAAATGTGCACTTCTATCTCATTAACTATTTAGTCTTAGGTTATTAGATTATTTGGGAAAATAAACCTTTAGTCTGTAAATACTAAATATGTTGTTGTGTAGTAGCTGTTAATTTGGCAATGTAGAAATGTGTACAGTTGTGTTTTTTTTTCTACCTGCTGAGTTGTATATTCCTTTTTGCATGAGACACAGAACCTACCAGAGATTCTGGACCTGGTTGTGGTTAGTAAGAGGCTTTGCTTTATTTCAGATGTGAAGAGTACGCTGAATACTAACATGCTGTGAAATCCTTGTACTGCAACCACTGGGTTTACAAAACTCCTGCTGAAGTTAAAGAAATTTTGAGTTCAAATCGTGGGTTATAGGGCTGCTATTTAATCATTCTCTGACTTGTTTGAAGTAAAGAAATTTAAGTACCTGTCTTGATTTTGAGATTTACATTGTGCTGCAGATGAACTAATAGTTCCAAATGTATCTTTTTTAACACCCTGGCATTTAAAGGTTGCACTGTAGATTGTAACTTAATCTGTAGTTAAACCAAGCTTATTTACGAACCAACTAGAATCATAATGGTGGCTCAGAGTTTTTAGGGATGTGTTGGTGGGAAGTTTTGACTCAGGTGTACAGCTGTGAAAGAGAAAGCAGAAACTGAATGCGAAGTTTAAGACAAGACACCGAGTAAAGCATTTTGGTTTTGTGTACTGAACAAAACGTAACAAAATATAAAAGCTTGTACTAAAAGCTGTAACATGGAAGTGCTAAATGAAGAATGCACTGGGTGTTAAAGTAGATCACAGATTAAATGATTCATTTACCTTATAGGTACAATAATGGCAAGACCTTAAATTTTTAAGGCCCACAGCTGGAGTTCTGGGCAGAGTATTACTGGGAGGAAAAGCCTGAATAGGGTTGGAATACTTTTAACTACCAGCCTGAAAAGAAAAAGTAAACTAAGGAAACTTTAAATGTAGGTCTCTCAGTAGCTTTTCTTGATCCCAAAATCAAATAACAGCAAATGCTCAGGGCATTATAACACTACAAAAATGAGGTGCCATAGTTGATGATGTAGTAAGGGGGACCTAGCTGGTTTTTATCTATGTAGCTGTCACTTGACATGGCTTCTAATCATGGGGTAAAGTCCTCACTACCAGGTGGGGAAGAAAAGATATCATAATATTCTTAGCTGAGAGAAGTTGAAGTTCTGTGACTGGTTTTAAGGTTATTTGCACTATAAATTTTTAATATATCCCTTGCAAATGGTGTATAAATAGTTGTACATCTTTTAAGAACTCTTAATATATTTCATTTACAGCTGTGTCAGTTGGCAGCCTTTTCCCTCTCTTGGGCCAAGAGTGTTCAATTCCCTTCCCTTCAATTCCCCAGATTTTGCAAGACTGGTTGTTAGGGAGCTGTTCTAGTGCAGCAGCATAAGGCAACCATTTTCTCCCTCACCCTTCCTACAATGTGCCTTGCATAAGATGACCTCATAGGCAGGTAGAACCAGTCTGTTTAAAATCAACTGTTTGGAGGATGCTTCTGGACACCAAAGCTGAAGTAGTGTCTGCATCTGATGCAAATGTCTTCCCACAGGGCTTTGTCAGTTGGAGCATGTGCATTGGGCATTTCCTTGTGAATGCTTTTTATTTAATCCATGTTTGGCAAGCCAGGTCTGTGCCAAACACATGCTACAGGTCTCTCCACAGTGGGTCCGTCTGCCTTTCTTCCTTGGGCAGAGGGATTACTCTGATTTCATTAACTGTGTTGACCTTAGCAAGCAATAGGAATGAGTCAGTAGGTTGAAGCAGGTGATGCTGGAGACCTTATATCCACTCTGAATGTAATTTGAGCATTTTACTTTGAATCAGATTTATTCTCTTTGCCTTGATTATCTGTCACCATTTCACGTGTGGTTTGAGGTTGTCCAAGTGAAATTTACCCCATATATTTTTGATTGATTGCCTGCTATCCCCTTAAGTAGGCTGCTTTAAGGAATGTCACACTGCCCTGTCTCACACAGATGGTGCCAGGCCATAGCCCTTGCTACCTTTATCCATATAAAACATTGCACACAGAAGGAGGGGAAGTAACATTTTCAGTGTTCAGGTCCCTCCCTGTGTTCTGGGTTATGCTGTGCCTGTGCTGTCGACACTGCAAAGGAGCCGTGTCCCATTTCACCATCTTTACTACATCACTCCTAGAAGTGTCTGTGGCTGCCTGACTGTGAAAAGGAAGACAGGCATTGCATTACAGCTAAGATTCCACAAATCCTCTGCCCTGGGAGTGCCTGCCATTCTTTATGCAACCTCTATGAGGCTACAGGTGAGCTTGCTTTTCCATCAGTACTGAAACAGCAAGGAGGAATGCCTTCAACATCTCCATGCTCAGCCTTCTACCAATGCTTTGTATTCCCGAGAGATGCTTTTACAGGATGTCATCTGTCTTTTCTTGGATGTGGTGGAAAGGCATGCTGAGCATTTATGACATGTCAAATGGGGTGGAGGAAAAGTGGTTACCTGTGAATGCCATTTGCCAGTATGGTAAGTGTAATGGAAAAGCGATAGATTCCCAGTTTTTCTCTAAGTCACCCTTTCCCTTTTCTCCACCAGCCATAGTTGTCTTTGTAGCTGGTGAGACTTCCCTTCTTCACCCATCACCTCCTTGTTCACTGTCCTGGTTTCAGCTGGGATAGAGTTAATTTTCTTCACAGTAGCTGGTATAGTGGTGTGTTTTGGATTTAGTATGACAATAATATTGATAGCCCACTGATGTTTTCGTTGTTGCTAAGTAGTGCTCACACTAGTCAAGGACTTTTTCAGCTTCCCATGCTCTGCCAGGGACACAAGAAGCCGGGAGGGGAGGGGGCACATCTGGGACAGCTGACCCCAACTGACCAAAGGGATATTCCATACCATATGACATCATATTTGGTATATGAAGCTGGGGGAAGAAGAAGGAAGAGGGGGACCTTTGGAGTGACGGTGTTTGTCTTCCCATGTAACCACTACACTTGATGGATCCCTGCTTTCCTGGAGATGGCTGAACACCTGCCTGCCGATGGGGAGCAGTGAATGAATTCCTTGTTTCATTTTGCTTGCACATGTGGCTTTTGCTTTACCTATTTGACTGTCTTTATCTCAGGTCACGAGTTTTCTCACTTTTACTCTTCTGATTTTTTACCATCCCATCAGGAGGGAGTGAGCAAGTGGCTGGGTGGTGCTTAGTTGCTGGCTAGGGTTAAAGCATGACATCCACCATCACCTTTGCGCAGGCAGGCTTTTTGACCATGACATCTTGGTCTTTTATGTCTTTGACCATTCCTGGTTCTTGATGTGTGCCTGGTGTCTATACAGAAAATCTTGTAGGCCTATAACTGACTGATTTCCTAGGGGAAATGCAGCATTCAGTGACTGGCACTGCTTAGGAGAAGGATGAAGCACTGGAAACCTTCAAGTGCTTAACAAGGGATTGGAGCACATTTAGGGTGTAAACCAAGTGGAAATTTTGGTTTTTCTTCCTCTGAGAGGAAGGTACTTTGTATGCACTGAGACTGCTTATGGTCTGGCCTGGCATTTGGAGACAGTGGGGGATTTGCTTTGAAACTGCAGCCCTGCCCCAAGCCGAAACACGTGTGTAGATGAGCTGTAGTGCTTCAAGATCTGTGACACTGGTCCAGAGGTGGGTGCTGGAAGAGGCTGGCAGGGTAGTTTACCTGTCAAAGCCATGTTGTAAATGAGTTGCATCATGCTTTAATTGCTGTTAGAAAAATTAATTATCAATAGTTCAGATTGAGGTTTAATTTCAGGTTGGTCAAAAAGAATTTCTTGTCCCTTGTTTGTGGTATAACAGAGTTTGTAATCTGCAGCGTAAAACCCTAAGTGATTTTTCTCTCTGCACAGTGTAGCAGAATCATTAGGAAAGGAGCCAGCACTCTCTTTGCTGTTACTGAGAAGAAGAAATTAAGATAACTTTACGGGCTTATATGGTCAAGGTTAAAACACTTTTCTTTTGGGACCCATAGAAAACAAAATAAATTTTGTCATCATTGTGTCCTATAATACAGGCTAATATTTTTCTTTTCAGCTTATGTGTTTTTAGGGTCCTGCTGATCCTGTGGATGCAGAAGCAAAATAGCTAACTAAGTGTTTTGACATGGGTCCAAAGTTGAGTTTGCACTTTGCTTCAGCCTTGCACAAAAGCTGCCTTCATTTAACCCAATTATAAATGGTTACGGGGCTGCCCAGCCTGTTAACTACTGTTCTTCCTGCTGATCAGAAGAGCACTAAGGACTAGAGGATTAGGGGCTGATGCATTGTATGTTGGTTGGGTGTGCTGTTAAAAGAGTACATGCTTTTCATATGTCAAAAAATATGGTTCTAAGGTAATATTAAATTTTGTTATGTCCCATGTGGAGAGGTATAAGCAGGCATGTCTATAAAACCCTGTTGTTCAGGACCTCTGAGATTCTATAAAACTTGACAAGGTGAAAAATAGTGTACATTTTATAGTATAGTAATAAACCTGTGTTTTAATTAACCAGAATCAAATTGTTGTGTGGTGAAACTAAGCATCTTTCTCTGTTGATTTCATCAGAATTGATACAGGAACACATTAAAAATGCAATTCTTTTTGTATGGCTGTGGTCCCCAGTTTGTGGCAACTCATGCATTTATTGCCCAGAAGACCCTCTGATACTGCTTGTGATTACAGGAGGTTAAACACCAGCACTGGGGTCAGCAGGGAAAGCAACCTATGTTATGGTTTGTTCAGTGCAGTCAGCCTTTGGACCCTCTCAGTTAACTCTAAGACAGTGTCCGAACAGCTTAAGTACCAGTAGATGGCACTCAAGAATATGCAACCTAGCACTTCGATTTTGTTGAACCCGTTGAACTTGTACATTGTGAAGAATTCCATTCGTGTGGCACATTAGATAATGACAGCAATACTGATTCTGGTAGTAGGCAACAGAAATAAAGCCTGCTATATGGAAAATATGTTGGACTAATTAACTCCCACTCTGTTGTACAGAGAAATCATAAGCAAGAACACTGATTAAATTTTAACCAAGTGTGATGTCCTGGGTAAAGTGGGAATTAGATAACCTCTTGAATTTCCTGCCACCCTTATTTTGGTAAGTCAATTGTTGTGAGATATATCTATGATGTTGTAAGGTTTTCTAATATGAAGAGTTTATAGTTACCCAGTTTGGTGTCAATATGGAGACAACTTCAGTGTGTAGCCAGCAAGGTGATGGAAACTGTCCTTTATTTCTGGTTAGACAAAGAAGAAGGGTATTAGAAAAAAACACAATTTTGTGTAAGAATGGCATTAGACTGCAGTTTTCAAACTTACGACGGTTTGTTGTAGAAAGGAGCACAGTAATATGTTCTCTATGACTGTGACGAGTAGGACAAAAGCTAATAAGCTTAGAAGTTATGCAAAAACAAAAAAGTTAAAGTTAGCCATTAGGAAACACTTTCTGGTAGTATGCATAATGGAACACTACAGAAGATTCCTGCAGAAGCTGATATTACTAACATCATCAGGAGTCTTTTTAAGAACTGCTTGAAGAAGATTTCTCTGAAATGGGCACAGATGGTTGATCCTGCCGTGATGCATGGTAGAGAGGATACCCACAATGTACTTTTCAGCCTTCATTTTCTCTGTGGTTCTACCACTGTGATTTAACTGTTGTGAGGAATAATGGGTGACGGTGTAAACTTGGGGGAGTCACTGGAGCATTCCAAGTCTGAGAGTATTTCCTGTTGCTCCAACAAAAGGGATCTTGCCCATTGTCTTTCAAGAAACTTTAATTATAATATTAAAATGTTAATGAATCTAAATGTAAGCCAACACATAAACTTTTTTTCTGCTTGCATTTACTTATTATGTTTGGTGAGAAATCTACTTTTTATTTCTATAAAACTAAGTTAACTGAAGAGTGATACAATGTGTATGTTGGTGAGTGTTCTGTTATTTTCAACAATATTACAAATTTGATTTAGTTTTCTTTAACTAAAAAACTGTTTGAGGTAGGACAATCCTCTGAGAATGCTAGAGATGCCTGAGGTTGTAATGCAGTATTTTACATCATACTTTCTCTACCTTTTAGTAACTGAGGAATGATATGTTCTCTAAATTAATTAGTTTAAAAACAACTTACATTTTTGCAGCCATATATCAAAGTTGTATCAGGTTTTGTGAGGCTGTATGTTTGCAAAATCAGACACTAGCCAAAATGACTAGACTGATACTGGTAAGTGGAGCTTTCAGCAATTTTCAGAAGTTTGGAACATAGGCCTCTAATGTAGGGTGGAATATTCATTTGCCTGATGAGGCCAGTGAGGTGTGCTCCTACTGAGGAGTTATAAACTGTAAATGTTGTAGTGGATTTGGGAGATCTAGACCGTAAGGTATCATTGGGATATGTTTAGGAGGGATGTCGACCCGTGTGACCATTGTATAGGTCATCTGCTACTTAGGTCCAATGCATCAAGATAGTTCTGACTGCAGTTCAGCAATAATGTGAAGGTGAAATAGGGGTCAGTTTCTCTGTCATAGAAGATTTCACTTCTAGAAAAATGCAAAGCCAACCTGTATACGCACTTCTGTGTAAGAGCTCTTTATCTCCCATTTCAAACAAGCTCTGCCCATCTAGTAATATACTGATCATGTTTGTCAGGATCATATATACAAACAATTCTTCTCTGGGCTATTTATTGTGGTATTGCTTTTCTGTTTGGATACACTTCCACAAGGCAGGGAGAAAATATTGCTTAAATTATAACATATTTGATTGTGTTATGATAGGTTCTTTATTTTTTGTGGAAGCAAATGCACTGCACTATTATCACAGGTAGAAGGATGAGGTTTTGGGGAGCTCATTGTGAAAGCACTGGAAGTCAATCACTGGGTTGCTTAACTTCAGTGAATCAAGCCACTTTTGCTTTCATTGTGCGATGTATGAAAAGCAGACATAACTGCCTTTTGATCAATACTTCTTGCTCTACGACCTGCATAGAATATGTGCTGCTCAGTCTTTGCGCTGCATTCAGTTCACAACAGGGAAGAAAGAAATATTGATTAAAGAAAAGGTAATTAGTTCTAGTCTACACTGTTACAGAGGTAAAAAGCAAAAGTGTTTAATTTAGGACTAAAGGATTTAGACTGTGTGTCACACTGTAGGAGAGTCCCACACACCAGTCATTTCTCTGGGGAAAATATCATAAATATTGTTAATAATCTGTCAAGTGCCAAATTACAGTGACTATATAGATCTAAAATGCAGACAAAAGACACAAATTGGAAGAATTTAGAGTTAGGGCTAGGGGACCTCTAGAGGTTCCTTTCCACCAACATTTCCATATTTCCTTTGTACAGTGATTACTCACAATGAGCAGTTTTAAGAAAAGTTCAGGTGAGTGTTAGGAGAAAGACCGCTTAGACTTTCAGTTGGAGTGAGGCTGCAAAGGGTCTGCCAAAGGAAAAATTGGGCTGCAAAAGTAGTTGTCCCCAGAGACATTTTCTATGCTGGCCATGGCTGGACATCTTGTGCCAAGGCTTAGCTCACCCTAGATTAGGGTTAGGATAGAGAAAAAGCCTAGAGTCCCAATTGTGGTCAGGCTCTAAAGAGCCTGCCAAAAGAAAAACTCTTAACTGAAAATGCATTCAAACAAACCGGGGCTAGTGAAGGAAACTGTCATTTTAGCTATCACATCTGATCTGTGCTGAAAAATATAGTGTATTATTGTCATTATAAGAATTCACATTTTTTGCAGATACATTTTTTGGCTGTGTTGGAAAAGCCACCAAGTGGTGGCACTGAGTAGGTTTTCTCTGTTGTGTTTTATTCCAGCACCTGCTTGGCTTTCTAGGAACTTTTGAAATCACAGCAGGATGCGAAGATCCTGATGGCTACCTGTAATAGGCTTGGACCACAAATAAAGTTAAAAACTAACTTTGTTTCAGCTGATCTCTTAAGCTTAGTGGGTAATAAGTATTGGGGCTTATTTGTTTCTCTTTTTCCCCCCCCTGTTTTTGTTTAATTGCACTGCATTTTGGAACTTCTGTGATAATTTTAATACCTAGTGTTGGACATGCAGCCATGCCAACTTAACGCATACACTTTTGTAGTCTGTTTACATTGTTTAAATTAAATAAGACATACTCATTTCAGTTTTTCAACTAGTTCACTTGGTTGTTCAAAGTTAAGAAACTGAATGAACAATGAGAATGCAAGGGCTCAGCTATCATCTGCAAAACTGCAGATTTCTACAGAGTTGAATTTTCCACCTGTCCTTCTTGTCTACTTGTCTAATTTGCCTTTATGTTCACTGGAGAGGAAAAAGCGTATTTCAAGGGCCTGACTCATCTAATGGTAATGCAAAAGTCTAAAAGTGTGTGGAGAACCTGCCCAGAAGACCATTGTACATAGAGGAGGTGGTGATCCACATAACATTTAACCTGAGTATGTGCTGTGCTGCATGCAGAACTTGGCCTTCAGGGCTGTGTTGTGCTGCACAAATTCTTGGGCTTCAGGATGAACTCAGCCAGCTCACCAAAACAAAGGAGCCCACAGAGAGAATTGCCACTAGGAACTGGCAATTACACCACCTGGCTGGCCTTGTCTATATCTATCAGTGCAGCAAGAAGTTCTCATGCGAACCACCTGTTTGACAGTAAGAATGATGAAAAGAGTTGTTTCCTTGTAAGAAAATCCTATAATGGCTTGAATGACTCTGACATGACCAAATAGCGGGAACCTCTTTTATGGATGGATCTGCACACCATGCTTTGTGCAGGCTGGAGATGCTGTACCACTCGGGATTCTCAGCATCTAGAGGGAAGTAAGATTATGACATCCAAAGAGAGTGACCTGGACAAGCTGCAGAGCTGGGCCTGTGTGAACATCATGAGGTTCAACAAGGCCAAGTGCAAGGTCCTGCATCTGGGTTGGGGCAACCCCCATTATCAATAAAAACTGGGGGATGAAGGAATTGAGAGCAGCCCTGCAGAGAAGGACTTGGGGGTGCTGGTGAATGAAAAGCTGGACATGGGCCAACAATGTGTGCTTGCAGCCCAGAAGGCCAACTGTACCCTGGGCTGCACCAAAAGCAGAGTGGCCAGCAGGTCAAGGGAAGTGATCCTGCCCCTCTACTCCACTCTGGTGAGACCCCACCTGGAGCCCTGCATCCAGCTCTGGAGCCCTTAGCACAAGAAGGACATGGAGGTGCTGTTGCAGGTCCAGAGGAGGCCACAAAAATGATCTGAGGGCTGGAGCACCTCTCCTGTGAGGACGGTCTGAGAGAGTTGGGGTTGTTCAGCCTGAAGAAGAGAAGGCCGCATCCTTTCAGTACTTGAAGGAGGACTATAGAAAAGATGGGGACATCCTCTTTAGCAAGGCCTATTGTGAATTGCCAAGGAGTAATGGCTTTAAACTAAAGGAGGGTAGATTTAGACTGGATAGAAGGAAAAAATTTTTTACAATGAGGGTGGTGAAACACTGGCCCAGGTTGCCGGAGAGGTGGTAAACGCCCCATGCCTGGAAACGTTCAAGGTCAGGTTCAATGGGGCTCTGAGGAACCTGATCTAGTTGAAGATATCCCTGCTTACTGCAGGGGGGTTGGACTAGATGACCTCTAAAGGTATATTCCAGCCCAATGCATTCTATGATTCTATTATGATAATCTATGCTATTCTGTCTTTCTTTATAGTGTTAGCTCTAACAAATGGCATTTAAAATGAAGGTTTACAAAGTCTGAGTGTCTTTTTTACTGGAATCATAGTGGACCAGCCCCTCCTGGTGCAAAACACAGGAGCTAGTAATTTCCACTGCATTATGAAGAGGTTCTAGAACAATAGCTCAGAAGTATAAACATTAGCTATAGGCCTCAGAAATTAGGCAGGGTTCCTACCCAGCAGCTAGTAAGAGTCCAATCAATGTGTAGAGATACTCATTATTTAACTTACTGATTTAAAAGTATATTTTGATAAACTATCTCTCTTTCATATACTTAGCACATCAAAAATTACTTAATGAAACATCTGAAATGCTGGTTTATCTATTCCTATAGAGTCCTACTTCTAATCAAAATAGGGCTTGACAAAAGTACGCAAGAAAATCTAGATAAGAATCAGTGCAGATCAGATGTGCTAGCTAAACTTGGAGATTGCTTTACTCTTATGAAGTACTGGTGAATATGTAGTTAAGAATATGCTTAGATCCCATTCTCCCAACTACTAATCATTGTATAAAGCCTTAAAATAAAGAGGATGTTTCCTTGCAATCCAAGCCAGCTTGCTTTTCTGTGATTTCTTTGAACATGGAAGAAGGAATGGTTTGAATACCAAGCCAACACAGGAGCTATATGGGAGTTTCCTTTTCACAGGTTTTTAAGCTTAGCGTGAGACTTGGCACATCAGTTGGGAGTATGGCACATTAGTTAATCTAATACGACTAAACAGAACATCATGGTCCTTTCAATTTCTCATAGCACTCTGAGGCTGGAAAAGGTTCAGTGAGCTGTACTTGGCTAAATTTTCTGGCAAAATATTTGTTTGTGAAAATTCCACCTCTTAGTGCCAGCTCAGAACAGAACGAGCAGTACCAGCCTGGATTTGAGTGCCCTCCTCCACCAGTTTTGCATAATTTAAGGATCCATCATTTGGAGTAGCTCATCTGCACTGCTAGGTTTCTTTTGTTTTAATGCACTCACCACAAATCTGAATACATTGGGCTGAAAAGGCATTTAATTCTTTTTTACATGCATATTAATAAGACATTGGGTGATAAAGATGTCCTGGTGTAGGTATCCTGACTATGAAACTAGGGGTTTCCTGCAGAAACCTCATACTTCCTCACTGGCATAACAGGAACTTAATAGAGAAACAAATATCTACTTATGCAGTGTTCATTGCTGTATTTGGAACTCTGACCACAGCAATTTAAAAATAAATTAATTTTGTGGTTGTGTCTCTGCATGGGTCGTCAGTGTAAGAGATGTTACATTTATTTATTTTTAGTTTTGGTTTTCCACTTTGCAGAATGAAAGGACAGGAATGCCAAATAGACCTGGTACTAATCAGATATTTACATTCATAAATACTTCTTTGGGACTGTGGTGGCACCTTTCTAGGATACATTTGCTTTATTCTTTTTTTTAATTGGGCAGAGCAGGCAGCTTCCACTTTGTTGCCATTGATGTCAGTGTTAGCGACAGAAGTGTTCACACCGTTGCTGTCAGAATGGCTATGAACTTTCTCCTTGTCTCTGTTTTGTCACAAGCAATTTCTTGTTAAGAATATACTGTTTATTGGTATTGATGAATTTGGAAGACAGAATACAGAAGGTGAACTTGACTTCTTAACAAATTGTGTGTCTGTCCTTGTTTACAGAGAAAACTTCAGGTTACTAGTTCTCAGCGAAATATATTACTGCTCTGGAATACCAATAAATGGGAGCAAACAAAACAAATTTTGATTTCGTTATTTGGCTTTTTGCCCCGTCCATCCTTGAGATATTTTCTCAAGCTGCTTTGCAAATACTAACTTACAGCATGCAGGAGAAAGAAGAACTGGGCCGGTAAGTATGCTGTTGATTATACATTTATCAGTTGTTCATGTATGCATGACTAGATATTTGTACTTACCATGTAAGTGAATGTCAATTAGCCATATGCAGCTGAGGATCTGAGGGGTAACTGACACTTTTGCATAATCAATTTTTGTAAAAAACTGTTCAGTCTTTCCTAGCAGTGCTGGGTTTGTGGAATGTCTCCAGAGCTTGCGTAATCACAAAGTGGCCAATTAGGATTTTGATAATAAGGATTTGCTTATTAAAAGAAAACATGTACTGGGAAGTGGAGCTACTTAGCACTATCAGGAAATTATAAGTAAAATATATTATCCATCAGAGGGTCAACAATTATAAAACCTTTGGAATCAAAGTAATAATGATAGTTGTATTCCTATTCTAAGCATCATGTCTTATTCCCAGGGCTAAAGAAAAGTTCGCTCATGGGCAGCCAGTTAGCCAGAGTGTAGTTTTGGTACCGTACATCTTCTGTCCCTACAAAACCAGCTCATTCCAGTTTGTCTTCTGAAAAGGTCTAAGAGGTCGATGAAATAATAGGCCAAAGGCATTCATAGAATACATAGTAGCCTATGAAAATGCAAATTTTTCTTCATGTCATTAGCTCCCCGTCATGATAATCAGGTTCTCTTCAGTGTAAATGACAAAGAAATGTCTCTTTTTCTTCATGGAACATAGAGAGGTAGTTAGGGTAGTTTTGCACATTGCAGATGCATAGTCTTCCTCATTGTTTTTCTCCAGGTGTAATAGTTAGCACAGTGTAGTAATTGGAATAGTAGAATAGGGTGGAACATCATCTCATATTTCTCAGTGCATTTTCTCAGTTTCTCTTTAAAATACCCATTTGACATACTAAATTTTAAAACCTCTGTTGACGTAAATGCTTTTTACTGAATTAGAGATTTTATTTCAAAAAACTTTATTATGAACAGGAAATTTGGTGGCTGGATATGGGATGGAACTGTGGCTCAGATGACATGGGTCTGTCTTAGCTATGCTGTAAACTTCTTTTTTGACCTGGCAAATGATTATCCTCCAGTTTCTGCCAATTGTTGCAGAGGGTGAACTGTTGATTCCTGCATATCACCATGTGTACCTAGGAGATGGGCCACAGGGAGGAGCAGGAAGGGAGGAAGAGCCTGTATCCTGGGTGCCTCAGATCACCATATGCAAAAGGGAGATAATACAATTGCCATGCTATATTCCTGCTGTACTACTATATCCCATTTATAATGTGGAGCAATTGGAGCAAAATAAAATCTCTGATGCAGCAAACATACTGTAGTTTTTATTGTCTTCTACTTTCCCTTCAATACCAGATTGCAAAGCAGCAATACCACTTTGGTACTGGGCAGAACTCCTCAAGGGTACTGTAATGTGAACAGTAACAATCAGAGGGGAAGGAAGGAACTAACGCACTGCAGACTTGGGGTAAAACGACAGGCTAAAATTTAAAAGAACAACACAAAATAGAAAAAGTCAAACTGTTTGTTTTTATATACACAATAGTGTCTATAGTTTTCTACAGCATTTTTACAGTTTCACCAATTAAAATCCATGTGCAAGTGAAATCAAAGTACTACCTATTGGCAAATAGGAAATGAGATTTGACAGCTCTCTTGGGTCTCCCTGTTTTAATTTCCTCTGTACTTCATTGTGATCACTTATGAGCAAGTAGAACACTCATTTTGAAGTCCAGAGCAATAGTTAATTTTTGGGTACTGTGTCAGCAGCAAATGATTCCTATAAATAGTTGCTTATGATTCTCTTTCATGTAATAGAGATATTTTTTATTCAGGCTTTCTACCTGACTCTAAAGCTGACAAACAATCGTTTGGCTGTCACAGTAATCTTTGCGCAAAGGTAATTTCGGTCTTGAAAGCAAATATAGCTGCCATAGTGTAGGTAGCAGAATTAGGTCACTATTTCTGAGAGGAATCACTGGAGCATATTATTTAATTTCTAGTCGAAAGCCTTAGACTGCTGGGTTCTTCTATCATTTACCTCTGAATGCTAGCAAAATTCAGTGTCAATGATAGAGGTTTCTAGCAAAGTTCAAAAAGAAAAGAATATGTTTCCCTTCTTCCTCCCAGTTGTCATCTGCTATGTAAAAGTACACAGATAAAGCATTCTTATTTGTTGAGTTAATTCAAAGAGATGGATTTCTCTCCTGGTTAAGAAATAGACTAGGAATCAACTGGGATTTTTCTTCTGTTTCATAGTGAGAGGTAAGGAGATAAGAGCAGAATCCTCCTGGGATGAGATTTTCAGTAGGAAGGGGTTCTAGATAGAGGTTGTGGGGAACATGGTAGGAGATGAAGGAGTTATGGCAGAAAGGTTTGGGCAGTAGGCAACTCATGGTGTAGTGTCTTGTCATTGAGATTTTGAAAAGACTAGAGTCTGGTAGCTAAATCTAGCTTGGGGCTTGTGGACAGATATCAGCTGATCATGCTGGTCTCTGTGCCAGATAGCTCCATAAACTCACTTGTTTTTAAACAGTTTTTTTTGTGTGAGAAGGTCAGAATCTAGCCATCTCTGTTTCTTCCCTCAAGAAAGAGCACATACTGTCATATGAGAACGTATGCATGTTAAACCTTGTGGATATTGCTGAAAGTTGTCTGAGTGCTGATAGCTTTATGCTGAACAGTCACCATTAATTAGGAGAGCTGTAGTCATGAATGTAGCTAAGTTAGCTGTTGTTGGTGAAATATCTTTGGACTGAGAACTTAGTGCTGGAGCATTTCTTAGGGACTGGAGATGAAAACGTTTCCAAGAAGCACTAGAATTTTCTAACTTGCACATTGCTTTTAAAGTTTATCCAGTGAGATGTATGAAAACAGCACATTGTTTTTAAAACTAACTGTGTTTCTACTTCTCTGTTATTTCTTCTTTGCACTTTGCAGTCAGAGGTACTGATGACGAGAAGCCATGGTACAGCAGAACTGGTCAGATGAACAACGTCCTGTAGATTTCTTCAGTTACAGCTTTTACTGAAGACTATCAGTGTCTATGCATTAAGTTAAGATGATTACAATAAGACTCCTTAAAGTGGCTGTAATCCTCCTAGGCTATGCACTGCTTACTAGTAAATTTAGGGAGTTGTAATGAAGAATTTGGTAATTGCAGCAACGTTGGACTGGTCTAACACAGTTTGAGCCGTGCTTGCTGACTGGAATTGCAGCCATCAACAAGGTAGTTCAGACAAAGTGATTTTTTTCATGTACCTTTACAGTCACTATTTGCTGCAGCCATAAAACTATGCTTCCAGTTGCCGAGGCAGCCCTCTGTGTCTCAGGCTATCTATTTCCTCCTACACAAAAGTAGTTAAATTCCATTCCAGTGTACTTCTCATGCCAACAAAGGTAGATGCAGATAACCTCATGAAAGTGACTTTCGTTTTCTTTTGCTGGCTTGCGCTGAACGTGATTCTCCCTTCAGGCCGCAGCACCCCACTCAGAGAAATTGATTTCTGAACAGGTGATAGCATGTATATGTGAAGGTAACTGTTGGACAACTGTGCTTTTTAAAGCAAAAAATTGAATAAAATAGATCTGTTATACTAAATAACTGGAAAATCTATCTGCCGTTTGCAGAAAACTAGTAATGTAAGAATCATCGTTCTTCAAAAGAGGGATTAAGAATTTGTATTTGCTGTCATTGCAAAAGTATTAACTGATAAAAAGGGAATAAATAAAGATTAAAGGTTTTTATTATATTTAACAGCAATGTCAAGTCACTCTTTCTATTTCTCTGGGCAGGACTGAAACTAACTCTTCTGTGTCTTCCTGCATTTTAGACTTTAAACAGTTTTACAGTTTTAAAATAATAATAGAAATCTACTGTGTTTCAGGCATTTACTGAGCATTGTTTTGCCACAGCTAATTTTCTGGTGACCGCTACGTGGTAGCTATTAAAGTGGTCAACTGGTAAGTATTCATGGGAGATTGTTAAATAGTTAAATGTTTTGAATACAGCTGCATTGTTGTTCTGATAATCTGGCAGTTTGTTCTTATATATATATATATATATATATATGAGCACACCCCGATGTGTGCTTATGGTTAGATATGTGTAAGTGAAGAGGGGGTCAGTGAGTTCTGGACAAGGACAACTTTATACTTAGATGAACCCTGGATGCCAGAGTATTCCTGAGGGGTCTGTAAGACCCATCTTGTTCATGCCAAGGAAAATGGCCAGAGCCTTAAACCATGAGTAGGGACCCTGTTGTACCTAGAACAGCCTCTGACTCCATCCTGTGCCAGGCTAGTGCTCTTCTGCTGCATTGTCATTGTGGTGTGTGAATATTTTCCCTCTGTATTTGAGAAGCCAACTCAGGATCTGACAATTTTTGGGTGTGTGTGAGTTTCATTCCCTTCAAGCTTGAGTACCAGGCATTGCAAGCTCTCTGTAGCTTTTTAAAGAAGTGTGGATACAGATTTTCTAGGTACAAGAACTGTCTCCAAGCCAAACTAAACAAACAAAACTGAGAAAGTGATTGCAATGCAACTCTGCTGATTTTGCACACAATGGATCCTGACTAAAATATTTTTGGCTCTGTCCACCACGGCAGCCAGTTTGCCTGTACAAGTGTCTGGATAAGGCAAGCTGGCCAGTGTGGTGAACTTAACAGATTGAAATTTTTGGTCTGCTGAAGCTATCTGGTTATCAGATGTAACCAAAATGTGTAATTTGGCTATGATGGCAGCCACCTTAAATGATCTGATGGAGCTGTGTCTGAAAAACTTGCACCTTATTTCTGTGTTGTATGTTGTATCGAGGTGTCTTTGGTACATCTCAGGCAGGCTACTGCAGTGTCTATGGGGCTGGACATAGTGCTATTGTTCTTGAATCCTTTCCAGTGAATTTTAGTCAGTTAGGAAATGCCCATGAGCTCAGAGCTGTCTGTCTGACTACTTTTACATGAGTAAACTGTGATAATGAGTTAGCTTCCTGGAAAATAATAAATGTAAAGACATTCAAAATAGCTTTTTATCAGAAGAATATACAAAGTTTTCTGTGACTTCATTGTTCAGCAGCTTGCTATGAATGTGTGAGATTACTTTCTGAAGCCAAGTCTTTAGACATTTTGCAGGTGAATTTTGCTTCATATTGAGGAATTACATACAAAGCATTATAAAATTAATGTGATGTCGATCTGCAATAAACAAATTGCATCTCATGATAGCATGAGTGACTGGTCTTACTTGCTGTACATCATTATCAGTCACCATAAATATTCTTAAAGAAGTCATGTATGCTTAATGAGAACTGAGATATTTTTATTCTGTACATCCGTGTGACTTTGCAGAATCTGAATAGGTCATTCCTGAGAGAAGGAGGAACTGCTGGCAAAACATTTATTTTATATATATTTTCAGGCTTCTTTCTTTATGCAGCCTGTATGTTTTCAGAGACTGCAGATGAAGCTTGTTTCCATGATTACTGCAAACATCCTTCCTTCCTCATGACAGCAGAGGTCCATCAGCCTCTCAACAAATCAAAATGCCTTTTCTAGGCCTCTGTATTTTGAAGTTCCTTTTCTTTCTTTCACTGTTCCATTTTCACTTCTTCCATACAAATCCCATTCATTTTATATAATGCTACACTTTCTCCCCTTTCTCCTTCTGTCCTGTTTCCCCCTTCAGATGGCCAAAATTCTTGAGTCAGTCTGAAAGAAAGGTGTCTGCGAATTGTAATGTTGGTCAGTGCCAACCTCTTTGAGTCTCTGCTATTGCTCCTTTGAACTGTCGTAGGTCAATGAATATTAATTATACAAAGGAGATTCTACAAGACTTCACCCACACTTTATGTAATAAAAAATGGAGCTTAAATGTCCCACCTGAACATGGGACAGAACACAGAAAAACACCAATTCTAGATCAAGTCGACTCCCTGCTTTTGATGGCAGAAGTCACATAATCTTGCTCATAAATTTATCAAATGTGGTCCAAGGCTAGTTTGACTGTTGGACTCAATATAAGTGGAAGTCTGGTCAAGATTGTTTCTACTTAGATGGGTAACTGGCATCCATTTCTCCTGAGTGATTATTACCCATAAACATTTTTTTTACCTCCCTTGTTTGGATCTGCATTACTATCTTAGAGTAAGAACTCTGGTCTCATTCAGTTTCCATTTTGCTAGATTACCCAACCTAGCTCTGCTTCTTTCTTCAGGTGCGAGATACCTTTTTGTTCCTCTGGTGGTCATAGATGTTTTCTCTGTGTGTTTCAGTTAAAATGACATTTTCTGAAGTATGAGCAAACTGGATCTCAGTGGTCTATCTTAGTGCTGTCTCACTGTAGTTTTGCACAGAAGTACTAATATTTCCTGGTTTATATATTTCCTGAAGGAAATAAATTTTTAAATATATATACATATAAGGTTTTATACTTCCTGGAGGAACTAATGAATGATGTGTCTTAGGATTGCATATATTTTTTCACTGCTGCATCACATTGTGTTCAGTCCTGTTCAACATATTCATCAATGACCTGGATGATAGGATAGAGTGTAACCTCAGCGAGCTTGCTGATGATACCAAGCTGGGAGGAGTGGCTCATACACCAGCAGGCTGTGCTGCCATCCAATGAGACCTGGGCAGGCTGGAGAGCTGGGCCCAGGGGAACATCATGAAATTCAACAAGAGCAAGTGCAAGGTCCTGCACCTGGGGAGGAGCAACCCCATGCACCAGTACAGGCTGGGGGCTGACCTGCTGCAAAGCAGCTCTGTTGAGAAGGACCTGGGAGTGCTGGTGGACAACAAGCTGACCATGAACCAACTCTGTGCCCTTGTGGCCAAGAAGGCCAATGGTATCCTAGTGTGCATTAAAAGGAGTGTGGCCAACAGGTTGAGGGAGGTTATCCTCCCCCGCCTCTCTGCCCTACTGAGGCCACAGCTGGAGTGTTGTGTCTGGTTCTAGGGTCCTCAGTTCAAGAAAGACAGGCAACTGCTCCAGCAAGTCCAGCAGAGATCTACGAAGATGACCAGGAGACTGGGGCATCTTCCTTATGAGGAAAGGCTGAGACACTTGGGTTTGTTCAGCCTGGAGAAGAGAAGACTGAGGGGGGATTTCATCAATACCTATAAATATCTAAAGGCTGGGTGTCAGGATGATGGGACTGGGCTCTTTTCTGTGGTGCCCAATGACAGGACAAGGGGCAATGGGCACAAGTTGAAACACAGGAAGTTCCACCTCAATATGAGGAAAAACCTTTCCTGTGAGGGTGACAGAGCAGTGGAAGAGGCTGCCCAGGGAGGATGTGGAGTCTCCTTCCCTGGAGACATTCAAAGCCCACCTGGATGCGTTCCTGTACCCCCTGGTCTAGGTGTACCTGCTCAAGCAGTGGGGTTGGAAAAGGTGATCTCCTGAGGTCCCTTCCAACCCCTACCATTCTGGATTCTGTGTGTTCATAATGATTTGGTGGTTATACAGCTCTTTCTTCTCCTTCTGCAGCTGTCCACTCATAAACCCATATGCTGTGACAGAAGTTTCTCTTCTGGATTTGTACAGTGGGAAAATGGCGTCTAATGTTCCACTGTCTAGTGCTTTTCTATATTACAGTCCTATTCTGTGTTGAAAATGCTTTGTGATTTCAGCAAGTTTCATTACTATGCTCTTGCTTTCTTTTATCCTTTTATTTCATAGTTCTTTTAAGTCACCTATTTCCTCTGAAATGGATTTTTTTTGTACTGAAAAGTTTCTCTCACCACACCACACTACAGAGTATTTTCTCCTTTGGTTAGTTCCTTACCTGCCCACAATTCTTTTGCTGAGCTTGCTTCTCCAGGTAAATAGTTTGCTTTGATGTACTTCACGGGGGACTGTTTTAAGAGATTCAGCTCTAGTTCAGGTCTAGTCAATTTAATGTGTTTTATTTTCCTCTCTTTATTGTTAGCATCATGTTTGCTGTCTCTAGACAAGCAATCTTACTGACAAATAGGTGAAAAGTCTTTGCATTTTGATTTGAAGTTTGATGCAGGATGGGAATCTACTTGTTCCCGTTTTCCTTCATCACCTGAAACTTTTCCAGTTTTTCTTTCTCCTAACATGTTATAACTCTTTGTACCTGAAAACTAGGCCAAAATGTTTAGTTATCTTAAACTCCTCCATCTGCATAGTTGCTCCACTTTTTTTATTTTTTCACTTATTTCACCAGAGGATTTATTTTTTTTTTTTGTGGGAGTTCGTAGTCAGCCTGACTTCTGGCAATGCTCTTTCTTCTGACCTTTAAGATGCATCTTTATGTATTCATTGGTCCCTTCTCCCCTAATCTGCAAACTCTCAAGTTTTTCTGGTTTAAAATGAAAATGCTGCAAAGAGAAAGGCCTTGTCTGTGCTGTGATATATCTTAGATTTATTCCTAATTGACCAGAGACAAGGCCATGAAATAAACATGTGATTTTGAGTGCCATCCTTGGTCTCTCTGTAAAAATGAGTACATTTATGTATTGATGTAATAGTGAGAAATTAACAGTACAATTTGACATTTATGGAGTTTTGATTTGCTATTAGCATTTCCATTTGGCAATTACTACTCAGTATAGCAATTCATTGACGTTTAATGACTAAGAATTCTTTGCATTTATATGAATTAAAAATTCAATAATGTTCCTACATCTTATCAGCATGATGAATCCATCCTATTACTACCAGATTAATAATGCCCTGATTCTCTTTCTACAACATTAAAACAAAAATAGTTAATTCTTTTGTTAGGAGCCCATTCTTAGTGGTATCTGTTGAAGAACATAAAAAAAAAAATTCTTCTCCATTTTGGTTTAATAACTGTAGGAAAGCAATCTTGAGAATTAGACCATATATAGTGAGACATTAAAAAAAGTAGGTATGTTATCTTCAGTTCATGAGAATGGGTTGCATACTCAAAAGCCGAGATCTTTTTTTATCAAATTTCCTGAGCATTAGCACTGGGCTAGTTATAATGGCATCTGATAAGTTCTGTAGTTAGATAACTAAATTTAGAATATTTATAAATGTGAGATATCCAGTTAAAATGCTATTGCAATAAGATGATCAGTAACCACTCGCTAGCCTAGATTATAATGAAGAATATTTCTAATAACAGTTATTGATGCCTTCTTTTCTGGGTCAATTCAAGAGACACAGTGATGGGGTAGTAGAGAAAACTCGATTTTGAATTAACAAGAAGTTAAGCTTTGAAATGCTGTATCAAATTGGTGCAAGTTAGTTAAAGGCGGGAGCTGTGGTCAGGAATAGCAATGTATGGGCTAGAAATTAAATCCTGTAAATGAGTAAAATTTTACTGTACCCTGAGGAAAATCAGGTTTGCATTTGGTTAGTTTAATTTTGTACAGAATGATTGGGCATGTAATATATTTGTGAAAAATTGTATAGGTCCATGTCAGTATTACTTTGGGAGGATCAATAATTTCAGGGCCAGACAGGACAGTTAGCGCAAGTAGCCTGAGATTTACAGCCCAAATCTGAAATGCAAGTCTGGATTACCAAACTGGTCCATTAACAAAGGTGAGCATTGCTGAAATTCAGATATGAAGAAGGTCTGGGTTTTGACACTGGGGAAACTCAAGTTTGTGTCTAAGAAAACCAGAAAAAACAGAGTGGTGAGTGGTGAGCATTCATGAAAAAGTGTGGTCAAGGAGACCTTTGAAACTAGTATGAAGATGGCAGGTTTTTTGTGGCTCACTATTTGCTGAATCCATGCCACCTTAATCTATAATAATGGCCCAATTTAAATATGACAAGTAAGCACAAATGGAAATTAATGAGAAACAAATTTAGAACAGATGGGAGGAAACAGTTTTTCATGCAGAAAATGCTAAGCTTTTGTAATGACCACAGAGGTGAGGTTGTTGCAGAGGTAATTTAAAGGAAAGAATAATGGACTGTATTATGACTTCAGTGCAATAATAATCTGAAATGACATTGTATTGCCTTCCTTAATATCTCAGGCCATGCTTTCTTTTAGGTTGCTGTCTTTGTATCTTCCAAGATGTCTTTTACAGTGCTGTCCTTTATGTTGGAGGGGGACAGCAGACTGCTTGTTCTAATAATGCTGCCAAAGATCTGACCTCCTCTGCCAGTGATTCTCCAATTCTGCTTCCATGTCCGAGAGGAAAGAAAATGATGGGAAAGCTGCTAAAAGAACAGTTTCACTGTTTCCCTAGGGATCTAGAAATGTATGAATTGCAGTAGAGATTTCCTGACTGGGCCACAACTCTTCACTGAGAATGAAGTGTGATCCTACTCAAACAAGTTACAAGATCCAGGTGGCTTTACCTTGAAACCATTGTGAGTATTGAATGATAGATGAAAATGCACAGAACTTTTACGGTTACCATGCCAATTCATTTTAAGCACTGTATTGCACGTTACACTGTAGGAGTTTTCTGAAACATCTTTAGCTTTATTCTTCACTATTCAGATAGACTGTATGGAAATATAGACTCACAGAAGCTCATTATAGAGTCAGTTTCTTGTACATCCAAGCAAATTATGAAATCAGTTAGGACCCAGAAAGGAATCTGCAACACTGTAGATAAAGCAAATGGTAACACTAACATATGGATTCTTTGCACCTCTAATTTGCTTTTTCTACTAACATGTAATATATAAATTGGTAGAGAAGCAAAATAAATCCTGATAAATAATGTAATTATACACATAAAGGGTTTATGATGAAAAAAACCACCGCTACTATTTGCAGATTTCCACTTATGGAAAACTAATATTTTCCAGTATATTTTAGAAAATACCACAATGATTTGACACAGAGGTGCTCCTGTAAACGAGACCCTATGCTTTACTGCACTTTTAAATCACTGTTGAAGCAATGACATAGAGAAAGCAAATGAAGAGACTTATTTTGTCACTGAAATATACCCTCTAAGAAGGCAGCAAAGTTGAGAATTAGATGTTCTGATCTGCAGCTGGGGATAGACAAAGAAACAGCTTGGCCTTTTTGTTCCTGGGAACATCCTGTTTATGAACTGGAATACAGCTGCTTGTTTGGACTCTGCATTACTAGTCACAGGTGAAAATGCCATAACATTGCTTCATTTAAGAACTGGAAAAAATTAAGTTTCTCGTGAACATTTTTATACATTTCCTAAATATTACCACTGCTGTGCAACCTTGCAAGTCCATACAAACATATAGCTTTCAAATTTTTCAAGCTTTTAGGAGGATTATGTTGCATTCCCATACCTATTTTTCAAATGTTTTCAGAATATGATTTCTTAAGTATCTTTAGGGTTACAAAATACACCCTCATTTGCTGGTCAGCAGCTTTCATAGGTACTTGGGTTAATATGAGAAGTATTCTTCATATTCTTCATATAAGATTCATCATAAAGCAGTTAACATGGGGAGCAGGGTACAGAAAACGTATTGCCTGATGAATTTAAGCCAGTTTTATTTATAAGAGTCCTGATGCTTGTGAAGTATAGTGGGCCATTTCCCGCTTCAGCAGCAGAGGCAATGGTGACATATTGCTATAAAATCATAGAATCATAGGATGTCTTGAGGTGGAATGGACCTGCAAGGATCATCGACTCCAGCTCCTTGCCCTGCACAGGACAACCCCAAATTCACACCATGTGTCTGAGGGCATTGTCCAAGTGCTTCTTGAATGGTGTCAGGCTTGGTGCTGTGACTGCCTCCCTGGGGAGCCTGTTCCAGGGCTCCACCACCCTCTGAGGGAAGAACCTTTTCCTAATACCCAACCTAACCCTCCCCTGGCACATCTTCCTGCCATTCCCTCGGGTCCTGTCATCGGTCACCAGAGAGAAGAGATCAGCGCCTGCCCCTCCTCCTCTCCTTGTGAGGAAGCTGCAGACCGCGATGAGGTCTCCCCTCAGCCTCCTCTTCTCCAGGCTGAACAAACCAAGTGACTTTAGCTGCTCCTCATACGGCTTCTCCTCTAAACCCTTCACCAACTTTGAGGCCCTTCTCTGGACACTCCCTAGTAGCTTGATATCCTTAATCTACTGTGGTGCCCAAAACTACACACAGCACTTGAGGTGAGGCCACACCAGTCAGAGTAGAGTGGGACAATCCCCAGGACACGGTTGGCCCTCTTGGCTGCCAGGGGACACTGTTGGCTTATGTTCAACTTGCTGTCAAACAGAACCCACAGGTCCCTCTCCGTGGGGCTGTTCTCCAGCCTGTCATTGTCCAGTCTGTATGTACCTCCAGGGTTGCTGTGCCCCATGTGCAAAATCTGGCACTTGCCCTTGTTAAATTTAATTTGTTTGGTGATTGCCCAGCTCTCCAGTCTGTGCAGACCCCTCTGCAGGGCCTCTCTGCCCTCAAGAGTGTCAACAGCTCCTCCCAATTTTGTGTCATCAGCAAACTTAATTAGTATTCCTTCAAGTCCTGCATCCGAGTCATTTCACAGAATCACAGAATCACAGGTTGGAAGGGACCTCAGGGATCATCTAGTCCAACCTTTCTGGGAAGAGCACAGCCTAGACAAGATGGCCCAGCACCCTGTCCAGATGACTCTTAAAGGTGTCCAACGTGGCCGAGTCAACCACTTCCCTGGGGAGATTATTCCAATGGTTGACTGTCCTCACTGTGAAAAATTTCCCTCTGGTGTCCAATGGGAATCTCCCCAAGAGAAACTTGTGTCCATTCCCCCTTGTCCTCTCCATGGGACTCTGTGTAAAAAAGGGAGTCTCCATCTTCTTTGTAGCTACCCCTTAAGTACTGGTATATGGTGATGAGATCCCCTCTGAGCCTCCTTTTCTCAAGGCTGAACAAACCCAGCTCTCCCAGCCTATCCTCATATGGCAGCTTCCCAGTCCTTTGATCATCTTGGAGGCCTTTCTCTGGACCCCTTCCAGCCTGTCCACATCCTTTTTGTATAGCGGGGACCAGAACTGTACACAGGACTCCAGGTGTGGCCTGACAAGTGCTGAGTAGAGAAGGATGATGACTTCTTTGTCTCTACTGGGGATGTCCTTCTTGATGCAACCCAGCATCCTATTGGCCTTCTTGGCTGCAGCAGCACACTGTTCGCTCATGTTGAGCTTCCTGTCCACCAGGACCCCCAGGTCCCTTTCAACAGACCTGCTCTCCAGCCAGGTGGATCCCAGTCTGTGCTCCACTCCTGGATTATGTTTTCCCAGGTGCATGACTTTACACTTGTCCTTGTTGAACTTCATAAGGTTCTTGCTGGCCCACTTCTCCAGCCCATCCAGATCTCCCTGCAGAGCAGCTCTCCCTTCTGGATCGTCTACTTCCCCACTCAACTTGGTGTCATCCACAAGCTTCATCAGGCTACACTTGATGCTGTTATCCAGATCACTTATAAAGATATTGAATAACATTGGGCCCAATATTGATCCCTGGGGGACTCCACTAGTGACAGGTTGCCACTGGGAAAAACAGCTATTTGCCACCACCCTTTGGGTGCGGCCTGTCAGCCAGTTCCCCACCCACTGCACAGACCACTTGTCTAGACCCTAATGCATTAACTTCTCCAGGAGGAGACTGGGGGGGACCATATCAAAGGCCTTGGAGAAGTCCAGGTAGAAAATGTCCACCACCCGCCCCATGTCAACCAGGCGAGTCACTTTGCTATAGAAGGCCATCAGGTTTGTCAAGCTCGATCTGCCTTTAGTGAAGCCACATTGGCTTTTCCCAGTCACATGCTTCAATTGACTTGTGATGGCCCCCAGGAGGATTCGTTCCATAACTTTCCCAGGGATTGAAGTGAGGCTGATGGGCCTACAGTTGCCTGGATCCTCCCTCGAGCCCTTCTTGTAGATAGCTTTATAAAGACATTAAAGAGTGCTGGCCCTAAGATGGATCCCTGCAGAACCTAATTAGTGACTGGCCACCAGCCTGATGTAACCTGATTTACTCTGACCCCTTGAGCCTGACCCATCAGCCAATTGCTCACCCATTGCATTTTGTATGCATACATAATACATAAGAAACAGACAATATGAGGTGTTCATAGTAGTGTTTAGCTTTCTAGTGGTCTGAATGATGAAGCATTAGAACATTTTGCAGTAGAACCATGTGATATGTCTGTCCTTGGATTTCTTCAATAACAAGGGTGCTCAGGCAGAAAGAAACTGGTAGCTGTCTTGCACTAGGAGGTGAGTGGGACATCCTGCTGGAGTCTCTTTTGTGTGGTTGATTCTGCCTCCAAATGACTCGGGAAGAGCCTTGGTTGCTTCAAAATAGTCAGTATTCCTATTCCTGTGAGCAGGAAAAGTTGAGGCACCTCAACTTTTAACAAATGC
Organism: Phalacrocorax carbo; assembly: GCF_963921805.1. Classification (NCBI taxonomy): domain Eukaryota; kingdom Metazoa; phylum Chordata; class Aves; order Suliformes; family Phalacrocoracidae; genus Phalacrocorax; species Phalacrocorax carbo. The sequence continues at coordinate 62,991,408 of NC_087548.1, forward strand.
TTTCCTTCTGAGGTAGATTTTTGCCTATTACTATTTATAGAGTATTCAGATACAACATTAAATACACATTCCAGCTGTGAAATTCAGTTACTTTTTCCAGCTTCCCCCAAATTCTGAGCTGCTTACCTAAGTATGTGACGTATTGGAAAGAAAATATATATAGCAGTTACAAGAAGTGTATGAAACAGGATTTTTTTTTCTTTACAGTGGTAGAAACACAAAGATATTTGTGGATGTATGTATGTACAAATTTTAATGTAGACAAAGAGTAAGGTGGCCCGTCGTTTACAGAAAGTCAAGTATTTTCTAACTGATTACCATGTTTAAGTAAATTTACAACTTTAAAACTCAAAAGCAGAGTTCTAAACAGATTGTTAACTTTAGCTGTTAATAAAATTAAGATAATTAAAAGAAGTGGTAATATCCACCATAAAACTGGTAATAATGAGATACTCGTTGTTTGCAGAAGCTCACTCTGTGTGTGTGAAATTGTCTGCCAGTTTGAAACCAGGATTAATGATGTCCTGCATGTAAAGCATTTCTGGATTATAAAGATAAATTATTGTATATTGAGACCACACATTACAAACAAAATAGTGGTTGTTTGCCACGTATACAAAAATGAGAATAGATTTCATTGAGGAGTTTCTTCCCTGTAGAAATGCGAGAATTTACCAAAGCATGAAACATAACTGATCTTTGAATGCTTGATAAATCAAGGACAGATTTATGAACCATTATGAACAGAAGTCAGAAAATGCTGGCTTCTGAAAACTGTTTCCATGAAGAGAGTTTGCGTTCTTGTGCCACTCTTAGTGGAACGGGGTTTTTTTTTTTGTGAACTCTGAAAAACTAATTGCCAATTTTAGATCAAAAATTGACCTTGATTCCATAGTTTAATAAGAATCATTAAACATGGATGTTGATACTTGGTTAGTACTGTCTCTGCATATTAAAGTAAGATAATTAATATAGAATTCTCTGGCTGCATAATTCTTCCTGATCTGGGCTTAAGAAGTCAGTTCTGAAAATGCTTATATGCAAAATAATTTAGCATGGAGAAAAATCTTTCCTTGTGAAAAAAGTAATTGTACAAAGCTAAATTTTATATGAATTATCTAGGAAAATATTTCTTAGCTACTTGGAATTTAGGGTATATTTATCCCCTTAATTTCTGGGATAATAGTGTGGTTTCTCTAAGGAACCAAGAGAAAAATCTAACTTTACTGTCTCACCTGTCAGTAATTTTACCTTTAGTTTTCTCAGCATCAGAAATATGCTGCTACTAAATGCTTTTAAAAGTTTTACACTATGTGCCTGTAGCACTGAGTGTTTTATTCTCTTTATTTTTATTTATTGTTTTAGTGGAGTCTGTGAACCTGTTGTAGTGTCTAGCTGGGTAACCTGCATGAAAAATGATGCAAAGGCGGTAAGAAAGGCCTGCATTGTCTGCAGCTGGAGCTGATTCATAATCAGTGAGGCTGATCTTCTAACAAGTAGAGTAAATGGACTGTATTTAAGTCCAGCTTTTCTGGATTCTTGTTGCATTCAAAGAGCCCCACCCAGCATTCAGAAGCCAGCTCTGGATGAAGGAATTTTTACAGGTAAACTGTGTTGCTCTTCTTCCTGACTGCCTGCTAGCATTGCTGAAAATATCATTCACTCCCACTGATTAGCAGGTGGCGTTGTCACTCTTCATTTGAACATACCAGTTTTAAATGATGGAACTTGGTGAATGAAAAAATCTGTATTTGCTGACAATATTTTCAGATGAAAAGGAAGATGCTACCATGTGCACTTCTGATGAAGTGAAAGTGAACTGTGTATCAACAAAACAAAGTTAATAGCAAATTGTTGCAAAATTATGTGGTTTCAAAGATGCAATGAACTATTCTGTCTGTGCATAATTTGTTATGATTCTCTGAAACTGTTGTAACATGAATCGGTTACCTTTACTGTATTTCCAATACAATGCCAGTTTTGTTTCACTGTTGCTGCACGTGCAGTTGAAATGCACTGTGTGCATTGTCTTCACAGTGAAGTTTTAAAACATATATTCACAGAACATCTTCCCACGAAGATATCTTTTTTTTTTTTTTTTTTTGGTAATGTTTTAAAGCTGATGAGGTCCATTTTCCATCTCACAGTGGGGCTCCTAAGATTTGAAGACTGACCTACTTGTAGGACCAACCTGTGTTTTGCATCTTGCCCCTGCAGTAGGCTTTCACTTCAGCCCCATTTTCTCAGCCTAGGGCAGATGGTTGGTGAATTTGCAACCATGTTCTTGCTTTTCCTCTCTCTCCCTTCATGAGGTACGTCAGTACACAAAGTAAGTGATCTTACTTTCTGTGTGCCATTGCCAGGGCTGTCTGAGAAGTCCAAAAGAGAGAGACCAGCTGTTAAGGAGAGCAGTTGTTTTATAGATTGTTGTTTAAGATCGTGGTCAGCAAGTTTTTCTTACAACCTGTCCAGCAATGAGAGGGCAACACAAGCTGTATGTGATGCTCCAGAAATTGTTTGGAGGTGTACAACAGTCTCTAAGGCAGTCTGATTTAATGTAGATGAAGAAAAAATAATTTCCAGATCCTCGTAATCTTTTAGTGGGGGTTGAATGTTTCTCTTGGCTTGCAGGTCTCAGAAATGTTTTCCCAAGAAAAGTTAGGGTACTTTAAGGGCCTACTATATATAACATGGGCTCCCAGAAGAGGTTTGTAGGCTACAGAATTATCTTTAAGCTGCTGAATATTTTTGTCGATGCCCCCTTCCCTAGAGAGGGATCCCAGTTGTTTGGCTTCCTTCCCCTCTAATTCCAGACTGCTGGACCCGTTATCCCAGCATTGGAGCAGCCAGGTGACAATGTGCTCACCTGAATGATGGCCAAAATCTTTTCGCACATCCCGCAACTCACTCAAGGATAGGGATTGGGTGGTCTCTGTTTCTTGTACAATTTCTTCCTCTTCCTCCTCCTCTCATGATGGCCCTGCTCTTCCATCATCTCTTTTTAAACAAGTTGACTTTCTCTTCCAGGATTTCTTCTTGTGTAAAGGGGCTACTGATACTGGCATGGGTTGGTCCTCTGATTCAGTTGCAACGCTTGTCACCGGGGTTGGAGTAGCTGCAGTGTCTTGTCATGGGGGTTTGAGTGGCCACAGTGCTTGTCGCTTTCCTTGTCTTTGTCTTTTTAGATCCAGAGGACTTCTCTTCCCCTTGGGGATACTGAATAGCATTAAACAGGGCTTGATAGGCATGTGCCAGGCCCCAGCACATTGCAGTGATTTGTATCTCTCCGGAATTGCCAGGGTGACAGCATACTTCCTCCAAATACTCTACTAATTTTTCAGGATTTTACACTTGTTCAGGAGTGAAGTCCCACAACACTGGGGGTGCCCACCGTCTTAGGCATTTGTCCATACTGTCCCACATACCCTGCCATGCATAGCTATCGAGCCTTGGGGCAGATCTCTGGACGATATTCTTAAATTGCTTATTAACCTTAGACAGAACTGAAACTGTCTGCCAAAGCAATATAAACAGATATATCTTAATGACCCAAGGATGTTCAAGATACTGAAAAGTTGTAATGAAGGAGGAGGCATTATAGAAGATGGTAGCTAAGGTGCCATTCTGTATTTGCTCCTTAAAAATCTCTCAGAGATGGAGGTATAATTGCTATTTGTATCCATGAGGTGATACCCAAAGTACAGTAATGGCTTCAATATAGACTTCAAATACCAAATAATACTCAAGGCCAATAGTTTAAAAACAACTCTCCCAGGCAAAACATCACTAATGACTGCAGAGCACAGCACACCACAAAAACCAACACCGATCTTTAACAGGCACAGCAAATACAAGGGCATACTGCAGATCAGATAAACTAATATTGAGAACAGAGTTTATGCTGCAACCAGTAACTATTATCTCAACCATTCGAGCCCCGTATTGGGGTGCCAAAAAGGACTATTGTGGTTCAGCCCCAGCTGGCAATTAAACACCACACAGCTGCTTGCTCACTCCCCCCGTCCCTGTGGGATGGGATAGAGAATCAGAAGAGCAAAAAAAAAAAGAAAGAAAACTTGTGGGTTGAGGTGAGAACAGTTTAATAATTAAAATAAAATAATAAAGATGATGATTATGATAATAATAACAATAATGATAATATAATAAAAAGGAAAAGGGAAAAAGGGAAAAAAGCCAAAACACTACCCGCTGATCGACGCTGCCTGTCCCTGAGCCGCGATTGCTGCCTGCCTCCCCCGGCCAGCTCCCCCCAGTTAACATACTGGGCATGACATTACATGATATGGAATATCCCTTTGGCCAGTTCGAATCCGCTCTCTTAGCTGTGCCCCCTCCCCTCCCGGCACCTTGTGCACCCGGCAGAGCATGGGAAGCTAGACATGTCCTTGACTAGTACAAGCACTACCCAGCAACAACTAAAACATCGGTGTGTTATCAACATTGTTTTGATACTGAGTCCAAAGCACAGCACTGTGCCAGCTGCAGTGAAGAAAACTAACTCTATCCCAGCTAAAACCATGACAGATGCCTGAACCAGAAATTACATGCTGCGGGGCTTGTTCTGACCTGACAGAAGAAAAACTGTACAGTTCACAAAAGCAATAGAGACTGAACTGTGCCATTGTTTGGTCTGTTGCTTGTGCCACCCCTCAAACACCTGGTGTCTCTTCTGGCTGCCTTCCCAGCAGAGTCAGAGCACAGGGACACACATGTCCCTACTTTGGAGCTATGAAGTATTCTATCATTTCTGGAAGTAGGCACCAAAAATTCACCTTTAGATTAATAAATAAGTAAGAATCACTGAGTAGTGATCTGTTCTTAAACCTAAGCGTGTTCTGAAACCTAAGTCATGAAATGGGAAAGTATGCGAGGATGCAGTTGGGAATAATTCTTATACCCACAGATGATTTCCAGAAGTTGCAAAGGTGATGAAGAATTTACAGTTGTCCTAGTTTCAGCTGGGGTAGAGTTAAATTTCTGCACAGCAGCTAATATGGGGCTATGATTTGGATTTGTGCTGGAAACAGTGTTGGTAATGCAGAGATGTTTTAGTGGTTGCTAAGTAGCGCTTACACTGGTCAAGGACTTTTTCAGCTCCCTGTGCTCTGCAGGGTGCACAAGAAGCTGGGAGGGGACACAGCTGGGACAGCTGACCCTGACTGACCAAAGGGATATTCCATTCCATATGACGTCATGCTCAGTATATAAAGCTGGGGGAAGAAGAAGGAAGGGGGGGACATCTGGAGTGATGTCATTTGTGTTCCCAGGTAACCGTTACGTGTGAAGGAGCCCTGCTTTCCAGGAGATGGCTGAACACCTGCCTGCCGATGGGAATCAGTGAATGAGTTCCTTGTTTTGCTTTGCTTATGCATGCAGCTTTTGCTTTACCTATTAAATTGTCTTTATCTCAACCCATGAGCTTCCTCACTCTTGCTCTACCAATTCTCTCCCCTGTCCTGACATGGGGGAGTGAAAGAGCAGCTTTGTGGTGCTTAGTTGCTGGCTGGGGTTATACCAAGACAGCAATTCAATTTTCTATCATACATAACTTCTTTTTTTGTCTATTTGCTAAAAAATTATACCCATGAATTTAACAATGAAGCTCGTAATTTATGTTGAGGCTATATGTCAAACCTTTTGAAAAAGTTAAAGACACTGAAAACATAACTGCTGTCAATAATGGGGGAAAAAAAATTGCAGACAAAAATCAGTCCTTAGAACATAACAAGGATATGGTTATACAGCACACAGTATTTCTGTAAGACAACAGTTGTCTAAAGTTAAGTTTTATCGTCTTCCTTTTCCTCCTCTCCCCTACTGCTGGTTGTTTTACTGAATCCAGACTTAAAATGTATTCTGTGTTGTGATATTAAAAAGCTTGCATTACAGTAGTCACTGTCATTTCAGTAAACACCTTCCATAGGAGTGGACACTGTAGCAAAACATTACTGAAGCGTAGCCCACAGTCAGCTATTCTGACACAGTGGTCAGCCATGTGTATTTTACTCTGTTTTGACCATGATGAAAAATTTACCTGGGGAACAAGTAAGAGACTAAAGATGCAACATGGGTTAAATTCTTCACTTTGCTAGTTGTGAGATGAAATAGAACAATGTATTTTGCTATTGGGTATTCATATTTCCTTCAAAGGAAGGAAAAAAAAGAAGAAGGAAAGCCTATCCTGAGTAATGTGAATGACTATTTTTAACTCATGCTGAGAAGTCGTACGATTAAGATGACCAATTTCTTTTGTCTTCAACAGGCCAGGTACCTTTTGTAAGACTACTTTCTTCTTACAGGCATCTGACAGCCCAAAATGAAGCTGAAGCTTGTGTCTTTGAGATTCCTTCTGAGATATTATACCACTGTACATCCACCAACAAAGAGAATTATGAGATACAATTAACTATCTCTGTTTACCTGTAAGGTTTTCTGACAACCTCTCTGGCTATACAAATCATAGTATGAGACTGAAGGAACCCCCCAAATAGACTGTAGTGCAGAACTTAGCTTATGGGCTTTAGCATTTGCAGGGAGAAGCATGACCATAAACTACTGCTCTTCTCTGGGGTGGGGAAGATCCATGCCTTCTGAGTCCAGCAGAAAAGCCAACATCTCTTAAATTGCACAGAGAGACTGCACAAGTTAAAAATACCTCTCCATGTTTCTTCACGTATCTTATGATGTTTGCTCCCCTATGTGGGTAGTCTCTAATCAGTAATGTAGGAAAATTTCATATGGAGAAGTTCAGATTTCACTAAGTGACCTTACAGCCTCATTGGAAATGTACTGTTTTTTAATTACATGTGAAGACAATGTTGCTGGCTCCCAGGAGACTAAAGGAGACTTAAACTTGATGACTAGTAGCCTCTTAAAATACATCTGTTTGCCCTTTCATTTCCTGAAAAATGCCATGTGCTTTTATGACTTAGGCACAATATTGCATTTTTTATAAAGAAAAAAAATGTAATTATCTAAAAAGTAGTAATCATGGCAAGCAGGAGTAATATTATACTGGTTTCCACGAGCTTGTTTCATTAAACAAGGTTTGAACGTAATGTTCTGTTCTTTGAAAAGGGATTGTTATGGAATATCCATTAATCAGAACTTTGCTATATGTCATTAGTAGGCTAATTTTGCCAGGTATTTAAGTTTTTGTTGATTCTCTCCCTCTATAGCAGTTTGGCAATATTTAGAGGACAGGCACAAAAAATGTAAACTGCCTGCAGTCAGCTTTCTATTCATATAAAGGAAAAGAAATTCTAATCATTCTAATAAATTCTAAACCATTCTAATGTTTGTAAGGACCACTAAAAATACAAAAATGCATAGCACAGATATGGATAAATGGAAATATAAATGTCCTCCTGGCTGGGATGTGATTTGGGCACGGATGTTTAACATTTCCATGGCAGCCAAGAGGTGCAGTTTAGAAATCATTTCATGATAGTTTAACAAAGGAGGTCGCCAACTTCCCTGACTCTCCAAACCATGTGCCAGAATCGTTAAGGATAGGGTGTGCACCTGATCTCATCCTGTGCTGCTGGCGCTGTACTCGGTATCCTTTGCTGGCTTGCTTCGTACTGTGACTGGTAGTGAGCATTCCAGAGTAGTCCCCATCACTGGTTACGCACTGTGATACCAACATTGGAGTTATGCTGGAAGTACTGAGTTGCTCATTGGTTGCTGCAGCTCCAAGTCAGGACACTGAACAACTGGGCCATTTGATCTTTTAGGCGTAGCTAGTATGAAAAATAATAGTTAAGATACAGAGAATAATTTGCTGAAAAGCTGTAATCTCTTATAAGCCTTTTGTTCCTAAGAAAGCAAAGTAGGGAATATTGGAAAATGCCCAAAGTACCAATGGGAATACACAAAGTCTCCTAAGCAAAAGAATTTTGGCATTGATGATGTAATGGATAGGAGTAGAGCTAAACAGGGATTAGTGATCACTGTGTACTTAAGATATATTTTAAAACTGGTTTCCTGTACTTGCATATTGAAAGCATTTTTCACCTTGTTTTTTCAAGGTAGAGATGCCCATTTGTCTACAAAATTGTACTCAGTAATTGTATGTAATTATACTTAAAAGTAATGTTGGAAAGAATGTATTACTTTTATAAAGTTAGGAGATGTTGTTATTAAATCCTTGATTATATGGTAGAATACTATTTTTCCACAGAATAATTGTTTCTTTCTGTGCAGAAGAAAGGATGCTTTGGGGATTAATTTGGATTCTTTTGCAAGAGAGGATGTTGTCTGTCAAAATGCTGTCTCATTTATTGCATGACCTGGAAGATGTGTAGCACACAAGGCAGGGAATAGCAGGAAGAGAGAGGATGAACTAGTAGTTATGACAGTTCAGTGCTGCCCTGGAGGCCTTTATCTACGTTGCAGTGAAAATGGTCAACACTTGGCAAGGTTTTAGGAAATTGAAGAAAGAGAAGTGCCAGAGAGCTTTAATAACCATTGCATTAACAACGCCACCATTAGGGTAGTCAGAATCTGTCTGTTCCAGTTTTTCTGAACCGTATGTTCCTCCACAAAAATAAAGTAATGCTTCACTCTTTAGAAAAGTTCTGCAATTTTTCCATGCTACGAGCTAGAGTTACTGGTGATTTTGTAAATAAATGAGGTAAATCAATTCTCCTGTACTTTTCATTTTGTTGTCTGAACTACCTCAGACTCTTAAAGCCTTCAGAATCAGTCTGCAGAGTTAGAAAGGTTTCTTACATTATTTTTAGGTATAGTAGTATTATCAGAATATCTTTCCTAATTATTTTGGGGTTTCCAAGTTGTCTTCCATGGGAACGCACACATTTTAAAAATGGTTTACTTTCCATAATACTGAGTGAATATTTGATCAAATTCTCAATTTTCTTGAAGTGCCATACTAGCTAGAATAAAAAATTAAAGCAGTTATGTCAGAATAAAGAGTAAGAACAGAAAGCGCACAGTGATTTTCATGCTGTGGATCAGGGGAGGAGATGAGAGTTCCTGGGTGTTACCAAAACAGGATAATATTTCTTTAGAGTTGACTTTTGGAGAATTTTTATAAGATGGGGAGAGAAAGCTGCTGTCATTACAGTGACTTTACTTTTTTTGAAGGATCTTGGGCTAGGGGACTTGGAAGGGTTGTGCCAGTACTCCTATGTGAAGATATCTTTCCTGATCTTCTCTCCCTGATGTAGTGTTCCAAAGGAAGAGAGGTTATTTCCACAAATATTTCTTGAGCTTCTTGAAGAAGCAAGTAGCAGATGCTGTCATGGAGCATCTCTTCTCCATGAAATTAATCCATTTCCACTGTACAAAAAGGGAAACACTACAAAAGCACTGTGAGTATTTTAATGATAGACATATGTAGACTGCTTTGTGTTGGCTGTTTTTTTATTTTTCTATATTAGCAGCATGGATTTTCCATCCCCACCCCCTCCACCCCATCACCCCCCAACCCCCACCCCCCTTGTCTGTCAATCAAAGAAATGCTGCCCATCTTCATCATCTTGGCTTTGATTGATTTTTTCTATGTAACAATTCCAGACCTCCATTGGTGTGTAATCACTTAGTGGCTATTTCAGATGGACTATAAGAGGTTTTGTTTATACATGAAGTAGTTTCCTTTCTGGGCATCCAGCTGTATAGAGCATAGGAATGTGACAGATAATCTTTACTTATATTTTAATTTGCAGGCTGCTTGGCTGCAAGCTGAGCTCCAATGATAGCCTTCCCACTACATGAATGTATGTGTTTTATTCAAATACAGATGTCTTAAAGCATTGCTCTGTTTGTGCACTGAAGACTGAATTCTCCCTGAGGGCAGGAGTCTTCCCACTCCAGTGCAGTTCTTCACAGGACCTAGGATGTTCCTTCTTTTGCCAATGGATCACAAGGATATTGCCACTTCCCGGCATGCACTTTCCAAGTCTTTTAGGGTTTCTGGTCCATACTGGGAAGGGGAAAGTATCTAGTTGACCTAAGAGGATTCCCAGTCAACTTGAGGTAATGAGCCTGGGTATCCCTGGGTCTGTGCTGTGGGAGTGTGCTTCAGCAGGGTACCCACACAGAGTATAAATACCCCAGGCTTTCTAATGACAGTGTAAACTTGAAGTCTCTGGAGAAAGTGCTTGTCTTATCTAACAATTTTTAGAATTCTGGCTGGATTCAGAGAGCCTTAGAAATGCAAAATAAAAAAAAAAAAAGGTGATAAAAATGTTAAAAACAGAGGGATTGTTTATTGAAGAAAAAAAAATTGTAAGGTGTAGGAGGAACCAACTAATCATCATCTTAGAGAATCAACTTTCTGGGAAATTAAATCCTCCATAATAATACGCTGGTTACTAAGATCTTTAAAGCAGTAGTTTCCCAGAGGCTTGGAGTACTTCTAAAAATTTCTCTGGGAAACATTTAATGGCTTGTAAGAGGTTTGTGAAGAAAAATTGGAAGTATCTTTGAGACTTTCTAACTGCAGTAACTGGAAAAATTTTAGTCAAAATAAAATAGTGGTAAAATGACTAAACACTTTCTGAAGTTAAGGTAAAGAAGTGTGTTAATCCTCTCAGGTCATCAAAAGACAGTGCAGCAAATAAGTAAAAATAACTTATATTGTCACTTCCAATGGTATTTGTCAGTCAAGGTACTGAATCTGGTCAATGTTTTTGTGTGTAACTGTTCTCATTCTTTCCATACGGAGCACAAACTTTGCTATTTGCTAGAACTGCATAGACAAAGTAGGGCTGATGACACACTCATGAATTTCTTATTGTGCTGTATTTAATTCTGATTTACAGGCCCTGTGGCAGCTGGAAGAGCTTGGAAACCAAGGTCTGGGATGGGAAGTCATGGATGAGTGAGGGTTAGTGGTGTGACTTCATGTTCCTCTACTCTATCCGTGGAAGTGCTGTTACTCCAGCTATGTATCTGTGTGAAGTGGAATTAGATGCAGATGTCTTTGGTGCTAAGAGTTTTTCTTTTCCTGTGTTGACTATAGAGGCAGACAAGGGTAAATAGCTCAGTTGTGGATGTCTATTTTCTAGACACCTGACATTAGATGAAGTAGACCCATCCCTTCCTAAAATGTAGAGTGTGTTACATACGTTTACATAATATGTGTACATATACATGATAAATATATACATTATATATTTCATTTAGTATGTATATGTATGTGTCTGTATAGGTATTATAGAGATATGAGTTGAGCAATTAGCAATGATTACTTAAACATGTGATATATATGTACATTTATATGATGAGTAACTCCTGTGCTATTAAAGAGTGTGATTAAAATGTGGTGGTGTATTTTTCAACTGCAGATGTCATGCCTTTTGAGAAAGGCTATATTGTCTGCTAAATATTTAAATGTTTATTTTCTCATTATACTTTTCCCTTTTCAGTGATGAAGGTGTTTATAGATGCCAGTCTTATAGATACGTAACCTCTTGTTCTGTCTTCCTGTTGAATCATAAACTTGCCTGTGAGATTGCCTTTTCCTTTGTGACATAATACCACAGCAATTGTACCACTGTTTTGTAATGGAATCCTCGTCTTTGTGTGGAAAATATGTTGTTAATAGGACATTCTTTGTGAACACCAGAGGACTTTGATCAGTTTTTTTGGCATATATTAGCCCAACTGTGATGACTGCCCATTTTACAGAAGCTTTTTCATTGCTAGGGCTTTTAAGACAGGGTTGAGTGTAGATTCCTGGAATGAAAAGTAACTTATATTTGAGAATTTGTCTTAAAGTAGATCTGACGTTGACTGGCTGAGTCAAATTTGGATTGTCTTTGCCTGAATATTTGTCTTTTTTTTTTTTTTTTTAATGCTTGCAGGATCATTGCAGGACTATTATGTACCTTCCAGTACATAATAGGATGCCATTAGCTCCTAAGTAAGACTCTCTTTATGACTGCAATGTAATCAAATAGCATTTTATCAGAAAAGTGCTCACAGGCAAGCTGCATTATGAGACCTTTCCTTCCATTTTTTTCTCTTTCCCTTTGTTTTAGAATGGTGCTCTGCCTCTGAATTGCACCTGGCAGGTGTGGCTCGGGTATGGGTAGGACAGCTTTCTATATAGTAGTAGTAGTATTTTTATAGCTCTTCACACACAAAATAACAATTTTGCAGGAAAAAAGGCAGGAAAACAAAACCATTGGTCATTAGCACCCAGGATTTGTCAAACAGATTTTCTTTTGTATTGATTACATTTTCAGTTTTCTCTACCTGGGCACAAAGTAAATTAATTCCACAGAAGAACTATTGATTTGACATACAGTTGGGAAGAACAGAAGTTAAACTTGTTGGCTTTTTTTAAAACGTTTTTTTTTTTTTGTTTGGCAGTGCTATGTATCAAGGCTAGCTTCCTGAAATGGGGAAAGGTTTCTTCTCAGAAAATGTTTTTTTTTCACTACATTTAAACTACTGCTCTAATACGTTAGGGGGTCAAAATCACAAATGTCATTTGGGCACACTCAGTCAAGCCCTGTAGGCTTGAGTTAAGGACCTGAATGCAGCTTTTGGATCTCAAAATATATGGCTTGTTGAGAAACACATGCTGATGCTTTGCCCATTTTGTGATGGGTGCTAAAGGAATAACTACAGCATGTTGTAACAAGCCCAACACCAGCCTCCGAGTACTTCTGTTTCTAGAATAGATCTTTTTTTCTTCAATTAAAGAGCAGAGTTTTATTAGCTTGAGCTAGCACCACTACAGCCTAGTGGTTTAGGTTTGGAAGTAGGTCTGCATCTCTCTAGAAAGGGTGGTGATCTATCTGATACATTTTTGTACTGATCTCTCCATGTACAAAGGTAAATGTATCATAAACTTTTACACATACAATAATAGTGTCTATCAATTGCACCACAATTACTTAAAAATTATGAAGGTATTCTAGAGCTTTTAATGCCATTTTCTAATTTGAACTTGCAGTTGTAAGCAAGTGATTTTAACAACTATAAATAAATATTCTTGCACATGAGTATATAGAAACACAAAAAATAAAACAATTGGAAAATACTTTCCAAATATTAAAGTATTTTGTTTTATACAGTGTTGCAGACTTTATTTGGGCAAACCTAGATTCTAGAAAAATGTTCACTAAAAAAACCAGTGAGATTAATGTTCTTTAATGCTTCCTTGGGGGTAAGAAACCCCAAATCCAAGTTAACAGTAAAACTGAATTCAGAAACTATGTTGAGAAAAAAGAGATTGTCTTTCAAATATTATAGAATTGTATTAATTTGTAAATAAAAAGACACATATTTGGTTTTCTGTAAACATATCTACTTTTCTCCCTGAAAATTATTTCCTGGTGGCATTTGAGAATATAGAGCATTTATTCAGTTTTCCTGGATGTCCATGTTTGTGGGATATGTAGAATTTTTGATCATGTCCCATTGGGTGTATGTAGTTCCACAGAGCACACTTGAGAAAGTGTTAGTAAATATTGATCTGACATGCATCAGTGTTTCTTTTACAGCTTTTTTATCCTCAAAAAGTAGAATCAAGAGAGGAAATGTGAGAATTTCTTCATGGGCTGTGAGAACAGGGACAGCATGTTCAGCTGTGCCATATATAATCATGTTTAAGAGGACTCTGTAGGCTTGTTCTCTCTTCCTCTCCTTATCTCTGTCCTTTAGGGGATAATGTCTTCCAGCATCTTGCCAAGCAAAGATTTTCATTCAGAAATTGGACAGGCAGGGCCCAGAAAGTGAGAAGATGCTTGAACTCTGATGTATTTGTCAGAATATCTCATTATTTTTCTCCAGATATTTGAGGTGTGATACAACCCAGTACTGATTTCACTCTGATCTGACTGACCTGTCTTCATACTTACGGACACATTGTTAGCAGTCAACAAGCAGCACTGGTTATTTATCAGGGAGTCTCTATTTTCTGGTATTTTAAGCAGCTGCAAGGTAGATATAGGTAGGATTAAATAGCAAAAAGGTTTTTATTATTCATACTTTAAGGAAAATTGTTTGGATCCAATCATTAGCCAGAGTAAATAATCAGAACTTTGACTATGTCCAGAGGCACTAGCAGGGAAGTTGTTGCTCAGGGAGTTAATGCTTCAACTAGGGCTTTTGTGGAGCAAAAGAGCTATGTTGTTACCTGGATCCTGTGTGTTCTTCAGAAGATGATGGGAAAAAGAATTGACTTTATATCACCTCTATTTTTCTAATCTGTAATTCTCATTGAATGTGTCTTGTCAGTCTTCTCTTCTCCTGGATCTTCTCTACCCCTTGAAAATAATTCCAGGCTTTAATGTACTCTAGTAGAAGTAGTTTTTTGCTGTGAGTCTTAAAATGATATTTTCCTCTGTCTCTCCAGATGCAGAAGGACTGTTAACATGCTTCCTTCTGTTGACTGTTTTCTATCTTAAACCTGGTTAATGTTAAGAAAAGTGTCTTAGTGTACATATGTCCTGAGACACTGGTAAACACCAGTTCAGTTCCAGCAGTACTACAAACTTGGAAGCTGAAGGCACATGTGGTTTGAAGCCACCAGAGAGTGGCTTTGTTTGTATTGTGCCCTTCAGTACTACAGATTCCTGCACCTGGGTAGAAAAACAGTTATGAAATTTTCAGTGTAGATTTACAGAATAATTTAGGTCAGAAAAAGACCTTTAAAATCACTGAGTGCAACCACAGGCACACTCTGATTTCCCAAACTTAACTTCTCCAATACAAGCGGTGAAGGACTGTGCCAAAGAAGCTTTTTTCTCAGGATGCAGAGATGGCCAATGCGTTATATGGAAGTGATTTTCCAAGCTGTGCTTATAATTGCCTCTTATTGCTATTATTTAAAAAGCCAGAGACATGAGATACTGTTAAATACAACATTATAATTTTCTCTGATCACAGAAATAAAATGAGATATATTATCTGTGAAATTCTTTGAAAAGTTGTCCATTTGCAAACAAAATTAACATGTAAACTGCCACATGAACTTATTCATGTGTAAAATTGCTTTGTACTGATTTTATCTGTCACAGCTTTGGTTTGAGTGCTTTCTGAGCCTAGCAATTAGATTGTTTAAAATCTCTTAAGTAGAATTGTGCTGATATTGAATTACCAATGGGCTCAAACCAAACACAGTTTAAATTATTTTATTTTAGTTCATATTCAAACTGCTTGGAAGGCTGCCAGAATTGTTAATCAGTTACTGCCCCAGTGAAGGAAATCTGGTTTAAGTTTTCCTAAGACTTTCCAAACAGAATCCTGGAGGACAGATGGTCCTATGGTCAGTACAAGAGTAATTACACTGTTGCATTAAGATTCACAATTGTACTCAAAATATTTTTGGTTCCTGAAGAGTGCAGTGATTACTAATTGAAGGACTTAGAGATGGGTGCCCCAGAGCACTCCTTTCTCTTGGTGGTCTCTCAAAAACCTTTTGTACCTGCTGTTTTTTCCACCCATTGGTGATTTTTAAGCTTGCTTCTGGTTTTTTTAAACAGTATTGTAGGACATCCTGCTTTTTTCTATTATGCCTTTAATGTTTGTCTCTTGCTTCCAAAAAACAGTAAGAGGAAGAAATTGAAGCTGGTATCTGGATGTAAGGCTGCTACTTTCTGAAATGTGGACCTGGATGCCAGATAGCCAATAAAGAACCAGAGTGGGGAGGAAAGCTGTGAGTATTCACTCAAAGAAAGAATTGAGTCATGCCATTATTTACCCTACTTTTCTATAAAAATCAACAATGAGCAGGGATTATTAAAGGTTTTTGATCTACTGATTCCAAATTATTTTGAACAATATGTTAGTATTTTGGTAAAACTTCTTTTCTCTGCCTGAATAAGTGGGATTGTTAAATGTAGCTTTCTGATAGGACACTTGTATAAAATCAAACCCTACATTCCACCAATAACACCTAATATTTTCTTAAAATATGTAGTTTTCAATACTGTTTATGACAGTGGGCTCACCTCTAAGGATACTTTCCAGAAAAAGAAATTCAGCTCTGTGCTGAACCCCAGCATGAGATCAGGTGACACTTAAGTTTTTTCCCATCTGATTTCTTCCTCATCATTGCATATATAATCATAAAGCTAGTATACTTCAGTTCAACATTGGCAGACAATTAATCTAGCCATTTCATACATTGATTTAAATTCAAGTATCTTTCAGAGAACTCTTCTGTACTCTTAAACCATTTTAACATTGGAATCAAATCTGCACACCTGTTTGCTTCAACTTTGTCAGGCAAAAGTTGTTCCATCTTTTTTGTTTGTGTTTTTTTTTCTTTGTTTGTTTGTTTATTTTTTTGGGTTTTTCTTTTTCCCAATTGACTTCCCTACTCAATAAAACATGCAGTGAACTGCATTTAGCAATCTGTCAGTTTCCCAGTCTTAACATAAAACTAATGTTTATGGAGAATTTTGGACTCTTATGATTTCCAAATTTGCTTTACTGCCAAGGATAGATGTCTGTTTAATTCACACACCCTTAAATCTGGCTCCGCTCACAGTGATGTAAGAGAGCTGAAAGAAGACCTGTTATGTACTCTTCGGCTTGTGTATAAAAGCAGACGTCCTTTCTCTCTACATCTGTTTACACAATGATTTTATGATATGTGACTTGTCATCTCAATCTTCTTACGTCTAATGAACAAGCACAATTTTGAGACATACATTTTGCTAGAATACCATTGGTCTGACATGTAGCCAGCATGCTGTTTCCTTGGTGCTAGGCAATGCATGTCTCAATCAATTAAATGCTAATTTTGAAAACCCATGTTTGTTACCATTTGAGGTGGGTGGGCGGAAAAGGTTAGTTTCTCAGGTCACTTTATGTTTGTACTCTGCAACCCGAATCACCTTGTAAAGACAATTCTTTACTGATCGCTTCCAAAATGCCTGCATGTGCCAGCAGTGCAGACCACAGGTTTGTCTGAATGGCTTATAAGGGAAGGTCATAAGTCATCTTTTTTTACACTGCTGTAAACTGAAATACAAGTAGTGACCAATGTTTGTTTCACAAACCAGCTTAAAACCTCTCCTTTGAAGGTTTATTCTGTTCATGATCTTGCAGAGCAAATAAGAATAGTACTGAGCTGCAGTACTAACAAGATAGTCACAGTTCCCATTGTTGCTGAAGAAGAAAGCCATCACTGTCAGGATCTGTATTTTTTTGGCCATGAAACAACTGGAACAAAAGCTCCTGTATGCTCTGTCAGTCGTCTCTGATTATTTATATTCTGCTGCTGTTCACGTGTTTTTTAAGCTTACAAAACCAAATAAGCCATTCTTCAGGTTTCATTGACGTTGTAATTTGCATGTTTGACTTCTTGCCACTGTTGACTATTAAGATACTCGAGAATATATTCCTTATTTCCAAAAGGGCTGTAATCGGAGTACTGACATAATGGAATTTTTACTGTAGGTATCTAACAGGAAAAGGTGCTTCTACTGATTAGAGCAAAGGCCCTGTAGGATTGAAATACCTTTCTGTTCTCATTTGACCAAAAAGTTGCTACTTTCAATTTACTAACATGGATGCCTTCGATTTACAGACTTGGGATTAAATTTATAGAAAAACACTTAACGCAAGCAGCCACTGTCAGTGGTTACCATTACAGAGGACAACAGAAGGTTATTCACTGAGTGCTACATGCAGTTTCTTTGTTCGGGGTGGAAAGCAGAGCATCCAGCAGAGATGAGACCGGTGTCTTTGTGTGCTTGTTTTGCTCCTTCCAGAGCTGTCCTAGGACGTGTTAATTTCTGTTCAGGATTTAAAGTAGCATAAAGGATATCCTGTCCCAGTTCCTAACATCACCCATCCATGTCACAGTCACAGAGGAGGGCATGCACAGCCCTTCTGGCTCAGGCTGATAAGGACTTCTGTGTTGTTGTGTTTATCTGCCTGCGGTTCAGTCTCTTAATTACCCAGTATGTTTTAAGGGTAGCATGAGGATGAACCGATAGCTACAAAGCATTTAAGATTCTTGCCTGAAAAAAAATCTATTTTTAATTAAACTTTCCTGAATACACGGGAATGCCAAATATATTCAGGTGGTTGGGACTTGCTAAGGTGCCTGGCAGATATTTGCCAGATTGGGATCCATGAGCAAAATGGTGTTCCTGGAAAAGGAGGTTTGGGTCAAACCCGCTCCAGTGCCCTGAAGTACACAACACATTCATGGGATTATCTGATAGGCTTGTGTGCTAGAGGGTAGTGTGTTGTTTGTGCAGTTTAATGATGCTTTCCAAGAGGAAATTTCCTCCAAGTTTAAGGTTTCATGTCTTCCAAATACCTCTCTCTGCAACACAGCTTTATGAAGCCCAAAGGCTTTGCTGTGTGAAAGTGAAAAATAAGACTTCTCAAGATGTCTTTCAAGGCAAATGGTGGTGATCTCCAGGGGGGTTCTGCTGGCTTATTTCCAAGAAAAGACTGAGTGAGGGTTGAGTAAAATAAACTGTTTCTGGTCCTGCATGTTTTCAGAGTCCGTAGTTTGTAACTTTGGTGCCATTCTTGTGCTCTGAGCAACAGACATCATTTGGGATCTGTCCTAATTAGTCATGGGCGTAATGAATTAAAATATGGTTCTGAAACTAATGTATTATTTTTTCTCAGTTAGAACTGAAACTGCATTGTAATTTTTGAAATGTGCTGAACTCCAAACTGTAGCAACCTTTTTCCCCACTGAATCTGGCTTGGAACCAAAGCATATAAGGTTTTCATACACAGTTGCAGTTCTGCTTCATGGAAATCTAAAATTTTCATCAGCGGAATATTTGTAAAAAGTGCCATTTTTATTTAACATAATTCCTTTTCTGATTGTCTCAGAAAACAAGACTTTTTGGATGTTTAGCAACAAGACCTTTCTGTCTTGTTCTACTTGGCACTGTCTGCCTATTCTGAGCTTTTAGTAGAATCTTGAAGTTTTCAGGTAGTGAAGGCCACGATGGAGTGGTTTTAACACTTAGTATTGTTCTCAACACCTTTATGGGAACCTTTAGTGCAGGTAGTTCTGTAATACTTCTGTAAGGGCTTCCTGGAAAAAAATAAGTCTACTTTTACTATGTCTGTAATGGTACCTGTTGCACTTCAGAAGAGGCAGCTAGTTGTGCAGACTGACTTTTGGTTTGCCTATATAAATACAGAGCCAAGCAGGTTGCGCCCATGTCTTTGTGCAAGCACTGTGGTTGTGGTTGCTCTGAATCTCCTCTGGCTTTCAGAGCTCAGTGGAAATGAATTGGAAGTGTGAGTTTGGATCAAGTTGACTTTTGTCCTCTTCCCCATTGCTTCCAGAGTTAGGCTTGAAGAAAAGTACAAAAATTCCTTGCATGTGGAGTTTGTTTAAAGCTTTCATGTGAGGCGTCCTCTGTAGGCATTCTGCAGACTCGCACAGTTCATAGTATCAACCTTTTAATCTATTTCCATCAGAGGGTAAGAACTGAAAGAACCAACATAGGATGTGTGAGAACCATTTGAATTTGTGTGATATGTGTTTAGTCTTTGAAAAACTTCTCACACTTAATCTTCTTTAAAGTTATGTCACTGCTTTTGGGAGCTTTGAGTAATATTTTATTCCTTCTATGCTTTCCTTTATTTTGGATGATCTTTTGTTACAGTTAATTCCCTGCAAACCTGTAACAAAGAACAGCCTAAGAAGTAGCTATTCTCAATGATCGGTTTTGTGGTGTTTTCTTTGGCTCATGAAGAAAATCAAGTAACTCTTGAAAGTCAAACAGAAATTGAATGGTTGGGAATACTATAGTTCTCTGGATCCATTGTAAAAGTCAGGATTAAATCCTGACTCCATTTAAGTCAGGTGAACTTCACTGTTGACCTAACATCAAATTTCTAACAAAGTTCCATGCAGCATATTATGCAAAATATGGGGGTTGAGTAGGGTGCTTTGGTCAAACCTTTGCTCATTTTGCCATATCCATTCGGTTTCAAATAGCTGAAATACTTGGTTTTCATTTCGTTCTGAGCAGATGTGCTGCATTTCATTGATGTTGTATCTCAAATGAGAAAATATTTTTTTTCTAAAGCCTTTGTGAAGTAATTCTGACAAATCTCCACCTCAGGCAAAGTGCACACATTAATTAATTAAAGACAGTGATATGATTAGAGACCCCTGCATAAGAAAACATTAGATACATTAATTGGGAATGCTGTCTGTCATATGAAAACCAGCAATATTTGTGATAGTGTTGAATGGGTTGGTAAGGAACCAGGGACACAATCCAAAAAATTCTCTCTTGATATAGTAAAGTTCAGGCTGGAATTCTAGTTACAATCTGTATAATTAAAATCTGCCACAATATTTTTGTTGTATAACACTGAAATTTGAGGAGAAGTAGAGAGGAAATAAGCTTAAAGTTGAATGTACTTAGAGGTTGGCTGATTCCCCTAAGTGTCTTGATTTCAGTTTATTTGGTAGGTGCTTAGTTCAGTGTCAAAGAATAGCTGCAGAAATTACACCCTCAAGAAAATATTACTTTAATTATTTCTTCTCTAGATAGGTTTGTGGTCACCAGACAATCTGCCAGCTTAATATACTTGTTTCTAAATTATTTGTCCTATACAGAGGAGATTATTTAGGATTTTTTCCTTCCTCTATACAACACAGATTGAAAGAGCAAACTAAATTCATGAGTGCACAAGCCATAAAGCTTTACTTTATAAGGCTATTAGTGTTGCTCTATTATGTATAAATTAGGATTCATGTGTTTCTCTACCAAATTTAATTTTCTTTGCTCTCTTGCACCATCTCTTATTAAACCGTAAGTCTGAAAACACTCCTTTGCTATAGTCCTGCTCTTTATGCACTTTAAAATAAGGCTTCATTAGAAAAAGGGTTATTTAAGGAATATTTTCATTGTGAGGACTTAAACTTTATTTACATATACTTTGAAGGGCTGCAAAAAATACCTTCAGTTCAATGTTAAGGTTACCTTAGGCTATACAAAGTTAACATTGCAGCCCTTAAGAAAGTTAGGAAAGAAACTACCACAGATCTCTACCTCTTCTTGACACCCACATATTTTTGTTCTATCTCTGAAATTTATTTGCAAAGTTAGGTATATAATAAACCCACATCTGCAGATTTTTACTGCTATCATTCTGATCTGGGCCAAGCAAAAATAAATACTATAATTAACAATTAACATTTCTGTAACATTTGAGACAATATATCTCATATTACTTTTGTTACCACTTTACTCCAAAAATAACTACCCCATGTGCCTTGTGAGCCTCTTTGTACTTGAGAGTATTAATCACTTGTAGAATCATTCAGCAATTTCTTTAGCTATTGTAAACTAATTATCATAATTATGCTGCTAAAAGGACAACTAATTGTCAGTAAACAACATGTTCTCAATTTATTTCTGAAATAATGCCAGAATCTTTTTTGACACATACTCAAATTTTGGGGTCTTTTTCTGCAGTGCTAAACCTGTCTTTCATGTAATTACATAGTCTTATATTTAGGCCTTCATTCAAAATTTTGTTTTCATCCTTTTGTATGATCAGTGTTTATCAGTCATCATTCCTTTTACAGCATAAGTGGCTGGCACAGTTGTTTACTTCATATGAACTAATTTATTCTTTCTACTTTTATGGTGTGAAAAAAGATTTATTGTGGAAAAAACCAATCTGTTGCTTTGGCTTTCTCTCTTGGTTCTATTCATAAATATATTATAATTTAAATATTATTAAAATACAATCTTAGAAGAATTTAGATTAGATGTCAGTTGTGTAGTCTGGCCCTCTCTTCAGACAAGAACTAACTTTAAAGCCATCTCAGCTTACACAAGGCCTGGCCAAGCTGAGTTTTGAAAATCTCCAAGAGTAGATATTCCAGTACATCTCTGGGCAATCTCTTCCAGTGCTTGACCATGACTGTAGACAATATTTCAGGTTTGTATTTGTCGCCCCAAGCTGTGTTAATTAATTAATAATTACTTTTACAAAATAAGTGCTGTGCTTCCTGTTCCTAGCTGTTATTAGTGATATGGAATGCCTTCAGTCTGAACAGATTTCTCAAAATCCTAAGCTTCCAGAAAAAAGAGTGTTCAATTTCTTCTCTAATACTGAGTGGACAGATCGCCTCTGCTCTCTCTATTGGTACTTTCCTGTGGGTGGACAAAGAAGAAAACATTTAAATCCAGTAACAGTGGTAAGAGAATGCATCCAATTACTTTTTAAAATGGATTTATGAACCAGAATATTTGCAATGGTGAAACTAAAAGGGTAGGAAAATGCAGAGCCATTACCCACTGAAGATGCTTGCCCAGTCCTCACACTATTACATGGAGCACTGTAGGGCTGTAAATTATCTTTACTCCTGAGTCAGCGCCAGCCCGATTGCTTTCAATAACCGTGCAATACAATTATTTGTCTTTAAATGTGGAAATTGTCAGGGGAGGAGATAGGATATTTTATTTGATTTTTTCACTCTTCATCCATCTTTTTGGTACTACTCATCCCTTTCAGCATGGGAACATAGTGTTTCATCTTTGTTTCCATTTTGTCTGCCTGTTCTCCTTCTCACACTCCTTCTAAGTTCCTCTGACATGGCAAAGTAGTTTCCATGTCTGGTACTCCATGCTAGCAGTGTTTGCCTAGAAATTGAGAACCCGCTTTGAACCTTCCAGGCTCAGATTTTCACTCTCCCTTTCATCTGTCTATGTGTTAGTAGTAGCTTACAAAGCAAGCACCTTGGTCAAGGAATGAGCGTCCACAGCCTCAGCAGCTGTGGATCTGGCACTGCTCACCTGTGGCTAAGGCTGACACTTCTGTGAAGGGAGATAGAAGCTCACAGCCTTGTCAGTGGGCTCTGGGTTATCTCCTTCAGGCTTTGTCTGAACAGCACATCAGACAATCTGGCTATGGCAGCATGTTCTACACAGCAGGCAGAGGGAGACCTATACAATAAGCGATATGGGTAACGTGAATTTGTTTTCAAAGCTGAGATAACATGACAATATTATCAGAAAAGCTATAGGCCCAAGGACGTACTGGAAATATGTATCAGAGTGATGACATGATCTCCCAAGTCTTTTGCTGTCCCTCTACTCATGGTATGGTTCTTCCTTTCATTTTCAGCATGGCATGACTGTTTGCTGAAGCCAAATACAAACTTCAGCATGGAGTGACAAGAAGGATAATGCTGGTGAACATGTAAGGGAATGTATTCTTACGGCTTGAACGCCTAGATAAAACACATAAATTAACATTTATGTCTTGGCTTTTTCTTTCAAATTCAATTAGAACAAATGTAGCACATGAAATTGGAAGCTACTCTGCCTTTTATTGGATGCTTATGGACATAAAAACCTCAGTGTGTGAAAAATCACTTAATCATAACACAATGTTGGGAAGTAATGACATCATCACCTTCTGGGTTTGGTACTCTATGTTGTTCATATTGTCAATATTTAGGAGCATTTTGGAGTTCTGACTCACCCAGCCTACCTTTTAATGTTTGTAGATAGTACCTTACATTAAAAAAATTAGATTGGATTTTGAGGAAGCAAATTCTGCTCCCAGTGTAACCGGTGGCATCACAGTTGAATTCTTGACCCAGTGGTGCAAATGCTGGACTGGGCTGAAACTGGAAAACAGAAATGCAGAATGTAAATTGGGACAGAATTACAATTCAATTATCTCTGGTAATTCAGAGATACAAGCATGTGCACACCATATAAATGTATCCATCTATGTTGCTTATAAATAGATCAGGGGCAGAAACATAATTATGAATATTGTCCCTAATAATTATGGTGAAACAAATTAGTCAGTTTGTAAGTATTCCTTGCTTTCCCCTGATAGATTAGACAAGTAGAAAGGCAAACAGAAAGGCTAGGTAATTACTGTGTAATCTTCATTTCAACTGTGCCAGCAAACTTGGTGTTAGTAGGCAAATGCCCTGGATGTTTATCAGCGTGCAGTAAAAAACCACGTTTTGCTGGCATGTAAATTAAAGCTTCTTTAATACTATTTTTCTTTTAAGTGCAAACCTTTCATGCTTCCAGGCATATGGATTTTCAACATGGGAAAATATCTTCCCTCAGTGTATCTTCCCTCAGTGATGCTCTGTCTACCAGCTTGAAGGACTGAATGTGGCTCTTCTCTAAAAGGTAGAGGTGGTGTGGGCATGACAGATTTCCCTCTAATGCTTCCTCTCGTGCCCCACAGCAAGATATTGTCAGCAGGGGAGTCCTGATTGCAAGTTGCCTGGCTCGTCTGGGCTGTGTCTGCTGCCACATGCCTTCCAGAGTCTGTGCTCCCATCCTGCAAATGCTGCTGATGTCTTTAGTGAGAGCAGGCTACAGGTCTAATGTCCGCAGCTGGAGAAAAGAGAGGCTAATGTGTATTCTGAGAGACATGAAGGGGAAATTCAGATTGTAACTGCTCAACTGTGACCAAGAAATGACGTGGCATGGAGGGTAAGAAGGCTCAACTGCAGAAGGGGTTAAGCTGGCAGGAATCAGGGATACCAGAGATGGAAGGACTCCCTGTGGGGTAGTGAAGTTTGCCTTGGTGGAGACATGAGAAACAGCCCCAGTGTTGTCTTGTAGCCATCCTGTAATGGGAATGTTCAGGGGCCACCTCCGGGCAGCAGAGCTGGGCTACGGCATGGACCCACGGCTGGCCTGAGGATCAGTCCTGGTGCAAGTGTATAAAGAAATTGGCTTGTGATGCATGTCTGCAGACTCCTTGTAAAACTGCTTATGGTGGTAGGACTCTGCCCAATCATTGTGCACTAAATATTGGTTTTATATATGTGCATGGATTTGTTTAGTTCACCTCAAGGGGTACAATAAAAATACCACCCAAAATGCAAGACAATTTGTGGGGATTCTTTGCCCTTTGAAGGTATGATTTTTCATTTTGTTTGCCACAGACACAGGAGCAGTGGAGCCTCATGTCTGCTACCTTTCCAAGTGCTGTTGCCCAGCACTTTGTAGCAGGCATCTTTCACTGTCCTCTTCTGTGATGCTGCACGCGGTGGACAGAAAGGCCTGTGCAGGAGTGGAAGCAGCAAAGAGAAAACCAGTTCCACAAGAGATGAGGCAAGTTGAAATCAGGTCTTCCTGGGGACATTCGCCACAGCCTGGTTGATGGGCTACTCTGCAATCCCAGGTCCCTGTTACTACAGGGACACTGTGGAGGTATTCCCCCCAGTCTTTTCAACAACTGGCATTTGCCCTGCTGTGCTGGGTTTTGTGCACCTTGTTTATGGCAGCCTGAACTTTGTTGCTCTGAGGGAAGTCATCCTTGACCTCTGAGTGTCCACTTTAGACCCCTCTGTGTGTGTGTGTGTGGAGTAGTACCTGGGCAGTAAAGAGAGAGAGAGGCAAGTAACTGAATTTGCTCACAGTGGTAGCACGCTGCCTGTGATTTACTGCAACAGCATCAAATAAGCACCTGCATCCTAGAATTGAGTTTGCCATGTGTAGCACAAATGGATTGACATATCTTTTTCTGTATGGTGATGTTATGCCAGGTGATGATACCATATGAAGCGAGGCATCTTTTTTAAGTAATAAATTTAGTGTCACATTCCTAAACTTGTGCTTGCAATATTTCAGTGGTAGTTTTTCTGCAAGGCTGAGATAGGTAGTGTTATTAAAAAAATATAAAATCTTTCCACAGAAGCAAGTTCATTTGCCTGCTTTGCATTTCTATTATAAAATTAATGAGGGCATTCTTTTAACTTAGAAAATAATGGTAAGATAAGATTTTACTTGTGAAATGGAAAGGCAGGTGGAATATTAGAGACAGCCTCAGTGCCATTCACAGAATTTATGAAAATGCTGTGTCCCCAGGAGGCTAGCTGAGCATAAAAAGCTGAACAGCAAATGGTGAGTTCCCCACTGCAGTTGAAAGCAAATCTATAAATAGAATGGCAATGGAATAACCCTCCAGCTAGTGAACAGTAGAACAAGAAATTCCCTCCTTTGACTTGCTTTGCATACTAATTAGGGAAAAAGGTGGGGGAAGGAAGAAAGAAACCAAGAAAAATGGCTGTAGATTGCTCGTTTACTGTATTACAGAGATGCTGTACGCTTGCTAGTTCATTTAGGTGCACTTTTGCTAGCACTGAACAACAGGAAAATAATAGAAAATATTTTTTAGAGGATTACTTAGTTGTGGAACTCTGTGACAAAGAGGTTGACTTGTGGCATTTTCCTTCCAAAATATGCCTTTCTTTGTGACTAATGCAAGCAGCCTGTGGGATGCATAAAGCAAAAGAGGGTCTCTGAAAGAGGAATTTAATTTTAAAAGAGCATGTTTGGTCTTTTGCATTGAAGTCAGGTTCTTCCTGTTATTCCAGCATTGGAGGCTGTGAATAACTCATTGTTCCTACTGTCTGTGATATTGCAGCAATCCTTTGTCATCTTTTGTTCCAATTTCCTGCCAACAATTATTTACTTTGTTGTCAAAGTGAAAATCTTTTCATTTGGTATCTAGCATGAATTATATCACAGCTACCAATACTTGTAAAGGATTGACAATAGATAGATGGGAGCACACACAGTGTAGTTTATCATTTTGGTAGCTCAGTGTAAGGAAGGGAATCAGCGCTCCAAAAAACAGATGTGCAGTCTTTGTTATTCCTACTTTTCTACACTTGTACATCTGTCTAGCTGTATGAAAGTCACGTTACACATTAAAGATTGTGTTCTTATGTAGGCAGCAAAATTAAACCTGTATCTAGAATTCAGAAGTGAGGCAATAGTGTGTGTGTATGTGTGTGTGTGTGTGCAAAACAAAAGAGCATCTTCTGATCTGTACTCTTGAACATGTCCAGCATTACTTACAGTGTTCCATGACCAAACTCTTGCTTTTCAGTTTTTACTGTTTATTTTTATTGCCTGGGTGTTTTTATATTGTGTCTCCTATTCTTATTACTGTTTGCGTCCTTAGTTAATCTGCCCTTTTATAAACCTTGGTAAATTAAGCTAGATTGACCAGTGTTCCTGATTTACAAACTGTGTACCCAGAATTTCATATGGCTTACAGCCTTAAAATGATAACTAGATACCTGTTAAAGCAAGGGACAATGACAATATCTACTCAAAAGTCTCACAGCTTCCTGCTGAGGTAGTGTCAAGCAAGGCCCACAGATAGGTTTCAGAGTATCCTTACCCTATCAGTTTGCAGATTCAGGAACTCTGATTGCTGCCAGAAAAGCCCTGTGCTCAGCAATATGATATAATCCCAGCAATTTTATTAGCTGTGGGTTTGTCACCACTAAGCTAGATGCAAATTTTGAAGGGGGAGAGTGTGTAGTAGTTAGAGAGGGATGGACTATACCTCCTCATTGCAGACAGAACAGCAGCATCTGGCCTGAGGTGGACTGTCATCCATGTCCATGTGGGACTTAGGGGCTGTGTCAGTGGATTCAGGTAGTCATGGGTGCACTGAGGAACTCCACCTCAGCTGTCTCCTGATGGACAGTCTTCACTGTGTGGAGGGCATGTGGTTGTCTTTCATATGCACTCATGGACTATACACTTCCCCACGTCAGTGTCATAGTATTTGTCATGATTTCTGCTGCAGTTGCAGCTCTGCACCACAGGTCAGGAATGGAGCTATTCACTGCTCTTACTGGTCTTGGGGAAATAATATTTTGATGATGAAAAATGAAATGAAACAAAGAACTGTTCTGAGAGAATGCAGTTTTCAATCTGTTATTCCTGTGAGAAGCTTTAATATAATAAGTATTATTCTACTTAATTTTGTGCACCACTTTGTATTTTTGTTGTAAAATAAGTAGTATGTTGCGAAAGAACGGAGTAGAGTATGGGGACTGGTAAGAAAGCTAATGGCTTGGAACAATAGCCTGCATTTGCTACATCTCTTGCTAACTCAAAAATTTGAAAAAGATGATAGTATTAAGAAAGCAGAACTGAATTTTAGTACTTCAGCAGTTACACATGGTAAACTCGAACTGACTCTCAGAAGGGGAAGCACTTGTATTTTTAAGGTGAGTTCCACATATATGGGAAGAACAAATAGAAGAACAGGCTATTTCATGTGTCTTTAGCATTTATACCTGTTGATGTATTTGAACGAAAAAGTGCTAAGAAATAGAGACCTCCTTTTTACCTTACCAAAGATTTTTGCACAACTTTGAACACAGTGAAAATTAATACAAGCAGTAAGCAATTTTGTTACAAAACAGGAACCTGCAGAGATCTACCATTTAGGCAGCAGCTGCAATGTTAAGAAGTTATTTTGGGCATTTAGACGCTGCATTATTTCCTTTGTGCTCCTGAAGCTGCAGCTCTGATTCTTATTGACAGCTGTGACATCTTCTGAGGAAGCCTGTGTTTGCCAGCTGCACATTGCTGTGCTCAACAAGCAGAGAGATCACTCCCAAGTGCAGCTCATCTTCCTGATATTTTCCCCCAGGTTTCAAATACAGTTCCAGTGTACACAATCAGCAGAACCTCTGGGCAAAACATTTATTTGAAGTGGCTAGCTACATGTGATCAAAGCGCTCTTTGGTTATTAATCTTGACTGAATTTTTACATTATAAATTATTCAGTCATCAAAAAGAAATAGTATTGTAGTGACAGAGTGTTACAACAGAGAGTTTGCTACTGGGTTAATAAGTGAAAATAATGTTAAGTGTATTAACAAGGAAAAGAGGTAGTAACTGGGCTTTCCTAGTATTTATGTACACCTTATTTCAAAGGCTGTCTCCAAATCAAGACAGCACTAATCTGCAGACCAGTGATGGTTCTGCTTTTCAGAAACCTGCTCCCACCATGGCATGTGTTCATGCATAAATAAACATTCATACATGAGTGTTTCTGTCCGCAGAACTGGCCATGGAAGCAGATAGTTGTAAAGTTTGCAAGTGGTCATGAACTTCCATTTATTTCCATTGCACATAATGAAAAATGTCTAAACCAGGACATTGTTTAGATCCTTGTAATTTGCAGGGTTTTTTTAAAGAATTAAATGGTTTTGTCTGATCATCTGTATTTTGCTGTTAAATTACCATTCACATTTTATTTTCAAATTGTCAGATATTAAGCTGCAATCTGATTACTCTGAGTTCCTAATAAACACTTACAGTTAGCACTCATAAGGTCAAGATTTTTATTTAATTGTTATCGAATTCTTTGTTTTATTGAATTAGCCATGGTATGTGGCATGAAAATAGAAGCAAAATTTGATTATTTTAGTATGCTGAGAAATTAATGATTTTTACACTTTGCTCACTGAAGGTTAAGACAAGTATCAAAGATTAAGAAGGTTCATATTTCTCTATAGAAATTATTAGAGTTCCTTCATTAACAGCAAGAATAGCCAAGTCTCTATAATGATAAGAATAGAGAGACAGTGTTGTAATTTGTTACCATAATATACTAAAAAAAAATCTATTGGAAAAGCAAAACTATTTTTTGACTAGGAAATTCTCATTCAGACGTGTACACAAAACCCAGCTTAATTTTATGTCAATTACAGTTTGTTATTTTTGTCCTTATGTTCTTTAAGAATGAAAGTTTTCACAAACCTAGGTATATTCATAGCCACAGTTGTGTTCCTTCAGGCTTTCCCTACGCATACTAGAGCATTACTTATCATTCATTGCATATGCATACCTAGTCTGTGTGGGAGCACAGTGTAAAGAGAGAATGAAAAGAAAGTAAGCTTAGATAGACAACTTAAAAGGTAGAAATAAGAAGTAGCTCATGTGTCTTTTTCTGTTCTTTTTTGATTTATTAGTTGACATTTATTTCACTTGTCTTCTACCTCTTTGCTGAGTACACAGACCAATGTTAATTCTTGGGAAATGAAGAAAAGAGAACAATGGTTTATGTATTATGGGGGAAGGGAGACAGAAGATTTCTGCAGAAGATTTCCAGGGTCACTTAGGGATTTAAAACTACAGCATGCTTTCACTCTCCTTTAGTGTCCACATTAGCAGAATATATCATCTGGGGGTGGCGGATTTTGGAGTCTTATAAGATTAGCATTAGAGATCTTTGGGTAGAGTTGCTAGATAACCAGACATTAACATTTGTTTATGTTATAGTGAGTGACGGAGAAGAAAAAGGGTTTAAGAGTACTGTTCTAGGTGATGTCCTGCTCTGTATCAGCCACAGTGAGAACTGCTTATCTCATGCACAGTCCTCAGTTATGCCCAGGAATATGGTTTGCTGCTGTTGCAGGTTGAAGAATGGTGGTACACCATCCTGTTGAGGGATGGACTTGATATTTGGGGTGGTCGGCGAAGGAAGAGAGAAGGTGCTAAGTTTTCATATTTGCTTATTAACTGTAGAAAGGGTTAGTGACCTTGAACAAGAAAATAAGAATTTAAACAAGCTCCTCCATTGCTTGCCCAACTGGCAAGTGTGCAAAATGTTTTTGCTCTGTTCCTCTCCTGTGCAACACTGGGGAAGCAGCGAAGACGAGTGTCAGCTTTCTCTGGGGCAGAGCCCTGTTTGGGTCCCTTCATTCTCCATTGGATAAAAGAAGTATGGGTGCCTGTGTTCATTTTTCCTAGAATACAAGGCCAAGATATATAGAAGAGTGTACAATGTAGAAAAAAGTGTATATGAGAGATGTTATTGTCTGCCGAGGTACTACCAAATAATGAGACATTGTGCAGGCAGCAGGCATATTCCTCTCTCTGTAAAGGTACCTTGTATTGCCTGATTTATCATCTGGGTCCTGTTCAGTTTTGAAGACAGCAGAAAGGACCTAGTGCTTCTCAACTCTTCTGCTCAGACACAGTAATAGAGGGGCTGCTAACAGAGATTTTAACTTAATCCAAAACCTTAGGAAGCAGTGTTTGGGAGCAGTGATCCCTGAATTATGTTAAGCCAGAGCTTAACAGATGGTGGCTATGAAGTCCTGCACAGTCACAGCGTAATTAACAACTTTAATTATTTTTTCTCTATTTACTCAATAGGGAGATATTGCATCCTTGTATATAGGTAAAGCTTTTCTTCCATGTACCAAAAGCCCATTTGTGTATAACTGAAGGCTACATAGTCATGTAATGGGTCTGATTCTTAAGCTCTATCCTAGAGAACAGATTGTTCAGAGGGATGAGGCAGTAAAAGACTTCCCAGGTCAACTGTATAACCTTGGATGACAGTTTTATCAGTGTTGTAATACTAAATAGGCTTAACACACATTGGTGTCATGGTTTAGTCCCAGTCAGCAACCAAGCACCACGCAGCCGCTTGCTCACTCCCCCCTGGTGGGAAGGGGAGAGAATCGGAAGAGCAAAAGTGAGGAAACTCATGGTTTGAGATAAAGACAGTTTAATAGTAAAGCAAAAGCCACACATACAAGCAAAGCAAAACAAGGAATTTATTCACTCCTTCCCATGGGCAGGCAGGTGTTCAGCCATCTCCAGGAAAGCAGGGCTCTATCATGCGTAATGGTTACTTGGGAAGACAAACTCCATCACTCCAAAGGTCCTCCCCTTCCTTCTTCTTCCCCCAGCTTATATACTGAGCATGACGTCATATGGTATGGAATATCCCGTTGGTCAGTTGGGGTCAGCTGTCCCGGCTGTGTCCCCTCCCAGCTTCTTGTGCACCCGGCACATCACGGGGAGCTGAAAAAGTCCTTGACCAGTGTAAGTGCTACTTAGCAAAAGCCAAAACATCTCCACATTATCACCACTGATTCCAGCAAAAATCCAAAACACAACCCCATACTAGCTACTACAAAGAAATTTAACTCTACCCCAGCTGAAACTAGGACAACTGGGAAGCGGTTTCCAGTGTCCTATGATCCTTGTTTGTTACTTCTATGTCCCTCACAACTATGACTGAGAAGAAAAGCTCTTATATTTTCCCCAGCCTCAGCAGTGATCCATGTTTTGTGCTTCATTTCCCATGCAGATAATAGAGAAAGGTTTGAGATTTGGACAGGAGCAGTCTGACCATGTCAAACTTAATTTAATTAACTGCTGAATTAATGTGGTGGTTAGGCAATTCAGACATACCGATCGAATTCTGGATTCCTCATACATTTTCAGAGTGCATGGTGGAACCTGTTACAGATAAATATTCCTTTTTGTTTCTTCCCTTCCTTCTTCATATTGTTAATCCACAATACAGCTTCTTCACAAGTCTGTTTTCCCTAAGATGAATTGCCAAGAGTTCATTTGAAAATATCAATGCTTCTAGAAGTTAGTACACCTGTGCAAATATAGAATAAAGGCCAGGAAAAATATCATCAGACAGACATAATCCAAAGAAGGGACTTGTCAGATACTTTAAGTTCTGTCAGGTTAGTCTGAGATACATAATACCTCTCCCTGCAAACCTTTACTTGTTTATATCATTTTCCTGTCATAAATGGAACAATATTACTACTACAATGACGAATCTCTTTTAAAACCTGATTTTCCTTGTCTTGCATATGGCAAGGAAGAATTGAGTCATAGACTAGTAGAATATTTGTTGTTGTTCAACCACAATTGTATGAGGAAGCAACCATACACTTCAGTGTAAGAATTCAGTGGAATAATTGTAATAGATCTTAACAATATCAAAGTGGCTATATCAGTCTTTGTGTAAAAGTAACAATCATTACAAAGATCAGGCAAACACCCCTCCCTCCAAAATAGGTGTCTGAATTATGCACAGTATAGCACCTAGTAATGGATGTTGTAAAAGACACCCCAACCATATATGATACACTCTTTGGTCTGCGTTTATAGAGATACTGCTATGAATTAAGGAAAGGACTTAGTATGAAACCTGTTTCTTACACTAATGTTAAAGAAATATCTTTAGGTTAATTCTGAACATCTCATTTAGGAATAAATAGAGGAGCCCTTGTGCAGCGTGTTCAGTATCTGCAAATACCCATCAGTCAACAACTGTTTCATTTACGGGACAAATCTGAACAAGTAGCAAAAAGCTTGGTGCTTGTGGATATATGATATTTGTTCTAACTCTATATAAATATGTGTGAACTGGAAAATGGAAGATCTGAAATACAGTTTTTCCTTTTTCATTAAACTAACAGGATATGTTGTCTTCTGTGTTTTTCTGAGTTAAAAACTCACACCAGTTTCTCAATATTTGCACTGTTTCACAGGGTATGAAAAACAAGCCATCTGGATATTGCTCCTAATATTGCTTTACTGATTATAAATCTGTAATCTAGCCATATTAAGATATTGATCTCCTGTATGTATATGGGGAAAATATTTTGCTGTGTAGGACTCTGTGATGCTAAAATCATACTTCATGACTTTTCAAGGTGATGGATTTTTTGAGTACTAAATCTCATAAAGATTTATTTGCTGTAAAAGTTCAAGAAGCAGAAATGAACTTGCAATCAATACCTAACTTTTGTAAGCAGATGTGGTTGGGGTTGAGAGAGAGTAAGAAAATGCATTTGTATTTACATGTTGTCTTTTGTTAGAGGAAAGACATGGGAGCAGTTTCCTGTTCACTTGAAGGGGATAGAGAATGGATATTCTGTTTGGAGGTATTTTGCTTTAGGTTAGTTACACCGTGCCAAACATGCAAAGTGCAGGGAGGATCTTGGTTATCATTCTGAGCCTGCTAGAGGTGATGCTGGAAGCTTTGCAAGTTTTTCAGAGGTGGTGTTTTTCAGCAGTAGTGATGCACACATAAACTTTTCAGTGCTAAAAGCAATGTGAACTAGCACTGGGAGCCCTGTCCCCAGAAGGAAGGGCTGTCTGAGAGCACTTGGAGGGCAGGAAGACCTTCCGCTGCTGTGCTGTCTGCTCACAGCCAGGTCTGCACAAAAAGGCTTTCACAAGTTTCACACTTTCCCAGGGGAAGCGGCTGCATGCAACATTGCAAATGTCAGTAGCAGCCAGGTGGAAAGGGTAGTGATGCCTGTGTTTGTGGGAGGAATTGCATTCTAAATGGCACAGAAAGTAGAAATTTCCTCTTGGTAAAAGCATATCTGTGGGACCTCAGGAACTGATTTATTCCACACTTTGCTGGGTTATAGTTTGTTATTCACACAGTAGTTAAATAATGATTTCACCATCAATGAATCACTGGACTGATGTTAGCAGCTCAAAGTAATCTACTTAGGAATGAGTTTTGTGTATGACCGGTAATGGGATGTTCCTCCAGTTCTTTACTTCTGAGAAAACAACCTCTTAATAGCCTTTGTCATGCATCTGGAAATATCAAAGTAGAATTGAATTTAATGCTGAAGGCCTATGTCTTGCCCTCTCTATTATATTTTCTCTTCAGTACGTTTGCCTGCTTCTTTACTTTGAGATGTATGTGCTGGTTTTTCTTTAGTACTTTCTAGTGATGAAATATTAAGCAGATGAGGTAGGAACGGATGACAACAATAAAAAACTCCCCCACTCAAGTTAGTGGAAAGACCTTATCTTGTGAAAATACTTGAAAGCAGGCTTAGGCAACCACTGCGGGTGGGTGGGATAAGTGGATTTAATGTGGACCAGTAGTGTAGATCCTCTGTTATTCTTCCTCCCCGTAGTCACACTCTGGAAAGAAGCTAATGTAACTGTGAAATGCAGAGTGTCCAGATCTCAGAAGGGTGCTGATTACATGCCCTGTAAGTGTCTTCAAGATACTGTGGTTGCATTTGGATCTGGACCTAAAATTATGATTTTGAGGAGGTCACCTCTTTAGTCAACCATAGGTTTTGTAGGCTTGGTACTAACCTGCTATAGCCAGGCAGGAGCGCAGATAAATGCCTTTGCTTGTTTCCGAAGTCAGTGTGTGGTTTGAGGGCAGCTAGCAAAATGCCTGTTAGATGCTCTGCTCCTGCAGTCCAAGGTTGAAGCCAGGAAGAGTGGAGGTGTGAGCTATCTCAGGATGCATGCTTCTTGCTCTAGACAGCACTTTTGTAGGCAAATGGGTTAAGTCTAGTGGGCTATGTCCTCCACACCTCCTGCAGCTTTAGGTGCATCCAACATAGTAAGCATGTGAGTGAAACCGGAGTTTTGGTGGTTATCTTTGTAGTAAGAAGCCTGGGAATAGTTCTGACAACTCTGAAAAACAAACCTCAGTGACAGAATCCTCTGTGTTGAATAACCAGTATGGATTTGTGGGGATAAATAATCCAAGTTTAACCTTTTTTTTGCTAATTCCCCTGTTTTTGTGGAAGGATAAAGGAATAGGGGAGTCTCTCTCCTTGTCAGAGTTGCAAAGTGCCAGGTAACACTGACAGTTTGAACTTACAGTTCCTCAGGCAGACGCATCACAAATTTGTATATGCTCTCTCAGAAGAATGTCAGCTACGCTGGATATTTGCTGAAGATCTCAGGTATTTACAAAAAAAACATTTTCAAACTCTGCACTTCCTTTGGTTAGGGTTAGGGTTAGGGTTTGGCGGCCTTGCACCCACCAAACAAATAAACAAAAAAACCCCTATACAACAAAGTTTCCCTAACAGTTAGAAATAAGAAATTATTTTGATTTATTTTTCATTCAATACAGCAGACAAGGAAAGCCCAATCATCATTATGCCTATTAAGACTAATAGTTACATCCTTGTCATTCAGTCAGAGCTCATATTGCCTGGGAAAGAATTACTTTTAAAAATACTGTTAGCCCAAAATAGGAGAGTGTACTGATACCTGATATATTTTGAAATCTCATTAAACTTCATTGAAAGCTCATTTTTTATTATAATAAATGAGGTTGAAGTTTCACTTTGATAGATTAGCTCCTTCCATTTGGCAGAAACAGAAAGATTAATTTAACAGCAGAGGTAGCTTGGATTGTGTCCTGTGTTTTATTTTTAGCTTTTTATGTTGACCCAATATAATTAATCAAGACATCTTATAACTTAAAGTCAGACCAACAGCAACCTGGGGTTCACAATGCTATAACTTCTTTCTCCTTTACCACCCATATCAATGAGGTTTTATTCTTCAGTTAATGTAACAGCCACAAATGTAATATAGGCTATAAAATCATATACCAAAGTAATCTCTCTTTTATTTCTTTGTTATGTATTGAACTCTGCTGTGTATGAGGAAAGCCACCAATATGGCTTACCTAAGATCAGAAATTATCATTTCCTGGGAGAAACTGTATTTTTTTCACCCTATGTGAACAATCCTTTTCTGCTCCACAGGGAAGCCTGTAGTTATCCCTTTGTTTGCTATGGGATATGACTTCAGAAAGCACTGGAAAATAAGGTTAAGAATTTATGTTGCACACAAACCCTCCTTTTTTTTTTCCCCTCATTATTTGCTGAGGTGTTTGTCATCTTTAAAATGAAATTTAAGCATGGCTTTTTATAAATTCTGCTGAGTTTTGTATCCAATGTCTGTGAATATACTTCAGGTTTCCCTGACATCAGGCTGAATGCTTGCAGCTCACCCCATCACTTTTTTCTTTGCTTCTTTCTCAGAGAAACTGCATAAAGGCTTTGGCTTTAACCCTCTTGGTTCCTGTGCTTCAGTGATGATTCACATCCACATCAGCTGCCTGTTTGGCTTTGCAAGTGTGAAGGCAGATGCAATCAAAGTCTGGTTTGTGGCAAAAGTGTCAACACTTCAGTGCTTGTAGAAAAAAATAAAATGAAATGCAACTTGTGGGCAAAGCCAAAAAGATGTTATGAACTTCTGTATCGGATTTGAGTGGCAAGGTTTTGGTAGCAGGGGGGCTCAGGGGTGGCTTCTCTGAGAAGCTGCTAGAAGATTCTCCTATGTCTCATAGAGCCAACACCATCCAAATCCAAGATGGGCACACCGCTGGCGAAGCCTGAGCCCATCACTGATGGTGGAAGCACCTCTGGGATAATGTGTTTAAGAAGGGAGAAAAAACCTGCACAACAGCAGTTGCAGCCAGAGACAGGAGTGAGAATATGTGAGAGAAACCACTCTGCAAACACCAAGGTCAGTGAAGAAGGAGGGGGAGGGGGTGCTTCAGGTGCTGGAGCCGCAATTCCCCTGCAGCCTGTGGTGCAGACCATGGTGAGGCAGGCCGTGCCTCTGCAGCCCATGGAGGATAATGGTGGAGCAGATATCCACCCACACCAGAGCAGGTGGATGCCCGAAGGAGGATGTGACTCCATAGGAAGCCTGTGCTGGAGCAGGCTCCTGGCAGGACCTGTGGCTCCATGGAGAGAGGAGCCCACGCTGGAGCAGGTTTGCTGGCAGGACTTTTGACCCTGTGGGGGACCCACACTGGAGCAGTCTGTTTCTGAAGGGCTGCAACCTGTGGGAGGGATCCACACTGGAGCAGTTTGTGAGGAACTGCAGTCCATGGGAAGGGCTCATATTGGAGAATTTTGTGGAGGACTGTCTCCTGTGGGAGGGACCCCAGGCTGGAGCAGGGTACAGTGTGAGGAGTCCTATGCCTAAGGAGGTTGGGGCAGCAGAGACAACGTGTGATGAACTGACCCCAACCCCCATTCCCCGCCTCCCCGCACTCCTGGGCAGGAAGGAGGTAGAGAAAATTGGGAGTAAAGCTGAGCCTGAGAAGAAGGGAGGCGTGGGGGGGAAGGTGTTTTTAAGATTTGGTTTTATTCCTCATTACCCTGCTTTGATCTGATTGGTAATAAATTAAACTCATTTCTGCAAGTCGCATCTTTTTTTCCCATGACAGTAACTGGTGAGTGATCTCTCCCTGCCCTTATCTCAACCCATGAGTCTCATTATATTTTCTCTCCCCTGTCCAGCTGAGTAGGTGAGTGACAGAGTGGCTTTGGTGGGCACCTGGCCACACCTGGCATCCAACCCACTGCAACCTCTAAAAAACTGAAAATGAAGGAGCACATCCCCTTAGTGAAACAGTGAGGCCAGAATTACATAGCTTGATTAGTTTGCCAGCTGTATGTTGATGTATATATCAGATGATGGAGATGTTATATATGTAGAAAACTTTCATGCCTTCTACTGTATTTCTCCTTTCTAATCTGGGTTTCTTGTGTCCATTCCACTGTCAAAACCCTTTAAAGTTGTTGCCATTTTGGTAAAAATCAATCTGCCACAGAACTATTTCCACTTTTTGCTTCTATCTCTTAAAGTGTATCTTCAAAATCACCTGGGATGGGTAGGAGGCAGGAAATGCTAAGAGACATTAGATTTTCCAGCTCAGCTTCTTTCACTGAAAAAGTATGAATCTAACTGCTATTGTCTGAAACCGTTAGCTAAAATTAGTGTGAAATTTATCAATTATTCTAGAAGAAATTTGTCTTCCAAGAAGACACTTTTAAAATTTTAAATTTGATTTATCTTTTAAAATATTCTTATTTTATTAGAGAAGCAAACCTAAAAACAATAATTAATTTGAAGAAAATGTGCTATTAAAAGTCATTCTAACTATTTTTCTTCTTGAAATATAAATTGAATGCTTTTAAAAATGTTGGTGCCTAATTTGAACGGAAGAATAATTATTTGTGCAGTGTAGATCCTAGAACAGCATCAATTTTCTATACATCACTCTGAATTCTTATAGGGATTTCATGTCACCAGTGACTTTTTTCAGGCCAGCTGCTGATGTAAAAGACCTAAAAATGTATATGTCTTTAAAAATGGTAAAAAACTGCTTGTGGGCCCTTTCTCAAGCACCAGAGCCTCAATCAAAGAAAAAAAAAATTATTTTGACTTCCAGTTCCTAGATAGGGTTCTAATTTCTTTACTGTTAATGAAGCTGGGCTTCAAGCCATGAAAGGACTTAGGAGTCTTTCACAGAACCATGGAGGAAGAAAAAGTGGTGCCAGCATTGTCATAAGCTGACAACTAGGGCATTTGCCTGGGTGATAGAAGTTTAGGAAATCTGGTTTTGAATAAAGCAGAGAAGAGACTTGGTCCCAGGTTTTCTGTAAGCTGGAGGGATGATCCATCCACTGGACTAAAAGGATAACACTTGTTTCTTGTCTTCCTCTTCCCTTTAATTAATAATGTCTAAATTCCCTCTAAATTTAGAATGAAGGAATTTACATTCAAAAATGTTAAATCAAGGTTATATATATATTATTTCCTTTTAATATCTATTCTAATTTCTTCTCTGATTTTGTCTTAAAGTCAAAACAAAATGTCCAAACCCGTTTCCTTTGGACAGAGCATAGACCCCAGGGGTGGTATTGCGTGTTCTGAGAACA
Organism: Phalacrocorax carbo; assembly: GCF_963921805.1. NCBI lineage: Eukaryota > Metazoa > Chordata > Aves > Suliformes > Phalacrocoracidae > Phalacrocorax > Phalacrocorax carbo. Next base: position 63,030,463 of record NC_087548.1, read on the forward strand.
CACTTTTTTTACAACACTTTTGTTAACAGATTTTGTATTTCCCTTTGTGACATGTATCACATGTAGTGGAACTGGCCCTGCAGGAACAACATCCCATGTTGTGATTGCTTCGTTATAAAAGATGGAGTTGTGGCTGCAGAAGCAAATCATGGGCAGGCAAATGCCAGACTACAAAGTCCTGAAAAAATTGCCTTGCTAGGGGTCTTCCAGCAAGTAGTTTGTGGCTAGAGCTGAAGTCTGTTGAGGGTATGTCCACTGCGCTAGCTCGTCATGGTGTCTTTAGTGAATAAAGTAAGAAAAAGGAGTGGTCTCTTTGCAATATTTCCCACTGTATCATAGAACAGTATCTTCATATGGTTTCCTCCTTTCTTCTCTCCCATCGTCCTCATTCAAATCTCTTTACTTGTGCATTTTTTTTCATCTAGGATATTAGGAAATTTTATGTGACTCTGTTAATTTTTTTGTTGATGAAATATAACTGTTGACAAGTGAACTTGAGGCTGGCAGTAGCAGCTGTGAGCAGTACTGTCCCTTAGAAGCCTTATTCCCTTGGTGTTGGGACAAGTAATTTTACACCCAATTCACAAAAAGCCTGTGCCTATGGATTACAGAATCTGTGGAGCAAGCATGATTAGAAAGATTGACAAAAACCTATGTGAAGCAAAGAAAGTGTGATTTTGAGAGCCTTGTTGCAATAGAGAATACTGAAGTACTTGCTCATGATAGGAATTAATTCTATTGCATTTTCAACACTCTGATAAAAATTTAGTTCCCTTAAATGAGATAGATACTTTAAATGTAACAGCAGAGAAGACATTTCAATAATAATCTGTTGCTGCTAGAATGATATATTCTAAAATTGATGTGATAATAGAGTAAAATTATTTTCACTTACTTTAGATTAAGAAAGAAAAGTATATGCTTCTTTTCTGGTTGTAATAATGATTGTCATAAATGGTGTTCCCTGTCATGCATGTGGAATGCTGGATGGTGTTTTTGCATGAAGGCTCTGAGGGCCTCTGTCACATTTAGTCATTCCTAAAACAAATAAGTAAATAAAGTGCTGTAAGAAACCCTAGTTTACATTCACTAGACTGGAGTTCAGTGCTGCAATAAGGTTTCACCTGTCTGGCCACTATGATGACAAAGATTATGCCTCCTCTAATACTCAGCTGGTAAAATATGAAGAGACCTTTTACTCACACAGTATTTTAAAGAAGGTGACAGCTCATGACTTGGACGGATGTACTATTCACTGGGTAAAAAACTGGCTGGATGGCCAGGCCCAGAAAGTTGTGGTGAACGGAGCTAAATCCAGTTGGTGGCCAATCACAAGTGGTGTTCCCCAGGGCACAGTTTTGGGCCAGCCTGGTTTAATATGTTTATCAAGGAAAGCATTGTGCCCTCAGTAAGTTTGCAAGTGACATCAAGTCAGGCAGGAGTGTTGATCTGCTTGAGGGAAGGAAGGTGCTGAAGAGGGATCTGGGCAGGCTAGATCGATGGGCTGAGGGCAGTTGTATGAGGTTTAAAAAGACCAAGGGCTGAGTCCTGCACTTTGGTCCCATAACCCACTGCAACACTACAGGCTTGGCGAAGAGTGGCTGGAAAGCTGCTCCGCAGAAAAGGACCTCGGGTGCTGGCTGACAGCCGGCTGGACGTGAGCCAGCAGTGTGCCCGGGTGGCCAAGAGGGGCAACAGCTTCCTGGTTTGTATCAGGAATAGTGTGGCCAGCAGGAGCAGGGCAGTGATTGTGCCCCTGTACTCGGCACTGGTGAGGCTGCACCTCGAGTACTGTGTTCAGTTTTCGGCCTCTCAGTACAAGAAGGACATTGAGGTGCTGGAGCGTGTCCAGAGAAGGGCAACGAAGCTGGTGAAGGGTCTGGAGAGCAGGTCTTATGAGGAGAGGTTGAGGGAACTGGGGTAGTTTAGCCTGGAGAAGAGGAGGCTGAGGGGAGACCTTATCGCTCTCTACAACTGCCTGAAAGGAGGTTGTAGTGAGGTGAGTGTTGGTCTTTTTTTCCCAAGCCACTAGATAGGACGAGAGGAAATGGCCTCAAGTTGCATCAGGGGAGGTTTAAATCATGTATTAGGAAAGTTTCCTTACTGAAAGAGTGGTCAGGCATTGGAATGGGCTGCCCAGAGGGGTGGTGGAGTCACCATCACTGGAGGTGTTCAAAAAAACATGTAGACGTGGCACTTTGGGACGTGGTTTAGGAGGCATGGTAGTGTTGGGCTGACGGTTCAACTTGATGATCTTAAAGGTCTTTTCCAACCTTAATGATTCTATGATTCTGGATCACATTACATAGTCCTGCCACAAATTTGCAAAGGCTGAGCTTAAAAGTAGTTAGGTTTTCTGCCCTGCTCCTCTGATCAGAAAAATTGGTGCTGAACCCTGCTCCTTCCCACATTCAGCTCTGTCAGCCCCATTGAACAGAACTATCAAGTCAGTGGGCAGTGTGTTTCCTTTGCTGATGTGTCTTAATTCTGAGCTTTACATCACAGAAGTCATTGTACCAAACCTCAGTAATGGTTAGCACTCCATCGGTATGTTTTTTTATTTCTTCCCCATCAGGCTGTGAGGAAGAAATAGAATCTAAATATCTTTGCAGTGCTGTTGCTTTAAAAAGGAAGTTTGATTTGATCCTGGGCAACCGGTTGTGGTCTTAAATTATGAAGCACTATGGTGAAAGACCTTCTATATTTTTATTATCTTTAGACAGGTGCAACAGTTCTTGATTTTTATAAAGACTTATTTTCCATATCATTTTGGTCATGGAAATAATGTTGGATGTCTTGGTTGCTGGAGGCCATTTTGAAATACTTGTTATGGGTCTGTCAAGTACAGAAATGCTGATTATCTCTTTTCTGATAATCTGATTCTTTTAAGGATCCTCTAACTAGGTGAATGTAATTTTGAGGAATGTCATATTAGTTATTCTGGAAAAAAGGCAACAAATGTGTAATCACATTTTTTAAATCTAATTTTTGTCTCTGCCATGTCTTGTGGCAGTGAGTTCCAGACATGAATCATGTGCTGTAAACAGAAAACTACAGCTCCAGTTGTTCACCACATCACAGTTTTGAGCTCATAGCTCACATCTATTCATATCATTGTACAGAAAACAGGTCTTCTGTAGCTGCCCATGGCAAAGAAAAATGAAAATATGTGACTCACCCTTATTTTATTAAAATAATAATGTCACAGCATTTATATGACTTCATGCTTAAAGCCTTTTACAGACATTAAGCAATTAATCCTCATAACAGCACTCTGTGATGTTTAGCCTGCAATTAGGGGCTGTATTGAAAACTGCCTGCTGTCCTCATTAATTTCCTCATGAAAGCGGAGCTATCAAGCATCTGCTCTAGGTTTGCTCATTTGCAGAAATACACTGCAGCGTTCCCCTGGTCTCCAGTCCTCTGCTAGGAAGCTTTCATAAATGTTGCTGCTGCCTGTATCCTGACCTAATAATTAGAATCACTACATCTCCCTGATCACTTTGGAGAATAAGACAGAAGTAAACAAATTAATAAGTCACACTGTTACTTTGTGTTGTCCTTGTCTTTTCTAAGCTGGTTAAATTAATTATAAATAAGAACTGGAAGAGATATTTGTCATATAAGCAGACTAGAAGCAAGTGTTTTACTGAACATGGAATTTCCGATTAGTTTGAATACCTACTTGATTTTTGAAATTAAGATGATCGGAAAAAAAAATTTTAAAAGAGCCTTGCCTATTAATTTCTTTAAGATTGCCAAACATTTTGAAATCGTAAATGATTTTTAATAACAAGAAGATCAGTGAGTAAGTGAATCTTCATGACACATCTGAAAGATATTACTATTTTGAACTGGGTAAACTGAGAGATGAAAATTAAATAGTCACATAACAAACCAGTGGTGAAAAGAATTTACAGCCTCCCAGTTCTGTGCTTTTACCTTGTTCGTATTTGACATTCTGCTCTTAAGCCTTCTTAACCTTCCTCTCATGTCAAATGCCAAGTGCAGCCATAACATGCTGTCCTTAGAATTATAAATATCCCTGCCTTGAACTGTGAACTTCTAGATAGCAATTCCAATTACTTTGGCTTCTGCATCATTTATTTCAGCTCACATCACTGTAGGTGAAATAGTCACCTGAAACTCACAAATTACCCTTTCAGGATTCATTGCAGTATTCATTAGAACATGAATAACATCATGGCTGAAATTAAGCCTGCAGTAAACAGTGTGAAATGCTTTTTACTCTTTCTTTGTATATTAGGTGACATCTTTCAAAAAAGATGAAGCTTTTTGAAGTTACAAAACATCATGTTAAATAGTGAGTCTATTCTTGATTTGAAAGTAACAGCATTGATACACCTTTACATTATCTCAAATAGATATCAGCATTTGAGCTTGTGCACAAGCCAGGAAACAGATTTGGGTTAAATTCTACTTGTGGTGGGTGCTTTGAGATTTATCACGCACAAGAATTTTTTCAAAACCAAGGGAAGTTGAACCTTTATTACTCCAATGTAAACACAGTTAATTTTATTCAGTGTTCAAATCTATTGCTACAACACATCATGAGCCACTGCTCTGTTACAGGGGTTGATGGAAAATATTGGAATTCTTTTAGGTAAAATTAGCTTATAGTCACTTGCACTTTGCTCTGGTACAAAAAGCAGACATGCAGAATGCTTCAAATAACTTATACTTACAAACGTGACAGTCTTTGCTTTTAAATCTCTTAACAGATTTGGTACTACAAGAACAGGAAGCATTATAATATAGAATACAGAAAAGCTGTAGAGACTATTTCGAGCAACAAATCCTTATTAGTTTACACATTTACAGAGAACTTCATGAAAGTGAGCACAGAGCAGCTGTTGTAGCAGGTTGGGCAGGGGATTTGGCAGTGTTTACAGAGTGTGGTGTGCCTTGGGCATCCTGCACAACCATCGACACCAGTAATGCCTGGTTGCCAGCTTTTCTCTGTGGCAAAGAGAAGTTCTCTTCCTGTCATACTTGCTGTAGGCTGTTCTGCCAGAATTTCTGCTGATCTTTTACCCTTGTACTCTCTGGGATACAGCACAGCAAGTGCAAACCTAGTGTTTTGAAGTGTCAACAGAATTACTGATGATCCCCTATTCCATTTATGTGTATTTGGGATATGTATTGGAAAATAAGTAGATGTCTCCAGTACTCTTTATGGACCTGTAAGCAGTCATGTGAGAAAGGGGCCAGTGTATAAAAGGGACATGCCTGATCGGTGATAGATTTGAAAAACATAATGGTGATTTACATGGAGCAACAACCTGGGTAATTCCAGTTTTCTGTTTGGATGCAAAGGGCATTGTATCTTTGGATGAAGGGTTGTTAGATAAAGCAAACAAAGGCATCACTATGAGTGGTATCTTACCCCACATGAACAGACTTTTTTAATTGGCAGGGGATAGTTACTACTATCCAACAGCAAAAATAGCTCATCCCTAGACTTGTGGGAACAAAATTGTAGATTACTGATATGAATACAGGCATGAAGTGAAGTGCAAATTAAGTAGCTGCTATTCCTTAATTTCAGGTGCATTTGGCACTGCAAAACATTAGTTTCTTTGACAGACTGTTGATCTCTGTACTGTATGCACAATTTGTCCTTCCTGGTATTGAAGTCAGAGAAGATGTCATGCAAATTGCTCCAGTATCAATTGGCTACTTGAGCTGATTGCATAATTATTCTCAAGGTTTACGTCAGAGATGGTGTGGCCATTAAAATCTCCTGCAGTTCAACATTTATTAATGACTTGGCTTTATAAACAGATGGTATAAACCAAAAGAACATCTTAGAGCAAAATAAAAGTTCATCACTTCAAGGTGCACATTCCAGGAAAATTTTGCATAGCAATTGCAAAGCCCAACAATAAATTTCACAGGTACACTGAGGTTCCTTATTTATGGGCCTGGGCTATTCTTTGGACTTGTATTTGCCTTCCAGGCTTACATTTTAGAGGAAGAACTACAAAGCAAGTATTCTGGATCAGGTTCTTACCTTTCATTTATGACTAAGAAGCTTATATTAATTTAGGCCCCAGCCCAACTATTGGATTTTTATAAGGGAATGTGTGAATGAATGCTAGAGTAGAAAGCCATCTCTCAGTGCTGCAGGAGTAGGATATTGACAAGACCTCTAAGGCATGCTGCAAACCTGATAAAGAAGTATAAGCATTTTAACGCAGCTCTACTTGTTTTGTGATACTACCTATTTTAATCCAGGGTCTTACCTGATTACCCTTGTTATGGAGGAAAGGCTGTAGTGTTGAGACGGATTTTCCTCTGAGGTTAAGAGGCTTAGCCCTGTGATCCCATGGGATGACAAACTGCATGATACAGTAATGTGACCATAGATGAGGTTCAGTGGCTTGAAGATCCTTTATCAGCACCAAGCTGAAATAACTGCCTTGCTGTGCCTCTGGTGCACTGAAATGGAGTGGATGTACAAAGATGAGCAGAAACAGGAAATGAGGGAACCTGAGATCTTTGCTATTGCCCATTTGCCTGGGATCAGCTTTCCGTGCCTCTGTGCAGGTGGATTTCTGTTGATGGCGTCTGTCTTTAGGGTTTAGTATCTTCATACCAGGTCTGAGTTTTGTTTTCTTTGATATCTTTTTGTACAATTTGGGTTTTTTAAACTATTTTTTCAACGAATTTATAAAAATCTGTCATCAGCAGGACAGGGGAGATTGAATATGGACTGATTTTATTTTCCTAAGTAATCTTAGAATAATATTACATGCTCTGACTTACATGTTCCTAGGATTGGAAAATGCTATGAACAAGCACAGAGACTCCCATAACATGGTACAGAAAAACAAAATATTAAAGAAGTGTTTGGTAGTTACCTGAAGTATTAGGGAATCAGTGGACTGTGGGGGAAGGAATCACATTGCTCTTTAATTCACATAACCACGTAGAGATTCAATGTTGCAGAGAGATTTTGCTGGAGATTAGTTATGTTGTAGGACAGGAACAGACTTTTTGGTTAAATTATTATGAAAATAAAATTGTTTCATTTCACTGTACCCTTTGCTTGGTTCTTTTTAATTGAAAACTTTGTCAATGAGGATCATTTTTAAAGTACGGGGTTGTATGAGATCCTGTCAAGTCATGATCCAATCAGGAGGACCTTGGCTGTAGACAGGACCATTTGATATGCCCATGTCTAAGAGGGAGTGGGGAGACCTGAAATCACTGAATACCTGAAATCATCTGTGGTTTGATACTTCAGAAACAATTAAGGAATTAGTTTTGTAAATGAAAAACTGCAGAAGCCTAACTGAGCAGTGACCTGCAAATGTGTGGTGACATTTAGAAAAATATGCAGTGAGTTCTGGGAGTTGACACACATAATTTTATCTGCTGACTGAGGGAAAATTATAAAAACATACAAAAAGTGCCAGGAGTTTAATTACAGAGGCCTGCCAGCTGCCTCTCTGCTTGAGATCAATACTTTCTGTTGCCTCTTTTGAATTTCTGTGTATTCTACTGCAGTAAACCAGCTGTTGGGGCTGAAGATGTTTTGGCCCTGACAGATACAAAAGGGCTCCAGAGAGAATAGAAAACTAAGTGTAATTTGACCAGCTGCCTGGTGCAGAAAAACAGTTTGTTCTTTTGTACTTGTAGCAGAATAAAAAGGATTGTCTGCTTAACTCAGGATTTATACCAGCAAAGCAAAGAGGAAACTGATTCAAATACCTCCAGTGGACCTGGGAAAAAGACTATCAAGTTATTCTGTATATTGTATGCAATAATGTAATCTTAAAAGACCCAGAAGAAATAAGGAGAACTAAATTCTTGAGTATATCTGTAATATTTGGGAAATCTGGAGTAGCATCATGGCTTTCTTTGGAGCCACTGCTGGTACACACCTTGTGTGAACTTGAGCAGCTGTATGAATGAATTCCTGTTCTGCAGTCAGAAAATGTGTGTGTGACATTTCATTTAACTTAGGAATCATTCCAAGATATTTTTGAGGGCAATATAAACCATCACCCAAAATGGACATTATTGATTCACTTATCTCTTCACTGCCACAGAGTGGCAGCATGAACACGTCTGTGTAGTGAAGTAATTCCTGACAAGCAAAGCCCTGGAGAAATCTGATGGAAGTAGTAATCTATAATAGAATAAATAAACCCTTTCCATTTCTATGCTCAGACTCTAAGAGAACCGAAATCTACAGCATTAACAATGAAGGAGGAATTAGCTATTTTTTTTTCAGACAAAGAAAGGAAGCATTCAACATTAAAGATAAAATTACTCCTTAATTGTATAGCATAGACAAAGAGGCAGTGGAAAATGAATGCTCTTAAGCTAATGCCTGGGTATTGCTGAAATGAGTAAGTTAGAAATGCCTCTACACATATTGAAGAGAGCACCATGGTGGCAAAGGTGGGACATCTGGAAGGACAACATATGATCTTTTGATCAGTCAATCGATTCTGTTCCATTCTTTAAAATAACACCCTTCTCCTATGCCTGCGTCTTCACCTCCTTCCAAAAAGAGTGGTTTACATCTGTTACATTGATGTGTTTAGAAGAACAGATTTTGTGTCAGTTTTCTGTGAATGAGGAAAGGGAAAGTGCGTGGACTCTGTTTTTACAGAGTCCCTCATCCCCTTCAGATCTGGGCCACTTGCACAACACCAAAAGGCAAGGTGAAAGAAAGATGCTACTGTCCCAGTCCGACTCAAGATGTGTGTAGGCTGAGTCTGACCTCAACAGAATAAGCAGTATTGTAACATTTGCTTTAAAGACCACTGAAAAACATAGACAGTACATGTACTTGTTTTTCCCCTCCATGGCCAAATTAAAACAGGGAACAATGTAGTGACTGTGGAGATGACTGTCTCATTAGTAATTCAAAACTAGGAAAATAATTATGGTTTGAAAAAAAGTCACACAGGAATTACAGATAGGAGGGGTGGAGAAGGACTATTGCTGCCAAGGAAAAGCAGGGCAGGTTCCGCATGCCCCAGATGGAAATATGACTCTAGGAACATGTGCTCTGGGCTTTGTCCAGTCACTGCAGGACATGCAGGGGAGTAGCTGGCATAGCCTAAACTCATGGAACCCTCTGTGGGCTGTTTCAGTGTGAGGATTAAGAATCAGTCCCATGCACTCTGGGAACTTTCTGAGAGCTTAGTCCTTCTGCCAATACCTTGTGTTGTACATACTGTATTTTTTCTGGGTATGTTGAAACACTTTTAGCTATTGTAACACTGATACCTTCTGAAAGGGCACTAAAAACATGACACTCTGGAATTCAGTGATTTATTAGTTCTATAACACTTGCTGAATTTATGATAATTTTTTTTCATGCTTTAATGGCTGGCTTCTCAACCACAGCCTGAACACTGAGGTCCTGCTGAAATCCATCTGGTTTCTGCACCTTTCTCACCAGTGCAGATATTGCATGGGGCAAACTCTGCTCATCCCTGTTTCTAAGCAGCCTTAACTAGTAATACTCAGGAGAGAATAGGAAGGATCTAGTTTACTTACCTCAGGTTCTTGTGGTGGTATGGGAATATATAAGGTGGAGGGCAGCAGCACAGCTGTGGACAGTCCTACTTGTATACATGTTCCTCTTCTGCAAATAATTGCAATATAGTTTGAAATATCTTGTCTGCATTAACCGTGCATGCAGTGAGGCAGGCATGTCAAATTTAATAGAATTGTAAAAAACTGATATGTGGTGTGAATGCATGTGTGTAGCAGGAGATTGACACAGCAGCCCAGATGATCTTGCCTAGAACTATGTCCATGTCAAACCCTTTAAAATGCTTAAATGTGAATATTGGGATGATGGCGTTCTGTAGTGGAACTAGGAACATGTGAACATACATACCAAAAAGCTACTAGGTCATGTAAAATGATATAATGACCCTTTTCTCTATTACCTTAAAAACATGTCATTATACTCCCTACTGAATAACTCAGTAAAATCTCTGCAGATATTGCAGTTCATTTTCAATGCTACCTACTTCTAAGTAGCTTTCTACAAATCACTTTTTTCAACTCAAGTCTGTCACAAGAATTATGAATTAGCATTCTCATTTCCTATTTTGTATGTATACTTTAAGGGAATTCCCAAGTAAAACAGTCATTTCTGTGACCTCAATGTTTTACTGCATAATAAATATAATTAGAATTAATGTTTTCTGCTCTGCTCAGAACAATGTACCTAATTCCATGCATCGATAGCTAAATAATAAAGTGAACATTTCCAAATTAAGTGATTCAGTCTGAATTGCAACTCAGGTTGGATGCTTTCAAATAATTTGTTTAAGCTACTGAAGATGCTAATTGGTGTCTGTTTAATATTCCTTCTATATGTAAACAGATAGTGAATTGTACTAATAGCAGCTGAATTTCTCACCACCTATTTCTGAGGAAGACTTCACTGGAGCCTTCTTCATTCTGGTCCCCCCTGCTGTGGTTCCCCACATGGGGAGGAGACCCTGGCAGCCAAGAACTGGTCAGAGCCCTTCCACTGGCGTGAGCAGGGAATCTGGTTCAGTGGTTCTTGGAACCTCTCCTCATGAATGCAGTAGTAGTAGAATTTGCTGTACAACCGGTTTCAGTTGTGCGGTACTCATGGTAATACTGTGCCAGTTAAAACTGATGTTTTTTAACTAAATATTTATTCTTAAAACATTTTCTGTGTGAATGAGGAGAAGATCTGCGGGATAGTGCAAGGAATAGAAAAGAATTTGTACTAGAGCTAGGTCAGTGTAACTCACTCAGCAGTTGTTATACCATCCTGTAGAAGATGGATGTTTGTTCTCAGAGCTGTTATTTAGCTGATGAGAGCCAGGAGAAGGCCTGCTAACACTTAGGTCTCACAGCAGGCATTTACCTACTGAAATAGCTTTCTAACCAGATGAGTATTGCTACTAAAGTAATCATAGTATACCTGTCTTTTCTGAAATAAATGTGCAAGACACCCTGAAATCCTCATGTCACTTTGAACGGTAGACCAGAGAACATCTTCAAAATGTGTCTTCCAGCACCTAGTTTACAGATTCACAGCTGACTACAAGACTTACTTTTTTGTTGTTGTTGGTTTTTTGTTGTTGTTGTTGTTTGTTTGTTTTTTTTTCTAATTTGAGCAGAATAACTTCTTATGGGACAGGAATATAAGAAGAATTTTTTTGTTTTTCTTGCCATGTAGCACATCATGATATCCAATACAGCACTTCCTCCACTGCTTTTAAGTCTGCTTACCTGAAAGGACCTAATGCAGGATTCTGTCTGGCTTCAGTCTTGATCTTATGAGCACGACAGGCTGAACACACAGTTGAGAATGTTCACTGTTTCACAGGCTGGAGCCCAGAGAACACTAGCAACAGAAAAGTTTTGCGAACTTATAATAAAAAGTAGCATGTTTAATATTTTAGTTTGTTTTTATTAGAGATAAAACCCATAATTCTTCAGAAAAGATCAATATTTAATTCAACATGTATGCCTAAACCTTGTATCATACCTGTAAAGAATGTGGCCTTCCTCACAGAAAATTCTGAATGTCACAAAATGCATCCTACGAGAGTGCACAAGGCTAAACACTAATACAGGCATGCACCAGTTGGATTTAATAATTTTTTTTTCTTCTAAAGGGTTCAGCTTCCTCTGCATCTGACTGTCTCTTCCTTGGAGTCTCTGGCACTGGTACATTCTTCATCTTACCTTGTTTTATGGCTGTGTTTTAAGAGTAAATTATTTGCTCTGCAGTCTTTGGGCTTGATAAAAGGTTTTGTGATGGCATATATATTATAGAAGGTCAGACTAGATGATCAGGTTGTCTCCTTTGACCTCAGTCTGTCAAATGCTGTGAAGGACAGCCAGATGCCATAAGCTAGATCCTTGGTCTAGCTCAAGTCACATATAGTTTGAGGTCTGGGAAGAAAGGTCGGGGAGGGGAGATGGTGTTTATTCACTTCTAAGCTGGCTGTGTGGTCTACTATATAAATAAAAAAGGCTAAAGACTGTGCTGGCCAAAGATTTCTGTCCTTTCACCCCACTGACCTCTTTAACTCACGCTGAGCTGGACATTTTAAACAGCTGTGACAGCTTCACCGTTGTGGAGGTTTCAGTCTCAGTTAGGTGAAGATCCCAGCTACCACTTGACAGCAGCCACCTTTCCAGTACACAGTAAGTGGGTCTAGGGCCATTATTTGAATCTTATTTGAATTGGTAGATAACCTCTTCATTTTTTGAATTGTGATACTCTCTGCTACAGAAGACTTGTAAGCTGCCAATTCAAAGTCCATAATACAAAGGAAATAAAAAGGGATAATAAATATAGAAACATCATACTCTTAAATCTCACTGTGGTGAGTGAGACATTCCTAATACACTTGACTGAGAATACGCCAAAATCAATGCCATCAGTTTGTCTCTCTCTAAAGATGTACAATATTATTAGACTATTATTGTTAACAAAATTCTGCAAAGAAATAAGGTATCAAAAAGCTATTCTCCACTGCCTTAATTTCTTTGCTGTACTTTGGCCTCTTTCTCATAACTCTTCCTGCTGCTCTTTTTTTAAATTATTTTTTTCTTATGCTTTCTATGATAAAGGGTTCCCAGGTTTTTGGATGGAAAGTAATTTCTAGATCAAACGTCTCTGCCATTTAACTCTGAGCAGGCTGATATCTGTGATCTCAGACAGATGTTGTCATTGGCTTAGGCACAGTTTTTAATAATTTTGTTTGAGGCTCTATAAAGCAGCACACCTTAGCAGTATAATTGTTATGCCCCTTAAGTTTAGTGGAGAATAAGTTAAGACATTTTATTTAATTTGTTTGCATGACTTGGTTTCAGTTGTTACACGGTGGTTGAACCATCATGCCAGTTCCTGAGAAACTGGAGATGAAGCAGTTATTTCCATTGTTTAACCAGGAACCACGTTTTACTAAGGTCATCTAAGTATTTGAACCAATGACCACTGAACATTTTTACCAAAACCCACTAATTTCTACAGAAATCTGTTGGAGCAGCCAAGATCAGCTGCTCAGGGGCTGAGAAGGGCAGTTAAGTGCTGCATCTGATCCTAAGAGATGAGGAGAATGATAACAACTCTGGGATGTCTTGTAAGGAAATGAGAGGTGTCACATTTGCTAATGTCTGTGCAAAGTGTAACCAAGGTCAGCATCTAGACCAGCCTCTGTTATTTAAGTACCTCATTTCTAGAGACTGCAAATATAAAGAATAGAAGGCTGTTTTAACACTCCAGGTTTTACTAATAAAGCAGCACAATACATAATATCTATGATAATACAATGAGCTGGGCCATAATTTTCTATGGTGGAACCCATAGTATGATAAGAGAAACAGCAGTGAACCCTTAGGTTTCCTGTAAAACATATTTTGAAACATCCCAGAAGGCAGTAGGCTTGACAGCTGTAAGGCAGCAAAGTTAACCTGAGAGCTTGCAAGGAAGGGAAATGCAGCTTCACAGAGACACAACTTGTCCTTCAGGGGACAGCTGCTTTTGCATTGTGTTGTGTCCCTTGCCCACATGTTTGAGGCACTGAGGTCTCAGTAGGAGTCACTGTTTGTCCGAAGTAATCTGCAGGCTTTTTGTCCACCTACCCATCAAAAATATAAGCATTTTAGTCCTGTGGCTTTTGTTCTTCCTTACCATTATCTTTTCCCACAGCTAGCTGCTGTATTACAGTGTTTATTTTCCAGCCTATCAATCAGCTGAGGGACTGCTGAATGGCAGCATCATTATTTCCTTTCAGCCTGCTACCTGCGGGTTCAGACTATAACCCTAGGCAGCTGGGAAACCCTTCATTTTCCCAGGAAGCACCAAATTCCCTCTTCCAGTCTCTATCTGATAAATGCAAACTCCAGAGATTCACAACATTTTATCTCCTTTCTCTAAAGAAACTTTTTCTGGTTGCCAGATATTACCTTACTTCCCCGTCCCTCTCTATTTAAGTACAACCATGATAAAAACATGAACTGTGCCAGCTGAAATTTATAGAAAGATTCCAAGCCTCAGAGAATTGAAACTAGAATTTCAAATGTTTACACATTACTCTTCACAACAAGTTATGTGATCAACATAAACTCCATTCTTAGTTCACACATTATTATTGAGCTTGCTTTGACTTTAGTAGGCTGCTTGCTTCCTGAGATGTTAGAGTGAAAACAGCTCTTTAGTTGTGGGTTGTGTTTGCTTTTTGCTATTTGAGACTTCCTCCTTTGCAAAGGGTCACAACAAAGTCTAAGTGATGTTTAACTCTCTCTTATGATGGCAATCATGCATTTATTTATTTATTTTTGTTGATAGTATCATCTAAGGCGCCTAAGCTGGATACTTTAGACCCGCTGAAAACTCTCTGATGATGAAGGCCTGAAACAGATCAATATAAAGAATTAGGTGGAATTTTTTACTTTTGGCATTAGGACAGAAATAGAAAGAAGGGAAGGAGAATTGTAGAGGGAATGTCTTAATAAGGTATCTTGATCTTGCTGTAGTATTCTAAATTAAGGTGAATATTGGCCCTAAACTATTATTTTGAATTCATCTGATCAGGAAACAGGGCTTATTCATGTGAAATTATAGCAGGAATTTTAAAATCAGTTCTACTAACTAGCTGCTACTTTATATTCCAGTAAGTTATCTAGGGCATATGTGGCTTGTATTTAGAGGTATTTAGGTGCCTGGCAGAAAAGGAGTTTGGAGAAACTTCTGAGTCCAGCCCTTAGCAGAGACAGTAAAGTACAACCGCTGAAGAGTGTTCAAGTAGAGTGCAAAGGTATTCCTGACACACCCAACCACATGAATGTCTTTTATGGCACTTTTGCTTCCTGCTGGCAATTTACCTTTTCCAAACATTTTTCAGAGCATAGATTACAGAAATTGAGAAAGCTACCGGTTTTCATTTTTGATACAAAACCAGTGCAAATACTTTCGCTAATACCAAGTTTCCAGTGTTATGCCTTGCCCACTGTACATTTATTTTTAGTCCTAAGGGCACCTAACTTTGGCACAAATGCTCAGGTATTTGGAGAGCTTCCTATTCCTCTCATTTATCCTATCCTCCTGTGGAAAGAGACTGGGATGTCTGTCAGTGGCTCTCTGACATTGTGCTTTCTGAATCTGTCTTCTAAGGTTAAAATTCTTCGGGGCATTAACTGAAAATCTTCTTCCTCTTTGTATTATTCAGTGATTTGATAAAAAAGGACAATGTCAGGTCTTTTCAACTGCTTGTACTTTTTACAAAGTTACATGTAAAGTACTCTTCCTCTTAGAAGCCTGAAAGCAAGTTATTTTCTGCTGATTTTGACAGTAGCCATTTGTCAGGCAGAGTTTATCCTCTTTAGAAGAGAGGTAAAAATAATGATTGATGAGTAACAAGATGACTATAATCAGGTAGTTATTTGATGTGTACAGTATTTTATTATGTCAAAACATTTGTATTTATTTGTTAACATAATTAATGATGACAGCACAGCACTTGGAAAGTATAAATTGAAAGACAGAGAATACAAAGTATATTAGGTAGGTCTTTCAGACTGTTATTACCAGATACAAACACTGCTGTTCAGGTCTCAGATTTTTCACCTGGCCATCACAATGAAACTAGCACTGATACTGCAATAATACAAAATATAGACAAGATGTGGAAAAAACAATAGTCCTGTTCATCTTGTAAAATAACAATTTTCAAGGTTTGTGTTCACAGTCTTTGAAGATTGGCACAAATTATTGTCATTTATAAATTATTTAAGCTTTCCTTGGTAATTCAGTTTCTTCATAATACCTTATTTTCACCATTTTTTCTTATTCAATCATCTTTCCATATAAAATTTTACTTCATGCTTTTCTGAGGATGCTATCTAAGAGGCTACTAGATGCAGAGGTCTTTCAAATTTTTCTTTTCGAAGGTGATCTTGTAGATCACTGTTCTGTCAGATATCCGTATATTAGACATGCTTGACAAATTACTCTTGAGTTATGAGGATACAACATGTGTGAACAGCTGGTTTGGGGGCTCATTGACTCTCGCTGTCTTCTAATGTTTTCTGTTCCTGTTGCCTTGTTGTATTCCTCATTGCATTCCCAAGGAGTTGCTTGGTTTTTTTCTAAAGTGAGCAACACAGGTTAGACAGGGAGAACGTGACAGATCAAACTCTGGAAAGGAAGAAAAAAAAAAAGCTCTGAACTGTATAGAACTCAAGAGCAAAATTAAATAGATCATTGTGACACTGTAAAAGGAAATTGTCTGATGTATGTTTTTTGGCTCACTGTTAAAGGGACAGTAGTAACTGTTGTAGTTATTTAACATTTTACCCACTAACCTAAAATATCTAGGAGAATTTCTAAGGTAATATCCATATAGTTTTCTAAGATTTAAAAAAGACTGAATGTGTAGAGACTCCCTTAATTATAGTATAGGAAAATAAGTTAAAAGAAGACCACAGTCAAGGTTCTGAGTTACTTGGATTAGTCAGCATTTAGGAAGTATTTCAAAAGTAAAACTGAAGCATTTCCAATTTGTGCAACCTTACTTTGGTTTTGAGAATTAATACAATCTTATTTATACTGCCATGTTTTCCCAATATCTTGGCAGTGTCTCCTGCCTAATCTAAAACTTCAAACCCAGAGATGTAGGGAGAAACAGCATGACATTTTTTCCGGCAGTAACGTGAGATCAGGTACACAGGCTTCTGAAAGGAAAAGCATGCACTGGTGTCTAAGTGATAAACTCTACATGACTCGGGCATTTGAATTTGTCTGATACTCCATTGTGGAAAGCTGCTGTTAATAGCTTCTGCTATGAAGACCCTGATTTCTGAAAAGGCTCTCCGGTTAAGATAGAATCCCACACTGTCCTCTTTGCAAGGAGTATAGGTGTTTCACTTGGCTTCACCAAAGTTTCACTGCTTAAGACTGCCTGATTCCTGTTTTCTGTGTAAAATAAACACCAGGAAAAATTAACCTCCATTATAAACAGCTGTGTCAGATGGATAAAACATTTGATATACACCAAAGCATAACTCTTTCAGGTAATAGAGCCCTATAAGCAATCCTCTGTGGAAGAGACATCCTAAGTGAAAGAATTTGTTTGAGTGACAAAGTTACACATTTAGTAGGCTTCTACTATAGCCCAAATGTAAATGTTCATATAATGAAGAGAAGCCTGGACTATGTGAGGAGAAGGTAAATTGTCACAGCAATTCATCACAGGCTCTTTTTTATTATGTTCCGAGAAGCTCAAAAATTTTAGGATTTCTATAGAAATAAATTGGCTTCTCCTAAACAGTTTGTTTAAAGCACATATAGCCTCTGCTTAAATGGTGTAATGATTTTGCTGTGCTCTATGTGAGTTCATTTTTCTTCAGTAAACATATTCTAGGAAGATGCAAATGGATTAGAAATGGAAATTGACTATCAGAATACAAATTATTTCTGACAGTCTATTTCTGCCTAGCATGTTATGCCATTTTCTGATTCACAGACAGACAGGATTGAGGAATTGAGGAAAAATTAGCACATCAGCACTGTGAAAGGCCTCAACAGGTTTACAGCATACTGGATTACTTTCTTCTTGAGGATACCATGTAGAAACAGCCCACTGCCTAAGTCTCTGGGTGCAGGCCCTGAGCATGCTTTTGTCTGAACGCAGGGTCAGACTCCTCCTAACACCTTTCTACCATAAAGGGGCAACTCTGGGTAGTGTACGCTGAGGTTATCCTTCAGAACCTGCAAAAGGCAAGGCCAACAATCTGCCAGTTCCACCAGCTTCTTATAGGTCAACTCTCAGACCCTTAAATGTTGGAAGTAATTACAAACATAAATTGCATTCAATTTTTAATGATAACTTATTCTTACAGAGTACTGGGAATGATTCTGCCCTTCCTGGCAGGAATTTGCTCATCTGATCACAGGCTGGACATGTCTCATCACTCGTAAGCGAGCAGCTGTTTGTTGGTTTGAGAGTGGCCCTGGCAGACTGCTGATAGAAAGGAGTTTTCTCAGCCTTGTTGAATTTAGTGCAGCAGCAGTTTATTAGCACCTGTTGCATGTTTATGTGAAAAATAATTTATTGGGTGATGTTTTTAATAGTAGAGAATAATGGTATTGGTGCATACATGCGAAGAGCCAAACTCATTTCAGCCTTTCTGCTGAGCTTAATAAAGGAATTTGCTTGAGAAAACTCTTAATCATCATCCTGGAGAAAATTCCCAGAATTGCAGTAATTATCACTGTCCTTCATTTATTGATGCAAAAAAGTAGGACATTGGCTAGAATCCCAGCAGAAAAAACTGGAATCTTTTTTACCACAAGCATAAAGTTATCCAAAACACAGAATAGCAATTTTAAAAAATTTTGCATTTTCTCTTTTTATAAGTTGTGTAAACTGTGAATTATGAATTAATACAAATTAACTGATTTTCTTCATGCAAAAAGACTTCACTTGTATGTCAAGCATTGCTTTAAAGGACAAAGAAGCTTTTGGTACACGTATGTGGAAATTTCTGCTCAAAAAATGCCAACAAGCAAAAAGAAATTTTGCCAGCAAATTATCCTAAACACAGCATGTTTCTACTGATGTAGTAGAGTAAAATGTTTGCTTCATTGGTGTTCTCAGCAGGATTGTCTAGTATACACAAATGAAAACAAGTAGTTAATTCTTTTAGTGTGAAGCTGAGAGTGAACAGCAACATTTCCAGTTGCTAGATGCCCTTTATGTCAATGGTGTAAAATTGGTTCCAAAACGTAGTATGGGAAATTTCCAGCTGAAAGGCTTACATGTCACTTTTGAAGCTGCAAGAAAGGTTTAAGTCTGTGAAGTTGAATTTTGTCATATGAGTTAGCATGATATTTGCAAAACTGCTTAGCTGAGTCAACTTATCATTCTTTCTTTCCTCTGTCATTTCTCAGACAGAAAGACTTCAGTCTTTTAACTCAAAAGATTCAACTTCAAACTGTCCTCACCCATGTCAGTTTAGAAGTCTTGCATGTTCTCACTCTGTGACTCCTTTTACTCTTTGTGTCATAAAGAGTGAAAGACACTACACTCTTCCACAGGCCTGATTCCTCTGTTTCAGCAGCTGTAATGTTCTTGAACTAGATGGAGCTGACCACTGACATAAAATCGGTGGAATTGAGAAGTAGACAGAGATAGAGCAATACCATCAACATACTCTTTCCAAAGGAGGTATGTTGAAGTTGAAGTTTTGCTGCCTTACAACCTGGTAAAACCCATATGCTCTATCAGTTTCCTAACAGCTTTATTTGTCCTGCTGACTTGTAGCATTTGTGTTTGAATACATCCCACTATAGAGATGAGTCATAGTTTTGACTCGGAAGGCTTGCCTTATCTGAATTCACATAGCTTTGGATACTTAATATTACATAGAAAGGAACTAGAGATGATAATAATGTTACAAAAGATTTGCAAAACAGAGTATTTCTTTATACTGAAATTATTCTGTCAGACAGAATGTATAAAACTGTCTGACAGATATTGCTGGTTTCTCCCCTAAACATCTGAACACATTGAGCATCCGTGTTTTCTCCAGTTTTCTCCAATTTTCTCCAGTTCTCCTGTTATTCTTAATTCTGTCTCTGTTAGTTCTTAGTAAGAGTCATTCACAAGTAATAAGTCTGTGTTGCCACAAAGGAAACAGATGGCTTTATATAGCAGAAGGTAAGCAGAAAGGAATGCTCTGTTCTGTGAATCAAAATTGGGGAAAGATATGAATGGCGGTTCAAGTCATTAAAATAAAGAGTGAAACCTAGAAGCAGTATGTTTATATTATGAGTAGGCATTAGGTATTTTAGGAATTCAGGCTGTGGTATGAAAGCTTTGCAGAGCAATGCCTTTATCCTTTTACAACCATGAGAAAGAGAAATCAGTCACACAACAGTTTTTCTTTTCCTTAGAATGATTAGGAAAGTTCACGGCACCCACCAAAAAGGTGTCAGAACTTAACACTAAGCATAGTTGATAATCATAGCACGTCAAGATTATGCTTTTTTGAAGTCTGCATGAAAACAAGGCTTCATTCCCTTGTGAACAGCTTGAAGTGATGGTTTGTGTTCCCTCCCTTTCCCCACCTCCCCATCCCCACAGAAAGCTCATTAACAAAACTAAATGGCTGGTGGAAGTCCCAATCCTGAATTCTTTTAAAGCTCTGAAATTCATAGGCTGAACTTTATGTCACTGGAGGTGGACAAAACAACCAAGTGCATCATGTCATACAGACAATGGAAATGCAAAGGAAACAAGGGGATGAGAACTTGCATGAAACAGCTCTCATCTTCTGGTGGAGGTGGGCAGCACACTTTAGTTTTGATGTATCACAAAAAACAGGTCTACACCTCATTTATTTCAGTGACTTTTTTTCTGCTCCTGCAAAAGAAAAGTATGTCAGATTGCAGAGAGCAGGCCTTACACTGCTACCTCCCTGAGAGGTCTTCCTTCCTCTACGGGTGGAAAACGACAGAACAGTTAAAGGAGAAGTCAGGAGGTTGCTGCCTGCAGAAGAGGGCTGGTGAAACCTGTGATGAGAGTGGAAAAAAGGAATCCTCAGGCAGGCTCACAAACAAAATCTGGGCTGTCAGTGATTCATGGACAAAGCAGGTACAATTTCTCTTTTCAAGCTCTCACTACAACTACAAGTCTGAGAACTTGTCTGGTTAAATTTATCTCCTGCATCACAGAGCAGGGTAGAGGCTTATGAGGTAAAAATTTACTTACATCTTGCCCCCACATTTGCCAATCTTCTCTAGCTTCTGTCTTTGTGTTTGCATTAACTTACGTTTGTGCTAGTGATACTGTGAGAACCTCAGGTAGTTCCTGAAAATATTTGAAGATCATTCTAAAAAATGTGTCTTGATTGTCCTGTATCTGTTAGGTACTCATAGGCAATAAATTCAGAAGCATATCTTGTCCATAAACAATTACAGCTAGTAGTGCCAAAATGTTCTGCATTATGGTGATGCTGGCAGTATGTGGCACTTTGGACTTATGTTAATAAAAAAGGAAAAAAGTCACCTCTATCTGTTTACTCAGTATAATTCCAAAACTTCTTTCCAGTTTCTGACTTATGCTCTCCAGCCTCTGAGAGGATAATTTCTCGTAGTATGTGTGTACACCTTCTTACAGTTTTATTGGTCTCATAAACACACACGTAGAAAGTATCCGCCAGTAAAAAAGTGCTTCCCTGAATAAATGCAGACTTAGTAAATCACTTGCACTGCTGCTGGATCTGCTAGGACTAGGGAGACAGTGGAAAGGCTTTTTGTGTGGAGCAGGGAGGCTGCACAAGGGCAGTTTGGTAGCAGTGGGAACGAATGCTGGGAACCCAGCTTTACCTTGTTTCTGTTGCCATTCAGGGCATGTCTTTGCTGACAGGACAGCTGAGCTGAGCTGCGCTGCTGTGATAACCATGAGTGGATTTGGTGGGCTAGCGTGGTCTGTGCACGCAGGTTCTCTCAGTCGCTACTCTCCTTGCAGTTATTCCACAATAAGCAGGGCTGATTCTAGATATAGGCAGAATAGGCAGCTGCCAAACTCAATAAACTGCTGGGGACCATGAGATACTAATGTCTCATAGCCTATATTGCCTCTGGTGGAGCTGGAAAACCTCAGCTTGCAGCTCCTGCAGGATTGCATCTGGACATGTGCGACTGGTGGTAACTGCTGGGGGGGAACCCTCCCAGAAGGTGTCCTTGTTCTTCTGTCATTTGGCAAGCTTTGCTTTACAGCCCTTTTTGTTTCATGACCCCTTGGGTAGAAAAATTCACTTTTATCTACACTGCTGGGAAGAGTGGAATGGGCTGTGAAAACAGTCTGCATGATGTAGCACACTTTAAGATTCAGTGCTCGTTATATAAACTTAAATCAAATAATACAGTAGAGGGGATCTGATAATTATTACGGCCATTATAAATAGAATTGTATTTAATAGGAGGAAAAGATAACTTTGTAGTGTCCTAAATTTATGTACAGTATGTCTCCATATAGAGCATTCTAAATCAAATTAGGAAGATTAATTAAGTTTTCTCATTTAACTGCCCTAATAAATTTAATTATAGCATTAGAAAGAAAAGATTCTTTAATCTTATCTACAATCCACAAACAATCAGAAAGGAAAAAAAAAGGCCAGGTGGCTTTTTCCATATCCTGTGCACGCTGCATTTGTATTGCTCTAGTCATAAAGTTCTTTTTACTTACAACGGTTCCACCTTGTAAATATTATCATATTGGCTACAAACTGCTAAGTTCCAGCCAAATTATGCATGCAACAGTATATCAGAGGAAAATATATGTACCTCGTGTGGTTAGAAATCCAGGTATGCTAGTATCATTTATTATCAGAAAAAAATATTTGGTAGCCAAAATGAAAGTGACATAATGCTCTTTTCTCAATCACTTTTTCTATTCCTTCATACACATTGCTAGTAAATCCCTTTAAGAGTGAATTCTCTTGTTTGGAGTTTTCTACCGATCAAAAGGAAACTTTGAAGCAGTGGTGCTTTGATGGAGTGGAATGTTTCCATGTCTCTCTTCTTTAGAGTAAGCAGCTTTCTGAAGTTTGTTTTCTTCTGGGTAATATAGCAAGAATCAGGGATTTATCTTTTTAAGACTCTTGTTTCCTTATATAAGCTTTAGGTGAGTAACAATATAAGGTATTTGTAACACAAAATTGCTATATTAGCCAATTCACTCAGTACTGTTCACTAAACATAGAAGTTCATAATACAGATTTTTTTCTAACTATAGTAGAACAACATGAACAGTAAATATATATTTAGATAGTTGTCATGTGATTCTTTGTTGATTTGACTAATGTATCAAAATATAACTTTCCTCTCATTTGGCCATTGTTTTCTCCACTGTATTTCCTACATCATTAATAAATTAATCTTCTTGGTTACCTTCTAAATTGTCAGAGTAATCGCCTGTCCCTGGACTATCTGCAAATCCTTTTTTATAAGTAATGTTTGTGTTTTACTTGTTAGCAAAGTAACATCAAAAGTGTGTCAGATGTTCCTGGAGATAAGCTTATTAGATGTAAAATGTCCAAGACTGTCACAAAAATAGTAATAGTTCTAAAAGGAAGTTTAAAACTTCCTTTAGTATAATTTAGTTTAGTTGCTTTTCAAGGTGTGCTTGTTTTCTCTCTTAATTTTCAAATGATGCACAGATTTTAATCACAGAGATAAGGGCTAGACCAGTCTTCACAAACACCCACCTTCTGCTGCATTCCTCAGAAATGTCCTAGGTATTGAAAACATTGGTTTTGTTGATGAGAACTGAGCATCAATCATGCCCTACCTCATAGCCTCTTAAGCTTCAAGAATTATGTTGCCATAACTTTCTGAACAGACTGAGGAGTTGTACCACTAGCTACCACAGGCTTTGAAGAAAGGTGACAATAGACAATAGAAGAAACTTTAAGGTAACTGCAGAGACATGACCAAGTAATGACCTAAAATAATGTTAGAGCACATGTTGATTCTTTAGTGATTACCTGAGTGAATAATTCCACTGGGAAGGCACAAGATAAGATGTTGTATTTATGTGATAAATTAATGTGATTTTATAATAAGCAAAAAGTTTATTTTCTATTCCAAAATTAGTGGGTTTTGATGCTGTAAGTTTTCTTGGTGAGTATGAGATGATACAGCTCATTGCCGTCAGGAAGAGGACCATATTTCTTGTGCTAATTGAGATTTCGGGGATATGGAAGAAATACTTTTGAATTCAGATCTTAACAGGTGACTTAGAAATTAAGTAACTTTGAATTATTTTTTTATATAATGCTTTGTAATATTTTACTTCAGTCTGTGTTTTCAGTCAGTGAGTTCCAGCTCCAGATTTGTATTCTGCAAATAGGCATGCGCGTGAACTTAATGAGACCACACATAATTGATAACTTTAACATGTATGTAACTGTTTGCAGTGTTTGGTTCTCCTTTTCTTTTCTATGTCAAAATTACTGTAGTTCAGATTTAAGTAGAACTGGTTTTGAATACATAAGATCACTCCTTGATTATTATCTTATTATCACACATTTTAATGTACTTGGTTTTAAGCAAGCAAGCCAGTGGGAGAAAATATGGGCTGTGCACGTGTTTGCAGTTTAACATATTAGTTCCTTTTTGAAGCACCTAACCTCCTTATTTTACCATGAGTTTATCAGCCATGGACAACAAAACAGGGTTTGCTGTTGGAAGACAAATATATGTTCTTCTCCAAGGCCTGTTCTGATTTAAATTTCATGAGATCTCTGAAGATACTCTTGCAGACCAGTCCAGTATTTTAAGTGAATATTATGCCTACAGTCCTTTAGCGGGTTTGCACAAAGAATCAAATATTGAAGGTAGATGGTATTTCAAAAAACCTGTTCCTAGCAAAATTGTTTAGGGAAACCAGAAATACAAGGAAAACAAAATTACTTGTTTTTGGATTTGCAAACTTTTATGGCCCTGACCTTGTGATCTATTTAACGGGAGAAGATTAAATTTCTGATAATTGCTACTGTTGCATACAGGTATTTTGGCTTTCTTGCCATAGTGGGATGAACCTAGCTTCAAAAAGCGCTGCAACTCTCTTTGAAAGCAGTGTTGTATTGCTAATGAACTGTTAAATGTACCAGACACACAGAAAGAGGGAATATTTAAAGGGTGGAAAATGTGTGACTACTGTGAACGTTTGAGGCTTTGGAGAAATAGGGGAGGTAGAGGATTTGATGCATTAACTTGGGAGAAAGTGAGCTTCTCTTTGGCATATGAGAGAAATATAAGAATGTGCAGAATGAAAGTATTTTGGTGTTTTTCATTCCTGAAAGGTCTGAGAGTGTTTAATTTATAAAAGTAGTTGAGTCTGTTGTTAGTGTTGTGTCAGTATGTTTTTGTTTACATTTATTCACCTCTTGACAGGTGTCTCCTCCTTTGTGCTTCACATATAGGAATTCCAGAATTTCTCTCTTACTGTCTCAGTGTAACATTCAATGAATTTCTGTCAATGATTGGCTCCTTGGCCTGAAAACCATTGATTTTGTCATTTGTTAATTTGTTTCTCACTTGATTTTTATTCAGTACCTTGGAAACCTCACTATTCTTCCTTCTGCTTTTGGATGTCATCTGGAAATATACAAGCTTGTTGTCTCATTACATAATTTGTCCAGCTCTGCTGCGAGGTAAACTGTATATCTGCAAATGCTAGTAAGAATGATTAAGATGAAGCAAGACCATCAGCAGAACCTTTCTGGTGGTGACACCCATTTGTAGCCAAGTAATGTATTAATGCCTGATAATTCAGGCATTATTAGAGTTGGGAACTGTGGTTACATCTACTTTAGAAGTAGGTTAAAAAAAAGTGTATCAGGAAACCATTTGTAACAATGATTCAGACTGAGAGTGAAGTTCCTAACTTCAATCGGTAATTTTCCTCATTTTTTACCTCACTTTTTTCTTAAGCCAGATAGAGATCTATTATATCTACTTAGCTGTTTTACAGTGTTCTCTCTTCCTTTCCTCCTTCCCCTATAAGGCAGAAAGCCCTATGTATCTATGTGTCTTTAGGCAATAACTTCTATGATTTTAACTAGCACATTAAAGAACAATCACATAAATAAGACACTAAATCCATGCAGTAACTATGAAGAGAATATCATCGAATATAACACGATTCAATACAGGCCACGGTCTTCTTCAAGTAATACTCTTTCAACAGAGTCTTTCTTTTATAAGATCATTAATTTGTTTCCCAAAAAGCCAACAATCTCATTGCTGGCATCAAATTGTGCTGACATTCCCTTTTGAGTCTTAATTCTGCATATTATGAAAACTTAATTAGATATCGACACTAATAGACTTGTGGGGATTATTTCTGTTACATTTAGTGAAGGGATTTTACATCTGTTTGGAGTCATTAATCTCTCTCTTATTACTGTTACTTGATTCTATATATCTGTGAAGGCATGTTGCTTGTACAATCCCATTTGATTGACTGATCATGTTATGCAGTACGTAGAACTTAACAAGTAGGTGCTAAAGCACTAGACAATGTGATTAATTGCTCTGCTCATGGATATGTTGAGGCCAGCTTCTGCTTGTGAGCTTTTTAGGAGCTTTGTGAAAAATGTATTGCAACTGCTAAGACTGGAAGGGAAGGTAGCAAGTCTTTTTCTTTTCCGTCTGTGCTTGCATCTTTCTGCGACTTACAAATTTAACTGTTGCTGGATGTGTAACTGCTGCTTCATGTTGATGATAATGTTGCTGGCTTGCTGCCCTAGCCTAGGATCTTCTCCCAGTTTGAAAGGCTTCTGGATGGTATTGTTGTATGGGTTTTACAGGTTTGCCGTTGCTTGAATATTTTAAGATATTATTCTTCGTGTACTTGCAAACTTAATTGAGGGTTAGATTCTGCAAAGTTCTGGATACTCAGATTCAGTGAAGTTAATTTAATGTTCTGAATTACTTTGACTCAGCTCCCAACAAAACCTGTATGTATGTGAATCTAGCCAATGCTCAGGCATGGATTTATGAAGGGAGCAGGTCTAAGGGGCCTTTGGTGCCTTGAACTGGCTTGTGCTTGCTAGGCAGCAAGGGAGCACATAGTGTTAGGGAACTGCAAGCCTTGGAATAAGTAGCATTGTTTTGGTTCTCAGTAACATAAGAATGAGCCCAGGTACTAGGGCAGGTTTAAACTGCACTGCTAGCCCTGGAGCAGATGTTGAGTGTGGTTCCTCAGGTTAGCCAAAGGTGGAGTGCATTCAAACAAATCCTACTGTGTTGCTGCTGTCCTGCTTCTGTATTTGGACCCTCTGGTCCTCTGAAAGAAGGGGTCTGTATGCTCTTTCACAGGCAATTGGATGAACTTTCTCTGTCCCTTGGTTTGAACTACAGGAATTGTGTTGGAACACTATCAGCAGTGGAGTGGGCTTGCTAGTATCTTTCTTGCAAAATGGTTGAATTTATGGCTAAGCTAAAACACAGCTCTGTTGTTAACCCACAATTACAGTCTACCAGCAAGTAAATTGTTAGTGCACACCAGAAACTTGATTTTTTTTCTTTTTTTTTTTTTTGGAAATACATGTATCTAGTCTAGAGATACTGATTGCTGTCTTATTCTCTCATTCAGTTAAAGGATTTTATGATTTTCAGAAATGAATGAATAGTGTGTGTACCTATAATATGCAAATGGAAATCTTGAGTCTCACAGAAAATAAGTAATGCTGCATTTTATTTTAGCTATAAAATATAAGAAATTATGCTATGAATGAACTATACTTCTATTTGTTCTCAAATGCTTTGTTTTTATAATGCTGATTTATATTCTAGCTAGTGTATTGTGGGGTAAGAAACATGAGCACAAGCCTGCCCGATAATGTTCAGGATGTAATGTAATATGGTTGTTGTATTTAACCAGTGTAGCAGCTGAGCCCACTGCAATGCCCTGCTGTTCACAATCTTAGAGAAATTTGCTTTCATAATTCTAGGGATTAAATGACAAAAGATGTGAAGGAAATAATTCCATTTATTGTCTGTCAGTCTGTCTGTCTCTGTCTATCTATCTATCTATCATCTATGTGTCTGCCTGTCTGTCTGTCTGTAAGTCTATTGAGTTAGCTAGTTTTTCTGATCTTAACATTGTTGCGTTACAAAATTTTTGACTTTTCTGTAAATTTTAGAGGTAAGATTGGTACAGCAGAAGTGAAGCTCTTAAGTAGGCAACTATCCAGAAAAATGAGTGGACATTTTTTGTTTGATTTGGTTCATAAATGCATTCATGTGTGGATTTTTTGTTCCTCTGTAATTACATGCATGTTATGTGTGAAGCTAGAATCTTCTTGTAAGACTGGGAGATAACTCTAGGAGATAAGGTAGTGTCACAGCAGATTTTACTTTTCTATTTTTTAATCTCTTGACAGTACTTGAGGAAGATCTGAATTTTCTTTCCATTGTCCTGCCTATACACTTTTATTAATGAGAGATACACCTTAACTCCTGAACACAACATGGTGATAAGTACAGCTTATTACAGCTAATTACACAGTTTGCTGAGGCAAAACTTCTGGAAGTGCTCCCAAGAGGTATGTAAATGTATGTGCAATTACATGCCTAATTTTAATTGTGAAAGAACTTGATTGCATGACCAGTGCTCGTCCAGGACTATCTTATCACCCTTACGTTTCTCAAGTGAATGTGATTCCAGACTTCTGTCATAACACTCTCAGCTAGCCTCCTGCTGCTTTCCTAATACTTCTGCCTGGTAATGATGATGACTGAACTTATAACAGAAAGATGATTATATTCCTGGGATTCACAAGGATTGTAATCCCTGCATACAAAAGGACAATTTGTTGCTAATATCCTTGTTACATCCTCCACTTTCTGACTATAATACCAATATCTTGTAAAAGCGTAGACATATTTGAAAGCATTATGTTAGTGGGAGACCCTAGCTACAGGAACTTAAACTATTTTTAAGTAGAATATGACCTTGTATTTTCTGAGCTGTTCAAACAGGTAAGTACTTGTTATGAACTAATGTCTCCAGTGATTGTTGTCACAAGTGAGCAAGTTTTGTATCAATATTGTCAGTCATTCTGAATTCTTAAATCATAGCTTTCCACAGTGCGTTTTAAACTAAGATATCTTTTATCTGTTTTGTGGTTTCTTTAGCTTTATGAAGGAGCTGGCCACTACAGATACTGTGCAGATTAAATTCAGGAAAAGTGATGTAAATGCATGAAATTATTTTTGGCTTTGGCTTCTCGGAGTGATGATGATTTAGACTTGAGCTACAGAGCTATTTTTCTGCCTCGTGCATTAGAGCTCATTAGAAAATGTGACAGGGATTTTTCTTTATGGTCAGAAACACACAAACTGAAAAGATAAAAAATTTTACTTCAAAACTGTTCCCTTCCTGTTTCCTTTGATTTTCTTCATTATTCCGCTTGCCCATCGTTCTGGTCAGACTTCTGAAACCATGTTCCGGTCAACTCTGAAGTATCCTTTCTCCCCACAGGTCTCTTCTCTTTCAGCATCTTGATTTTTTTCCTTATAGTCTTTTAAAGCTTTTACCTTCCTATCTGTGCAGCTTTCTCCAGTGCACACGAGAAAGTAAATATAGATGCCACCTCTGTGGCATTCCTAAAATCTTCTGGAAAGATGGTGCCTGTAGGCTGAGTGCCGAACAACCCAGAAGAAGGATAAGTAGGTCCTTTAAGACTAAGGCACTGAGAAAACATTTAGAAAACAACTCTTTTTTTTTTCCCTGACTTTCTATCTTCCCTGTATTTCTGAGGTGGGGTTGCACCTTTTCCCTTAGCTTTTCTTGGAGACATGCTTTTGAGTAAATTACTGATTTTTGTTGCCTTTGGGGTGAAATTCCAGAATGATGCCGCTTGCAGACCTGGCATCTTGGTTACAGCTGTTCACCAATTGTGAAGTTTTGGATCCACAATGATTTAAAATATATCAGAATTTCCTCTCCATGTGTCTAGACCTCAGAGGCTAGACACCTCCATGGCCAGGTACACATTGATATATCAGCCACTCCTTGTACCTTGATTTCACAGAAATTTTATCTGTTTGCAGTCAAGGAAGGTGAACAGTGAGATCACTGAGTGAATACAACAGTGCCGGAGAGCTTCTTCAAAACACATTTTTTTCTAGAACACATGCTTTTTTAGCCTCTGTTTCATCTTCTCAGAGGAAAAGCTTATTGCTTCTTTAGGAAGGCCCTGTTTTGAGCTTTGTGGTTCTGTTTCTGCTCTGCTACTGCTATCCTTTTGGATTTTATATCTAGTCTAGTTTCACGTTTAGGAAGTTCAGTGGCTTGACAAAGAAAAGTCTTCAAAAATGTTGACATGGACAGTGTCAGTTAAGTACTGGTGAGTGATGCTTGCTGTCCTGGGAATGCTGGGGAGCCAGTGTCCATGGAAAGACAGCAGAATGAAAAGCATTACCACAATAACCATAGAAACAGTAAGGTGTACACAGATATAAACCCATTCAAAAGTTAAGAAGTAAAGCAACAAATATTCTTGTAGTTATGGAGATACAGGTTAAATTACTTAATTTATAAACCATTTAGAATATTAAAGGTTTCTTCTTGCCTTTTAAAGCTTGTTACTGAAATTTCTTTCTCCTGTAATCTTTAAGCTACTTATTTGTAGAAAGAACTTGAATAGGAAAACTTGAGCTTTATTTATTACATTATTTAAGGTTCACTTACATGTTTCTCAGTAAGAATTTACTTCTTGATGAATGAAATTCCCAAAGGTTTCAAGACAGATTAATTTAAGTATGATGATAAACTCCCTTTTCCCATAGTGATTAACAGAGTATATAGCCCCCATTTGCACTTCTCTTGCCTCCTGCTGTCCTTCCTGATGCATATGAAAGTGAAAATTCATCAACTTCAGGATGGACCCAACACGGTAGTTGTGAAGTGTGCTGTATAAATATGAGATAAAAGGTGGATGTCCTGGATTTGGAATGCAGAACGGAGGCATCTTGGGATTTCACGCTTCCATTGCATGGCCAAAAGCCCTGGTCCATGAAATACTTAATCCTCTACTTTAACTAGGCAAAAGATGTGGATGCCTTGCATCCTTGGGTAAAAGACTAGATTAAACACATGCTTAGATTTGCACTGTGGGTAATTAACTGCTTAATTAATTGTTTAGCTGTAATAACCTCCTCCCCTCCCCACCCTGTTTCTCTCCTGTCTTGTGTTTCATTTTTCAGTTTTCCTTTGTTTTACACATTTTGAAGAAAAGTCTGTGCAAACACAGGACTAAAACCACAGAAGACTGTAGGGTCAATGAAGTGGGGTTGAGGTGCCTTAAGCACTGTAATAATTTGTATAATGAAGGCTGAGTTACTGCTGCATAACAACATCCTACAGTAAGCCTCTCAAGCTCTATCTTTATTAGTATTGTATTAAATTAGTATTTTAGTTTTATTCTTTTCTTAATTTCCCATGCCTTCAACGGGTGAAGTTATAATTTCATCTCCATGTCAAAGGGCAGTACCTGTTCTTCTGTGTCAGTGGAGAGATAAATGAGTCTTCAAAAACTGTGCTCGTGATTTCTTTTTCTGGAATTGTTCCTGAGAGATGTGCAAGAACAGAATTAATGTTCCTTGAAAATCATACTGATGCAGTTGCACAGGAACCAGAACATTTAACTCTCTCCCCTCATCCTCAGTCCCTTCATGGACAAAAGGAGTCTCCTGAGGTAAGTCAGCAAAGACTAACATTTATACCAGCAAGATTGTGCGGGTAATTATATAGAGCTATAATTAAACAGATGAAACAGGTCCCTTTTTGCTAGGGACAATGCACAACAATAAAAAATTGAAATTCACTTACTATCTGAGTAATTTCTTTGGTTTTAACCTAGGCTGGATGATGTTTTATAGCACTGGTTGATTTCTCACTAAAGCTTGAGGTCTTTATTTCTCATGGCAATTTCAGCCGCATGCTATAATTATTTGTTCTTCAAAAAGCTTCAGAAAATAATAAAAATCCAGTCAGTTTCTGGAGTTAAGTTTGCAGAAAAATATTCTGTACTGCCACAACAACCTTTTGTGTTTTAGCTGCATTAGATTAAAATTTTCTTCTCAAGATTTGACCAGACATTTCAAATGAGTGACTGGAGGAGTACTGTGTATCCAGTACTATGATATTATCCTGCCTTTCCCCATTAGTATCTGTTATGATGACATTGTCTATGAATTTGTCCAGTCACTCTTTGAAGTTGCTGCCTCCACAACTTGCCAGGACAGCATGCTTTATGGAGAATTTTATTTTTTTGTAACAATGTGCGAAGCAGTCCCTGTTCTCTGACAGTCTACAGCCCTTCTCCCCGGTGAGCTTCAGAGTTGACTCACCTAACCCCTGAGCTTTACCTTTATCCTCTTTATGTGGCCTGCTGCCCCAATTTGGTTCTTGTGTTCACTTGTGAGGCTTCATTTCTGATCTGTTGTGCAAAGTCCTCCCACTTTGATCATAACTGATTCCCTCTTATCATTGTGAGTTGAGGTCTGTCACCATGCCTGTCACTTGGTATTTACATGACATCTAGACTTCTGGCTTTGATGCTTTCTCATGTCCTCTCAGCTCTCTACTTGTCTTTTGTTCCATGAATATTCTTGCATATTCTCTCAATTTCTTGCTTATCTTTATCTTTTGGGGTCTCTGTCCCCATCCCAAAAGTTTCGCTCTGCCATGTTGCAATCTTCTCTTACCTTGTGGGCTCTGTTTTGTCTCTGGGTGACTACACCTATGCTCCTGCTCTGTTAGTCTCGCAGTGTGGTTGGTGCTGCTTTAAGCTTTTGTTCTGTCAACTCCTGTTCTACCTTCCTTGATAACTAGCTGTACTTCTCCGGTGCTGCTTTGCCACTATTGACTCACTCCTCAAACTGTCATTTCCTCCTTCACTTTTCACTCTGTACAGTGTGTCACTGAGATATCATACTGAAGATGTGCAACATAACTGGCTTCTTCCCAGCTCATCTTTCCTTTATCTTTTTACAGTTGTTTTTCTTTATCTCCTCTTGAGATTCTGACACCCAAGGTTCATATATTGAAGAATTTCTGCAGAATACATTTTCTCATGCAGCCACGCAGCTGAAATCTTTATCTAGGCCATTATCTCCTTACCACTCGCCTACAGCAATAAGCTTTTCTCTGGCCTTGAGAAATACTCTTTGTACCAGTGCAGAATGCACAAAGATCGGTTTTGACCAACTTTTCTTTCTTCATCTATGGGAGGTGTTTCTCTATAATGTCAATCATATACGTATTATCCTCAGTTCCAAAGCACCCATGTTCCCTTGTTTATTTTCTGTTTACTACCTGGTACTGAGAAATTGAAGCCTGCTTCTGAACAGTTCTTAGTTCTATTAATTTATGAGATTTATTTCTCTCATGTGTTTACTTAAATTTGGGAGGAGCTCTCTGCAAGTGTCTGCAACCCTGTTTCATTCTCATCCTTCAGGCACTCTCTTTCATTCAAGTATTTGCAGATCTTGTGGCAACAGATGAGTTGCTGCTGTGGGGAAACCACACATCTGCTTTCTATTTGTTCTCATTTCTCAGTATTTACTTACCTAGTCTCTCAGTTGTCCTTTGCATTAGACTGTGTGCTTCTTGAGGCAGGAAGTACCCTGAGTGTGTGTTCACAGAGTGTTGTGGATTCCTCTTTGTTGCTTGTGTTGAGGAACTTGAGTAATTTCAAGTATTTGAAATACTGATGTGAGAAGTGCCGTAGCACCTCAACCAGGAATTTAGTAGTTCTGTATTCAGGGTAGTGTTTAGATGCTCAATGGATTTAATATCAGTTTTTAGTCTCTGGAGTCACAAACGCCAGTTCACCCACGAGCACCATCTTTGCAAATGCACCTAAGGGAGACTTAAAAATAGCAATTGTTCATTTTTCACAGTACTAGTATATCATGAAGTTGTTCTGTTATGACTGAAACACTTATTAATGGCTTACTTTTTCTGGTACAGACAGAGGGATGGAACATCAGACATAAGAATGAGTAATTATATTGACAGAACTATTTATGCTAACATATGATTCTGTATACTTAATAGGACAGATCATTTTCAAAAATCGCCAGTTCACAGACCTGGCTTCTCACTGACAGGCAGCAAATATGGCAGCAATAATTTGGTATGAAAGCAGTTTTATTCCTATTTGATTGCAGGATTGTTGGCCATAAGGGTGAGTGCCATTCTCTGGACAGAAATTGTACCTATTTCTATCTACTGCAATGAAAACATAAGCTGCAAGGCGCCATTTTTGGAAGAAAGTGGGGTGGGGAGCAATTTTTTTATTATTATTTATTTTCTCTTTATTGTGTGTACCAGAATGAATGAGAGTCACAGTGAGAAAAATCTTAAATTTCTTTTCTCTCAAAATGTTACACAGTAAACAGCAGTTTGCCTACTGCTTAAAAAACAGAAGTAAGTGGGGAATACAGACAAGCTTATTTTTAGAGTTATTTAGAAAAACTGGTATGATGTCAGAGAAATACAGAGGCCTTGTAATTAGCAGAAATTAACTTTTAACACGATTATTCATCTAGAAGTAGTTCTGGGCAGGAAATGCTTTCCAGTCTGCAAAAACATGTGAGACTGGTACAGTGCTCCTGTTCCGCTTTGAGTGAAGGAGGGGCAGGGGAGAAAAGGACCCAGTCTGCTATTTTCAGAATAACCGGTCATCCAGGAAGAGCCAGACTGAACTCCCTGAGGAACTGACATGCATGTTGGAGACCCCTGAGGAGATACCTGGGAACACCCAGGCTGTGGCAGCTCTGGGATTCATAGAATCATAGAAACATTTAAACTTTAAAAGGCCTTTAAGATCATCGAGTCCAACTGTAAACCTAACACTGCCAAGTCCATCACTAAACCATGTCCCTAAGTACCACTTATGCACATCTTTTAAATACCACTACAGGTAATGACTCAACCATTTCCCTGGGCAGCCTGTTCCAATGCTTGGCAACCATTTTTGTGAAGAAATTTTTCCTAATATCCAATCTAAACCTCCCCTTGTGCAACCTAAGGCATTTTCCTCTCATCCTATCACTAGTTACTTGGGAAAAAGAGACTGACTCCCACCTCATTACAACCTCCTTTCAGGTAGTTGTAGAGAGCAAGAAGGTCTCCCCTCAGCCTCCTCTTCTCCAGGCTAAACAACCCCAGTTCCCTCAACCTCTCCTCATAAGACCTGCTCTCCAGACCCTTCACCAGCTTCGTTGCCCTTCTCTGGACAAGCCCAGCACCTCAATGTCCTTTTTGTACTGAGGGACCCAAAACTGAACACAGTATTCAAGGTGTGGCTTCACCAGTATCGAGTACAGGGGAGATTCAACTCAAGCTGCACAGTTTAATCAAAAATTGTCACACAGCTTTTACATATTTCTCAACAGAGAATTTAACAGATAGAAAATGTTCTTCTAAAAACCACTAGGTTTGAGAAATTCCTCCTTGATTCTTCATATCAAATTCATTGGTGACATGTTTTCTGATCAGTGCCTGAATTACAAGCACTCTCTTCTGAAATATAGCAAGTTGCTGGGCAGTCTGTGCCACAGGTCCAAGACTTTTTTGTCTAATTTTATGAGTAATGTATTTTCCTATTTTAGACTACTTTTAGTCTCTTCCCGTAATCTGTTTTGACATCAGAGTGATGATAGAGAAATTGGTTCAGTCTTCAGTTCTTTCAGTTTACCATGTTTTCCTGTGTTGGATAGAGGTTAATTGAGTCAGCAAAACTTATATATGTATACATGTGTATATTTGTGTATATATATGTATATAGACACACAGGCACACACACTTATGAACCTGAGTGTATTTTGTATAAAAGCAGAGGAAGCTATAGGCTGTTCATGAGAGAAAGAAATTTTCAAAACCTTTTGCATAATGTAAGTATACAAAATGCAAAATAAATTACTAATATAAAACATCAGAATGTAGTGAATGCAGGTTTTTAAAGACAGACTCTGTAAGGTGGGTGCTTTTAAAAAAAAAAAGAATCTAATGCTTTTTGTAATTATTGAGAATAATGACCTGTATCATGTGAATGGCCTTTAACTTCTGCCAGGTAGGAGTATTTCTCCAACCAGATTAATAAATAGTTTTGAGCTTTAGCTTCTTACATTTTAAAGGGGTTCTAAATGATGATGAATTTACTATCAGCTGAGAGAAGATGTAATGGTTAATGGTTAAGAAAAACATTAAAAGTTATGCCTAATCTAATTACTCTGATTTTAACCATAACTTCTGAACAATGAAAAAAATATTTTCCTAACTAGTAGCAATTTGTAACAATAGTCGCAGTTACAAATTTCTCCTCCAGTAAAAAAGAAATTGTAAAGAAATACAAACAATCCCTGACAAACTAAATTCACAGTCCAGTCTGAGTTGAGGTAACAGTTGAAATATTATGTTTCTCCCTGCTTCTTGCATAAACTTCTCCATGTACAGTGTGTGAACTGACACTACTGTGGAAGAACATGCATACCCAATATACTTTTTGCCCTTTTGAGATAAATCAGCTTCAATTCCCAGCACTTGACTAATCTTTTCTTCAGCCTTTTTCTTGGTCTTGAGGAACTGACAACCATAGATCTCCATAATGACTGTAAAATTTCAGAAGTAATGGCAGCAGCTGTATTACAAATGCTTGGATAGTCTATTATAATGCTACTATTTCCTCTCAAAGCTTTATTGTGTAATTTTCAATTATTCTTTAAAGTCCACTCTGATACACCCTGGAGCAGAATTGTGTCAGTGCATATTTAAACACCAGCTGGTGTAATATGTCATTCTGTTACTTCTCCTTGCACATAAGTGTTAAATAAGAACAGAAATATGACTTGTTTACTGAATATGTCTCTTGTCAAACTGTCTTAGTCTTCCACTGAAAAGCAACTTCTATCCATCCCTGCCGTCATAAAAGGAAAAAAAAGTCAGATGATTAGTCTAGTCACATGGCTTAATTTAATGACTTCTCTATATAATCATTGTCTCTCTTTTTTTGGGTTTGGGGGTTCGTTGGGTTTTTTTATGCTGTCTGACATGAATGGGAATAATCTATTAAAAAATATAATGTGTTTTTTATCAAGTTCCCCTTGTGCATTTTAAGATTCCCATTTTCTGGCATGAAATAATCAAACTACATTCAGACAGCCATGGGAAGACAGGTGAAAAGACATGAAGTTTAGATCAGTTATGACTCATGAGAAACTTACAATGTAAACTACCTCCAGTAGGACTTACCTTCTGTTTCATTTTCATACCATGCCTAGCAGCATAGTCTCTCCAAAGAGAATTGTCAGCTGCTACTCTAGCCAAAATAACCTAATATTGTAAAAGTAGCTGTAAGCTCCATCACCTCCACATGGAGATTTATAGTATCTTAATTGTGAATGTAAACTGCAGTCCGCTTGGCATGGACTGAGAGCATGAGCGTAAGGGGCATGGACAGTCATGCCAGGCCTTTTCAGAGGATGGGGTGGGCTAACCAGGAGCACTATGCTTTTTTGTGTACTGGAGGAGGGAAGAGTGGATTTGAAGCCAGTTGTGACAGCCTATGGATTGTCTACTAAGGTGGCTTTCTGTTCAGACAAGAAATATAGCAATAACTTGGGGGTCAAATTCAATGTCATTGTAAAATTGTTGCTTGTAATGACTTGGTTGTGTGAAAGGTTTGAAAGTTATTAAATACTTCGTGTGTGTTCACCAAGTAATGTGTATGGTAATATGTTACATAACACTGGCTGCTCCTGCAGCTACAACTAAAGGATTTTCAAGCATACATAACCATAATTGTACTTGAATATATTTAGAGACATAAACCCGATACTTTTAGAAAGAAGCCATCAGAGTTTATACTGTGAAACAGGTTTCTTTTAATTTCTCTTGGCGTCCATTATACATAGAAGTATGTTCTTACTACTGCTGATATAGAATACTTCATCACCCTCTTACAAGTGGTTTTGTGATTCTCACAGCAGGTATCCAGTGCAACACAGGTCTAAGCATTATGAATGGAAACTAGCTTGTACAGCAGGTGACATCGAATTTCTTTTTGAGTAGTGATGTTAAGCATAATTTTTCTGAAAATCCTTTGATCTTTTATTTGACTTTCACAAGGTTGCATCCCTCCTCAGCTTTTCCTTGATTTTGAAAAAGTAAATGTACGTCAAGTAATTCCTTGGAACTAAGATTGCACTTTTTGAGAACGTCACTGGTGATGTTGTATGGCTTGCAGATTTATCTGCTCTTGAATTTTGGACAGCAAATATGACATGGACTCTGATTCTGTCTAGAAGCTCATCATACAGAAAAGAAAATGGGGCATGAGTTGAAACAAATTGGGTTGAATCGTAGTCCTAAGGTGCTTCAGATTAATATAACTTAAATTCTTATTATATTACCTAGTTCTGCAGAAAGACTTCTCCTACAAGTTAAAGCAAGAACTCAGAAGGTTTTATATTTCCTCTCTATTCCCTACACAAAACTGCTCTTTCAAGGTTTGTTTTGGGGTTTTTTTTTTTGGTTTTTAATGTGTGTTTTGTTAGTATTTGACTAGATAGGAACTGTGCATTCTTTAGTCCATTATGGTCTATGTATGCAAGGTGTTAACCAGTCATGTACACTTTTGTGAATGGCACAACAGGTGTCTTGACCAGTGTGAATAACTGACATATTTTTGATATCCTGGAAGTTACAAAAACTTGGGAGAAGAAGGAAAAAAAATAACAGCATCACATAATGGTAAGGGTTGGAAGGGACCTCTGGAGATCATCTCATCCAACCCCCCTGCTTGAGCAGGCACACCCAGAGCAGGGGGCACAGGAACGAGTCCAGGTGGGTTTCAAATGTCTCCAGGGAAGGGACTCCACAGCCTCCCTGGGCAGCCTGTGCCACTGGTCTGGCACCCTCACAGGAAAGACCTTTTTTCTCATGTTTAGCTGGAACTTCCTGTGTTCCAGCTTGTGCCCATTGCCCCTTGTCCTGTCATTGGGCAACATTGAGAAGAGTCTGGACCCATCCTCTTGACATCCACCCTTTAGTTACTTATAAACATTGATAAAATTGTCACTCAGTCTCCTCCAGGCTAAACAAACCCAGGTCTCACTGCCTTTCTTCCTAAGAGAGATGTTCCAGTCCCCTGGTCACTATTGTGGCTCTCTGCTGTACTCTTTCCAGTAGTTCCCTGTCTTTCTTGAACTGGGGACCCCAGAACCTGTCATTGGGCACCATTGAAAAGAGTCTGGCTCCATCCTCCTGACACCCACCCTTCAGATATTTATAAGTATTGATGAGATCCCCTGTCAGTCTTCTCCAGGCTGAACAAACCCAGGTCTCTCAGCCTGTCTTGAAAAGACAGGTGCTCCAGTCCCCTGATCACCTTTGTAGCTCTCTGCTGGACTTGCTGGAGCAGTTCCCTGTCCTTCTTAAACTGGGAGGCCCAAAAGTGGACACAGCACTCCAGCTATGGTCTCAGTAGGGCAGAGAAGAGGGGGAGGATAACCTCTCTCGACCTGCTGGCCACACTCCTTTTAATGCACCCCAGGATACCATTGGCCTTCTTGGCCACAAGGGCACAGTGCTGGCTTATGATCAGCTTGTTGTCCACCAGCACTCCCAGGTCCTTCTCAACAGAGGCACTTTGCAGCAGGTCAGCCCCCAGCCTGTACCGGTGCAGAAAATTATTTCTGACTTTTGGCATGTTGGATTTTAAAAGTAAAACTAAAGTGTCATTACCTGCTGAAAATTAGTAGACCTTCTGGTGGAACAGCAGTAGACGTTGCTGTTGGACTCTAAAGAAGTTGATTAGGTCACTAGTTCTAAGGTAGCAGGAACACATACATAATTTGAGAGTTTATCATTACCAGTACTAAAAGCTGCAGTTCTGTAAATTAGTTTTAAAGGATATTGGGTGTTTTCTTTGTACACATACACATTACTGGAAGAGACAGAATTAAGGTGCTGGGAGGCTCAGGTATTATTCATGACCAAGCATTGTGTATTGTTCATCTATTGCTATTGCTAGTTAGTATGCTATAATGGAAAACTGCTGACATAAATACTTATTCAAATAATACCTTGCTGAGAACACCATTTCTGAAAGGGTTTACCGCATTACAATGTCTATGGCACAGAACAAATTTCCAGAAGGCAAATATCCAATTCAGAAAAATGTCTGCTCTCAGTAAGTGTTTCTGTTTGCTCCTCTGGGAAAGCTTCAAGATTTTCTGGACATGGCCTATAAAAAAAATGTTTGGATACTTATGAGGCTTCTCTTTTTAATGATATTCGACACTGAAGGGATTTGTAGGCTGGAGAACATTCCAGTAGAAGACTTTATTGGAGGTTATTAGGAAGACAGCTGCACTCTGTTTGCATTTCCCCCTTTTAAGCCTTGCCTATTTACTTGTGGATCTATTCTAAGCTATGAAAAACAACCTGCATAATACAAAGAGAAATCAAACTTTTCTATCAGCCTGTAGGCATCTGTGAAACAATAAGTGGTTCAAAAACTGCTGGTCATAGGAGTAGAAGAGAGGTGATTATGTATTTATGATGGAGGGTCTCAAGAAGAAGCAGTGGAAGCCAGGGGAGTGCATGTTGCCCACTCAGAACATCCTGTGACCATCTCCTGAGGATGGATGTTGTGAGGGGTTTCTCTGTGCTTCAAGGAGTAACCAAAGCAATACAGAGGTTGTAATGTTTTAGTTCTACATGAGGAGTAAACCTTTGTCTCCAGTATAACTCTCTCTTAATCACAATGGCTTTTCAAGGTGTCTTCTCTTGATGGAAAGGGTGGTATTCCTATTGTGGAGGGAACTGCTGCTTGAGCTCTTCATGTTCTACAAAATTACCAATGACTTAATTAATCAGAGATTAGGCCTGTGAACAAAGGTTATCTTCTTGCTGCAAATATCTCACTAGCTGTCTGGTCAATGGCTAGGATTTCATTATCCTACTGCTAGTGTTTGGACTAAAATTTGCAGAAACTTTGGAATTATGGGTGTTGGCTACAGGCTAAAAAGCTGGGTGAGTTCATCAATGGTTACTCTGATGGGCAACATGTTTGTTTAGGTTTCTGTTTTTGTCAGTATGGTAAGTATCCTTGGCAGTTATCAAACAGAATTTTGTAGTTTTGAAATATAGCAATGTTTTTCAAATAAATGATTTTATTGATGTAATTGTTCCTTGCCTGTGTTAGACATTTGCTTATAACTAAGTCTTCCTGGAAGTATCAATTATATTAAGAGTTTACCATATACTTCTACTTTTCTTTTATTTGGGTGGTGGCTAAGACTGAAGAAATATGCAGAGAGTTAATTCTTTTTATTATATTCTATTTTATAACTATAGGAGTTCTTAAATTTATGTAAGGGGTGCCCAAAGTCTAGGTGAGAACCTAAGATTTTTATTAACATAAATGCATGCATGAATAAATATCTTACTTGGGGATCAGATCTTACTACTTCTAGACATGGTGAATAATATTTTACTTAGTAAAAGGGACACTTTACTCAGATAGCTTGTTAAGTAGGAGGTCATTCAGCTGAGAAAGGTTACGTGAGTTCATTTCATTAATCTGTGTGTTCGTTATGAGTGTGTTTGTCTTGCTTCATGGTACATTTGGCTATGCATTAAACATAGGTTTGATGAATTGATAAGTTGTCCTTGTTCTGCTGCTCTTTGAAAATGTAGTTAGCTAATTGGAGCACTGGATAAATATTATTTATATTACTCCCCTGATAGAGTTCAGGCTTCAGCCTGGTTTTCATTCGAGGTGCTATGCAGATTAACAGAGTCATCTGTGTTATGTCTTGCACTTACAGCTAATGAAAAACAGTTTGGAAGGGGAAAGGTGACATGGCAATTGGCAGGAAAAATTGGACCCTACTTCAGCTGTGAACTTGAAGCTTGTTGAGGTGCATGGGGCCTTCCACAGCTGTTATCAGATCTAGAGTTTTAATACATATGTGCTAAGTAAATTTACCACAACCTGCCATTTAGTGGGTGCAAAGTAGTAATACGTATTCTGGCCTGTGAGGGAAGTAGAAGAGGGCCTGGTAGAAAAAGGTGAGGGCCTAGCAATATATGTGCTCTCACTTATAAATTTTGTTCACTGGGGCAACACAGAAAAGAATGTGAAGGTTTTTGCCTGCATTCCCCTAAAAATTACTAGTGTAGCGTAATATTGTCGTGAGCCAGTATAGATTGCTCAGATGGGATTTCCTGTGGATGGATATAAATATCACTAACTCGGAACTGTGGCATTGATATGCGATATTTTGAACAAAGATTGGGTCTGTTTTGTTATGAAGTAAAACTCTATTAACTGTGTCACATACAGATTTTTTCCACTTTTGCTAATATACCCACTCTTCTTTCGATTTCTCAGGGGAAACTGCTTTTCCAAGTGCTCCCTAGCCCCAGCTTTGTCCTAAAGTGTTGCTGCCCTCCAGATGTGCATCTCTCACAGGCACAAGGCTCACTGACTGGGGTAAGACCGTGTCTTGTGATCTTTTGAACTCTGTTTTATTAGATACCTGATATATATTTTCTCTGAAAAAATCCTCCCTCCTGCTTCTCGGATAATACCTTGAGTTCCAGAGATCAATACAGAGCAGGACACAAATTGAGATAATCACATATATAAGTGATACAACTTTTTGAATATGTGTTTCTAATTATATAAACTTTTGACATATTTTTGGTAAATACTTCTTTAGCTCTCTGAAGAAAAGTTCATTATTATAGTGGGTTTCATAAGAAACAGGGAATTTCTTTTTCAGCCATTAAAAGAAGTGATACATCAGACCTAATCAGAATTAAAATGACGTCAATGTTGTTTACTGGAGTCTAGTTTCTTATTTATATCCACTCACTAAAGGAACACAAATGATTTGCAAGCATTTCACTTCAATGTTCCACTCCTTATGTCAGTCACAGAATAGAAAACTTTGCATCTTCTGCTTCCAAAGGTCTGGTGTCTGCCCTGGGCCAGCTGACATACACTGTTAACCCAAGCATGCATAGGTATAAAGCAACTGATCACAAGAGCTACATCTATTGATGGAACAGAGTCTGCTCTCCAACAGATTGACAATTGATTGGCCTATTATAAAACTGAAGACTCTGAAAGAAACTTCCCATCATCTTTCCATGTCCTTGTACTTTGACATTAGTAAGAATTTAATGCATCTTTTAATACTGCAAAATAAGAATTATGTTCATTTAATTTTCCACAAATAAATTTGTATCAAGTAGAACTATACTTATACTTCTGTGTCCTGCCAGCATTTGTGATGGTTCTCTGGTGATGAAGGTGCTATTTACAGCAAAATTTAGGTCCTTGCTTTAGTAAGATTTATTCTGTATTTCTATTTGTAATGAATGTTCTGGCTGCTGAAGCATTTTATGGAAGTGCACATATTTCATATAAGTAGTTGTATGCTGTAATAAAGAAATCACTCTTCATGCTTGTTGGATGTATAAAGATATGCAACGAATATCGGTCTACAAAAGCATAGTAAATACATGTTATTGAGTCAGCTGCCTGCATTTGGAAGAGAAGCCTTTTGTAAGGAAAAGAAAATCCTCTCCCATTGTTCTGTGGTCTATAGGCTGCACGATGGCTTTGTGGAGTGTTTTGAAATACATAATAAAATCTGTTTTCCAGTTTCACTGAGACACCAGTTCTCCATCTTAGTCATTGATTGAACTGTAAAGTTTGTAAAGTTTAGGGATATTGAAAAATTTGCTTGGACTGATTAACTTGTTTCCCTACAAATGAAACACAGGTTTTCCTTGAGCTTAATTAACAACAGTTGCAGATGTAAGGTCGTGGTTTTACTCTGAAGTTTGATATTTGAAGAAAATAAGTGAAAGGATATCTTCTGCTGGTAATACATAATCAGTACATCAGGCTGCAATAGCACCAACATCCTTCTTATTTCCTTTGAGATTAATTACTGTGGCTCTTGCCTGAAGTTGTTTCAGATTTGTATGGAGGAAAGTGATTTGGAGGAAGGTTCCGC
The DNA here is from genome assembly GCF_963921805.1 of Phalacrocorax carbo. Classification (NCBI taxonomy): domain Eukaryota; kingdom Metazoa; phylum Chordata; class Aves; order Suliformes; family Phalacrocoracidae; genus Phalacrocorax; species Phalacrocorax carbo. The sequence goes on from NC_087548.1 coordinate 63,074,084, forward strand.
CCTGCTGGCATAGGCCATGGTGCTTCCCTCTGTTTAGCAGTAGTACAGCAACAACAGTCCTTGCTGCCCCTTGCTGCACCTATTCTAATGTGAATTTTACTCTCAGAGATGCTGTTTTGCATGACTGAAATCTTTAGGCTTACACTGGAAAATAAACAGGATTTAGCAAAATTCAGGAGTTACGGGAAGAACCAGAGGTGTTTGAACAAAGGAAAGTCTTGAAGTATGACTTATTTTTAAGTGGGAAAAATACTTTGTTACTGCTCTGGTGTAAAACTGAACATAAAATGACATGAAGGATGGTTGCATGGGCAGCAATCAAGTGTTCTTCATTCAGTGGCAGGGCAAGCGAGACCTTTTGCTTGTAGTTGTACAGTTGCTTTGTTATTCACTGATACTTATTTTTTGTATATTGCTACAAAAAGAACATTTTATATGTTCTTTTCTGAATAGTTTTCTGAAAGTGAAGTTAATTAGAAATTTTGTTTCTCTTATCAAAATGGACTTGTATTCACCATGTGGGCAGTCAGGCAGAAGCATTGTCTGAAGAAATCTGTTTTGTTTGCTCCAGGCATATATGTCTAGAATTTGAATAGTTATTTTGTAAAGCATGTGTGCATTTCAAAAAGATCTTACAGGCCTCTCATGATCTAGAAGCAACTGTCACAGTCTTACCTCAGGGCAGAAACTGTAGCAAAAAGGTCAGTGGTCACTGATGCTTCTTATAGGGCAACTAGAAGAAGATAAACACAAGAACAGTCATTGAAATTGTACTGAAGTAAATGCATAGTTTATCTGTAGTATAAAAGACAGAAGCACAGCTATCAAAATTTCAGATGTTTTGTATGGCAGTGTCAACAAGAAACAGAACTGGTCCAATGATAAATGGAAATTAAACTAATATAATTTGACGCAGTGCTGGTAAGTGATGCATTAGGGGAAAATGGCTCACTAAGTACATTAAAAGCTAAGTGATAAAACCATCTTGTTATTCTTCTGCTCATTTATAAAAACAATGTAAATGAGTGGTTTATAAATAATGCTTTATATTCTTGTCATGTCATAAGGTATCACACAGCACACAAAAAACCATGTTTAATTAAATTTTGAAAGTTAAAAGCTTGCTTCATTTTAAAGTATATTTTTAATGGCAACAAAGTGTGAGGGCAAAAATATAAAAATACATCAATAATTGCCATAGAATGGTGCTCAACAGAGCAGAGCTATTGCTGTAAATTAGACATATTTTACAAGCGCAGAAAATATTTTTTAATTTCACAAAACATAGTGCAAACAGCAGTTGGTTCAGTTTCTCTTTTGCTCACCAAGATGGTCCACAGCTTTGATAACACAGGCTTGGACAGGAGGTAGAAGAGGAAGCAGACTTGCTAATTTGCTGGTGCTTTCATTGCAGTTAGTTAAATCTTCTGAGCTTGGTCCATTTGCTAGATTTTTTTTTTTTTTTGTGCATCTGTATGTGCATCTCTGATATAGCAAACTTTCATGTCAAAATTCCATTTAGCATAGACGAATTTTTCCCAAATGAACATAGCACATGGAATGTGAACAGCTGAAGGCTGCACATACAAACAGTTTTATGCACAGTCTGACACTGACTTGCAGTAAGTCTTGCAGTGGGCGACAGAATATAAACTCATGTTCAGTTCATATATATACATATATATAAAAACTTATATATATGTATATACAAACTCATGTTTATATTCTTGAATATAAACCTTATTTATACTCAAGCCAACTCTGCCTATATTCAAGCCAAGTCAAGAGAAATTTAATTTTAGATTTCTCTACAAATTCAAAGCCAATGCCAGTTTTGATACAGATTTCCTAAAATTTAGAAACTCATAGAAATGTATCACAGTTCACTTTTTAGTTATATCTGACTAATCTGTGCTCTTGCAGCCAAAATCGAAGAAATTGATGATTAACATTTTCTAATTTGAAGGAGAGATCTGAGGTTTGATTAGCTTAACTTTTTTTTGAGGTATTTCATTAATAGCTAAAATTCATTGGAAAATGCAACAGTGCAAACACTGGATGAAACATATGAGAAAACTGTTGTTAACATTGCTAATAATTTGCAAGAAAGTATGTGCCCCAGTCCTACAAAATAACAGTATTGTCATGAACTTGTACCTTAAATGTCTTTCATTCCTCAGAGATGGAAATCTAGCGAAGGGCATGTTGAATCCTAAATCTTGTTAATTTTCCAGAAGCTTTCCAGAAATATTGAAATGCTGGTCTCATAATTCCTAGTAATTTTTTACAATTTTAACACACTGGAATACTGTGATAACAGAAATTAATTACAGGAAAGGTAGACAAGAATATGTAACCTGCTGTCTTTCATTCAAAATATGCAAGAGTCAAGGGAAGGATGCATAGTGCTGCTTGAGTTAACTTCACAGATGGCCTTGTACATGGAAGTTATGTGCAGCAGATAGGATAGGAAATTATTTGTGATCTGGTTTTAAAAATTACCAGATTGTTTCCTTTAGCATCAACCCTTATTCTTCACTAAAGTTAAAATTCTTCAAAAAGCACCCTCAGGAGTTCATGCGCAGTAATGTGTATAGAGGTGCCATCTACATAGTTCATAAGGGGCTGCAATATCTCCTTCCTTATGCTTTCCAAAAATGGATGTTGTTTCAGCATCGTTTTTGGGCTCCTACACAGTCAAGACCAGTTAACAGCAGTGAATGAAGGTTGCTTGCATTTACAGTCCTAAGACTGTAAATTCACAGTCTGGGGCTCGTAGGGGTGACAGGCATTAAAATGGAAATTATTATTTTTTATGACTGAGAATGTTTTGTTATGAAAATATAGTGTCGTAACTAGCTTGCAGCTGTCCAGATTCTTAGAGTGAACCTGTCTGTCAGTAAGGTACTTAGAAATAATATCAGACAGTATATTAATTTACATCTTCAGCCTTCACTATTTCTCTTTACAGGTTAAAATTTAGAAGACTTATAAGTGAAAAAAAGGGGGAAGAAGAAAGGGATGTTGATAGTCTAGAACAAGACAAATGAAAACAGCATAAGCAACCTCTCAAAGGTTTGTTTGATGTCTTACTAATTATGCCAGGATCTTCTGATCAGAGTTCTTTAATACCCACTGAATTAATTATTATTTAGATTTCAGTAGCACAGGAGAAGTATAGATGCTGTATCTTGGGTTCAGGGTGTTCAGGACCCTTTGTGCAGAGAAAATGACACAGAATCACAGGATTTGGCCCATGTTTATATTGTGAATTCCATGTGTATTTTATTTTAGCAATGAAAGTAGTAAGCTTAAATGTTCAGCTGTGCAGAGTGTGCATATGGTTGTGAGCTACTGAGTTTTTTCCGTTCTATTTTTGTTCTAAGCAGATCAGTACATTTCTATTTATTTCTGTTTTAGAAGTCACCAATTAATTTGAATACTTTTTTTGGATGATGACCCATTTGGTCGGTTTGCTTGTGAAGCAGGAACAGAAAATTGGAATTACTTTTATCAGCCAGTTCAGTTCTTTGTCCTTGATTTGCAGCAATAGATGTGAATCAGTCATGCAGCATCTTCTGCAAGGTTATTGATATGCTGCAGCTGCAAAACTCCTTGAGGCAAATGTATGGAGATGGAGTTGAAAAGACCAAAGGATGAAGTCATCATGAGAGAAGAGATGTGGGAAATGAATGCTGGTCAGAGTGAAAACCTACATTAAGATATAGTACTCCAACAGCAGGGCAAAATAAATCTAAGATCTTGAACACCATTTGTGGATTAAATATTGGGAATAATACATTAGAAACATAAATGAGGCTTTGGATGGTACAGTTGTGTGCATACCTAATTCTGCATGCATTGAAGTGAATATGCCCAGTGCAAAGCCTGATACAGTCTGCCTCAGAGCTGTCTGAGACAGGACAGTGCCTGCAAAAACCCATCTGGTGTGCAGTTCCTTTCTTGTATCCACCTTGTGCTCTGGGCACATAAGACATCTCCTGACACCTTTTACAGGAGACCTGTCTGGAAATTTTAGATTTCTCAGGGAGTTGTGGGTATAGGTAATTACCTGAGTGTTTTGGGGGATTGTAGGCTGTGCTGCTGTCTGTGATGGTGTGGCAGGTGCTGTGGACCTGCCTATACCACTTGTCTGCATGATCGTCAATGGGGCCAGGTAGGTGGAGCAGAGTTCTGACTTTCGCTCCCAAGAAGGGACCATGGTATGGATGGTCCTGTTCAGACACAGAAGGGGCAGCAACGCCTAGCAACACTGTTCTGTTTTGTGGCCTAGGACCCATTTACAACCTGCTTTTTCATTTCATACGTACGAGGGATTTTTTAAAAATATAATTCTATTAACATATTATGTAAAGGTAATGCATTTGTATGTATGTTTCAATATTGGATGCTTGGCTTGTAAACATGCTGCAAGGTGGAAGAGCAAATATGATTCATGGTGCAGATAATATAGCTTAATGCAACTCTGGATGGAAAGTCAGAGCCAAATGGCCTTCAGCCATAATGATGGTACCAGAACTTCACTGCTATTCTAATTGCAACATGGCATTGCTGCTCACTGAAATTCTACTCTATCGGTCACGTTTTGTATCTTCTAAAAATAAGCAGCCCTCAGAATCAATTAGCAGAGTAGAATCTATTAAAATCATTTGAACAAGGAAAGTCAATGGCAGCAGAAAACAAATACAAATTCTAATCTACAAAATACTGTTATGTCAAATATCTGTCAGTTAGAATGAATATAGGGACTATATGCTTTGTTGAGACAAAACACAGACAAGGGAATAAAGTCTATTTCTTATTATAAAACTTCTTAAAGACTGACAAGAAAATTGCTTAAAAAAGAACGGATGCTGGTCATTAATAGTCCATTTCATATAAACCTCAGGATCTTAAATAAGACATATGAGGTACTTGATTAGTATAAATATATATTTTACAGACTTCCTGAGCTATCGTTATAACAATGATGTGATTCTTTATTAAATTTTGTAATGTGATTCAGCTTCTCCTACCCTCTATTCAATTGTGTATATACAATACAATATCTCCTGAAGGTTCTAGACAAATGACTGAGAATTATTCTTTAGTTTATATTTACAGAGTGCCCAAAGCTTGTAAGGCAGAACTTTTGAGCTTCTGCATTTCGAGTTTAGCCATTGCTCATCTTTCAGCTTGCTAGGAAATGGCTAGTGGGACTAGTTCTGAGTCCCACTGAGAACCAGGGAACCTAAATATTACTGCTAACGTTGTATATTGTTGAGATATCAAGCCAAGGTTATAAATGTTAAGAAAATATACTGAGAAGGAATACTGGCTGTGTTATAAAATCAAACCAAGAAGTGATGTGTAAGTCATGCTTGGTTAAATCATCCAGGGACTTGTTAACACCAGGAAACTGACTGATGAAGTATATCAGATGAAATGATATTCAGGGTAGTTCCTAACAAGGATATTAATTCCTGGCTGTGCAGTTTTTCAGTTTTAGTAGGGCTCACATACAGATGTTTTGTCTGAATATTATCATCTCACTAGTTACCCCAGAATGGCTATGCCAATAATTTTTCCTGTGCTGACAAATTCTTTAGGGCTGATGACTTTCACAGCTACTTCCAGCTCATAAGAGTGCTAGTTCTACCAGTCTATAAGTCTAAGGCATTACAGCAAAAGAATGTCTGTTTTTCAGTCCCCTTTTCCCACAATAGACCCTTTTTTGTCTCTTCAAGCACCTGTTTTTTCATAAATCATAACTCTTGAGTCAGCTGTTGTCTTTTCCATATTTTTCCCCTCAAATACAGTACTAGTAACTCAAAGACTCTCCAGAGGAGAGAAGCAGCTGAAGAGAAGGCATATTCACTTGCGTGAGTCGCAAGGGCATGTCTCTTTGGAGTATTTAAGTGGTTGCAAATCAAACTTATCTATCACTTTCAATGGGGTGATTTTTGTGAATTCAAAGAAACTTTAAAGAAGCCTGTATGGGTATGACAAGGCCATTGAGAAGACCACAAGAAAGAGCAGAACACTCAATCCAAAACTCTCCTGACACTAGTGCTTATGAATGTTCTTCAACTTGCAGGTCACCAAAATATTTTCAATGAACTGCAAATCCTTCATATAGCAAACTCACATCTGTGAATAATCATCTTGATTCTCATGGCTTTCTTCTATACACCCTCCAAAAGTAGTCTTAGTGATTTTCTCTCCCTGACTGTTGTGTCAGAGCTGAATGTATCAGCAGCTTCTTCCTGCTACTGGAGGTTCATCTACCTGTGAAGGAACCCAGTTCTGACAGGGCAACTGTACAGTTGTGAGGAGCCCTGGGCAGGGATCTCACCTTCTGTTCTCTTGGGGTCTGCTTTTGAGCTGAGCTCTCACCCTTGGTCTGTGCCTGAGCTATGATGCAGGGATGCTGTGTGTAATCCCATACTGCCTTGACTATGACTTTCTGACTTGGATCCATGTAATGACCTTGGACCTGCTTCATCACCAGGGTTGGTGTGGCAGACACAGGTTCCTTGGCCACCTGGTTCACTCTCCCAGCAGCACATTGCCCTCCTCATTCAGATGTGGTGGACCTGTGCCCTTGTCAGTGGGTTGCTGCCTCTGCCATCCTTGTGATGCTCAGTTCTGGTTCACCTTCCCTTGCAGAGCAGCCTGCCCTTGCTGCTTCCTGACATGTGCGTAGAAAACTGCCAACAACAGCAAATTAGTCTAAAGCAGTGAACATCATCTAGGAGAAGCAGAAGCGCTTATTAATGCATTCTGCCCAAGCATGCAGTCAGGAAAACCAAATGGGCAGGAGAATGAGATACGTTTTATTATTTTTCTGACAGTTCTCTGTTAGCACCTGGCAAGTAAAGCATGTGTATCTTGAAAGTTTTTTATTTAATTTCCAATATTTTCTGTCATGTAGAGTTTTTTTTTTTTGCCTCTGGAAAGACGATTTGGAGACCCAGCTATTATATAAAAAAATAAAGTGAACTTTTTGTCCTGGCTTTTCCTGTAAATATTAAGTTTTTCCCCAGCTGAAGCTTCTAGAAGGTAGAGAAGAAGCATTATACATGGAAAATGCAGACTGAAATGTCATTCTTCATTTGAATTTAATCTTTGACATTTCCCTTTGAAAGAGACTGTGCTTGGATATTAACACATGTTGGCAGAGGTCTGCAGTAATTAATATGTACAAGAGAAGTTGCTAACAAAACAAAAAAGGGAATAGCTTGCAAATATTAAGCTCAAAAGGGTCTTTGATGTAACCATTGATGACAACACCTGCTTACAGACAGGAAACGTGCATAAATAACATTGAAGTAACAAGGTGGGACTAGGTTTGTCTTAACTTCTTAATTCAAATGCTCTTAAAATGTAAGGAGACTTGAATTCTATCCATGCTAAATTTTGAGCTTAGTAATCAACACTGATGCCTACAGATATTAAGCCTAAGGCCAAAGGACACTTTTTTCCTAAGATTCTAGCGATTCCTTATATTCCAGAGTCTCTGCTGGAGGTTTGTCGAGATGGCACACTACATGCCAGGAGGGGCAGTCTGAAACCTCTGTTATAAAGCACTCCAACATGGCACATCGGTAGGGAAAATCTGGAGGGGGAAGGAAGGGCTTCTTGTTCATACATATATGCGTGACAGCTACACATACTAGAAATGCTCCTTTCTGAACAGCAGTGAAGTAGGTTTCAAAGTGTTCTCCCCACAGTGATCTCTTGCACAGATATTAAAGGTCTTAAATCCTTCCCAAAGTCTTCCCATGTTTGCCATTTTGTTTTCCAACTCAAATCATATGCACATACTTGCATATTCTTTGTACATCTGATGCAAAAAAAGATATTTTTGCACCTGAGTTCATCAACAGATGACAGTAGTTCCACTATAAACCTCCCATCTGACTCTCATCTTCTTTAGCAAAATTTGTTACGTAGGATGAGCTGAGATTTACCCTGTGGTTGTGATCCACATGATACCTGCAGTGAAACGGATGCTAGTGGAATGGCTGGGAATTAAATCTAGAAGCTTTTTTCTTATGCTTTTTAGATAAAATTAGTTATGAAGATATGCATTGGAGCTATCTGTGAGTAAAAGAGATGTCAGTTTTGGATTGGGACTGTAATGAGAGTCATGACAACAATTCTCCGATTGTCTGAATATATCATTAATTTAGAGACAAAGTCATTTTTGGCAGCTCCCAAATGATCTGAAAACAGATTGCTTTCTGACCTTCAAAAAATTATATAATACTAACAAAACGATGTATAATCTTTAATAAGTGGTCTTGTTATCAGAACTAATTTAAAAATCATTTCTATGACCTTTATCCAATTTGAAATTTGTAATTATTATGCATGCTTTAAGTTGATAAAGAGTCTGTATTTCTCTAGTTTAGGGCTGGTTTGTACTTGGCAAATTTCTCTAATGTACGCCTCCTTCCCCATGGAAATGCAAATATAATTAGCAAATTTATGTATGGATTAAAGTTCTACTGATCAGCTTACCCAGTCCAGTGAGAATAAAGCAAACAACATGTACAGGCTGAATAAGAAAACTCTTAGGTGCCCTGACTATTCTGAAATGGCTGATGCTGTTGGTGAGACTATCAGAAATATTTAGAAGATCTGCAATCTACCCTAGGTATGGTTACAATGAGAAAATATGAGTAGCAATGACCCCCTTAAAGAGAAGTCTGGATATTTGTGCGTTTAGAGCTCCTCCCAGCTCCACACAAAAGGTACATATCCAATCCTGAGCACCAAAGCACAGTCCTGAATGGCACTGAAAAGTTACAACTCAGTCCATCACCGTATGTAAGTAAGCAGGTTGGCTTATTGGTTTAGACTGATGACATGCTTAGAACCTTTACTCAACTGGCAGCAAAAGTCTTACTCAAAGCATGGAAATTGCTGTTACGAGGTGCTAGTAATTCAGTGAAACCTATGTTGTAACTCTGGGAGTCAGTAAAAGGGGCTTGGAAAGTGGTGGTGGAAGAAGTATGGCTGCTCCTAGGTGAAATGGCTGACGCAATCTAGATGTTTTTCTTGGTTGTTGTTGTCACAGTGTTCAAGTACTGATGATAATTTCCATGGCATATAACTACAGTCATATGGAAGTATTTAATCTATTGGAAAGGTGTATTAATGTAATGCCTTAGACCCTCATTGAAAATTCATTTGTGTTTCCTGTTCTCCTACTGAGAAGCAGGTAGTGTAGGTAAGAGGTGTTTCCGTTTCCTTTCTTGGCTTCAATGTATACTGAAAGGTTTTATCAGGTGATAAATATTGGCTGATATTCACAGATGCTTTTCTTGCACTGTTGTCTGTCTTGAATACAGTTATTGGCTCAAGCATTGTGGGAAATTCAGTCTGATGTCACAGCATGTACTGGATACTTATTTTTTCAGTAAAAGTTATCTATGACCTCTTAATTTTTTTTTTCCTGAAAAATAATTTACCCATAATGCTGTTTCTCCACCAAAGCAATTCAGGATCTAATTTCTTTTGCCAGAGGTTATCTTTCACTTCAGTCAACCTTCAGCTGGGAAGAGAAAAGAAATAAGGACTTGACACCTGAAGAGATGCAGGTAGAAGCAGGCAGGGTTGCGGTGGAGTGATGCAGATAGCAAGGCCTGTCCTGGCTGCCCTAGCCTTTTAATAACCTTCTGGCCACTGTGATTTTGGTTTCATGCCCTTTTGCCGCTGGACTTAGCCTTTCCTCCACATGATATCCTGGGAGTTGTGTTCCCATCTCTCCAGGCTTCTTTTCTTGATTAACCTCTGAGCAGCAGGCAGTGCAAGTGGCACAGAATGTGTTTGTCAAATTAATGCAAAAAAATCTGGCCAGGCTGATGGCTTTCTTGGCACAGTGCCTCATGGTAGCTGTACCTCAGCAGGGAGGATGGCTGGGCTTTAAAATGGCTGAGTTTGCTGGTCTGTTCTCTCTACCACTGCTGTGCTGGTGGGGTTGAGCTGATAGTCTGTGTAGGAGTCAGGAATTTTCAGAGTCCTACTCTCTCCCATCTCTTTACACACTCTTATTGCACCCTGACAGTTTCTTTCAGAATAAATTATCTGTCACTGTGTCTTTCTTGCACTTTTTATTTCCTTCCAGTAAAGTTCAGAGACAAGGATCTGTCTACAAATGTTCTCTCTTTGCTTTTGTCATCCTCTTAACTGCAGTGCAAAGCAGTTGTGCCTAGGGAAAGGCCACTGGTGGGACTCAAATCCTGTAGCCCCCTCTTGCTCCATAGGCCAGATAGGTGATGGAGAAACTGCACTAAGAAACACCTGGTACACTACTGCCCTGGCAAGGTTTTCCTGGCACTGCTCTGTCTAGTTTTAGGTACAGTGCTTAAAGAAAGGCATTGATAGGTTGGGGAGGGCACAGAAAGAGGAGGTCCAGGCCAGGAGAGAACATTGGGGATGGTCATTTCTCTGTCAAACATGAACTATGAGGAACAGTTAAATGAAGTTCAGGAGTGGGGTAGGCACGGTCTTTCCATATGTACAGACAGCTGCAAAAACAATGCTTATCTATTCTCCCTGCTGAGACAAGATGTAATGGGAAGAAATCTGTGGCAAGGACCATTCAGATTAGGTGGTAAGAAAAAATTCCTGGTGACAAAATGAGGAAGAGCTAGATAGATTGGTGAGGTTGGCCAGAGTCTCTGTTTTTGGGAACCTAGTAAGAACAGATGAACAAATGCCTGCAGAGACAGACACAGTAAGAGTCTTGAGCAGAGCAATGGAGGGGCTTGAGGAGGTCACCCTGACCTGGCCCATGCTTTTCTGATATGGCTCAGCAGAAAGCGACATGACAGGAAGATTGGGACTATAGCTCCTTTTCACAAAATACTGGCTAGAAGCAGAGTGGACAAATGGTAGCCACATTTGGTATTAGTCATGGGCTATGAAGGCATATGCTCGTGTTTTACATCTGCAGTTGTGCACATAGAAATTCCTATTTTCCATGTATTTTTGAATTTGAAAGAGAGCATCTGAGACGAACTTTCTCTCTAACCCAAACTAGGGCACATGTTGGGGATACTGAAGACCTCCCATCCTGAGCCACCTTGCAAATGGAGTACATACTGACACAGAGGAACTGCTTTAAAAGGCAGTGTCAAGAGTTACCTAACCCAGAACAAGTCTAGTGGTGAAAATATTCCCTCCTCCAGGCATCAGGTGGATGACAGAGCAGTCAGTTGAATGAACATGAAGAAAAATTGTGGGTAAGTGTTGTAACTAATCAGCAATTACTTCTGATCTAATTTATTCACTTTTCCTGTTGTTCTTTCACATTTGTTTCCGATTTTCATTTTTTTTCCCCCGAAAAACAATGACATCTTGCTGATGCAGAATGGGAAATGTTTTAAGTTTTCTGGGACAAGAAAACAGCTTTCCTGTTCATATGCTGCCACCGTTTATAGCCTGTATATGGAGTGTTTTTTCATTTGTGTCCATGCTTCCATGCTGTCTTTTTTTCCTAGTTTTTATTTTTTTTTAATTGCTAACCTTGGTACACTTCAACTTCGAAGACATGCAGTGGACAGAAATATTGCAACACATTTGGCTTTGCTACATCACTACAGGTTTGTGAGTACTCTTTTTAGAACAGCATTTATCAGCTGTTGTCTTTCTTCAAAAATACCTCCGATAACAAATCCACTTAAAACCAAAAGTGAAACAACAGAGGAAACAGCTGGGGGTAATGAGCTCCAGAAAAAATACCAGAGTAGCATGCAACAAACAGCAGGACATAAATAGGGTTACACTTACAACAGAATACGATTGCCATTCTGGATTAAATGAATAATTCATCCAATCTAGTACTGGTTTTGATAGCAGTTACTATCAGTGTTTCAGGGAAAACTGCCAGAAATTATTCAATTCACAGTTACTGAAACAACAATTTGTCTGAAAAATAGGGGTTCAAATCTGCTCCATTTTCTTTGAAAATGAACCCTATGGATATTCTCATTAGCTACATTGTAAAGACTTTCGGAGTCTCACCAAGTGTTGGTTTTTGCTGTCTTGTGGCCTGTAGTCCTAAACTTCAACTAAGTTGTAGGAAAAAGATTATTTTTATCTGGTTTGTAATATACTTGATTTTGTCTTGTCCCAGTCATTCATTGCTTTTACACCCGTTCTTGTTTTTTTTTCTCTAATTAAACTGTCCCAATTTATTCGAGTATATTCTTTGTGTCTTTGCCTCCAGTTGTGCCTTCTGTGATCTGTGACTTAACTGTGCTTTCCTGTGTCTTTAAGTCTCCTTTTGGAGAAGTGTTGCTAGATTTGGACAGTCACAATAAATCTCTTTATATCAAACTTTACAGGGTAATATTTTCAGTATTTTAGATTTCTTTGTTTATTTGAATGTTTTATTTGCTTGTTTTAATTTCTTTTCGTCACTGAACAGAGATTTTTTTTCATTCATTTATCAATAAACCTTCACTGTTTTCCCTCATAGGTTAATTTAGAACACAGCAGTATGTATAGAACTAATTTTTTCCTGTGTTATTTTTGTCTGAAATAAATTTCTTTCTGCATTGAGATATTTGCTTTCCTGGTTTTATTACATTCATAAATGTTTTCTCAAAATTGCCTCTAACCCTAAATAAGATTTTTTAACAGACAATGTTATCCTATCCCTGGCCATGCCCTACTGTTTTGTTCTATCATTCCCAGCAATTGTCCCACTAAGGCTAGCAGGGCTGGAGGACCACCTCTTGTCGAAAACCATGCTGCCACCTCCAGAATACCCCAGGTGCAATCTGGCCACTGCCAAGACCATCCCCAATGTTCCTGCTACATGCCCTTCTTCTCCCCTATGTTTTCCCTAGCACTGGGACACATCTTCACCCTGTGGCCTCACTTAATGCCTAGTACTTAGAACTCTCACTGCCTAGCAGCGTGCCCCATAGATGTGCCATGTGAGCATTTTCTGATGAACTCTGAGATTACCAAAGTTCAGTAATGTTGTGGGTGAAAGAGCAGGGACTTCTTCAGTGCCAGAAATCCCTTGGGTTGCCTGGCCTCTGATGTCTCGCCCTTTTTTTGGAGCTAACAAGGGCTGGGTGCTCCTCAGCAAGGTGCTGTTACTCCCAGGTCTGTTGTAGATACTGCTGACCCTTTCCCAGGAACTGATTGTTGCATGCTGTGAAGGCAGTATGCTCTCCACTGTTTAGGTTAATGCTGGACAGACCATGGGAGTTGGTGAGGTTTTCTAGTAGAAAATCATCTGTCTCTTGCTCTTCACGAGTTCTTTAATAATTTTCTAATCTTGCTAAATTCCAGCCTCTGGTGACTGAGAAATGTTTGCGAACACGCTGTTTGCTGCTGAGGCAGTGCAGGCTTGACTCCTGCAACAGGAATGACTGTGGGGACAGGATGCAATTGCAATCCAGGTCCCTCTCCTCTTCACTGGGATTGGTGGATGGAGGCAGATGCTTATCAAAATATCCATTACAACAACAACAACAAAAAGGCTTTTAGTCTACGTGTGGTTCTAGCTAATGAGGAACTACATGCTTGTATCTTTTCCCTTGGTAATGTAAAGTTGATTTACTTTCCCAATTAATGCACAGGTTTTGGATTAAAAGCAGGGTACTCTGTGCATGCCGCCTGCCAAGTACTTAAAATCCTAATTAGCGAGGCCTCTTAGGACTTGGTTCTTTTCTACTTGTGCTGCCATTATTCTTCTAAAATCTGTAGTGTAGTCAAGAATAGCCTGTGCTCTCTGCTCAGGACGTCCAAGAACACTTTGTTTGTGATGCAAGATATGTTTTAACACTTTCACTTTGGGCATTTATTCCTCTTTTTGGACTTCATGATAGCCCTTTTTCTTCGTTTTGGCTTGGATAGAGTTAATTTTCTTCACTGTAGATGGAATAGTGTTGTTGGTATGAGGATAGTGTTTCTAACACACTGATGTTTCTGTTGTTCCTAAGTAGTGCTTACACCAGTCAAGGACTTTCAGCTTCCCATGCTCTGCCAGGGGCACAGGAAGTTAGAAGGGGAGGGTGCACAGCCAGGACAGCTGGCCCAATGTGACCAAAGGGATATTCCATGCCATATGACTTCGTGCTCAGCATATAAAGCTGGAGAAAGAAGAAGGAAGGGGGGAATGTTTGGAGTGATATTGTTTGTCTTCCCAAGTAACCATTATGTGTGATGGAGCCCTGCTTTTCTGGAGATGGCTGAACACCTGCCTGCCGATGGGAAGGAGTGAATGAATTCTGTGTTCAGCTTTGCTCACATGCACAACTTCTGTTTTATCTATTAAAGACAATTAACCTATTAAAGACTATTGTCTTTACCTCAATGGATGAGTTTTCTTAGTTCTACTCTTCTCATTCTCTTCCCCACCCCACTGGAGGGGAGTGAGAGAGTGACTGTGTGGTGCTTAGTTACTGTCTGAGGTTAAACCATAACAACTTTTCAGCTTATCCAGTCTGATGCAGTACTTGTCTGTGATCTATGTATTCCTTACATGGTTCACCCAACACTGAACTTGCCTAGCTATATTTCAGGTGTTTTTGCCAAAACTGTACCTCTGTGTATGCTCTTACCCCAAGCGGAGAAGAACATGGAGTTACTTTTTGCACAGCTGTCACTAGTTACTGGTGTAGTGTGTTCTTTGCTAAGAAAGAGATGCTGATTTGGGGGTGGGGAGGAAAAAGCATTTTGAATGACACCTCAAAGGAAATTAGTTCCATGTAGCATGGTGATGATTTGGGCTACGCATTAGGAAGTTTTGTCTTATATTCTGGGGCATCTTGGAATGCACATTATGCACACTACTGGTTTGGAGGGTACTGGGAGGCACTGGGGTGCCTTCCTGGGTTTCATTCCTCAGGGGCGGCCAGGGTTCACTGGAAGGCAATCCAGTGGTTTGACAGTGTGGACAAACAGGGACTTTGGCAAGGAGCAGGACAAATTAGTTGTTTCTCAAAGCACTGGTGTGACAGGACCTTGAACCTATAGCCATAATCCAATCCCTACCATGGTATGGGTAAATGAATAAATAAATCAACCTCATCAGACAAATCCAAACCAATATTCTCCTTTCAGGCAGTAAATCAGCATTCATACAGGCTGTTGGCAATTCCTAACAGAGTATGAGAGGGGATACATTGTACCATAATTATTTTGTCAGTAAAGGAAACCTAACTATATTGATGAATGGGTTGAGAAGAACACTAATTTGATTCTCAACACAGTCCATCATCTACTCCTATCATTAAGCTAATTTAATGTGTACTATTTATGCAACCTTTTCAGCTTCTTTCCTTGTTAAACATAATTGATTGGCCAGAATGAAGTGATATCTTTGTACTGCGTTTTGTAGAAACATAAAGTATTTCTGCCAAGGTGATCTGTTTTTATTTACTTTTTGGGAAAGAAAAAAGTTAACTTTTAAAGACATGGAAGTTTGTATTGTAACAATTTGGCAAGACTTAAGACTACCATTTTTTAATTTCAACCTTATTCTATCAGAAAATATTTGCTGCTGAACATTAAAAGGAAAGAAGCGATCAACATCATGGGTTAACTGAAAAGAATATTTTGCTACAGCACTACACCATCTCTAAAAGTGTCACCTCTGCAACAGGAGAAAAAAAATTTCTCATTTCAGTTTATTTAGCCACTAATGAAAATTTCTACTAACTCTTCTGTTATAAATTGCAGTGACTAAGAATAAAAGGTTTAGAATAGAAACCATAAGTTAAACAGTTTCTTTTTACACTTTTATTAACACAAAGATATTCCTGAATTAAGCAAAGAAAGACATTTAGTAAAAACAGGCTGACAACCAAAATGCAAGACACAAGCTCATAATAAAGCAACTTCTTTAAATGTAAAAAAAAATGTAATCATAGAATGCTTTGGGTTGGAAGGGACATTTAGAGGTCAGCCAGCCCAACCCCCCTGCAGTGAGCAGGGACATCTTCAACTAGATCAGGTTGCTTGGAGCCCCATCCAGCCTGATCTTGAATGTTTCCAGGCATGGGGCATCTACCAATTCTCTGGGCAACCTGGGCCAGTGTTTCACCACACTCATAGTAAAAATTTTCCTCCTTATATCCAGCCTAAATCAACCCTCCTTTAGTTTAAAACCATTACCGCCTGTCCTGTCAAAACAGGCCTTGCTAAAGAGGTTGCCCCCATCTTTTCTACAGTCCCCCTTTAAGTACAGAAAGGCCGCAATAAGGTCTTCCCACAGCCTTCTTGTCTCCAGCTGAACAACCCCAACTCTCAAAATAAGCCCAAAGCCAAATGCAAAGCAGCAAAGGTGAAAAGGAAACAAAGAGAAATAAATGCAATGGAGAAATATACCTCTCATGAAGACTAAGTGAAAGTTAAAAATACCACAACATAGTAACAGAAAATGACATAAAATCAGGTTAGCTTGCCTAAAGGCAGGTTAACAGCCATTAATATTAGCAAAGTTTGAGACTTCAGCAGCCCTCTGCCTAATTCCTACAATCCACTGATAAAATGTTTCACAAACTCTACGCTTCTAGAATGGAAAGGTATCAGTAAGGGTTTGAGACAAAGGAGAAAGGGTCAGATTTTGAGCCACACTACTGCTGTTTCTTGTTTCCAGGAATTCCCTATAAAAACCCCTGGTATTTAGCACCCTGACAGCTGTGGTGTTCCCCTTGTCCTTGCGCAGCTGCTGCAGCTAGTGAAGCTAGAGGAAAGCAGATCAGCAGCCCCATGGGGTGTCAGGGGAGGCAGGTGGTTTGAGGATCCACATATGAGCCAAAGTAGGCTTGCAGCTGAGCAACATGGGATCAGGGGAGACAATCTTTCCCTTGCACTCATGGGGAAAGTGTGGAGCTTGTCTGTTGAAATTTGCCGAGTAGAAAGTGAAAAATAGTAGTTTATCAGCTTGGTATCTTCTGTATAGGTGTTCTACATGTCTGTGTATTTATACATAGGTGATGATGAGGGGTTTTTTTTTTCAGGATTTAGTATGCTTTTTAATATTTAATGGTGGTGGTAACCTAAATGATTAATGAGTCCATTATTAAATCAGATATCTATATTATCTATCAACAGTAAAATACCAACCATCAATGAAAGCTGCAACCCTGCAGCATTTCCTTTTTCTGCTCATTAAAGGCAAGGGAAAGTATGCTCACTAACTGTGGAGGATATATTCTTTCTTTCACTAGTTAGTGAAGAAATTAATAAATTTAATTACAATGGTGACATAACATTTAATCTTTTAAGGAGGAGCAACTAGAAAAGTATTGGCTGGTCAACCTAACTCTGAGTCTTAGAAAGATCTAATTAAAAAGTTAATTCATTTTTGTAAGCACCTGGAGTGTAAATAATGTGATAAATATATTCAATTAGCCAGTCTAAAAGGTCAACAACCCCACCCCCCCCACTCCCCACCCCCCCCAAAAAAAAAGCCGGCATGAATATTTTTAAGATCTGATAGTCAGGTTAATGTGATTTTCTTCTTTGTCAAAGCAGCTGGCTTACTGATGAAGCAGGTAAAGCAAGATGTGACTTGTCCTGTCTTCATAGCAAGTCTGAGAGTACTCTGTGAGGCAGTCTTTACAGTAATATAATGAAATTTTTCTAAATGTCATGGGTTAGAAGCCAGTTATCCCCTGAGTGATTGGCATGTTTTGGTATCAAACTGAAAAGGCTTGGGGTGCTTTTGGTGATCTCTCCCAGGCCTTGTTCAATTGGATGTTGCCATTAGTGATTTCAGTCACGGATCAGAGAATGGTCGTAAGACAGATAAGCATGCAAGTCAGTAATATTATGCCAGCCTTAGAAAAGCAAACATTCTTCTGTGGTACTTCCCTGGGGGTTTTATAAGGAAGGATGGGAAATAACAGTGCTGCTGTTTAGGGCTACCCAAGTTCAGCTGCAGGGTGTGCTCCTTTTTGAAGAAGCAAAAACACTACAGAGAGTCATGGGGAGAGCAGCAGGAAGAATATGTTTGAGCAATGTTGCCTGAGGCACAAAAGGTGTCATGCAGGAAACAGTGACAATTCCCTAAGTCCTCTGTGGGGAAGGACAAAAAGAAACTAATGCAGGCTGCAAGAAAGGACTTATAGCAGGAGCTGCTTTCTAACCATAGATGTTGACATAGATGGGCAGGTTAGACAAACTGCTTTCTGAAGCAGTCTGATTGTGTGGATTTTGCATAGAAAACCAGGTAGTTCTTTGAGCCATTTGTTCCTTTCACTGCCCGTTTCTTTCACTCTCTTTAGCAAGTTCCCTTTAGTGCAGTAGTTACTCCTGTGAGCCTACCACTTTTGTTTCAATTCTTTTGCCTTGCCTTCTGTGAATCGCTCACCGTATAAAATTAAGAAGAATTGTACTTAAACATTTTTAAATGTTTTGCCTAGTAAGAATTGTGACATCAAAAGCATTTACAAGAAATGCAATGCATTATCTGGCAATGTAATTTCAAGGGAGTTAATACATGTACTGTTTTCTGTTTAAAATAATTTGGGATTCTTTTTTAGGTATCTTGCTCACCAGATTTCTTATGTGGGGTATCCTCTGACTAATGTTTTTATACCATACTCCCTTCAGTCCTGTCAGAACTAGAGGTTCTGGACCAAAATACCAAGCTGTTCTTTGTCAATATTTTTACCTGGAGAATTACATATTCTTAATACCTACTCCATAGTGTATTTGCGTTGTAATATATAACTCTTTAGGCACCATCATAAGATATAAAACACATTATTAATTCCTTATTTGCACTTACAGCTTCCATGCCCACCTCTGATGTCCATCTTCCCTCAAAATTATGTCAACCTATTAATTCTTTAAGAGCAGCAGGACATCATCCTACTTGATAATAAAGATGTATGCTGAGATGTGAAGCTGAGCATGTTCTGAATGTCCAGTACTCTTTCAAAGGACAGTAATTGGGTGCAATTAAGAAAAAAGCAAAGCTACATGAAAATTTAGATGAGACTGATAATATCAGTGACTGATTCTCATACTGGAAAGGCTGTACCCACAGAGATGACACACGATTTGTTGTTCTAAAAATATATAGAAAAATGGCTGGAGTCAAGGAGAAATAACCTATGAATTACTGTGAAAATAAAACCTATGATCATTAGAAGTAAAAAACCCCTGTATGACCTAGAGAGTCTTTAAGCAGTATTCTGTTAACAGTTGCTTCCACCAGGAAGTTGACAGTTGTCTTATCTGAAAAGTAATAGCAGTCCACCTTGCACCACACTGACAGGATTTGATTTCATCCAAAGCACTTTAAAGTGAATGGGGACATTACAAAGTAGTGAAATACAGAACAGTCTTTATTGTGTACTTGGTAAGAAACTGATTTCTTTAAGAAAAGATGGTAATCTATTTTTCTCTTCCATCCTGCCTACTTTTTAGCCATAGCTAATTAAAGGAAGATTGTGTTTCTGCTTGATTAGTTGAATTTGGGATAAATGGCAGACACGTCTCTGGACCTCAAGCCAACATTTTCCTTTAGCTTTAAATAATTACTTACAGCCAGACTGTGCATAACTCACACTACCTACCCACTGAGGATTGTCACTGATTAAGCATCCCCACTAAAATCAGTGAGGATGCTTAACACAGGAAGGATGACAAAGAATGATAGGAACTATCCCTCACTAAATAGTTTTGATACTCAGGGTCACAGTGCCTTTCTAGTTGACCTTTCTCCAACAAAAAGGACAGACATGCAAGATTATCAAAAAGCAAGTTAAAGTTTTATCCAAAAGCAAGAGGAAAAGTTTTATAGTTAAATGATTTCTTCTCTTGTAAAACCAAAATAAGTAAAAAATCAGGATGTTTTGCGACACGTAAAATACAAGAGTAATTCTCAAATACAGAAACACGGAACATAGCAAAACTGTATGTAGAAACACCTATTTGTTGGAGATGGCTTAAAAAGCGAATAAACATCATCTCTTCAGACATGAAGACAGCTAGCTGTGCACTATTTTTGTATCCAGGTGTCCGTTGCACTGTGCAGAATAAAGAAAAGGGATCAAAGGGAAAACGGTACTCCAGGCTGTCAGTCATGCAAATGTTTCTGTAGCCAATCCCCTCCACTTCAATAAGCTTCTTTATTGTCAGATATCTCTCCTGTAAGCACAGAAGTTCCTTTCTGTTTTTATTTCCCAGTTCCTCTCAGCAGCAGAAGTTGACTGACTCTGAAAGAAGTTGTTTTATGTCTCACAAGACTTTATTAGTATTTCTTTTTAAACTTTAAACTTTGTGTGCTAATGATAATTTTCTTCCTCACCTGCTGCTTTATCTGTCTTAAGGGTGTGCAACTTGAAGTGACAGGATAGTGCCTCAGCTGGAAATGGGAAGTGAGTGAAATAAACCTGTAGGTCTTGCTCCTCTAGTACTCCCTCCCACAAGGAACTCTTGCAGTGACACAGGCAAACAGGAAGACTGTGAGTGGTAGAGGAGGTCACAGCCTATGGATGGTCACCACATCCTAGGAGCAAGAGCCCTTCAGGGACAGTCTTGCTGATCCCAACAGCTGAAAGACAACGTGTCAGAACAGGACCTCTCTGAGCTGATAGAGAGACACAACAGGTAAGCTGAGAAATTATTTTGTGCTTAGGGAAACACAGTTTGCCAGTTAGGTGCTTTTAACAGCTGGAATATTTTTTGAGGCAAAGACTTCAAAGAAGGGAGAACCAGATTGTATAATTCTTACTCATCTCTTTCTTTACCCTTTTAAGCAATCCATTTTTGTTTAAGCTTCTCTGATGTTCATTTAATTTGAACATGCTTTAAATGAGAATGTGTGTCTTTCCTTTTCCAAATTTGTGTTTCTGCTCCACATTGAGGTGAGAAGGGCTACCTAGATTGTGGGTGCTTTTCAATACAAGTCAAACAGCTGGTTTGGAGCTTTACTGGATCAATAGCATTTCTCAAACCTTACAAATGTATTGCTTAACTTTCAAATAATGGACAGAATGCATTTATAGTGTAGCTGTGCTTGGGGATAGTGTCACATCTGAATTCACAGTATAATTTGACGAAATACAAGTGGCAGATGGCGAACATTGTCCTTTATTTTGTATTCTCCTATACAACTTATGTTTTACTAAAAAAAGCAAAGGCAGGAACTTTGAAAGCTTTTCCCTGCCCCCCTGCCTTCAATTTCACTTGTGAAGAGCAAGAATGAAGCATCACCTGTTAGGAACTTTTATTAATAAAATAGAAACAGCAATATGTATTTTCTTGCTAGAGGTGTTTGGGCAATGAAAAATGTCTGTTTTTAATTCAAAACTAGATGAGATTGTCATCACTGTGTTACTTACAGAGCTCAGAGTCTACGCCTTTCCTTCCGCTTTTACTGTAAAATCTTTATCACTCTTGATCTTAGATCTCTTCCAGCTCATTAGCATGTCCTCCAACATTATCTCTTCTCTAATTCTTCACTATGCACTCTGTCTTGTAGATTCAGCACAATCTTATCATGACCAAACTTATTTTGATTCTGTTTCCACTTTTCTATAGCCTGTTCTAATTCATAGCTCTTACATATGGATATAAAATCAAATACTTTCTTTTGCCTGGGATTCAAACAAGATCAAAGCTTTAAGATTGTGTTTGTTAGTGTGCTGAGAATGCATCTTAAAATATTTAATTTGTAAGACTGATTACGTGTCCTGATTGCATGTCCCAGTATACATCCACGGAAATACATTAATGTCTTTTAATTTTTGTTGGCATAGGACAGTGCACAAAGCACAGCATCCTTCTATGATGCTAACCTGATCAAGAATATTGTTGGTAATAACCTTGCATTGCGACTGATTGTTATAGAAATATAACTCTGTAAAAAGTTAACAGGGCATTTTTATTTGGGGAAAGGAAAACTTGTGCAAAACTTCTCTTTCCAAGTGCTACTGCCACTGTAACACATCTTATTATTTCTGTAAACAGCCTTGAAACTGCTGAAATACAGACAGAGGTGCATGAAGCAAAAGTACCGAAATAGTTGGTCACTTTGGCTTTGTTTTGTAAATTCACAACTTTAGTCTATGCATATACTTTTTTACATTATCGTCTGCCATGGGGTAAGTTGCTATGTTGAAAAAACGTTCAAGCATTTGTACCCTAACAGTAGGGCACAATACACATGCTAAAACAAACAGATCCTGAAATTATGGGGCATTCAGAATAAATGTCTGACAAGTTGCTTAGCAGAATAACTGGCTTTGACTCTGCTTGCAGGAAAATGTAAAAAATGATAAGACAATTGATGTGGTCATTGACCATTTACAGCTATGTGCCACAGTAGATTCATACTTGTTCTGTCCTACTGAGTAGCTCATACAGATCAAAAAGCCAAAAAATGCCTTTAGACCCAAACACCTGTCCATGCCAATGTGATTTTTACTAGCTCTTTTGGAAGCCCTGTGTATATTCATATATACAGACAGTCATTGGGGTATTTTGTGGGTTTTTTTTGGCAGCGTACTGAATTGGAACCGAGCCAACTAGCATGGCACTAGAGAGGAGAGAAAAAAAAGTTGGTTTTTTTCCAATATAGATGGGACATTTTCCAATATAAATCAGAATTTTTCCAAAATCCAGAATAAATATCAGGGTTTCTTCGACAAAAGTACTCTACTGTAGATATACTAGTGAAACTCCATTATAGTTACTTTAAATACACTTTAAATATATAAATACACTTTGACTATGGTTTATTTTCTGCCTCTTCTGATCCAGATAGAAACTGGTTTTCAGCTATATGTCATAAAAGCTAAAAAGTTTTGTGTCTTAAGTCAGAGAAGATTACCTGGGGGTTGTTTAGAAGGCATGTGAAAATTCTAATAGAAAAAAAAATTTTAAGGGTTTTGTTTTTCCCCTACTCCCTTGTGTGAGGTTTGTCTTCTATAACAGCTGGGCATTTAGAGCGAACTACAGATGATAAATCCAAGTATAAAAATAACGTAACGTTATTCTGAAATGACTGCTTGATATTCTGCAGACTCTATTTGCATGAAATGTTTCTGATATGGCTAGTGTGCCGAAAGCACTTACTGAAATCAACTGTAAGGCCTCTTAAGCCCCAGCCATACTGTGCCAATGCAATGCTTACATTGAAGTTTTTCAGGCTGCCCAGGGTCAGGAATTAGTTACAGCCTCAGGTCTCTTGTTGGCTACTCTCTGAACCTTGTTGGTATTTCCTGTGCAAGTCTACATGAATTGGGTCCTCCTCCCGCAGCTATACCCAGGGGTGGAGGTTAGATAGCTGGCTAACAATAACATACATTGGACTGGGAAGCCAAAGAGCTGTGTTTTGTTCTTGGCTTTGCTACCATGAATTGCTATGTGACCTTCAGTAAGTCATTGTGGTGCCTTAGCCTTGGCATACAGCCATGCTCCCACCCAATTGCTCTCTCACTACCTCACCACAATGGGGCAGACAGAGAAATTAGGTTGAGAGAGCTCATGGGTCAAGGTAAGGACAGGGAGATCACTTAGCAGTTACTGTCTTGGGCCAAACAGATTCTACTTGCAGAAACTTAATTTTTTGCCAATTAAAAGTAGAGTAGGATGGTGAGAAACAAAGACAAAAATTAAAACAGCGTCTCCCCTTGACCCTTTTTCCAGGCTCAATTTCACTCCTTTGCCTTTTTTTCCCTACCAGCCAGTGCAGAGGGATGGGGAATGGGAGTTGTGGTTGGTCCATAACAGTTTCTCTCTGATGCTCCTTCCCCCTCATGACATTCCCCTGCTCCAGTGTGGGTCCTTCCCATAGGCTACAGTCCTTCATGAACAGCTACAGCATGGGCTTACCTTCATGGGCTGCAGTGTGGACATCTGCTCTGCCATAGGGGACACCCTCTCACTCCTCCTTAGACCTTGGTGGTCATGTTGCTGTTTTACACTTTTTTTATTTTTTATTTTTTTCTCTTCCCCTCTCTCTGCTTGGTGTTTTTGCCCTTTCTTAAATACCCCCACTGTGAACACCTTGACACCTGCACCTGATAAATTCATGTACCTGCGTTTTCTTTGCTTCATTCTTCCACACCCAGTCATGCTTCCATTCCTTTGTAAAATGTTTGGAAAGTAGTTTTAATCTATGACTGTTGTAAATGCAATTGAAAGGTGTTATATTTTATTTTATTTTATTTTATTTTATTTTATTTTATTTTATTTTATTTTATTTTATTTTATTTTATTTTATTTTATTTTATTTTATTTTATTTTATTTTACTTTATTTTATTTTATTTTATTTTACTTTATTTTATTTTATTTTATTTTATTTTATTTTATTTTATTCAGGCACAGGTACTATCACCTCTCTAAAATGGAAATCTTCTAATTCTAGATGGAAGCTATTGAAAGTTATTAACTCTCCTTTAGTTAGAAGTAATTTAGGTGTGATGATTTTTAAGAACTCTGCTGAATGTGCTATGTAATATGATTGTCAGTCAAGCAATTGCAGCTACAGCTTGCCTTCACCAGAGGAAATTATAAAGGTGGTTACGTTCCTTTTTCCCCAGTTTTAGTAACTACCTAAAACGGTACTCATTATAAAATGACATCGAAGTGGGGTTCAGGTCCAGTGCCCTTCTCTGCTGCACACTGCTGAGCAGTCTACAACAAATTGCTTGAGGTCATGGCAATTATCTTCGGGCTTTGGCACTGCAGAAGGGTGTATGCACATGGGCATAGCCTTGTTCACTCTCTTGCATCCCTGTGTTCAGGCTGGGAGCAGCACTGGGCTCTGGGTGTCAGCTCATATTACCTTGAAAGGAGGGCATTGAACAGGAAGCAAATTGAAACCTGAATGCCTCAAGCTGCAAAACTAGTTTAGTGTAGGAACTACTAACATACATAATATTATGGCCAAGCGTACAATACTGCTGGGTCATTTCCTAGACATACTAGATGTGTCTGCAACTGGGCTGTAGGTACCTAATGCAGGTGTCCTGTCTAGCAGACCCCTCATCAAAATGTAATTTGTTTCTAAATCTTGCAGCTTCTAGGAAGTGTTAGGGACATTGAAATCATGGTGGTGCTGCTTGAATTTGAGTAGTGATAGGATAGCTTTTTATTTTGACAGAGATCCTCAAAACTAAAAAGACCTGAGACAATAGAAGTCTTCACCTACCATGAATTTACTCTGCATTGCTAAAATTAATCCAGAACTGTTAAACTAGTATTTATTACACAACAACTTTGGGTGCTTCCCCCAGTTGGGAGGTAAGGATTTTTCCTAGTAGCATAGAAGTGAGATGAAAACTAATGGACTTCCTCCTATTGCCAATTCTTGGCAGTTCATTAAAGCTTTGAAAAAGTGCTACCTGGTACCAAAAATTATGTGTTGGCTCGCTGCTGGATGTAAATAACCATTAAGTGCTACAGCTGATGTAAATCAATATTATGGTGGATTTTTAAGAGTAAACACCTGCCACTTAAATATACTTTCAACATTACTTTTTTCCTGATACACTAATGTAGTCTTTCACTTTCTCCAGAGACATTCTTGCTCCTGCTGGCTCAGACAAATGTAATAGGCTGATCTTTGCTCTAGCAAGGAAATTTCATTACTGTAAAAACAGGCACTCTTGAGAGGAATGACAAGCCTTCAGGCATGAAACTTCAGATCCTTCTGATCTTAGTGACAAAACTTTCACTGACCTCAGGGAATCCCAGATGCCTTCTTGGAAGCTACTGACTTTACTATAAATCTCTTTTTGGAGGAATTTCTCCCTGTGCTTCTTGTCTAGGGAGTGATCCTCATGATCCATTTATTTCTAGTTTCCTAGCTTTCACATCTGTCTGCTGAACTTTGAGTCCCTTTCCATGTACTTCTTTTTTCTGTCTCACTCAGTTACTTATTAGTTTTCCAGG
Source organism: Phalacrocorax carbo (assembly GCF_963921805.1). Lineage (NCBI taxonomy): Eukaryota > Metazoa > Chordata > Aves > Suliformes > Phalacrocoracidae > Phalacrocorax > Phalacrocorax carbo. The sequence goes on from NC_087548.1 coordinate 63,099,978, forward strand.
GCTCCTTCTGCCAAAACATTCTGCTTCCACTGTAAGCATGATATTCTCTTACTTTTTCTTATGCTCAGCAATGGCGTGGGTATGCCAAAAGCGTTCCATAGGCTCTGGACGCTATTTTATCTAGCACATTGTCTGAATGGAGTGTCAGACTTGGCAGAAAAGTCGAAAGGTACCTATGATACTTAACGTTGAGTTGTAAGTCTGGTGCAATTGGAAGGTAAACAATCTGGAGGAGCGCAAAAGACTCTCAAAGTAGGGGAGAGAATAACAAACTTCACTGAGACAGCTGGCAGATCTTTTGACTTTAGTTCTTGATGTGCAGGAGGCACCACTGTCACAGATGAAAAACTTCAGCTCTGATGTAATATTTATATTATTTTATACTACCATCTTTGAAAGAAACAGAAATATTTATTGCCACACTGATGGGCACTGCATAAAGCAACCATTACTGGGGCTGACAGGTGCTTTTCAGAAAGTGGTATCACCACCAATTTTCTTACCTGTCTCTCTCTCTACTTACAGAGTATTTTCAATCTCAGTTTTTAGACATTCATCAGAGCACTAGGCTATTGGTTTCAGTAAGTCTTCTGCAGCAGCTTCCACAATTCCAGCACTGCATGCCCACTGTCTCTCACAATACCTAAGCTTATTTCATAAAATTATCTGTTCCAGAAAAGGAGGAAAAGGACAACAGTTCTGCCTCTGTCCTTAAGCTTGCAAAGTTTTCTTTGAGGGAAAGCCATTGGAGAGCCAGGTCTCTGAAAAGTAATTTCTGAAAGGTTAAGTAAAAAGTAAGTCTGAAATTATTCTTGATAGTCATCTTATTAATGAAAAATCTAAATATACCTGCAAAGATCTATCTACTCCCTGGAGCTATATTCTTCAAACACCTGATGTTAAAAATGAAATAAAGTGATTACCTATACAATTTTTGTTAATGGTGGGTATTTTTGTTAATGCAGATGGAGAAAGGATTGCCTGTGGCAGCCCAAAACTGTGAGAATGTACAATAGAATCTGAGGGCATCCTGAAGCCAAAATCACTTTATATTCTTCTGGACTAGTACTGACAGATAATAAGAAAAAAATTCGATTAGGTTTTGTTTTGCAGCTTATCTTCTGTGTTTATTTCCAGTTGAAAATGATGATTATGATGCCAGTGTGTAGGCCAGCTTCAGCTAAGTGGATGGTGCCATTAGCAGAAACTAGTGTTGATTAGAGTATCTCTTATTTGTTAAAGTCCAAAGACAGGTCTTTTTTTCCCCCCCTTCTCATCCACTTCCCCTTTTCCTTCCTTTTGCAATGGCCAGATATGTTTCAGTAAGAGGTTTTCTGTCAAAGTGGCTGGGATCTAAATATGAAGTCTGATAGGCATTTGTACAAATGAGTTGGTTTGTTGTCACTTTCATGCAGTGTTAATATAATTTTTTTTCACTTTAACACTCTCCTTGAAAAAAGAGGGAGATGTGTCCTTGAGGCAATTAAAGAAACTGATACTTCAGGATGGACCAAAGTCACTTTCATGGCTGGAGTCTGAAGAACAAAGATAACAGAATGGTACGACATGATATTAAATGTATTTTGTTCAAGAGCCTCTGTTCTGCTGTATGAAACCTTCTTTTCCTGGTGATCATAAGCCTGCAGCCTTTCATTCTCTGTTACACTTAGTAATGGTGCAGCTGCACCACGTGTCCTCCTTAACAGCACAGTGAGCTATTTCCCATGGAGAGCAGGCCGAGCTAAACACCTGACATTGCTAAAGAAAAACCTGTGATAAAGACCTGGTGGCAAGTAATAAGAGATGTACTAAAAAGAAATCAACTGCTGGGAAGCAAAAGAGAGTGTGGAAAGTTGTACTTCTTGAGGATGACAGTGAGGTTCCTGACTTTACAGTTTGCTCTATGACTTTGGACAGGTCAGTGTTGGGGTCTCACCTGCCCCATCCCGCAGGGGAACTGTATTGCTATCTGCAGAGTAAGACACTACTAATTCTGTAATAAGGGTGAAGAAGTATGCACCTCTCATCTGTCTCTGCATTTAAAACATAGAAATAGTGTAGGCTTTCCTTTTTGTGAAGCATTTTTCATCTCTTTGAATAAAGTGGGAAATTGTGAATTACCAGCTTCCTCTAATCTTTGTAATCCTTCACCCACCATTGCTGTGGTTTAGCCCAGCTGGCAACTCAGCCCCACACAGCTGCTCACTCACTCCCCCCTGGTGGCATGGGGAGAGAATCAGAAGGGTAAAAGCGAGAAAACTTGTGGGTTGAGAAAAAGACAGTTTAATAGGTAAAGCAAAACAGTAATAGTAATAATCATAATAATATAATGAAAAGTGGTTCATGCAAGCAAAGCAAAACAAGGAATTCATTCACTCCTTCCCATGGGCAGGCAGGTGGTCAGCTGTCTCCAGGAAAGCAGGGCTCCATCAAGCGTAATGGTTATGTGGGAAGACAAACTCCATCACTTCGAACGTCCCCCCTTCCTTCTTCCCCCAGATTTATATGCTGAGCATGATGTCGTATGCTATGGAACATCCCTTTGGTGAGTTTGGATTAGCTGCCTTGGCTGTGTCCCCTGGCATCCTGGCTTCTTGTGCCCCTGGCAGAGCATGGGAAGCTGAAAAGGTAGAGTGTAGGGTATAGGCACTACTTAGGGAGACTTAGCCACTACTTAACAACTAAAACATCAGTGTGCCATCAGCACTATTCTCATTGCAAATCCAAAACACAGCACTACACCAGCTACAATGAAGAAAATTAACTCTATCCCAGGCAAAGCCAGCACAACCATTGACAGATGCACACATCTCTACCTACATGCACAGCAGTATAGCTTTGATTTTTGCCACATTCACTAGAAATGTTTTTACCTAAAAGTTAGTTTCTTATTATATTAGGATTGATAGCCATGTAATCTATATATACAAGTTGCTAAAATACCATGATTTTGATTGCAAATCTATAAAGACTAGAGTAGCTTTTAACATAATCATCCACTATTGTTTTAATAATTCTCAGAAAAGGGGAAGAACTACATGAGAAACAGTGGAATCCTGTAAGTTTGCTTAGGATGTTTTGTCCTTCTCTTCCAGGCTTCAAAGAAGTGTTTGACAAGAAGGAACTGTACTGATCCCCGCCTACTAAGGCAGCAGTAACACAGGATCTGGGTGGGAATAAGTCCTCATCCCTGCGGATATTCACACTTACACTTATCCATAGTAAATATCTATCAGGAAGCTTAAGAGAAATTAAAAGTGAAACAGATTTACTGGGCCACAGAGTCTAATTTACTCTATTCACAACCAGGTATTTCATATAATACCTTTAAAAATATGATCAAGCTCCACCTTTGAACTGGCTAGAAATAGTGATAACAGCAACATCTGGGATGATTTCAACTTCTAAACTCTTTATGGGTTACAAGACTTTTTCTGATCTCCAGTCTAAATGTGTTCATGATCAATTTATCCCACTCTTCCTCTCCCCTTGTCATTTTGGCAAAACAGTTCTCTGAGTAGTTCTAGCAATAATATTAAATTCCTGTGACCCTTCATTCCTTCAGTGCTATTGCTAACTGGGTAGCTGCAAAGAGTTTTCCTTCTATAGGGAAGCTCTGCTCACGGGTCAGTTTTATAATTTCTGAATACTTTCAAGAGGAACAGAAAATTGCTTAAGGTCAAGGAAAAGACTCTCAGTGATGTAGTTACACCATCAGAGTTGCCGTTGTCTCCTGTCATGTTAATTGTCAGCTGTGTCTATGCTCATAAATAGTGTGACCTGGTAGGAATTGACAAGGTTAGTGCTATGGTACTGATGTTGGCTCTTTGATGTTTTTTGGAGGTGGTGGGTGAGTTGTTTCAAACAAGTGCTGGCCTGGTCCTCTGATGCATTAAGCAAGTCCCTGGAGAGCGTTTACCTTCTCAGTGTCATCCAGAAGGAACAGAGCTTTTGTGGTCTGAGCCACCTTCATAGCACGAACAACACATGGAGGCGATAGGCAAATTCTCTCCAAAAGCACACTCCCCATCTGGCCTACAATGCTAATGTGTCTGTGTCCTTATTCCTTCTTACTATGGCAGATCGACAGGGATGTTTGTAAGCCTGGCACTCCTCTGCTGCAGGCTTGAGGTGATACCCCCAGAGTATTTGAGCCAGACTGCTCGTCTTTCTGCAAGTGAAACCCCCAGGCATACAAGGTTTAATTATAGTCGCTTTGGGGACATATTAGTATTTCTTTCAGCATGAAATAGAACTGTGAAACTGTGTCTGTTGGTTGCCTCCTCAGCCCAGAGTTTGTACTTGATATTTTTAACGGGGCTATTGATAGGCTTGGTTCTCTGTGGGGTTTTCCTTTTTTTTCTTCTTCTTTTTTTTTGTTTTGTTTTGTGGGTTTTTTCTTTTTTTCTCTCTTTTCTTTTTTCTTTCTTCCCTCAGGCTGTGCTGTGACCTACTGAGTTTATAATTGGAGCAAACTGAAATAGCACCACCGGAGACTGCAGCAATGATCTCATTAAAAAGTCAACATTTGCTAATAGAGAAAAACTGATGTTGAAAATGCCTTTAGGTGGAAATTCCTAACAAACTGGGTTCTCTATAATGATCATTTACATACCTATTAAGGCTGCATTTCCTTTGGAGAATTCATCAGTTTATTGTAGAAATGCAGAATGAAGATGTCATTTCTTTTCTCACATGTAATTTAGAAGTGGACTAAGATGTCATTATTTGCCATGGAAACAGAAGAATGAAAGGCTTATAAGTCCTGGATATTTTTTCATACTGCAATTAGTTTTGCTGCAGTTTAACTGTCCAATATCTATGTTATGTTGTTTATTGTGCAGCCTGTTTTGGATGAATGAAAAAAAAAATCATTGAAAGCAGGGCAAAATAATCACCTGGCAAATAAGAAGGTTTAATGAAGACTTACCATATTTCAAGTATTTGCAAAAAAGGAGAAAAAAGTTCTTCTCGGCTTCATGTAGGACTGCAGATTGCAAGGCACATGAAAGCCTTTAGGTGATGGTATTAGCTCCAATACCCAGCCCCCTCAGGCAGTTGGTTGAAAGGTCTGCTCTTAGCTGCTAGTCTGTAGTGCCCAAAATGGTTAATCAAATAACTTTGAAATCAACAGAGTCTCTTATTAGGTTACTTAAAAGTGAAAAAACTTCTCTAAGCTCTTTGTGGTTTCCATGAAAGGTGGGCATAAGTCTCCATGGGACAGACTGTGCTTGTCAAACCCAACAGGGCATTTCACTTTGAGTACATAAGCAATGTATACATTCATATAGACTGAACTGTGTTGGATTTCTTATGCCCCAACCTGGACATGTGAGTTGAGAACTTTGTGGGACAGAGATTTAATGGAGCAGGGGAGAAGTATTTCAAGTGCTTAAGGTTACCAGGAAAAAAGCAGTGGAATCGGGACTAGAATAAAAGACCAGTAAAAGGACAGGGTTGCGGAGAAGAAAGTATACTTGAGACAGCCTTGGAACAGAAGATCTTTTGAGATCACACAGAAGGAATGGAAGTACCAGGGAGAGGAGATAAGGAGCTGAAAAATGAATGAATATGGAATGAGATGCACAAACCTGGCTCTACCTCTTTGACTCCTCATGCAGGCTGGTCTCTGTAGGAAAACAATATCCTGTTGTACGAATTGAATCTATCAGTAAGATGTCATAGAATCAGAGAATTACAGAATGGTTCAGGTTGGAAGGGACCTTTAAAGATCATCCAGCCCAACACCCCTGACATGGTCAGAGACATCTTTCACTGGACCAGGTTGCTCAAAGCCCCATCCAACCTGGCCTTGAACACTTCCCAGGGTGGTACATCCACAGCTTCTCCGGGCAACCTGTTCCAGTGTCTCACCACCCTCATTGTAAAAGGTATCTTCCTTACGCCCAATCTAAATCTACCCTCTTTCAGTTTAAAAGTGTCCCCCCTTGTTCTGTCTCTACAGGCCTTGGTAGGAATTCTCTCTCCACCTTTCCTTTAAGACCTCTTTGTATTTTGCAAGGCTACAGTAAGGTGTCTCTGGAGCCTTCTCTTCTCCAGGCTGAACAACCCCAACTCTCTCAGCCTAGCAGAGGTGCTCCATCCCTCTGATCATTTTCACGGCCCTCCTCTGGACCTCCTCCAAGAGATCCATGTCCATCTTGTGCTGAGGGCTCCAGAGCTGGGTGCAGCACTGCAGGTGGGGTCTCACCAGAGCAGAGTAGATGGGCAGAATCACCTCCCTTGACCTGTTGGCCGTGCTTCATTTGATGCAGCCCAGGATACGGTTGGCCTTCTGGGCTGCAGGTGCACATTGCCAGCTTATGTCCAATTTTTCATCCGCCAGGATCCGCAAGTCCTTCTCTGCTCTCAATCCATCCATCAACCCAGGCTGTATTGACACTGGGGATTGTGTGGACCCATGTGCAGGACCTTGCACTTGGCCTAATGAAAGTTCAATAAAGTAATAGTGAAAGATTTTGTAGTAAATTAATCTTTCTTAGTTTTAATGTGTATTTTCTTGTTATTGGCTTCCTTATTAAAATATAAATAAATAGATTGCATAAGAGTTTAAGGGAGTGAGGGACCATTCCTGGCAAAGAGAACCTGCTTAAGACAGGTAAAGTGTTTCTGCAGGTATATAAATGATTCTCTGAAAATACATTTCTGAAATAGATTAAAAGAAAAATATTGACTCTGAGCCAAAAAAAACCCAGTACCAATAAAGCAACTTTTTAAAATTCCCAATTTTAAATAATTGGGAATTATTTTGCAAATGTTGGATTTGATTTTGATAAGAGCAATGATGTTTCAGACCTTGGAGCAGTAGTTTGGCTGAGTGTTCAAATATTAATTTCTAAATGATGGTATATTAAATCCTTTCCACAATATTTTACTTGCCAAAATCCTCACTTGCATCAGGAGGTCCAGAATTTTATTTGGTTTGTTTGCTTCTGTGCTGGTTTCTAAACATTCGGCTAGAAATAAGCAAGGGCAATATCTTCAGATTTTCCTCTGGCTTTCCTCCTTCAGAATGGACTTCTGTGTTTTGGGTGGCACCCATTACAGTTTCACAGGAAGATGAAGCTACTCATCAATAGTCAGTCTAATCTAAACTAATGTCCTCTAGAGATCAAGGGTGAGTCAAGACTTTCCTTGTGGGAAAGAGATGATGAAAACCTTCAGTTACTGTATCATTGTGCCTGAGGGAATGGAAAAAAGCAAGATGAACTTATAGAAAAAATATATAAAAACAAACAAAAACTTTCTGTAACAGAAATTATGTAAAAGCATCTGTTATACTGCAGTAGAAGGAAGTAAGGTAAAAATTCAGGTAGAGCTGTTTGTTTGTCCAAAATGGTTTCATTCATTGTATGTGTCAGATAACGTCTATACTTCATTTAATAGGAATAATAGAAATTTTAGACTCTTATTTCTAGTTAAAGAACCATTCATGGTACAGAGCATAAATGACTCAGGGAAAACAGCCTTAAAACTATGAAGGGAGAGTGTTAGATGGCTGAAAATGTGACATAGTGACATTCAGTCAAACATCATCTGGTGGCTCATTCAAAGCCTGCTGCAATGAATGCTTTCTGTAGGTTTTTATATTTAGCCTTTCAGACGGTGAAATATTTTTAACCAAGGAAAAATGGCTTTCTAGATTTTAGAAGCCAGCCTTATATTGTTGTAGATAGTCCCAGTTTCATAAAATGTAGGGAGTAGCTGCCTCTTGAAATCTGTTAAACTTCTTGTCTTCACTATTCCCATTGGAGGGATTCTGTAGAGAATTATTCCTATGGTATTTAAGAAAACACCCTATTCCCTCCCTGCCACTGTTTCCTAACTGGGAAAGCTATTTCATTAAACACAAAAGCAACCAACTTGTCTAGATATGAAGCAGCTTGAATCCTTCACTTCTGTAATTAATCCAAACCGAAATCACCAGCTAAAACTTTCACAGACTCAGTTCAGTCTGGATGCAAGCCAATCACCACTCTGTTTTTTGAATATAGAATCGACATTTAGTAACAATTTGGTTTAAAAAACCTAAATGTTTAAGCAGTAGTTGCACTTTCCACAGTCATATGACTTAATTGAAGTGTCAAGTATACATAGTATCTATTTAAAAAGTTGGGGTTTTGGTGGTGGTTTGGTGCATAATCCCAAAGACAGAACTAACACATGTGACTGAGCAATACATATAAATGCAATTCCAACCCTATAAAACGTTCAATAAACTAGAAACCTATATTGCCTTGTGTTGCTAGGATGTCTTCTCTTGCTGTCATTGGAAGACACTTTAATAACAAAAACAGGTCATGCTGATAATGTTTTACACAAAGAGGGATAAGACTGTAAGTTTGACAGTGATCTGAAATGAGAATAGCCTCTTACAAGCCCTCTCCTCGTTCTTAACCCCACTGAATCCACCTTTTTGCAGTTTGTAGTTATTTTGTAGTTGTCTGAAAGCTTAAATCCCAAGCATAAACTGGAATCTACAAAAATTAATAGATGCTTTAGAAACCTTGTTTTACTACTTAAAATTTTAACAAATCAAAGTCCAGAGAACGATAGCATTAGTTTTTTACTGCATACTGCAGAAGTCATGCTTGCTGCATCGCCCACATGTTCTTTCAAAACTAATTAATTTTTCATGGATATACCAGGTAAATTGCCAATTTTGGCATACATAGACATACTTAAAATAGTGCAGTAAGGGACTATAAGATTTTTTTGACATGCCATAGCAATAAAAATCTATTTCAGAGGCTTGCAAGCATCAGCATTTCAAAAGCCATTTCCATAATGCACTATCACATTCTACAAATCATCTGTTATCACTGATAATCTTTTATTAGGCAATTTCCATTTCAAAGAGTTGGTGTTAATTTTTCAGCTTCCTCTTATCCCACCCTTATACCCTTCACAGAAAAAAGTTAAAGGACATTTATTTTGAAACAAAAGATGAAGTGACCCAGTGTTACTTTTAATAATTCACTTTCATATACAAGAAGTCTGATGGACAAAAATTTATTCAGCAAAATTCTTAAAAGTCATAGCTTCATCTCTTTTAAAAATAACTTTATTTTTGTTACTGTTCAGAGTCCTGGAAGCAACGGAATGTTTTGCTGCAATGTGTTACATAATGCGTCAAAGAACATCCAGTCTTTACAGACATCTCTGGTTGTGAGGCAGATTTTGGTCTCATTTAACACTTTCTACACTAGTGCATTCTGCTTTTCTCTGTGGTGTTTTCTCTGGCTCAAATTTTGTACCACAGACTAGAAGCAAACTCTAAAGCTTCCACAGAACCTTATGACATCCTATAGTGATGCCTTTTTTTCACAAGGAGGGCTATGTTTAAAAAGACTATTTATGTTCTTAGCTTTCTTTAGAAGTGTCTAAGCCCAAAATTTGGATACTCAGAAGCTTTCTGTTCAGTTTCCTCTTAGCCTGCATGCACTGAGTCTTTTAGCATTCTTCAGCCACTGAACATCTCTGCAGAAAACATTCAGCAATTTAGGTCCTTCCTTTGCTTAAGCTCCTTTGGGTGCTTCTTGCATCAGTCTCTTCAAAAACACCCAGAAAAAAAGCTGGTGGCCTTCTGTCATCAAACAGCTCAGTGTGGATAGTCTTTCTTTTACCCATGGAACTGATTTCGTCTCACACCTCTTACCATGTTGTTTTACCTCCTAACTTACAGTATATTCTGGTGGAGCAGCTCCTGTTCACTCCCATTGAGGCTGTTCCTTTCAATGCCCAGCCTGCAGCAGGAACTCCATTCACCCTAGAGTATCTCTAGAATAGTTGTTGTGCCAGCAGCGCTGTGTATGCGAGCGCACTGACTCACTGGGCTCGGACAGGTCTCGGAGGTCCTTCTAAAGGGTTCAAATTTCATTTAATCACTGGTATTATTTCTTGTACTCTGGTTGATATTCCTTCTGTTTAGATTACTATAATTTCAGCTTCTCATACCTGAAGTAGCATTAGAACACTAGACTTGTTCTATATAATCTTCACTAGTTTTCACCTAGTGGAGTTATTTAGCAATAAAGGTCTTTGTTACCCTTGTTGCTGTTAGACATGTCTGTGAGCAACAGAGAGTGAGGCTTTGTTATGCTGGCTCTGAACAATAAGCAATCTAAATATCCAAATCCCCCAAAAATGGGGAAAGAGAGACAGCTCGCAAGCAGAATTTGTCTTGGCTGGTGACAGCTTGGGTAGCTTTTGCAGTGGTTTCTCTTGGTTGGATTGCCATCTGGCATCTCTCTCCATTTCCCTTCCCCAAAGGCACTGTGAGTGCTTGTGCACTTATGTCAGAAGGTACCAACTAATCTTAGCTCTGAGTGGGTGGGAGACCCATGTAAACATGTACTCTGGCTTACAACAGTGACCCTTTTCTTTGTTCCTCCTGGGACAGCTGTTGCTGCTTTAGCTGTTTCTGTTATTTGTCACCCACCATACTGTTGTGCTGCCGCTTTGCAACACAATACACATTTCTCCTTGAACTTGTTCCTTGCTTCCTCATAAAGGGGCAATGTAACAACATACAGCCAGGTTGGATGTGTGGATGGGACAATCTTCAGGCTGCAGTGCCAGAGAACTGAAGTACTTCATAGTTCATTCATGGAGTAGTGATGCTACAGAAAGTACCTGGGCAGACACAGGACAAGTCCACTTACACATTCAGCTCATTTGATCCAGCAATTTACGAAGAGTTTACATTTTAAATAACAACTCAGAAATGTTCCTCTTCTTTATTTAGAATGTACAAATGGAATGGAATCTCTGCAACAGTGATTCATCGTGATGGTGTGATGTAGTTGCATACACAGACTGTAAAGCAGAAAATGCGGACCTACAGATCGAGGTGCCCAGGGGGAGAACGTGGTGCAAATGCTCATCAAAGTTGATGTGTTGGTGTTTTTTGTTTGTTTGTTTGTTTTTAAGTAAATAAGTTGCATTAAGACTAATCAAAAGGAAGCAGCTGCTCTTTGTCTGTGTACTGGTTCTTAAATGGTATTGAAAAGTAACAGTAAAAGAGAGCTGAATAATAAAACAGATATTTTTAAAAGTCATGGTTTGTTTTTTTCAGGAATAATTTGCTTAGGAAAAACTGGTTAAAACACGAAAGATGTACTTGTTTGTACTGGTTCGAAACTGAACTGAGCTGTCATTACCTTGTACTCACCCCTTGTTTTCTGTGGGTAGGCCACTTCAAATCAAAATAGTCTCTGTAGCCACTGGTTTGGGTTGCCTCAAGTTAGGTAACTGGGATGAGTTTCTCTGTTCATTTGAGTCTACTTTCAGAGCAAGCATAGCATTTTCACTAGAACAAGAGAGATGAGGATTAGTGGACATCTGTTATCTATTGGCTTGCAGAGAATCAAATACTGAAGAGCATTTATGTTGTTCCTCAGTATAATTTCTAACTGTTAGTAGCATTGACAGGACTGTTAACATTTTTACTTGCTTTGCCCATGCTCTTTCACACATTTTTCCCTGAGGAAGGCTCAGTGGACCATCAGTCCAATAGACTGATATTTCTGCTGCTTCTTAGATACCTTCTTTCTCCTGAAATCCACCAAGTGAATTGTGCTTTTCTGTCTACCAGGTCCCTTAATTGGGCAAAAAGCACAGTGATGAAAAACTTGAAGTTACACCTCAAGTGACCCAAGATAGCACATGGCACCAAAAGATTGTTTAGTGTCTAACTTTGGCCTCCAGAGACCTGCACTAGGGACAGAGCCATCCTGTGTTAGGCATGGTCCACACACAACACTGAAATTGCCCTTACACAGAGTTACTCAAGTATAACGTGAAGAAATGAACAGATGCAACAAGCAGAAGAAGGAGTCTGAAACAACAGTGGAATAGAATTGGCTGGTAAAATAAACAATGGTCAAAGTACACCATCTCCTTTCCTGCAGAGCCTACAAGTCACTGAACAATGGCTGGAGTGAGTTTAAAAGCATTTGAGGAAAAATAATTACTGTTGCTGTGGTTTCTGAGCATTTGGGAAAGAATAGATTCCAATTGTATCTGCATCTTTTTCAATAACTCACAGGATATTACAGTCCAAGCATATTCTATTCAAAAGTGTTTACATTTTTGAACCAAATTTCTGATGGCAAAAGCAGCAGCTATGTTTACAATTCAGAGGCACAGCTCTGCTGTCAAAGCTCCAGGAAAAGCAGCTGTCTTGGAAAACTTTCTATGAGCCAATGGCAATTTCTTTCTTGTCTGAAGAAGCATGACTCATAACTGCTGTGACATGTGATTTTACTTTTCTTTCTCAAAACACATGGAAAAATTGCTACCTTCAAGCAGGTGGTCATATGTTAAATGGAAATAATGTTCACTGAGAGGCGCATTATTGGAAACTTACCCGCACGAGAATAACGTGCCTCTGCTTCTTCTGGCAGCTTCCGTGGGAGTGGGATTTGGATCAGATAAAGAATCAGTGCTGCCCTTCGCTAATGCAAAATGATTATTTTTTATAGCAAGAGGTATGATAATATGATAGGTGTTATGAAGTACTCCCTTCCTTCCCAAAAGTGTTAATGTCCCAGAATTCGGATGCAAAATAACAGTCTCTAATTCCATGTCACATATTTCAATGAAATATTCACCGTGGTTATCAAGATCTGCCACAACATTATCAAGATGATGTCAAAATCTATTGCATACTCTATGTAGCTGACATAATAATGTCCTTCTGAACTGTGAGCCCAGTGGCAGATACAATTTCCCCTCCATCACCACTGGAGTTTTATACCATGAACATTAGAAAATTGCAGTCCTGCCAATATGTAATTGTCACTGAGGGCAGGGCACTTGTAGCAGTCCTGTATTCTTAAAATAGGATTGCTTTTGATCACTAGTAAAGTGCTTTTGTCACATATGACTCTAAGTCACAAAGAGTAGAAATTAGAACTCAAAGTAAAAGTATGATATTCTGCTGTTTCCCTCCTGACACTCCATGTTCAGGTACTGCTGAGCTTAAGCGATTCTGTTCTTCACCTCTCCCCTAGATCCCTCTTGTAGGTGCATTTCTTCAGTTACCTGGAAAAAAAAAACAACGCACTTGTTTATTTACTAGGCTTTTTTAAATGAAAGATTGTAATAATCAAAATACTTGAAAGCTACTATATATCCCATGGAAAAAATTGTAACAGAGGAAAGCAGGAGTATGCAGAAATACTGAGGATTTAGGGCTTTCAGCCCTGAAAGCTAAGTTTTGTTCTCTAACCTCTGTCAAGCTGTATATCCTCAGGCCAAATTATACTACATGTTGCAGTTAATAATCACCAAGAGGCCAGTTTAAATTCTGCCCACCTGCTTTTGCAGTGCATCAGCAATTATTTGGGTATTCAGTAATCTTTTGTGGGTTTTATTGTTGTTAGTTTGGTAGGTTTTACTGTTGAATTAGATCCCAAGGGATCATCTGCCTATCAGTTTCCCAGCAGCTAGCAGGTGTAGTCTGTGGATGATCTGCTGTTATGCCATTAGCTCTGTAAGAAAACCTTGTATTTTGTCACTTGTGATGTGGCCTAATGCAACACAAGACACTTACTTTTCTGTAACAACTATTTATCACTCTTCAGAGAGTGTGCAGTTAAAACAAATACGTTTTTCTTACACATGCATGCTCCACAAGGGCCACATTCTCACTCTTTAATAGCGTCTTTTATTGCAGTATACCTCAGATGATGATTTGAGACTTGCAGGAGTAGTTAGAAAGGTAATTTATATGGAGGATGTTACAGGTATTATGTTTTATAACAATTTCAAAGCAATAAAAGGTGAATAAAATTTCCAGAGTGATTGTTTTCTTCTAGGATGCCTAAAATCTATGGTACATGTGAAGTATAGACATAGTAAGTATTGTTCTTCGTTTTCACACAGGGACTCTGAAACACTGATTTTTATATATATGCTATATATGTGTATGTAATATATATATTTATTCTAATTGTTAGAGTGAGGAGAAAATGCTTGTGGAGGGCAAAAACATTGAACATTGGCAATCTTAGTGAACTGGAAATATTTTAAAAATGCTGCCTGAGTCTAGGCTCATTTTTTGCCTTGGATCCACAAATATTTATCATAGTTATGAAAGAAGAATAGAAGAGTGTTCTAAGTGAGCAATTTTTTGGTTCTCCAGACGTGTGTTAGAATTTACTCTCTGAGCCCTCTGGAGAGAAAACTGATTTTGTACATAAGAGTGCACTTGGGCTGGGGAGAAACCAAAACCTTTTCTTCATACCCCGCTGCTTCTACCCCGCTGTGTGACATAACTCAATAGGGTAGATAATGTGAGAGGAGAACCTATGAGAGAATGAGAAACCCATAGCACTTACATTTAACCCAGGTTCAAGTGCAGTCTCTACCAACTACCACTGAGTTCTCGGTCTGTGTTTCCCGTGTTGCAGTCAAATGCCAGAACTTTGTCAGATGAATGTATATATGTTCTGACATAAAATTAATCCTGGACCTACAGGAATTTTCATTGTTTTCTGACATAATTTTTGATTTTAATTTATCTTACTATGGAAAGGAAATTGTGAGATTTCTTGGTCAGTAAGAAGAGGAAGAACTCTGCCCTTTCTATAGGAAATAATAACCATTGGGAATTTTCCACGCAGATAGGCTAGTTAGGCACCAGTCTAGGCACTACAGTTTCTGCAACCTTGCAGTGGTTGTCACGATTTTGAAGTTTAATTGCTCTGCCACTCCTTAAGGCTGCTGGAATGACAAGTGCATCCAATTTTAACCAGAAAATACTGTAGCTTGGTTTAATTTAATGTGTTCCTATAGAAAAAAAAATATTTTACTGCAGTGAATTAATTTCTAGTAAAGAGAACATTTTTTTTCCATGCAACTCAGGTAGCCCTGGAACAAAATCACCAAACAGTAAGTCCAGAATGAGAACACACAGAATCACAAAATCCCAGGTTGGAAGGGACCTCAGGGATCATCTAGTCCAACCTTTCTGGGAAGAGCACAGCCTAGACAAGATGGCCCAGCACCCTGTCCAGATGACACTTAAAGGTGTCCAACGTGACCGAGTCAACCACTTCCCTGGGGAGATTATTCCAATGGTGACTGTCCTCACTGGGAAAAATTTCCCTCTCGTGTCCAGTCGGAATCTCCCCAAGAGTAACTTGTGTCCATTCCCCCTTGTCCTCTCCATGTGACTCCTTGTAAAAAGGGAGTCTCCATCTTCTTTGTAGCTAAATGCTAATGTAGATAAATGCGTTGAATGTGTGACTAACCAAGAAATCAGTTCCCATAGTAACACTAACTGCTTGACAGTCTTTAAACTTAGGATCCTATAGGATCTGTAAAGAATATCATTATTATTATATTGTTGCTGCACTAGGCTATCCTAGCCCAACATAGGAGTTCCACTGTCCTGATAATGTAGGAATATGTGAAAATATATGTAGTCTTTTTGGGAAACATGTAGTTTTCTGAATTGAGGAAAAGATAAAATGAGTACAATGAGCAACGTGGGGGCTTCATAGCTAGCAATGTGCACAGCATGGTAAGCCTTTATCATAACTCTCACATTTTTCCCTCTCTGTCAAGTTGTAGCACCCTATGATCTCTTAGCATTTCTTTCAGCTCCCACTGTGGCTGCAAGGGATTTACCTCTAAATTTTCACTCTGTCCTTTCCTCTCATCTATGTTGCTACTTAAGTCTGGTGGCTTTTAGAAGACAAACAAAAATCCAGTAACTTATCTCACAATTCTATTCAAAAGAGTCTTCTTTCCACAGGGTGTCTTAAGGCACCTTTGTGTTCATAGTAGCTGATGCACTGCCTGCAGGCTGTGTCAGGCTTTGGGCTTCACCACATCTTTACCATCCTGGAAATAAAGCTCTAGTTAATGAAAACAACGTGTACAAAATGAACAAACAAATAAACAAACAACCTACCAGGCCTTTGTGCATAGGTTAGGCTTGTGTGTATTTGGTGCAAAAATTCACATACACATCTGTATGTTATTAACCTGGCTGGAGATTTACAGTTCTTTTTCAGACCCACCTCTTGCTCATACTTGCAGACTCCTTCCCAACTCCCCCCACCCAAAAAAAAAAATAAATACAAAACCAAACCAAACCTAGAGCCAATTTTAAACAAACCTAGACCCAGTCTCTAATCAGATCAAGCAGATGTCAAATCAGCTTGGACTCTTCCTGTTTACGGGGAAAAATCAAATGAAATTCAACAGAATTTGCTAGGTAGTGGATATACATAATAATATTAGGAGTTTTTTGAATCACTTAACTCTCACAGATAAGGAAGTCTGTGTTTTAAGACCCTCTTGGAATTAAAACCATAATGAAAAAATTAAAATGCCAAAAAGAAAGCATGTTAACCTACTACATGACAATAGATGTACGTTTAAAACTGCTCAAAAGTCATGCAGTTTCCCTCAAAGGTTTGGTAATTCTCCCTTACCGGGGCTTGCCATTGGCTTTGCCAACATTGCTACAATAACTACACACAAAAATTTTTGAGATTTTATATGGATATATGTGTATATGTACTTCCATTGACCTAATTCTGACTGTTAATAGAACACTAACTTGCTTTAAAGATTTCACTTCACTTTTTCATTTGTGTGACCAGTCCAGTCTTTTTCCTCTAGCTGTTCTAAATATAATTTATTTCTCTCATAATTAAGAATAAACTGTGTTTTTTAATGCCCTTTCTGCAATGTAAGACTAGCATATCTCCATTCCAACAGCACCATTGTTAAATAAACTCAGGATTCAGGGACCACAATTTGAGTTTAATTTGCTCACAGTTTAGAGTTGTGATGTGGCAATGTGACAGCAGTCACCTTCTTCCACTTCCAGCTGGACATTTAGCTGTAATGCCTTCCCAAAAGCATTTCAACAGGTGGTCCAAGCTTTACAAGTATATCTAGAAATACCTTATTTGCAGGGTCCATGTACAGTTAGCTGCCCTACCACTGCAGAAGGTGTACCCAGTAATATCACTCCCTTTTTTCCACTTTTTGTCATGTCTTGCTAGGATTTTTATTCATGACCAGTTCAATTATATCTGATACTTAGCAGTAAAAATAAATAAATAAATCTTAGCATTGGTGTGAAATTTGGATTTTAGGTTTGGTGTCCTTGTATACAGTGTTTTCTCTATAAGCCTGGGGTGTTCTCCATGCCAGTGCTCTATAGAAACTGGTTTTTTGTACATTGTATTGCTGTATCACCTAAACATCATAAGTAAGAGGGATTAAATCTCCTTGTCCCCATTCTCTGCTACACTTGGGGTGAGTAGGGGCTGGGAGGTGGGTTTGACTCCCTGATCCTCCTTTTTTGTAACATTGGCTTGAGGCAGTAGCATGGAGCTACCGGTACTAGCTTACTGTAAAGCAAAGTAATGGGATACAAGCTGTGCGGCTCAATGCTGTCTGTCCTTAGCAAACATCAAACAGCCTCTTTCTCTTCAGAAGGGTAAGCGTAATAAGCGCAGAAGGTGGCTGTACGTCTTATTAGCTTTAGTCTGGCAAGAGTTGCTGTTACTTTTTCAATTAATTTTCAAGTCCAGGCCTTTGGCTAGTTCAAATCCAGTGTTTCATGTTCACTAAAGAAAGCAGTTTGTGTGCTGGAAAGTTTGGTCCATTAAGTCACATTCGTTGTTAATGTAACTTCTTTCAGCATTCTTGTTAAGCTTTGGATGAGTTACTAAAGATAAAAGGAGCCTATAACTTTGTGTGCATGCACATGGCTTCACAACAATCTGTGGGAAGCAGGAGGCAGCTCATGAGAGAAAAAGGAAAGAAAATTATTACCCTGCAGCATGTTTCATTAATACGCTGCCAAAAGTTCCTCTAGATGGTTGTGTTTTCATGATTTAGATACTGGAATTAAAACAGTTAAAAATTTATCAAGCCTAACCTAGATGTTCACTTCAGAAATGCAGAGGATTAAAAAGCTCTTTTCCTAGGATTATTTGCTATTGTCTCTTTGCCAGAACTTAAAACAAATAGATGGAAAGGGTCTTTCCAGTGTTCAGTCATTACCTTTAGGACAAAGAAAACCATATTAACCTAACTAAGTTGTTCACCTCACTCTGAGGAGAAAGAGCATGATTCATCCCACCGGCTTTGGCTTAGGAATTGAACTCTCACTTCGGACAGTAAGATCTTAAACCATTGCAGAAATTGCTTCAGTGAGTATCTGTCTCTGGTTCCCATCCTGTTTTCATCGAAATATATGAGGAAAGGCTGAAAGGTGTTGGTTCCAACCTATTATTCTGATACTGATTTTGATAAACTGCTGAATGATTATGCATTAATTCATGCAAAACTGAAGTTTTGAACCTAAGTCTCAAAATGCTGTGAGATAAGATTTCCCACTTTTCTTAGTGGAAGTATGGTGAGGTTATTTCACAAGTCTTGTTCTAATAAAACAGAAACATTTATCTCATGCTTTTAATGTAACTATAGCTATTAAAATTAGCACTTCCATTGTCTTGTTGGTAGAGAGAGGTATTTTGGGATTTTTTGTTTGTTTGTTTGGGGTTTTTTGTCACACATCTTTCCCCTTACGTTTCTTTCTCCGTTCTTTAAAGTTGTTTGAATTAGATGCAGGTGTTTGTCAGGCCAGATTTGGAACAAAAATATGTATGATATGTAAGTAGATTCTTGTACATAAGATTCAGATATTGCTATTTATGTTTGATGCAATAAGGGAACTTTCCTGTTTTAAAAACCATAAAAGGGAAAAACCTCAAATACAGAGTCCCTAAATAAATCCTTTTTCTATAGCCCCTAAAAATAAAAACCTGTCCCTTGATTTTATTCCTCCTCCAATTTATTTTTCTACGTGTCATTGCTTCATTGCTGTTACTGTAAAAAAATAATTTTGTAGCATGCACTGACCCTGTTTTGGGTATCTGCATTACGCCATGCATAGATCACCTGGTGACCACAACACTGTATGATGTTCATGTTTTATATTAAATTGTAAAGTGACAGAGAAGTATCATCTGACTGTTTCCAACAATGAAGATATACTGCTCTATAGGCATTTGGATGGGAAGCTAACCTGGTCCAAACTCTGAGACGGATCTGCTCAGATTTTCTCCTTACAGCAAACTTCAATGGAAGACCAAAAGACTCTTAAAATCAGAAAATCCAATTTTTCATTGAAAAAGCTAGAAATGTAACTCTTTTGAAATAAAGAAAACACAAAGCAACAAATTAGGTCAGAACAGAAGTAAAAAGGGTCTGTATAAGAGTCACTGTCTACTGCCCTCTTGTCAGCCAAATGCTGTTGCTGCTGGAACATCTCTCCCTGAGATGGTGCTTCAGCTTGAGAAGGGTCAAGTAGGAGCACAAAGCCCTCTCCTTTGCCCTCCCTCCATGGAGCTCTGCCTGCCTCAGTCTTCTTAAAAGAACATACAGATCCAAGGCAAGAGTACAACAGATACTGTCTGTCATGGGCAAAATGACCACAGTATTCTTGGGTGTTGTTCTAATTTTGGGTTGGGGAGGGCCTGTGGATGGACGTGGTTTTTTCTGCAACAGTAGTAAAAGGTCAACCACTTAGCTCTCATGCAGCAAAGCTGTAACTGTTAATTGCTTTTGTATGGAACTCCTTTTATAAGATATGAAGATATATCAGCATTTTAATTTCTACTTTGGTTGCATACTGATGCATGCAAATGCTTAATTAATTAATATTCTAAATACTATTCTATTCTAAATAACAAAGGTATTCTACTGACTGAAGTGATAATTTGGTAAAAAAATTCCAAAAAGGAAGAGAGGCATTATGACCCAACACCAACAGTGTCTCCTGCTCATTACAAAGAGGAAGTATTTTCAAGACAGCTAAAATGTCACTCAGTGTCAAAAAAAAAAAAGAAGAAAAGTTTTGGCAGAGAGATTTCAATTCTTGCTTTAAACTGCTAAAGTGAGATATCAGTGTACTGAAACCCCAACTGTGAACAAAATTAATGCTTTGCAGCTTTGCAAATTTTAGACATGCATAGAAGGATAATAATATGATAACTTAAAGTAGTTACCATTCACTGTAATATTGCCAGTGACAGTTGAATCAAAGACAATATAAAAATTTTATGATATGTGTCACGTTTTGATAATGAATCTATTAATTAGTACGCACTTTTTTGTGCCAACAAGTTCATAGACTATGCAGCTTGCAGGTGAGTCACAAGAGGTCTGGAACACTCATGTATGTTGAGGATTTGATTTTGAATTACTGAATAAGAAGTTGCCCAGGGTGTTAATCTGTATTAGGAAATTTCTAAAACTGTCACCTAGGCAATACCCTAGCAAACTGGACTTGCAGGTTAAGAATGTCTGGTGGATTGCGAGGAGTTATAGTCTTTTCTTCCATGCTTATACAGAAGAATCTACCTGTGGGAGACAGCATAGTGCATGCCCTTTTTTTCACCTTCTATAGTTATGGTTAGGAGAACTTCTACTGGGAATATTCTGCAATGTGGCAAGGGTGAACTGACGTCCTCCAGATATTCAGTCCATGAGGGTCTCTCTGCTTCTTGCTTGCTTCACCTGTGTGCTTTGCCCTGCTTCAGAAGAATGCAGTGGTCCTAGAGGACTCCTGGAGAGGGATGTGCCTCTGGAGTAACCACACCTTTGAAAATCTGCAGTGAAAACAAGATAGCGCCTCTCATGGACAAACTAAGACAGATTTTGGCGTGTCACATGATAAACAAATCATGTCTACATTTTTATTCATACTTACATGCGTATGCATCTAACATATAAGGTTTACCACAGTGCTGGATGAAGAAGATACGTAGCAAGGATGCTGCAACCGGGTTCTCCTCTTTGAGGAGTAGCAGTTTCTAGTGAGCTGGAGGTATAAAGGGACAGTTGTGCCATTAGTATCACCCCATCATTTTGATTTAGTGACCTGTTAAGTTTTGGGCCTCTTTGGTAAATTAAGATAATTTGGGATGCGCATGCAAAATCATGTTCTAGTCAGATTTTTGAGGTAATCTGTCCTCTGATATCTATTACTTCAGACTTCCCTGGTATCTCCATGCTGAAGGTTGGCTTCCAGTGTCTGAATTTAGTTTTCATTACTTCTTTAATGCTTTTCTGAAGAAGTGAAGTTGAAGATTCAGCAGTAACTGAAGAATTTTCTGCAGCTAGTATTGCTATGAAAATCAGAGAGGATGACAGGCCTGAGATTTGAGAGAAGTTTGCCAGTAGCGGACACTGTCATTCCCTCAGCCAAAACATGGATCATTCTTGTATATTCGGACCAGAACTTGCTCTCAGCAATATTATACAATTTCCTGGGGTGGTGGTGTTGTGTGTGTTTTATTGGAGATAATTCTGTGTCGGTTTAAAAGAGATAGCAGGAAGAGAGGAGAATTTAATTCTTTTTCGTCAGGTAATTACCTACACAATATTTAAAGTATTTGTATCTTAAAGCTGTTTTTCTGCAGCAATAACATAGAAGAAAGGGTGAACACACAGCTTTGTTTTCAGTGGATATCAGTCCAACTCTATTACTAGAACTAACTATAGCTGAAATAAAGAAAAACCATTTGTTACTCTTAATTAGAAACAGCAAAAAAAAGAAAGCAATTGTTGTTCTGATACATTGATGTATTTGGCTGAAGGGGTTATTGCCATCAGCAGACAAAAGCTGACACATGGCATTGTGCTGCACCACAAATTGTGCTCCAATAGGCATGGAACACAATGGTGCTCACGTTTGCATCATATGGCATTGGCGTAACACCAGAGACCCAAAATGTTCAGTAAGGAGAACTCTTTTTCTTTGTGCGCCAGCAGATGGAACTTTAAATTGTGTCACTGCTGCAGAGCTGATAAAAAAAAGCCATGGCTGGCACATAAAAACTGGAAGTATTTAATGTAAATCCTAATGAAAAGCCAAACAGTTATGGGTCTGGAAGAGGAATCAGCCCTTCAGTATGTGTCAGGGAGACAAACACAAGGTAGGTCAGAAAACATAGGCTGTCGATGATGGTGCTGGAGAGGTCAGTGCGAGGCAGCAGTACTGGCTGAGGTAAGAATGGCATACATTGTGTGGATGAGGTCCACAGCAGGAAATTAATGATTTAAGCTGGTGAGCTGTTATATACATCAGGCCAAGAATATGTCATAAGCTTTTCTAAAACTAGCTGAGAGCAGGAGCTGAATGCTCAGCTCTTATAGATAGAACAACAGAGAATACATCTAGAAGGGACCTTTTAAGATTATCTAGTTCATTCCCAACCTCAGGAACTCTGCCTGAAAGTTTCCTAAAAAAAGTTTTTTCTAGGAGATCTTATAGTCTTTCCTAGATAATCCATTCTTGCCCTTAACCATCCATACAATCAAAAACATATAATCTATATGCAATTCAGAATTATTGCTTCTCCTCCTACATCCATGAGGACAAGGAAATATTTATTAATTTTTTCTTTGCAGTGTAGCCCCTAGACTAAAATATCCCTGCCATCTCTGACATCCTCCACCCCCCTGTCCCATGTGTTTCCTGTTGTTGTTAGTCTCCTCTAGAAACTTTTCACTAAAACAATAGTTTAATCTGTGGTACTTAGAGCAGAGTATTCCCATTAGTAAGTCTTTTACTCATGTGGGTTCCTTACTGAGTCCTATTAATACCTCAGATAATGCCTTATTGCAAAAGTATGAGTTGGTAAAACCTCTTTGGTCTGTGAGTCATTCCATCCCTAGTTCCTTTCCTGCAAAGCAGCTGCATAAATGTTCGAGTTGAACTTCTGTAGTTGATTATTCCCACAGAAACATAATATTGTGTACAGATATTTCCTTGAGTTGTCAAGATCATTTTAAATGCCCTCTATCTGCCAGAGAGCAATCTCTTCCACTTCATACACACACAAACTTATTAAGTGCACTGTCTGCACAAGGATTCAGATCATTAATGTGAAAACCCATTTGATATATTTTTCCAGTTTGATGGTGAACCATTAAGAACTATTCTGACTATGACTTTTCTAATCACTTCTATATTTGTTTCATAGTAGCTCCCACCTGGACTGTATTTCTGCAGTATACTTATAGAAAGGTTGTGAGAGACAGTCAACGCCCTCCCTAAAGTAAGAGATATTGCATCTAGTGTCTTTTGTCAATCTACACAGCTTGCTAAGATTTTTTTTTAGTCTTTACGAGATTCTCTTGGAAAGCTATGCATTTTCCCTTACTTGTGGCTTTTAGGTTAGACAAACTGGTGTCAGGAATGCCAGAAGGCAATTGGCTAATGGAATTGAAGACATCTTGAGGTCTATTTCATCCCTGTTTTCTGTGACAGAAAGCCAGTGCTGGCTAGATTGCTCTTTGGCACTCTGCTAGCTTTATATAAGCCTGATGAATCCAGCCTACAGAGATTTATCACATAAAACTCAATTATATGTGCTCCAGGAAAGAGCTGGAACAAAGAGATGCATTGCAATATTAGTGAAAAAAATCTTTTGGGAAATGGAGAGGAGTTATTCAGGATTACATCTTACCTTTAAGTAAGGATAGATCCCAGAGTAAAATCTTAGTGGACTCTTTGCTTTCATATCTTCTTGGTAGTTGTATATTTTATGTTCTGTCAATACAAATAACTTGTCAGTTTGTCCTGGACTCCCTTAGCTCCCTTCTGCTCTGCTGTCATTTTTCTAGTTGCAAATCCGCCACCAAGTTTCCAAGGGCTTTGACACCGAAGTTTTGAAACCAATTCAGCTTGAAGTGGCCTCCATGGAGTTACAGGAGTCACTTGCACATCCTTGGTTCAGGCCTGCGCTTGTGTCCTCCTTTCTCTTTGCAGAGCTGAGGTGTGATATAATTCTGTGTGCCATTTCAGAATGAATAATGGGCTGAAAGGGAGAGACATGAGCCATGTTTTAAGGACAAGTGCTTTGAGATGCACTGAAAATAGATGTAATAGCTGTTTTGTTCACAGCTCTCAGAGCAAAGAAATACTGGGAAAGGAGTATAGAGTGGATAAACAGCTTTTGTTTTCTGCTTCACCTGCATATGATAACTTCCTGTTGATATCAGAGTTGCCTCCAGCCTCAGCCCTGGTTTGCACCTATTCAGCCCTATTGTGATTACTATTGTGGCAGTAGAAGAGCTTAGTACTACTTAATACATGCAGCTAAGAAGCTGGACTTTTGTCTCTACCGAAACGCAGTTTTTCATCAAGTAAGAGTTATATAACAAGACATTTTCTTAAATATGGCCCTTCGCAATAACTTTTTTTTTATAACTGGTACTTAAAACAATAGTACAAGTAGTGATGCCTAACACCTTATTTCTATGTTTTCCATTGCACAAACACATTAAACAAATGCATATAAAAACCGCATGACAGTTGTTTTAATATTTCCATGAGGCTTAGACAGCAAGACTGGACTGCACAGAAGGTGGGCAGAGGCAGAAACTGATGTTCTGGGTAGGCCATTTCTGAAGGCTGAGTATTCCTTTAACCATGTACTTGTCTATCCTGGTTTCTTCTTCCAGTAAGAAAGATAATGTGTATCTCTCTTTTAGGGGCAAAAAATGGCAATTCTTATGTTTCAGCAAATACAGATTGTAGAATTTGTTATGTTATTTCTTGTTGTAGTCAACAAACAAAACAATAAGACATTTTGTTTTGACTTAGCAGATATTCTGGAGTAATCTTAAGAAGTTGGCTTTTTTGTTGTTTCCAATGTTTGTTGCCCAAACAGTCTGTTAAGTTTGTCTAAGTTCCTCAACAACTTAGGTCTTGTCAAGAGAAAGGCATTCTTGATTCTGTCTGAAATATTGAAAAAGGCTGAGAATTGATGTGTAAAACGATTTGTAAGCTCTCATCCCTTATACTGTAGATGCAAACACGTGTACTGAAAACATTGGGGCTACAGATGTGAATATTCAAATACCTGTGATTAGCAACACAAGTACTGGCAAATAAGTAAACTCACTGTGGATAACCTTATACTGATTTTTGATGAAAAGCTGCATATTTCTGCCCTTTTTTCCTTTTTCTTCTTCTTTTACCCACCCTTCCCAAATACAAAAATGCGTCAAATTCTTCTCACACCTAAATGAAAATGTTTCTTTTATCATGTAAGATATAGCATGATTTTTGTTTTTCAATAAATGTATTAGGGTTCCACCACTCTTATTCAGACAGTCAGCTGCCCTGGAGCTATGCAGTTGACTTGTTTGACTGCTGGAAAGACATCAGAGCAGTTCACTCCAAGGGTGGGTGATGTCTTTCTTGCTACTGTTGCCAGGCCCAGGCTGTTATGCTGCTAGTCTGACCTGTGGTCACAGGGACTGCAACTTGTGAGAACAGCATGAGATATTGTACTGATAAAAATATTTGGAGTTACACCTTGGCCTGAATCTTTTTCGACCTATGGCCTTAGTGAAATCACAATATAATTAAACCTGCTTAAATCCAGGTGACTGAAACTCCTGCTCACTGAAATATTTCCACTGCGTTCCACACATGAGCTAGAGGCACAATCTGTTTTTCAGTCTCTTGCTCAGTTTAATTAATACAGTGCATCTCTTAGAAAGGTACTAAAGAATGCCAGGCACCTTTCATTCATCTAGATACAGGAGTCTTAGGTAGCAGAAGCCCTTATGTGAAGGCTAGACTCTACTCTGAGTTACCACCTCTGGAATAATTGCATTACCTGCACAAAACAATGCCCATAACAATGAACAGAACCTGTTCCAGGCTTTTACTTGGTTTCTAAAGTATTTGGCAGCCACTGCAAAATTGTTAAAACTGAATAATCATCTTTAGAAATCTTGTGTGAAGTGAGAACCTTTTCCTGTTCTTCAATATCTACTAAGTGATGTAATTTCATAGAAGATGCAGAAATGCTTGTGAGAAATACTTGGAATACATGGTGAAAGATACACCATGGTAGTATCTTTAGCTTACAGTTTTGTGGATGCAAAAATGCTCAAGGAATATATCAGATCCACTCTAGAAAATAATGCAGGTCTAACAGTGTCAGGGTACGCTTCTGGTGTCACATCCCTCTCGAGTTTACTGCCAGCTGGGGTTATCTTCTTTAAAAGGTGTGGGGGAGAAAGGGGTGTGTGTGTGTGTGTGTGTGTAGACATGAATATTCAGTCTGGTGCAATATTAAATGCAAACCCCAATCCACTTCTATAGTCATGTAGCAGGAGATGTGATTATCTCCCAGGACCTTGCAGGGGCAAGTGCATACTAGGTTGTCCTGTCTGGTTAAGGGCTTCCAATATGATGTATTATCACAAACTTGACTCTGATGTATAACAGTTGTGGGGTTTCTTTTTCAAATTTTTTTTTTTTAATAAAGAATCAACCTTAGTATCTACATGTTGTACAAGACACTGGTTTAATGTTCACCTCCTTGAGAAATTTCTCAGAGTATCATTAAAGGGCAGTGCGTGTGTAACGATTTGAGTCTTCCTACTAGGATGGCTACCATGCTGTCATATAAGGCTGTCAATTATTTTAATATGCCCATTCAATGTTAATACATATGTCACTTACATATCAACAGATAAAACGAAGAATTCCCTAGCTTCATGTGTGCCTGCATTATTGCTTTATATGGCTGAAAACAAGGTGACAGAGTGAGTGATAGTAGAGTAATAAATAATGGAAGTCTGGGGCCTATACAGGAGCCACATATGTCTTGAATACTGAGAAAACAGAGCACCACCTCTCAAAAAGGAAGTCTTTAACTGTAAAAAAATGCATCAGGCAGCTTAGGGATGTTCTGGAAGCTTGCTATAATGTTACCAAGCTCACAGAAGGGAGCTTGCTATGTGAAGAAGTTTTGTCTTTTTGCTTCTGAGGAGGCACAGCCTGATTATGTTGAATGGCACAAGAATGACTGTTGTAGAACCCTGTGTTTGTCTATTTGGAAATATTTAATTTTTTCACTATGTTATCAAATTTAATTTCAAAGCATTTGTTTCCTTTTCAGTTTAGAAGGATGCCAAGAATTAACAGTGGGGCAAAAGTGTTTCATTTTTATCACTTCAGAATGGTTTAGGGGAATGGTAGACCACAACTACAAATCACATCTTTAAATATTTGTCTACCTTGGGGACTACAGCTTGGATGATACTGAATTTAATCTGTTTACAATTGATTTTATTTTGAGAGGCAAATGTTTAGGGTGAAATCCAGCCTTATTCATGAAAGGTACTGAACTCAATAGCTGAAATCAATGAGAACAACGAATACTTATTATATCAAGATGTAATGAATTATGCTTTCAAGTGTTTAGTCCTCCTCAAAGTTTATCTCATAATGTGATTAATCACATAGGTATGACAGGCAGGATTTCAACCAAAACATTCTTGCTAATGTATCTAAGTATGTGCAAATAGTGATGAAAAAAGAAGCCGGATCTTTTCAGGCTGAAAAGTGGCTTTCTGACCTTCAATAACTTTGTTACTCTAGTGAGCTTACTGTAGATGGAGAAGAGGGAGTGGACTACATACCATTGTAGCCACGCTCTGCTTCCTTGTGTGCTTAAGGCTGTATGTTGCACAAGGATCAAGTACCCAAGTCCTGAGATGTGAGGAACATAGCTGCCCTGCTTTCCTGGCTTACAGACTTACCAAGTTACTGGAAGGCATGACAGGAACTGGGCCACATACAGAAAGATGCCTGGCTATGCTAAGGTAGCTAAAGGGAAAACGGAAATTACAACACACTTACAGCATGATGTAAAAACACTTCAGTTTTCATGAACTGAGGCAGAACATGGCTGAGAAGAAAGGAGTATTTATAGGTGAATACCAGGTGAAGGTCCATGGTGATGGCACACACAGCACACATCTCTGTTGTTCTGGCTGTGGGCTGGGGCCAGAGTTTCTCCAAGAGCTTTGGCATGGACAGGAGCACTGAGAAATCACAGGATAAGGAAGCACAGGAGAGCTCAAGTGAAGAATGACATTTGATGTTCTAAATAAATGTGATTCTTCCCTCTGAGCTTGTCGGGCATGCCAGAAAACGCAGAAGATATAAACAGAAAGATATAAAGCTTCCCTTGTTCAGTCAGATATATACAAAAGAGAAATTTCACCTCATCAGTGTCTTTTTTAACGTGTAGCAAAATTTCTTTTGCTGAATTGCTTCACTGATGTGCAAGTCTCTGCTGTAACAACTGCTACACTAACATCTTCCATGCAGTGTATATGCCTGCACTTCTAGCACCTATTGTGGCCCAGTGAATTTTGCTTTCTTTACAAATTGTGGCCTAGCTTTAGGAGGAAAGCATGAGGGTGCCATCTGTGCCCAAGCCCAGCCTAGATCAGCATGAGCTGGGATCTCCCAGAGAATTACCTTCAGCAAAGGAGGCACTGCATCCAAGTCCTGGAAAAAAAATGTTCTAAACTGTGTTTTATGTCTATTTTTGTCAGCTCTATTTTTTTTCAAAAGGAGAGAGGTTCCTACCTCAGAAAGGCAACTCCAGACCATGAATCACAAGTGACTGGAAGAGGATTCTTGACTAAGACAGAAGCCTTGAAGAGCAGTGAGACTTACAATATTTTTACACTAATGGGGTCCAACAGACCTGGGCTTGCTGCCTTCTACCACTCACCTTGAGTCCATAAGTGCAGGGAACAAGGCTGTGGGACATACCTGAGCTGGCTGGACAAGCCATTTGTGCTTACTAGCTCAAGGTAATGTGCTCTCAACAATTTTGTTTATTCAATTTGTATCTATTGCATTAACAGATCTACAGCTCTCATGGGGAAAAACAGCAGCTAGAAGGATGAATATAGCCAAATACAAATAATTACTTACAGTTCAACCCTGGGGATATTACACCAGCAGAGACAGAATCATTGTTGCTGTTAGCCATCTCGCTGGAGTTCAATAAACATATTTTTACAAAACCCTAAAGCTTTTGCTGATGAATCACAAATAAGAAACCTCAAATGAACCATAGCTATTTTGTCTTTTCTTTCTATTAGGGACCAGTCACATGGGAAATGTAGGAAGATGCTGAATCATTGGAGCTTTGTAGGCATGACAAGAAATGGCAACACAAGAGAGCTCAAGACTGTAGTGGTGCTTTGCTGCTGTGTTGATATATAGATACACAGACAGGAGGGCTTTTTATGCCCTTTCATCTCCTTGTCTACCTGAAAGCAACTAGCAAAATACGATAAGTATTCATAAATACTAACTTCCATCTGGGAGCTCTTCAGGGCCCTGTTCAGAGGTAATCCACAGGACCTAATACACAATCATCTTCTGCCTCTAAATGTTTCCTACACCAGGAAGCAATGTCTTATCTTTGCTGAACAGTAAACACTGGGACGCAGAAATTAGATGTTACTCCATCAGTCTCTTTGAGGCAGTGGTCTGGTAGGCTTTTGTACAACACATTTTGTACAAAATCTAGAGGACTGCACTTTTAATGAAATATAATGGCAAACATTGTTTTCTTTAAAACACGGCTGGAAAAGGGGATGGAGGAGATGCTCTGGACTGGTATAAGACAAATATCACAGCCTCAGAAGTCAGGGATCCCTGTCTTACTGAACCTGTAGGCTGTACAGTCACGGTCCTTTTCTCTTCTTTTTCTTCCTCAAATACTTTATTCAATGCTTTGGCAGGGGAAAGATACAGACAGTAAAATATTAGCCTGGGAGGTTTTCCAAAGGGTAGGAGATGAGTTTCTAATCCTGAGATGACGATGTAGGAATGAAGATGCTGTGCCTGTTCTGGCTTTTTTTATATACTGATGTGTGTTCAGAAGAGGTTTCAGGCTCTGAATTCAAAGTGGAGAGAAGTGCTCACCTCTGGTGTTTACTAACCTGGGGAACAGGCCACAAATAAAGTAAATATTTACACTTGTATTTAGCTATTAGCTGGCTCTTGAGGATCCCATTTGGAAATACCTTTCTCCTGCACAGGGAGCCTAGGTGCTTAAGGCTGGGTTCCACTACCTGAAAGTTAGGTTTTTGCGGTGCTCAGCACTGTGACACCAGAGTGGGAGTCGCTTCAGGGCAAAATGTGACAGATAAAGAGAGGGTAGAGTAGCTGATATTACTGTACATAGAATTTTGCCCCAGCATTATTGAAATTAATATCTTTTCACTCTCATAAGCATTTGATCCTACTGAATATTAGATTTTGAGTTGAGGAATTTGGCTTACACACTTCAGAACAAAGGGAACTAAAAGGTAGGCTCAAACACAATTCTGATAGGGACTTTATATAGGGAATGATATTTCTCCCTGCATCAGCAGCAGTTATATAGGACATGTAGTAAGACCAAGATTTTCACAGGCCTACAATGACTGCTTTCATTGCTCAACCTTATGCTTTTACAAGGCCTGATATTTGAGACTGGATTCTCAGCACCTTCTGAAGCTCAGGCCTTTTTAAAGTGGCAGGTAAATCTATCAAAAAATAAGACAGACAAATTAAAAAGCCATTTCTGAAAAAAAAAAGGTTTAAATGAGACAAAAATTTTAGGTTCTTCAGCAAAGCACTTATCAGGAAGCAGACCAATGAATTAAGCAAATGAACATAAGGTATAGTTATACGTATTATGTGCCAAAAAACCATACTGTGTTATCCAGCTCTCAACTCAATTTATGAAGAAGAGATCTAGAAGGATTATCCAGTCCTCTGATGCCTCAGTAATTTTCAATTCCCCTCACCAAATTAAAATCAAAGCTTTTGTAACTCATCTGCAAAGTACACATATTATGGGACGCAGTACTGAAGTAGAAAGCTGTCTTTTCCACAATACTGTGTGCTGCAAAAGCTGTAACTAAATCTAAAATAGATCCTTTTTGTCTTTGGCTTAGTCATGTGAGGGAGTACAATAAAACAAAGGGAGTACAAAACAATGTCCTATATATTTATAGATTGGATATAAATAGTCCAGCTGCAAATGCTGAAGTTCCATTTCTTCATTTCTCCTTTGTTTTTCTTACATTTACAAGGTTACAATATAAGCAGGATTATTCTTGTATAGATTGCTAATGCGACTCCTGTTAGATGAAAGAGACAGAATTCAAAGAAGAAATTAATATACAAAGTGGATTTGGCTTATCTTCCATTAACCGAATATCTCCACTACAGTGGTGCTTTTCTTTTGGTAAGATCAGCATTTTGCAACACTGTTCCTCTTTTCCTCTTTCTCTTTCAATAATCCTTGTATATCTTCCCTCTTTATATAATTGAAATCAATATTGTCAGCTAAAACTGCTTTCCAAATCCAGTTTACTGAAGGAGATAAAGTGTAATGGAAAAGGAATAAAATCTGAAACTTCTTTTTTCTGCCCATGACAAACAAATGTTAGTCATGATTCCTTTTAGGAAGGTGAAGAAAAATGTTGCTTGAAAAGTATTGACCAGCTGTCAGTCACAAAGTGACTAAAGGTTCCTATTCCCCCTCCCTTTTTATTTTTTTTATTAAATCAGCCTGCAATGGCATGTAGTTATGTATAGAAGTCAAGCTGTTGCTACTATATGCACACAGGGTGACAGAGAAGGGAGAAAAAAAATACAGCGTACAAAACCAGTGGAGAAACCTTTCTGTATATCATCCTTGATAAAGCTATCACTTTTGATAAAAGGCTATTTATTGTTCACTTTAAAATCTAATTGCTCTGATTATCCAGCTAACTCAGTCATATGAATAGCCTTCCTCTAAAATCAGAGCAAAAAAGCTTTTTCAGGATTTAGTTCCCTGAATGGTTTGCTGGAGGAGTCTCTCTCTTTGTCCACTGACTAGTCACCTAGCCACCTTAGCAGGGGTATTCCTGCCACACGACTCACACCCTTACAACAGGCAAAATAAAGGGATGCTGTATTTTAATGCAAAGTTTGTTCATATTCACTTGTTGTTTTTCCTTTATTTTATTTATTTACAGTAGAGTCTTGATGGAAGAGAAGCAAGATGATCAGGGCTGCTACGCATCCTCTTAGTAGTTACAAATATAATCTTAAGGTGTATATGCAGAGGGAAGGAAAAACACTGTTAGAATTAATGAGTTTTAAATGTTTTGATTAAATAACTTGCTATTCTGCCTCAATAAACAATATGATTTAGTAAATTTTACTGCTTTGGCCTTGCCACATAACAGTCTAATGTAATGCTTAAGAAAAATTATATGGGGGGGGGGAAGTAATGATTATTTACTGTGACGACAACTTGATTTCAGGGTCCCATTAAACTGCCTTTTGAAAATCCAAGTGTATTAAATGATTCTCCCTTTTTAACACAATTGTGCTTATTTCTTCAAGGAAATCCACTGGATTTTTAGATAGGGCCTCTCCTTAAGGGGCAGAAAAAGAGTTGATTCTTTCCCCAAATCATATTGATCCATGTGTGTATTAATTCTATCTTTTATTATAGTTTTTACTGTTTTTCAGTCTCAACATCAGGTTTACTGGTTTGTAGTGTCATTTGTCTTCCCAGGAACCTTGGTGTCATATTGACCATTTGCCAGCCATGTGGTGTCAATGCAGTCTTCAGCAAGAGGCTATATATTCTGCAGTTAGTAATTCAGCTATTTCATCTTGAATCACCAAATGCATAGGTAAATACTAGCTAACAGTGCCCCTTTTATTAATTTTTCCCATATCGTCTTTTACTGATAAATCAATATGGGATAGGATAGTTATTAAAATTATCTGTCCGGATCCCTTCTTTATGGGCGGACTTGTTGAAAGATGTAAGTCAGGACTCAAGGCTTCAAGGCCTCCATCATATCTGCTACTAACTTATACAGATTATTTCCCTTCTAATAGTGAAATTCTTGAGTCACCTGGTTTTGGGATGCTCAGGACTAAAATCTTACATGTAATGATCAGCTAAGCCCCCAGCTCATATCTATGTCTGCCCACAACAAACTGATCTTGATTACTTCTTCTACCTCTCTAATCACCACAGCCAAATTCAGTAGGCATTCCTGCAACCCACTATATAGTTCCTCTTCTTTCCTCACAGGCCCTCCCAAAACAGAGGTGCTGCTACCTGTCTCCACAATTCACTTATTAAACAATCTTAGGGGCTAGTACTGCCCCCTAGCACATGAGAGACCAATCTGTAGGTCTGTGTGATAAAAATCTTAAACCCCTCTTGAGCTAAATTCTCTAATTGCCAGAACGTGGAGCAAAGTTTTCTCAATTACTCTCACTGTTGAACAGAATAATTAAATAGCTATTGCAAAGCTCTACAGAATAATGGCTGAGGAAGTAATTTGAGACTTGGAAGCCTGGATTCCAGTGCCTGTACTAATGACTGTTTAAAGTGTATTCTGTTAAGAGTCCCATTTCAGAAAGCCCTCTAGGTTAGTGGCTAAAGCATTGAACTAAGAGATGTATATTAATGCTCATCAAGCAGAGGAAGATATTGACCCTATTTGTTTTGCATCTGGGCATGTGCTGAGCAGGTAGAACATGGCATAGGCACTGCTGCATCCTCTTACTCCCTTTTTCACCACCCGTCTGTTTTGCAGGAAGTGGAGATGAATACTGTGCCCCAGGAACAGTTTGGATCTTGGGGTCTATCCTGTGTACTCTATGGCGGCATCTTATTTCAGGCAATGCCATCGTCCCTCAGATGGCAGTTGTCTTCTGGCTAGATCAAGTTCACGTGTTGCTTCTCAGTTTCACAGTTAAATAACTAATTCTTCCAGTGTATTGTGTATAGGTTCTGGTTGTAATCAGCAGGTAAAGGTTCTGGCTTATATTAGTAACTAGATACCCAAGAACTGTTATAGTGCTAAGAAATACAGCATTTGTTCTACTGCTGATGTGGTGCAGTTTTTGAACCTCTATTTCTTCTCACAAAGGTTAAGTGATGCTCTCTGGAGCAGAGCGGGAATTCAGTAGTGAGGACTTTCAGTGGTTAAATGCTTTAGAGTTATATCATTTATGTCCTAGTGTTATAGACTTAATCATGTTACATAATTATTGTAAATATGTAGTCAGGTGAGACTTATTAATGTAAATCATGATTAAGAAATCCATCTACTAGGAAATATTCTGGAACCAGGAACTTAGAATATGCAAGCTACTGAGCAGCTATTCAAAACAGGCAAATTTTGAAATGAGAGAGGGTGTTCTAGGATACACAACATGTATTTGTCTAACACCTTTTCAAATTAATTTCTAAAACTAAGTAAATACAGTAAGATTGTGAGATACTGTCAAGATGCTAATCTGGATTATCTTCTAATAGTTTCTTCTTGTGCCAATCAGAGAATCATTGAATGGTTTAAATTGGAAGGGACCAACTAGTCCAACCCCCCTGCCATGGGCACGGACATCTTTCTCTAGACCAGGTTGTTTAAAGCCTCATCCAACTGGCCTTGAACACTTTCACGGATAGGGCATCCACAATTCTTCTGTGCAACCTGTTCCAGTGTCTCACCACACTCACAGTAAAGAATTTCTTCCTAATATCTAATCCAAATCTACCCTCTTTCAGGTTAAAACCATTACCCCTCATCCTATCACTACACTCCCTAATGAAAAGTCCCTCCCCATTTTTTCCTGTAGGCCCCATTGAAGTATGGGAAGGCTACTTTCCCCAGAGCCTTCTCTTCTCTAGGTGTAACAACCCCAACAGTTTCAGCCCCCTGATCATCTTTGTGGCCCTCCTCTGTACCTGCTTGAGCAGGTCCATGTCCCTCTTATGCTGGGGACCCTACAGCTGGACGCAGTACACCAGGTGGGGTCTCATGGGAGCTGAGTAGAGTGGGAGAATTGCCTCCCTCGACCTGCTGGCCACACTTCTTTTGATGCAGCCCAGGATCGTCTTCTGTGCTTCACTGATTCTTTTTAATTTCTCAAGTATCAGGATCATGACACATCTTCATTCCAGCACAGTCATGTACGTAGTGCTAAACTGGATCACTGGAAAAAGCTGATTGGAGCTGGGCATTTTAGTGGCCAAAAACTACTCCCAGAAATTTCACTCTTGAGACACTCAGGGAATGCAGGTGTTCAGAGAAGATTAAGACAATGCAAAAGGATTTTTTTAACAGAGTCTATAAAAATGATGACATTCATCTTGCTAAAGGAGAATAATTTTACTTAGTTTATCATAAAAAGTGGATATTTAAATCCATGATGGACTGAAAACAGTGTTGCAATAAATATTATTTCTATATGCAGGAGTTGTATGGAAAAAATGCTAGTAGCCAATTCATGATTATTCATTACCATTAACTATTTATTCAGAGTTTAATGTCTACTGTTAAACATCTTAAAATTCATTAGGGACCTTATTCTTTCATTTTCCTTCAGTTAGCCAAAATGAGAGGGATTATCTTTAGTGAAATACATGCAAAAGGATAACTGCTTAGCATAGGAAATGTCTAGAATTACACAAAATTTTTATTGGGTAATTTTAATTTTGGAGATGCCTATGAGGCTATAATGTGCCAGGCAACTATAATAAACCTAAATTAAGGATTTACTTTCTGTAGGAAGTAGAGATAGTCTTCTGCATTGAATCTCCTTGCCCGTTTCGTTCATTCATATATAATCAAGAACTTATACAACATGTTAATGTAGTAAACATATTTATGCAATCTCTTGACACAGAAATGCAAAAGTGCTACATCAGGTGGCCAAACAAAATAATATTGTACATAGTTCTTCAAATTTTACATACAAATTTCTCATGCTTCTCCTTGAAAGTTCTTCTCACCTACCATCTTATTTGTGTCCACTCTCATGTTACTGAGAAAATACTTTCCAGTTTTCAGTACGTCTGATTTCAGTATTTATCACCTCTTTTCATATATTTTCCTCTTCTTTGAACTAGCGTAATTTCAGTAATCTATTTTTAATATTATGTCTATATCTAATACTCTTACTTTAACGCTACAAAAGAATGAATGCCACCATGAAAAATAGCTGTCCTAAATCAAAACTATTGATTATCCTAATACTTCCTTCTCAGATGGTTCACTAAGCACATATTTGGTATCCATTTTCTCTATAACCTTATGAAAGACACTGCCTTATTTATATTTTTTTAGAAAAACTCTTTACATCCAAGGAAATCACCTGTGTTTGCTTGCACTGCCACCATGCCACTATTTTCTTTAGGCCTGGAACACTTGCACCCTTCTTCTGCCTAGTAGCACAAAACAAACATTTGTGCTAGAATTAAGAAAGAGTACTAAACCTGTCAGTATCATAGTCATTGGTTTAATTTTCAGAATTGCTCAGCTCCTGATCTAATTGTCAGTTTGGCAAAATGCATCAGCTAAGAAGTTTCAGAAGATTTGGCACACTGCCTCCAAGAGTTTGACATAACTTGCTGAGTGCTTGAGCCATATTCTTCACAGGTATAGCAGAACCAGATCTGTCCCCTTGACTGCTCTGCTCTGTTACACATACATTTAGAAAAACCCAAACATGCATAAATCTCAATAGTCAACAGGGTTAATCTTTGCACATGTCTTCACAGGATAGATGATTTTGGGGTGGACTGGTCTTTACTAGTTATGAGTTCTTTGCTTGGACAGTGTAGATAAACTTGGCTTCATCAAATAATATCAAGTTGGGAACCTTAGGAAACTACTGCTGTAATATAGCCAAAAATGAACAATATTTAAACTTATTTTACAAAGTCACAGGGGTAGGAATATTACCAGTCACTGCAGGTAGCTAAGTGAACAGCCTCAGCATGCAGTCACAGCCAAAGACGCATAAGTAAAAGGATGAAGAATACAAGGAGAATAGCTTAATAACTTTGAAGGCAAGGCAGTAGCCACCTTCTCTGAAGTGCTGCACTGGGCATTTCCTTTCAATAAGGGCACTTCAGTGCTAAAGAAGGATGAGAAAGGGATAATTTCCATTGGCAAGGCATAGAAAACACTTGTGAAAAAAACATACTACGTGCCCTCTTCACTTACCCTTTTTGAGTAGTCTTCTTAATATCTGCACCCCACAATGTTATAAGAAAAAAAACCCAGTGGTTTAAAATGTGTTTTAAATAAAAGGGTCTAAAAATAAAATACACGTTAGAGAGAAACAGAACAGGACCTGTGTCTTCTCCCTTTTATCAGAAAAGTTAGAGGCAAGTAAATGAAATTTTGGAAATGGGAATATTTAAAATTGATAATGGGGTTCTGTTTTCATAAAATGTGAACCTTTGCAAATTACTGTCTTAGTAAGTCTGAGATTTTAGCTCAGAGAGATTAAAAGGCAGCTGGGGTATCAATTTAGATTTATATCTAGCATTTTAAATAAGAGGCCTTGGAAGAGAGACCCAACCTATTACCTCATAGCCATCACTGCCAAAACTACTACAGGCAGAATTGGGATCAGACAGACATGCCCTCACTGACAGGGAGGTGCACTGGAAATGGGATCCTACCAGCAGTAGAGCTACGGTTTTCCCTCCTTCCACATGGAACAATCTTTCTGCACTGGTCACCAGACTTCTGCCTCCGACATAATTGAAAGTCAGCCTGAATACATCGCTGTTCTCCTGCCCTTGTCAACCCTAGTGAGGGGGATGGATTATGCCTGTTTCTACTGCCAAGTCCTTAGCACTCTCTGTCTACTGAATCTCTGATTAGCTCCCATCAGGGAAAGGATAGTCATCTAAACTTGGAGCCTGGACACTGCTTTCTCCCCACAGATTACAAAGGACAGTCCTGGTGCTCACTGGCCTTATCCACCTTCTAAAGCTGAGCACAAGAGGAGGGGTATGTGAGCCATCTCCTACATCTACTGAGGACATAGATCAAGTTTGTAAAGACAACAAGATGTCACTGGTAGAACTGTTCTAAAAAGAGCATCTATCTTACCTCAGCAAGCCAGCTCTTGTTGTTCAGGACTTAGGCCAAAATGATATTTGTATTCTACATGGAAAAAATCTGTTCCCAGAATTTATCACTGGCATTTAATTACTGACATTCTTGCACTTTAAGAAATTCAGTGCTGGTGGCACATTGAATTTAGACAATTTTTTTTGTATTTGTATTGTATTTCTGGCCAAAACATCACCTCTCATTCTTGTAATTACACTTTTGAATTCCCATGTCTCAGATTTTTTTTTCAAGATCTGCTGTCACATCTATTTTGGAAATGCAGCTTTTTTTTACCCCTCATTACTATTCTGTCCACCTCACATAGTTCATCTCTATAGTGCCAATATTCCTTCATAGTGACTGCTGTCTTATTTTCATTTCTAGCTCTGCTGTCATGAGTTACTTTTATATTACAGATCAGAGACCAATAAGCAAGACTTATCCACTTGAATGGCTTTTAGCTGCTTACAAAAAATTGTTTATGATCATACTAGGAGGCATTTTCATGCAGGTTCACACTTTCCCACACAATAGGCAGAACTGCCACTCTTCCCACCAGCGTGGGAACTGTGCATCCATTTCCAGTGCTTTAGAACCTAAATTTCCAGTCTGCTTGCAGCCCTGAAGTTACAGGTACATGTGTAGATGCAAATATATTGGCAGAGTTTGTGCCTTCCATACAGCAGCCACCTTTCTGCAAACGTAAGCCATTATATTTCATTACAAAATGACACTTATAATTGTATGGCTTTTTATTAATGCTTCCTGTATTTCACTTACTGTAGATTTATCATCCTAACCTAGATTCTGCAATCACATCTGCCACTGTCTTCTAGGACGGTTTTCAAAAGCAAACATTTAGACTATGTCTACTAAATCTATGTTTACATCTGCAAAGAGATACTTTTGTAGAAAGACATGAACAAACATTGTCTGGCACACAGATTTGGTCTCAGTAAATACCTGCCTGTAGAAATGGAAGTGTTACACTCAAAACAGAGTTGAACAAAGTTAGAAGGAGTAAAACTGTGAATAATTTATTTTTGAGCAGGAAAGTTAGGAAGTTTAGGTTCGCATCAAACCAGATTTAGGAGTTCTTCTTCATCCCTGATGAAACCAGAAACTCTCAAGATGTAATATCATGTAATTAAAAAAAAAAAAGTTTTAGCTGTTGCAATAAAAGGAAAAGAGATGAACACATAATTTGATAGTAGGTGGCATTATTCTCTCCTTTATTCAGTAATCCTATTGTTTCACTAAGTCACCCAGAGCACTGCAAAATTTCAATCCCCTTCTGGCTTTGCCTGGGGGATCAGGCCCACAGTACAGCACAAGACAATCTCTGAGCAGAGGCATTCTTGTGCCACCCTTGTGGTATTTTTCTGCATTGGATAGATAGCTATTCGTTGGTGCAGGAGCAGAAATGATGGTGTTCACCTTCAAGTCTTAGCTGCCAGACTTCAAAGGCATAACTGCATTCTGTGACTTTTTTGTTTAACATTAAATGTAACAGCCTCAGGAGAAATAAAAAAAACTTCTGTTCTAATACCCTCATGCACAGAAGGGAGCATGAAAAGGGTGCGAATTGGGATCACCGAATAACAGCTGATTATTTGAGAAAGCAGAGCTGGGCTTTATTATTTTTACCAAGACAATGTCAGATGATTTACTTCTGTCATGTAACAGCTTGGGAACAGGCACCATTTTTTTGTGGAAAATGTATCTGTCAGGGGAAAGAAAACCCCAAACAATCATCCAGCTTTGGGGGAACTGCGGCTTCAACCAGGTATGTGAAAAGGTGACAGTTCATTCTAACCTGCATTGCAAGGGTATCTAGCAGTATGTTATTTTTATTCCTCATCATAACTACTTCTAGACTTATGGAATCGCCACAGCACATAGTTCTGCAATCTTACCTAATTTTGTTGATACTGCTTTTATTTGCGTGGTAGCACTGACTAACCTAATAGGCAAATACAACCTGGAGCCTACTTTCTGCAAAGTCATACCATGTTGACATTCACGTCAGTCAAAAAAACCAAAACACAGTAGAACCAAACTCCTAACTTTTTTAAAACTGGCCACTAGGTCTAGAAGATAGTAAAATTTAAGAGGGACAATTGTAGTATTTCCTGTTAGTTACCATTGGATACTGATTTGGTAAATTTTCTTCAGGAGTTTAAAGAGTAAATTTCTGATAGATCAGAGTAAAAACAGTCCAGGCAGTTTTTGTGAATAAACACAGCCAAACATTTTCTAATGTAGCTTTTAATTTTTTTTTCATCAATGCCACACTTACCATGTTATAAATAAAATCATGGATACTTTACGTCAGACATAAAGTCTTTTCTTCCTTTTTCTGTTATGCAAAACATGCTCATAAAGCATAAATCGTAAAAAAGATTGATGAAGTTGAAAAAGAGATTGGCCAAAGCTGAAGTGGCTCTCCAGGGTTAGTAAAGAGCACATGCAGACACTTAAAATTGCTTTAAACTAGCAGTCACGTAGCAGCATCACCTCTTGGAATGACAGTCCTGTCAGTTATGCAGCATGTGCATGGGAAGGGCAGCAGGACAAAAACTTATCTAAACTGACAACTGAATGTTAACTGAATGACAAATGAATATGACAACATTAGCTTGCAGTGAATCTTCTTTTTGCTAGATACTTAAGAGATGAAATGATCAATTTTCACGCACAAGGCTAACAGTGACAACTGTTTGGGGTATTGTAAAGTGTAAGTGATTCTTGAAGGTCACAATAAACCCTTAGAGATTATTAGAAATTTCTAGCAAATGCCATTTGATCCTCAAGACCTCAGGCCAATTCTGAAAGTAGCCTTAAGATCTGGGGTTCAAAGTGCTGCCCAAGGACTCAAATGCTGTTATGATGTGCAAACAGCCATAGAAGCCTGAACGTGAGAAAGTCTAGAGATGGCCAGTTGACTCCTGTGGCTCCTCCAAAGGGGAAAGTGGTAGATGTTGCAGGGGTTGGTGGTTATTTGCGCACTATTCTTGGAGAGGGGTCTGCAAAAGGGTCTCTTTTAATTTCCTGGAGGGGGATTTCTGCTCCTACTCTGACGAGAGTGACTATTTTTGGCTAGATCCCTGTGTCTTGCGTACTTTCATTCTGCCTGACCTAGTGAAACATCTCATATTTCGTGGCTAGAAAACTGTAAGGGGAGGGATTCGTTGTCCCTTCCCCCACCTACAACACCGCTTGATTTTTAGGACCTGGTCTCTGAGATGGAGTGTGCACATGAGCCCATCCAGGCTAGCAGAAAAGAAAAATAACATTTTCTTCCCTACTATGTTTACGTGGTGAATAAATTAGCTTACATTTAAGAGGAGAACACAACAGCTCATGGTGTTTAAAAGAAAATGCTTAGGCCCCTACACCATCATAAGAGAGTTCTGAATAGAAGAGTTGTCATTTAAGTGTTGGTCTTGAGGTCATATTCCTATTCTCAGTTCACACTCGGGACTAGCTCCAGCTCCGCATACTGCTAACTCCTCTAACCCATGTGCTTGAGCTCTGCAGCAGTGGTCAGGTGCCTAGAAATGAGGTGCATGGAGGTGCAGGCAGATGTTGCATCTCCACCCTTCAGAGAACATGACTGGCTGAATACTGGAATTCTGTCCTTATAAAGAAACTGCATTACCGAGTAGTATGTGACAATTTTGTGACTTGTTGCTCTCAGCACTGTCTGATATCTGCATTGCTGTGTCCTGAGGTGGTGCAGGAAGATGTCTTACTACGTGCCTTGTTTATTCTGCGGTAATGATCGCAAAGGGAAAAATGGATTCCTACCATACCTATGGGTGGCTTTCTTATCCAGAGGAAAGCCTTCTGTGAGACAGGAAAACTAGTTTTATTTGGACCAGCTTGAACACTGATATGTTTTTAATATGAGGAAATTAGTCTAAGAAAGAACTTCTAGGACATACTTTATAATAGTTCCAGCAGAGATTTAATAATTAAAGCCAGAAGATCTTTCCAATTTCAGACTTGGTTTTGACCTTCCAAAAAGATTAAGAACCTAAACTCCTGGTCAGGAATGAAGAAACCATACTGTTCATATATTTTCCATTTCTGCTCTAATGTGGCATATATTCTGAATGTGTGAAGTTGTAGACAGAATGCTAAAAAATTATAGTTTTTCCTTTGAAAGATGGTCTGGTTATCCTAACTTTTTAAAGCAGTCTACAGTGTTACATGTATTTTTAAATGTCACTTTGCTAATACAAGAGATACTAATCTGATATATTGGGTTGCAGAGATGGCTTTTACCCAGCTGGAAGGAAGTAAGTTCAATTCTACAGAAATGTTTTCTGAATGGGATAAGATTTTATGGGCTATGTGAAAAGTCTTAAGCCCTTTCTCCTTAAACTTAGTTTTTATAATGAAAACTGCCTAGTCCTTTCCTCAAAAACACAGTTAATTTTTGGTTGAGTAGTATGGAAATATAAGGGATAAAGAAGTGAGAAGAATTATACTTCAGAGAATGGAAATCTCATAAAACTTCACAGCACTTTCTGGAGTATCAC
Source organism: Phalacrocorax carbo (assembly GCF_963921805.1). Classification (NCBI taxonomy): domain Eukaryota; kingdom Metazoa; phylum Chordata; class Aves; order Suliformes; family Phalacrocoracidae; genus Phalacrocorax; species Phalacrocorax carbo. The sequence continues at coordinate 63,142,355 of NC_087548.1, forward strand.
TTCAAATAATTGCTCAGTCACTGAGCTTATCAAGCTAGAGCCAGCCTGAAGCACAGATCACTTGAATAGCTCCCTACTTTGACAAAAGCAGAGCCACAGAATTCTTCCCTGTCTTCTGCCACCTGACCCAGGGCTGATCTCATACCATACCGATGTCGTACCATACGAGTAAGCATCCCATCTCCTTTGCAGTAGGGAAGTGCAAGAAGGAGGGGCAATGTGAAGGGGAGAAAAGAAGGTGCTGCAGACAAACCTAGCTAGGAAGGCAGGAGTGAGATGCTCTTCCCCCAGTGACTGCCCCATTCCTCTGTCCCGAACTCGTTCCTCAAGTCAGCCATCTCATAGATTAGGAAAACAACGGCACAAATACAATTAAGTGTATATTGAGTATAAAGTAGGACTGCAGGTAACATAAAATTGGACATTACCTTTCATGTTTTCCCTGCTTCCATTTGTTCTGCAAGTGTAAAAATTTTCCAAACTTGTTAGAGATATGATTTCTGGGAGCAAGACCACAACGTACATTGACATTTGTATGTGTTATGAATGTATCCAAAAGGCTTTATGTATAATGATGACAATGAGCAAATGGACTTTTGTGACATGGGATTTGAACATGCTGTGGAAGTTGCAGAGTCTGTCGGTGATTCAAGACTGCAGAAACTAATAAAAAAGCCCCCAGTAAACACAACCAAAGCGGCAACCTTACACTTTATGCATGTTTTGAATGGGGAGGGCTACTGACTGGAAGAACCTAAAGTGCATTTAAGAGTTGAAAGCAATCATACACACCACACATTTGTCACCTGATAAAAGCAAAGTCCATCTCCCACATTTTACAGCCTAGTAGGGATCACGTTATTAAGTAACCTAGAATTAATTTTCCAAATGTAAAAATGCCAGAGCAAATCCATAGTAACTATGCTCAGATGGTAAAACGTGAGCAGTGATGGTAAAGTACCAGTGGAAAAAATATTTATTTTTCAAATATGGGCAAAAGAAATTTAATTATATAGAATCAATTGCTGCATGAATCAGAAATTATGTATTTTACGGAAAGGAAAAGTGCTGTTAACATCTTTAATTTGTGCACCACCAACTTTGCAAGGGATGATCTTATATTTAGATGTGAACACTGTCTCACTGGACTCAATGGTTCAAAAATCTTCAAATACCAGATTCTGCAAGGTTAAAAGTAAGCCTAAACACCTGATAAACCCCACGCATTCAAAGTCACTCTGTGCTTTGGCATAGGCTGAAACAGAAATGCTGCAAGATGTTATCATTTCAGTAATTGAACTGAGTTAAAGTTCTGTGAGAATTATAAAAGGTAGTCAGATTAAACATAATTTAATGTCATCTGCTGAGCACCCGTGATGGCTGTGCAAAATAGTATTAACACTGATGCAATTAGCTAGCTCAGGAACTCCTTGTAGGTGGCAGTATGCCTTGATAATGAGAAAAAAGTAGGGGCAAGACAAGAAGTCATTAGGTTTGTGTGATCTCCACGTGCCATAAAAAAACCATAAAGGATGGAAAAGTGAATTAAGGGAAGAGATATTTTCCCAGCTGTTTTGTGGACCCCATTCAATATTTTCAGCACGTTCAATAGCAATAAAAAATGTTGTTAGCAAAAAAATTGAAAAAACTCCATCTCTTGACGGAGGCCCCTTGACGGGAGGAAACGTGTGCGGCAATTCTACCTATTCCTTAAGTTGCACCCCCATGAATTAAGGATCCCCACATCTGAAAATTTTGGTTAGTATTTTAGAGCTGTCAATCCAGTGTCCTTATCTTTTGTATCCTCTATGTTCAGCTAACAGATGTAGGTTTTGAATCTGCATTTTCATTGGTGATATGCTAGAGAAGCAGAAGAAAGTGTAGATTAGTGGAACAGTATAGAACCAAAAGTTGAAACAGTAAAGCATGCCTCCTTCTAATACCTATGTGTTCTATCTGCATGGAGTCGTCATTTGGTATTTCTTACCCTTCCCCCATGACTGTGGGCGTTATCAAAAGGTGTTTGAAACGAGCACAGGTCCAGCAGGGGTAGGATTCCAGTTAGGGCATATAACTACCTGACAAGAGAAGTTGCTGGGGTGAATGCCAGAGACATCTGGTAAGCAAAAGCCCTGCCAGATGGTATGCAAAAGGTAATTTACACATGTGGCTCATGGTTAGTTTCCATGCCGTCGTCTTGGCAGCTGTACCGCAGTCACTTTGGTGTTGTCTCACAGAGCATTTTTACTGCTGCATGGATACCCCTGAATGATCTCACGACACCCTACTGCTGTCCGTGTTACTTCTGTATTTATTAACATGACTTTGCTTTCACTGAATGTCATCCTCTGTGTATACATGGAGCTGTGTATCTGCTTGCTTTTTCTGAACTGGACAAGGCTGTTTCCTTCAGTGCTTTCTAGAAACTCCCAGGTCTTGTGCAGAATATGCTTTGAGTTCAAAATACTGTTCCAGAATGGAATTTCCTAGGCTTTTTTATTATTATAATTCCTTTTGTTTCCTTTTTGTTACTATCTTTCTATATTTTTTTTTTGACGTTTTTATGAGTGCAGAATTCTCAGTGATTTTAGCAGGAGGCTGGCATGAGTAGGGGCAATAGGGTAACAGCCAAAATAGCCTCCTACTACCTTTTATTGCAGCCTCTAGGTGTTGCATCTCCATTAGATGTTGTCATGTGAGCTTTTCAAACGACTAGCCATTAGCTTTCTCTTCAAATATTTCATAGTAGGTTTTTTTTCCTCCCAGAAATCTTATTTTTCCTGTGTCTGTTGAGCTTTCTGTCCTGCTATTGATAGAGTTTTGCTCAACAGCAGTTATCTTCTTTCTGCAATTAGTAGTTTGGAAAAAATTCGTTTTCCAAACATGTCCAATATTCATACTCATCAAATGGGGTCTGCAGTAATTCTCTCTTACTTTATACAGAGGTGTATGCACACATGTGTACACACACACGTGTGAAAAGACAGCTTCTCTGGCAAAGCAGCAGCAAGACTTATGATATAATCAGTAAGAGCAGTTCCATACAGTATATAATGAAAAGGTAGGAAAAAAACACAACCCCCAACCTCTAACAGATGTTTGTTTCTTTGGGGTTCACTGTTACTAGTTTAGTATGATGTAGCAGTTCCAAGCTGCGCATGCTAATTTATTTGTGATACAGAAGAATATAACAATTCAATTAATGTGAAGAATGTGGTTTATTTCAGAAAAGAAATATATTATTTTTTAAAAGTAAACTTTAAAATTATTTTATAAGAGAAGATATTAGATTAAATAGCATCTTTCGATTCCAGCTCATTAATCAGTGCCATAGAGGAAGGTTTACTGCTTTAGCTATGAAAACGCAAACTCTTAAAAATTCTTATTTTAGACTTTGTGCTGAGATATCCCAGGCTGCACAATGGAACTGAAATAAAACCTCTAGTTGACTAGTTTTGTAAAATGCTCTGTGATTAGTATGACCTCTTGTGTTTAACACAGGAATATTCATTTGTTTATTTGCATAATGAAACAATCAAGCAAGAAGATGAAATATCTAAAAGCTAACAATGCTGTCCTTCCCATTTCTACAGATAAACAGGATAGCAGCAGTAGATGTAGTACAACTGGGACTTGTAACTTTTACGTATGAATTAGAAAAACAAATGCAAGTGTTTCCCCATACAGAAGACAGCTATCATGTATGTTACTCTACCAAGACTAAAAAGATTGTTTCTTCGCAATTGTAATAAAACCTTGCATGACCAGAGGAGACGAAATTACAGGACAGAACCTTGGTGACTTCTAAATAAAACACGAAGATTTACCAATTTCTTAAAAAGCCTTTCACAGTAAACTAGGTCCTGAGGACTTTATCTTCTGTTAAGGAGAACACTTAAAAAAAACCAAAGTGTTTAAAGCAAATATTAAAGACATGTGCATGGAAAAGGAAAGACAAAACTTAGGCCTATCTAAATCTTTAACTAGTTCACCAAATACATATTCTGACAGCATATTTGTGCAGGACTTTTAAGTACAGTGTGATAAAAGCGCGGGTTCCCTAAGATTTTCATATTCTAACATCCATGTAATTCATGTGTGTGTTTGAGCACACAGGCAAAATAGGACCAGTGAGACTGAATTATAGCACCATGTTTTTTCAACCAAACAATGGAAGATCTGAACCTGTGTTAGACAAAGTGTTCATTCTTAAAAATAAAAGTGTCATTTTTCCTCTTTTTGGTCTTTGGTGCTCAGGAGAACTGAGTACAATGGAGAGCATCCAAATACACTATAGCATAATTTAAAAACACGGAGTGATGTATTTGGAAAGTGCTTTATCATTCATACAAGAATGTGTGTGTGTATTTTTATTCACAAATTGGCTGTTAAACAAATTGTGGATTATCACAAGGCATTATGATGCTGTGTATCACAGATACAGCTATTTATGCATGCTTTTTCCAAAATAACCTATGCTATGTAAACATACACCGGGATTTTATATTTTTGGTCACTCCCCGAGTAACGTACCTATATTGTACAATCATTATATTTAAAACATTACTGAGGGTTGTTTGATTTTGTGTGTGCAATATGTGCTTGCTTTAAAAGCACATATTCCTTGATTAGGAGTTAAGTCATTGAAATTTTATAGCAGAGCACATTTAAAAACTTCCTTATTGATGGTGCCTCACTCAAAGTTCTAAAACGCAAGCCATTCAAGGGTGTAGAGTTTCAAAGCAAACTGAAGGTCATGTGAGACACAGAAATCATACAGATGTGGGCTTTTATCCTATAAAGGCTTAGCGGGTTTTGTCTTTGACACCAGAGAGAAGTTAAAGATGTAAAGCAACCTTCCATGCTGTTGAACTTTGCAGCTGATTTTTCAAGCTGCAAAGACAGCCCTGTCTGACTGGAATAAAAAAAAAAAAAGAAACCCCTCTTATAATGTGACCCAGGTGACAAGAATGGCACAGCTGTAACAAGGTAAATCACTTACCGTTTTCAAAGTTCTTCCCTTAAAGAATCTTAAAAGCCTTAAATAAATGCAGAAAGGGGACTTTACCTGGTGGAGACATTGCTCTGCCTAAGGGAGCTGCGGGAACGAATTACTCAGTGGGAGTTCGGGAGGGAGAGGAAGGGGAAGAGGCAAAATGGTAGCAGGCGACCAACTTCAGGAATGCGCTGGCGCTGTCTGCCAGGAAGCCGGAGCGGGCGGGGAAGGCGGCTGCCCAGTGACACCGGCCCCGTTTGACGGTAAAACTCCTGCCGACGCGCCGGGGCAGGTCTCCGGACCCCAACCCCGCCCCTCCCGCCGCGGTGCCCCGGGCGGCGGCCTCACGCCCCGGCGGCCGCCGCTCCCCTCTCCCTCTCCCTCTCCTCTCCCCTCTCCAGCCGCGGGAAGGAGCGCCCGACGCAAACCCGCTCCCGCCCCCGCTCCCCGCCGGTGACAGGCCCCCGCGTGCGGGGAGGGCGCCCCCGCAGCCCGGCCCCGCGACGGCCGCGGCCTTTCCCCGCTCCCCGCGGCGACCGAGCGCGACGCTGTGTTTTGCAGGGCGGCGGCGGCGGCGGCGGCGGGAGGCGCCGCTGGACAGCTCCGGAGCGCGGCGCGGCGCCCATGTTCCGGAGGCGGCGCAGATGTGAGCGGCTGGGGGGAGCCGGGGAACCCCGGCGCGGCGGGCCCTTCCTGGCGGGGACGATCCCGGGAGCCAGCGCGCTCCCCGCCCACGGGAACCCCCGGGTTTCCGCGGCGTGGGGCTCCCCGCGGCGGGGGCGGGGCGGGGGCCAGGGCAGCCCCTACCTGCGGGCGCGGCGCAGGGCGGGCGGGCGGCGGGATCCCCGCGCGGGGCGGGGCAGCGGGGGGACCCTGCGCCGCCCACGCCGCCTCACGCCGCGGCCGGTCCGTCCCCCCCACTCCCCGTTCCTCCCCCCTCAGGTGACGTGATGCCCGTTGTTTTGGTCCGCCCGACCAATCGGACGCGGCGGCTGGATTCTACGGGAGCCGGGATGGGCCCTCGGTGGCGGCAGCAGGACTCTCCCCTGCCGACCATAACGCATTGCGCAGGGTGCACCACCGCCCGGTCCTCCTGCGGCTTTAACGGCCCCGGCATGGACCCGCCGCGCCAGTTCCCGCCGGGGTTCGGCCCCGAGCAGCAGCAGCAGCAGCAGCAGCAGCAGCGCCCGCCGCCGCCGCCGCACTGTCAGCAGCAGCAGCAGCAGCAGCAGCAGCAGCACGGCCAGGACAAGCAGAGCCTCCTCCAGCAGCAGCAGCAGCAGCAGCAGAGCCCATGCCTCCAGTGCAACAACTGCGCCTACTACGGGGCTGCTGCGGCAGCCGCGGGGGATAACCTGCCCCTGCTGCTCCGCGCGTCCTCGCCCCTCTCGGGCGCTTTCCGGACTCGCTCCTCGCCGCTCTCCTCCGCCGCCTCCTCCCGGCAGGGCAGCCAGCTGAACGTCAGCGAGCTCACCCCGTCCAGCCATGCCGGCGCGTCCAGGCAGCTTCACCAGTACCACCAGTACCACCAGTGCCACAGCCTGCAGCAGCAGGCAGCCAGCCCCAGCAGCAGTGTCAGTAGCGGCAGCACCCACCACCACCACCACCACCATCACCACCACCACCACCATCAGCAGCAGCAGCGCCGGGAAAGCAACCCCTTCACCGAAATAGCCATGAGCAGCTGCAGGTACAACGGCGGCGTCATGCGGCCGCTCAGCAACCTGAGCTCGTCCCGCAGGAACCTACAGGAGCTGGACTCCGAGTCGCAGCCGCTCCAGCCGCCGCTCGCCAGCCCGGCCGCCGCCGCCGCCGCCCCTGCCGCCCCCGGCACCCCCGCTGCCCCGGAGATCGTGGTCTCCAAACCCGAGCACAACAACTCCAACAACCTGGCGCTCTACGGCCCCGCCGGCCCCGGCCCCGGCCCCGGCCCGGGCGGCGCCAACAACGGGGGGGGCAAGTCCAGCAAGAAGAAGAACCAGAACATCGGCTACAAGCTGGGGCACCGCCGGGCGCTCTTCGAGAAGCGCAAGCGCCTCAGCGACTACGCGCTCATCTTCGGCATGTTCGGCATCGTCGTCATGGTCATCGAGACCGAGCTCTCCTGGGGCGCCTACACCAAGGTATCGGCGCCTCACCTCGCCCGGCCGGCCCGGCTCGGCTCGGCAGCCGCTCCGGCCGCCCCGCGGAGGGGCGGCCCCTGCCCCTCAGAGAGTCCAGGGCGGCGGGGCCGCTCGTCCCCCCGCCCCGTCCTCGCCGGCCGCGTCCCGAGGCGGCCGCCCCGGGCTGCGGCGGGGTACCGCCGGCCCCCGCTCCCCGCCGGCGCCGTGGGGCGAGGCGGCCCTCCCCGGGTCTCTGGGGGTGGCGGTGGGGCGGCGGTGGCCCCCGCGCCCGGGTTTCTGAGGGACGGCGCTGTCTTTCTCTTGCAGGAGTCGCTGTATTCCCTCGCTCTGAAATGCCTTATTAGCCTCTCCACGATTATCCTGCTCGGGCTCATCATCGTGTATCATGCACGGGAAATCCAGGTAACGTTTCCTTCGGTGGGTCAGCGAGCGTTGCCGGCGTGGCAGGGGTTGCGAGGCGGTTTGTCTCGGGGCACAGTGGCGGTAAGTACTTGGCACTTCCCGCTGGCTTGGAGAGCAAAAGTGATCGCTGCGCGCCTGCCGAAGTTTGGTGGATGGACCCCATCCCTGGAGAGAGACATGGCGTGCGTATGCATGCGGGAAGCTCTGCCTGCTAGGGACTGTTGCTTGTGGTTATGCTGAAGGCCCGCTTAGCCCCGAGGTCATAACATGCTTTCTCGGTGACATGCCTTCCGTCTTCTGTAGCAGAGGTACAGCAACAGTCCCTTATTTCCCAATGACTAAATTTCATGCTGTGTGTTTCTTGATAGCAAGGTTAATTATCTTCACTGTGCAAGGTATGTAATCTTCACTGCATTATCTTAGATACGAGCATAGTCTCGGTTAATGTTTAAGAGGAGGGGGAAGACGTATGTTTGGCTTGTTTTTTTAGTGCTGTACAGCCACTAAGAATGTGACAGAGGAAAACTTGTCGAGAAAGGTAGGGCTAAAGGTGGAGGGAACGTAACGATCAAAGCGGTAGAGTAAGTGTTACAAATACTGTCACAGGTTCTGTCCCAGGGAGTTAGTTCTAATTTCAGTTGTAATTTTTTTGACCAAGAAATTAAGATTTGGTATTTCGGCTCAACTAAAACATAAAACAGATAGATTTCAAAGTTTTGAAGGGAAAAACACCTTGCTCACAGATACATTGGTACTTTTGCTTTTTCAGAGTAGCTAGAGATGCCTTGATCTACAAGCTGAAATGGCAGCTTTCAAGGGCAAAGATGACTTTTCCACTAGTACCAATCATTAAAAAAATAAAATTAAGTCTTGCACAGTACCCTGCTTCTGTGCAAAAGAATGCTGTAGTTTCAATGTGAAATGGCACCTTAGTCTCCTACTTCGGGTAATGTTAGAGAAGTATTATGTTACTGAAGACTCTTTGCCAAATTAGATGCTGTTGTGCAGTCCTTGCACATGTAAAATTTCTATTCCTGGCTCAGAACCCAGTTTCTCTGTTTAATGATATTGTACTCAATAAACAAGTGTTCTGGTGAAAGAGCATCTTTATAAACTACTGGAGTACTAATGAAGAGGTTTCTTTATCTGCATAAAAATAAATAAATAGCACTGCTCCAATGTAGGAGCCTTCTTCTCCCGTGTTTCTTCCCACAAGTGGTGCTTCAGTAATGAAGAGCAAAGCTGAAGAAAAATCTCTGTAAACATTTGAATTACTCTATGCATTTTCCAGAAACTTTAAATGGAAAATTTTATGCAGGATAACCAAACGGTTGTAGGTCCCTGTGTGCATCAGCCTATACTAAGTAGTTACTCCAAGATTTGCTTGGGTTTTTTTTCAGGTAAATATTTACAAATTTTCATTCCTTTAGGAGTGTGTTATGGAACAGAAAAAAAAACAACGCAAAAGAAAATTCTGGGTTTTTGGTATTTAAATTATTAGTTTTAAAGAACTTGCTCATGTATGCGGCTACATGGAAGGAGTTATGCAATCATGTGACTTAATCAAGGTTAATGTAGTTTTCAGTGCTGCCTGACAGTACAGAACACAAGTATACCTGCCTGTAAAACAGCAATGCCCTATGCTTTGCTCTGACAGACATCAAAAACTGCAGTAGTGAAGGCAGGGCCTGGAGTGAGCTGCAGCTTCGAGGGGCTGTCATTCATCTCGAAAATGAAAAAGAAGTTCTTTTTTTCAGGGAACCTGTTAGAAGGAAAGGGCATAGTACCACCGTTAGCGAATAGATACCTGATAGCTTTTTAATTTAGGCACAGTCTTTTTTTGTGCACAGACTTGACTTTTAAAAAATACGGTGAAGAACATGCAGAGCAAAATTTACATCCATCTGTGGTTGTAAATTTATGTTACACATGACATCTGAAAACAAGAAGTACTTTCAAAGTACTTGGCTTAGGAATGTAAGGAATCTTCTCCAGACAATATAAAGTACTGTGTAACCCTGATAATGTAATGTTTTTTAAATAATCTTTTAAAGTTTTTAAATAATCTTTAAAGCTGATTGTTTTTATGAAGTGACACTTGCATTTAATTCAAGCAAATATCCTGCTATGTGCAGTAGAATGAATCACATCTGTAGAATCATGCACAGAGATGATTAGTTGTGTCCTGGAGGACTGTTTGCACCAGCTATTTGTCAATCCTATTCAAGTTTGAAAATTTCTTATATGTACTTATACTTTACCAGTGGATATATCGTAAATAAGGAGGAATTCATTGAGAAAAGTTCTTCCATAGAACAGAAGAAGGTCAATGTATTCTGCTTGTGGTGTGGTAGGTTTCATACTCCAGTAGAAGCAAACCAACCTAAACGTAAGTAGATTTTTCTCCAAAGTACAAGCGAAAACATGTTGAGAAACAAAAAGATGACAGTTTAGTAATTATTACTGATTGTAGATTTAATATTTAGGAGCTCCTGGTGATGTAAAATGCCAGCAAACAGCAATCACCTTTTTCATTCTTTCGGTAGCCTGTGACCTTGATTTATTGGTAGGAGGTCTGAACAGCTGTGCTGCGAGCAAGCCCATGACTGTGCGTAGCAGCATAGTGGGTGACTGTAGTCTTGCCGTTACAATGACCTTGCCCATATGTTTTGCTTTGAAAACATACAGCCAGACGGTCAGTTAAACCAAACTCCAGTGCTCGCCTGTCCTTCACCTGCTGAACGTTTTAAGGGAGTGGGAAGTTTGTAGACTTGCAGGGATTCTTCCCGAGAGCCTTACACCGACGGGAGACGAATGAGTTTTCTTTTCCACCTCTTCCCCCGGTTAGACCGCGGTTGATGTGCGGCGGAGGAGCTGGAGCACCTTCAGTCTCTGCTGGGCGGGGGGGGGGGGGGGGGCCGTTTCCCGCCGTCGCCTTTTCAGCACCGCAGACAGCTCCGCACATTGCGCGCGGCCCGCGGCGGCGGGGCCCGGCCCGGTGGGTCCCGCCCCGCCCCGCTCCGTCCCGTCCGGTCCCGGTGGGTCCCGTCCCGTCCCGTCCGGTCCCGTCCCAGCGGGGCCTGTCCCGTCCCAACCCGGCAGGTCCCGTCCGGTCCCGGCGGGGCTGGTCCCTGTAGGCGGTAGGTCCCCTCCCGCCGCCGCCCGTCCCCGCCGACCGCCGCCCCGTGCATCCCCCTGGGCATGTTCGTAGCCCCGCGTTCAAAACCTGTTAGCAAAACGGGTCTCTCTTTTTAATTCCCTGGAACTTGCCCTGAGTTCTGCATCTGACGGACCAAAGGCTCCAGAAGGGTATAGCTGCAGTATTTAGACAAGAGTAAGTGTATGGATGCAGCATAGTCTTGCAAAATATCAGAAATGTTAAATTATTTTAATCAAATAGGTTTTCAGTGGTTGTTCTGTATTATCCTCTATAAATTTAAGGATCTGTTATTAAATTTAATAAATGTGAGTTAGTGTTAAGGCTATAATAAAAGTCAATTGAAACCAACTGTATTTAAATGACAAATCATAACTTATATTATAATTTCCAGAAAAGAGGATAAAAATTTTAAGCAAGTTTCCTTCATATCCCGTCCTTACTCCCCACCCCCCCAAAAAAAAAACCAAACCACAACAAACCCAAATGAACAATGGTAATGATATGATGTTTGAGTTGAGGATAGTGACCCTAAATCTGTGTGTTCTCCTTTTGGTTCATTGTTGTCATGCCTATAATTCTGTTAAAAACATCACACTTGGGAGATTATGAAATATGCATTGCTCTGTCTCCAAGCTTGTGTGGTTGTTGATTCAGTTCTTCAGAGCAAGTGCCCCGTGTTTGGAACATCAATGAGAAAAATGTAATTCATCATTATCCCAGCCTAGAACAGGTATTTCTCTGACTATCACTCCACTTGAGAGTTTGAAGAGGTAGAGGAGGAAAGAGCTAAGAATATAGCATGATCCAGTTATCATAATTATTTTTGGTGTACAGATTATCCACTTCATGCATAAACAGTTTGTTACTTAATACTGTTTTACATAATTGAAGCAGCAGCATGGAGCATGGTTAAAACTGTAGTTCCTAGACAACTTATTGTTCCATTCCATATTTCTCCAGCAGAATTTGCTGTTAGATTGATAAAAAAGTGGAATTTAAGAAAGTTTTGGATGGTAGTTCACATGGAAAAGCTGCAATTTTTCTAATTCTTTTGAAAAATAGACCCCTGTGTCTCTCTCTAGTATTGGTGGAGACGGAAATGCTTTTTAAGTATGCACTCCTGAAGTTCTACTGGCATTTCCTTTTATTACGCAAAGGATTAACATCAAAATGCTCTGAGGTTGCCCAGTAACAGGTCTTTAATGTCTTATGTTGGGCATTCCACCATAGCCTGAGAGTACATGGTCACTGGAGGAATATGACCACTGGAACACTCCTCCTTTATTGCTGGACTGCTTAGTGTACCCCTTCTGTAAATAAACATTGTCCTTCTATTTCCTCTCCTGAATAGTAGTAACCTGAGTAATGCTAACCTGTGCTGTCCTGGACAGAATCTGAACATCTTCTCCTTCTCCTTGGTACAGATGCTGTCACTCATGCAGAAACATGGAAGTTGTTGTTATTTGGTAGAAGTGAATAGAAATATTTATTTTTTCGTGTGTCTGTTTTGATTTCTAACCACTTCTGAAATGTATAGCTAGTTCATACTTGGGTATAACACGTGTCAAAAGTCTTGCAGACTCCAAGGTTAAGGTTAAGCCATTCGTTTCACGGCAGAGCCTGCCAGGGCTCCAGGGAGAAAGCACCTTCAGTCCTGAGCTGGTTCTGAAGCAGTGTGAAAATAATGTGCTGCTAATGGATTTGGAGTGAAACACTTCCAGTCTTCATTAACTTTATGGAAAGTTACCGCAGCTGAGAGCCCAAATATTTTGCTGAAGAATCAAGAATCTTTGTTTCTTTTCCCTCTTTCTCAAAACTTGAAGAAACAGAACAGGCAGTATTAGGAAATAGCAAAGGATGGTAATAAATACATATCTTGACCTGTTTATTGTGCAAATCAATCCCATGATGCATGATAGTAAAAAACACTGTTTGTGGGAGTTTGATTACCTTATTGGCATCAGTGGAAAGTTCTGCAGTAAAAATTTTGCACTCATGAAAAATGCGAAGTGAAACTCCCATACAGTTTCCTGTCATATGAAGTAATGGGTGTTCTGCAGGCCAAATTATTTGTTTACATCTATATTATTGTTTTGCCTTCACTGGGGTGGTACATGCGCATCTCATTAGCTGTCTCATTGGCAATCTCTTGTCTCTGTGCTGAGTGTATCTTGCCTTTGTTTAGGTATATTGAAACATCAGGGATTGCACACACAGACTGTAAAACTTCTGCTGCAGAAACAAATGAGATAGATTAAAAGCACAGAGAGCAAGTCTGTTGAATAACAGGTGAAAATTAAGAAATAAACTTTGAGTGGTAACTTTATTCTGATCTAAAGCCCATTGAGAATTATTTATTTTTTTTCCTATTTATTTTAATAGGCCTTGGATCAGGCAACAACAAAATTCACTGTGTAGCAGTTTTGATCCAGGATACAGTAACTTCATGTGCAGACTCAAAAATTCCTTTCTACCAATCAAGTTTAGTACACATTCCATGTGTGTATTAAACGGAACATTCCATATGTGTATTAAATGGCAGAAAATCATGTAGGAATCCAAGGACACCACATCTGTCAAATTAACACCATATCTGTCAAATTAACACTTCAGAGTATGTTTGCAAAAATACTTAGTTTTAGTTTCATTCAGTACATTTTTGATAGATTAGATCTGCAGAATGTGTTTACCCAGGAAAAGTTACAAGTGCCCAGTGTCTATGAAATGCAGCACTGTAATGCATACGGAACAGAAGGCAGGCTAGAAAAACCTTTAACGCTGGTCAGCATCGAAAAGGATCTGAAACCTTTCGCACTGAAGTTACATGTAGAAGATGCCTGTGTTTCCAACAGGCTCCATCAGAATGTAGAAGAAGGTTGTGCCTGATGGTCCGGACACTGGACAGCTGGCCTGGCCATACCTAGGATTATCTATTCATATGCACCAGTGTTCTGCACATTTTTTAAGGAGGCTGTTAGAGATTTATCAAGACACAGTAGTGCATAATGAAGTGTGAGATGGTATGTTGTTGCCCTTGTTGGAGGAAAGCATCTGTAACCAGAGATCAGATTCTGGATTTCTGTGCATTGTGTACCTTAGCTGAAATCAACAGAGATACTGTTGTCTGCTCTCTCAGAGGTGTTCTGTATGCACATCTTAATGTGAAAGTATTGTACGTGTCAGATCCTTTGACTGTGGGGACTTCAGATCAGAAAATTCTGTCAGGTACTTGACTGCAGCTCTGGTTTGGCTGAGTTTAAGTGCAAGTGTGCCAAGGCTGACAAGTGTAGATTAACGGTCTTGTGATTCTGGTTCTGGTTTGTGTGTGATCTACTAAATGTAGTATTCTGGGATTTGAACTTGATTTGAGACATGTTTATGGTCTGTTTTGAGCAGAGATCAGACAGGAATGGCTGCTGAGTAGGACTTGGGAGAATTAAAAAGCTGTGTGGAATCTTCTATGCAACTTCAATCAGCTGTTTTCACCCTTGATTTTGGTGATGAAAGTTGTTGTCACACTCCCTTACTAGAGGATGAATTACTGCTCTGAGCCTATGAAGCTTCTTTTAAAACATAAATTACTCCTAAGGGAAAAGGCTGTAATTGATCTTATAATTAGCTTTTAGGTAAGCTGGATATACTGGTCATTGTACAAAGTTTCTTTTATTAACTGAAAATAAACCGTAAAGTACGCAGAAAAACAAGTAATTTCTTGGGGAAGTTTCCACAGCTGTGTTCTGTAGAAAAGAGAAAAGTTACACATCATTACAACCAACGAAAAAAAAAAATTAATATCACTTTGTCAAGCCTTTTTTTTTTTTGTTTAATAACATAAGCTATAGTACTCTGAAAAATATGAATGGAAAAACTTCCATTCAAAAAATATATGTGAAATACCTATGTATCACAGTGTATTTTTAATGAAGTCATGTAAATTGATTTTGACCCATTATTTTAATGAAAGCTACATTGTTTTCTTTTTACAGTTTTGAGAAGATCAAAAGAGATTGTAGTAAGAACATGTTTTACAGCTTAGAAAGAATTCATGTGTAAAGAGCATGGTAAAACGTGAACATTTCGTACTTCAAACTGATGTTTCTGAACCTAGGCCTTTGCAGTCAAAGATGTTAAGTTAATATCATACATAAATATTTTATACAATATTGTTTTCATGTAGTTGCTGGGAATCGCACGTTTGTAACTTAGAGATGCATTCAGCTTTTCCCTGTTGAACAGTCCCTGCAGTTGTGCTCCTCCATCTGTGTGAAAAACCCTGCTTCTGGTTAGGATGTGTCTAGGGTGGGAACCTAGCTTGATACTGAGTCTGGGTATTCAGAAGAAGATATCTGGGGCAAAGGAAGAGTTTTTGCTTGTAAAAGAGCATATTGGAAATAAAAAATAATTGAGAAATAAATATATATGGGCTCATATCCATAAATTTTATTGTCACCTGTGGGTAAAGGGCTTCCTGAGCTTTCTTACCTGTAGTCTGCAATAAATATTATTGCTTGTAGTATTTTAGAGTGTAGCTGTGTGTCTTCCATAAACAGTTACACATCAGTTCTGTGGTTTGATGGGTAGGTGTAAGTTAGCCTGTAAAGAAGGAAACAGGTGTGTAACAAGCACTTATATTGTAGTTTTCATTGTCAGAGGGAATTGGATGCATGCTCACATTTTTTCCTGTCACTTAAATGATGCCTTTACAAAAGGGGAGGCTGAGACCAAGAGTTCAGGTGCTGTGGAAATAATCTGGGGAAGCCTTTGTAATGACATTTGAAGCTCAGGCTTCCTTATCTTGTAGTCTTATGCTCAAATCAGTCATTTGTCACGTAAATAAGACACTGTTGTTGCCATCCAGTTATGCCTATAATTTTCAAGAACAACCTGCTTTAGTGGATGTCCCAAACACTGCTATGTAAAATTAATGCAGTGCTCCACAGTATGCCCTAATGAGATACTGTTGGGAATTTTAATGAAGCATTTTATTTGTGTTACAATTGTTTATTCCAGCTTTCGTAGCACTGCAGCTTCTGTAGCATCACTGCAGGTGTACGCAGACATTCACACCTGCCCTACCCCTGACCTCTGACAGTAGTGTCTTTCACTAGAAAAACGCATTATGAAGCAATGCTTCATCTTCAGTCTCTTAACAAAACAAAGATTCATCCCAGGCGGTGAATGGTATTTCTTGTTCATGATGGTTGTTACACTTTTAAGGGTAAGATCTGTTGCAGCTCGGGAATGAGGCATGTCCTTAACTAAAAATAAAAATTGCATAGTAGCTTTGGTGCAGTCTGTACCATTGCATCCATAAAATTTGCATGCATAGAACTCTGATTTTAGTCTGGGAAACTGGAGAAAGACTGAATATTCAGGTGTGGCTAGACAGCACAAAATAAATTGTTTCCTACCTGAAACAAATAGTAAACACAACTAGCAATAATGATCACTCAGCATTCACTGATAGCATCCAGATTTAATGAAGTTTTCATCAAAAGTATTCTCACTGCATTTCTGGTACAACATTAGTTACCATTTTTACACCAGTCACAAACATTTGAGGTGTGTTTTGACTTCAGAGGAGAATCTGTATTTGTGAGTATCTAAATTAGTGGGATCTTTCATTTTAGAGCATCCTCATTATATGCAACACCTTTGTCATTATTAAAATATGTTTTCAAGAAGACTTGGAAACTCTTGAACAGACATTGGTTTATGAATAAGCTAAGGATGTTCTTTACCTGCTTTTTCTTTGCCCACGGAGCTGCTCTCTGCAATAGCTGTGAAATGCATTTTTGGCCATGAAGCTGCCACACCCAGATTGTAGTGGGTTCCTTTGACTGTAGATGCCTTTGTAGGATACTGCCCAAGAGTTGTTCTTGGACTCTGCTTAAGGAGTGGGCTGATACAGGGGAAATTCTTGCCCATCCAAATTCCAATGTATCTGAAAAGGTACGCCATTATAGCTACTACTGAACATGATCCTCATCTGAATGGTGCCATGGGTAGAGTGGCTTCACACTAAGCCCACCCCACCATTTTTGTTCTTGTTCAAGTTTGGGCTTCATGGTAAAAACCAATAACTTGCATTCTGTTGTGATTCCTGCAGTGTGATAGCTCAGAAAAACTAAATCTGTATGTGGTAGATAGACCAGTGCTGTGCCTGATGTATTCCCAGTTTGGCTTCCATATAGTTTTAAGGTAGTTTAGTGGCAAGTTATGTAAAAAACCCAATTGACAGAAGACTACACATAGCCAGCCTGCTCTACAGATTTGGTTGTCAGATAGGAAGATGTTTGGTTCTTCATCTTTATGTGCAGCCATATATCAATAGACATTTGTCTACCTCCCAGCAGCAGTATTGGATGCAGCGAGCCAGATGAGAAATTTAGCAGTGTGGCTGTGTGCTGGCAGACCATTCTTTTACCCTGCCATTTGGCACTTGGAAGGAAAATAAAAAAGATGAACAGTTTTTTTATATCCAGCTTGTGATCAGAGATGTCACCTCATCCAAAATTAATAGTTCTTGCATTTCACCCGTGACTTTTGTATGTATGTTGTGGCTGGTGTCATTCTGTATTCACTGCTGGACTTTTTGGTGCCCGACTGTCCTGTTGAGCATAATGGTTGTGAAAATAAACCTTTCTAAAATATTTTGAATAGCAATTTTATGTTTAAACTGTGGAGATAATGGGGTTGGCAGCATTCAGTGCAAACTCGTTTCGTGTATTTGATTTGCAGACTTCTTAAAAAAAAACAGTAGCTTTGAGGACAGAGCATCTATTACCTGAGAGAGCTTCTGTAAACGAGACAGATTTGATGAAGCTGTAACATTCAAATAGTTAATGGAGCAACAACAAGAACTGTGTGTGCTAAGAGGTGTTTGACAGAATATGCTTAGATGTTGGTTTTTGGGGAGGTTTTTGTGGTTTGGTTTTTTTGTTTGTTTGTTTGTTTTTTTTTTCCTGAGGAAGTAGCTGCAGTCATAATTAGTGATGAAGTAAAACAGTGTTTTACCTATAAAGAAACTCAGATGTATAGAAATATAAAGAAACTTGAGTCTATGTTTAACCTGGTGTTGAAAGTTGCCTTTCTTAATGATATTTTAACTTAATCTTTGAAGCAGTTTGAAGACTGTATCTGCTATATGGCTTAGCCAGAAGCCCACTTCAGGCCTTCAGGAGTAACAGATACTAAGTAAGTAGCTGCTTTATTGGTGCTTTATTTACTTGCCAGGGTGAATTACAGAGGCATTTCTTGCAGGAATGCTGCTATACTCTTAGGATTAGTGTGTGACTGTGTTTATTAGGATTTTTAAATACACAAGTACATCTAACTCCACTCTGCTTCTCCTGCTGCCCAGTTCTTAGTTTCCCTTATTTAAGTGGTCATGCTTTAGGACAATGCTTAAATATTTAGATTTTGCGTTCTGTATTTGGAGTTATTTTAAACATACCCTTAAATGAAGTTCCCAGTTTAACTGTGTTTCTGAGACAGTAAAAACACAGCAGGGACTTTATAATTCCTGTGGTACTGATGTGTATTCACCCATTGTCAGTTAAATAAAAATTTACCCAGTTTAAACACAAACTTTCTCAAATACCTGAAGTATTTGTATCATAAGTAAACACTAAAGGAGGAACTGAGAAGACAGATTCTTTTGTATATGACAGGTTGGTACCAGCCATTCCTTAAAAACACGTTCCTAAGTTTAGAGTCACTGGTGTACTCCTTTGGCAGAATGAATGAGTTAGCTCATTTTATCTAGCTTCAGATTCGGTGCTTCTTTCTTAAACTTCTGTTTCCCCTATTCACTTGCAAAAATATTGCCGACTTCTTGAGAAAATACATCCTTTTTTAAAATTGGTTCCAGTTTTCCTAGGAGTAATGAAGCTGATCATCCCTTAAGAGGGTGAGGCTTCTCTTGCATTGGGAATAGTGGCAGATGGCAGCTGTTTTGGGAGATGGCATTTCTTCATGCAGTGATCTGTAGAACAAATTGATTTTAGTACTGAATGAAGAAAAACAAATCCTGAATGAAGAATTGTAAAATAATAATTTAAAATTAACAATATAAAAATGTTGAAATGTAGATAGTTCTCCCCGGTGAGTTTTGCTTCTGCAAAAATACTGTAGAATCAGAGTTACTTTATTCCTGAGGTACTCGAGAAGGGGAAAGAAATAACACAGACCACTAGGTTTTTTAAAAAATGCATTCTAAAATTTAGTTCTGTAAAATAGCACAGTTATGTTATGGGAAGATGTGCCGTGTTCTTGGAATATGAAGTTTTGGAACTGCTCTTTCAGTGCAAAACTAAAGTCATCCCTAACTCAGAAATCAGTGTTTCCATCCCCATACTGCCAAAATCAGTGTAGTAGTTACAGCAGGCCTAAAAGACCAGAAGTTTTTAAAGAGATTTTAGCTGCTGGTGGTTTTGGATTATTTTAGTAGCATGGTAATTTGTTCAGTATGGTCATTTGTTTATATTTATGAAAGTACAAAGGGAACCTAAGCAATTCAGTCACTATTTCTTTTCAGCTTTTCCTTTTAGATGTAATAAAGCTGGCATAGCTCATGCCCTCCCTCATTCTCTTAGCAGGGAGAGTGAGCCAGAGCAGGCCAGTGAAAGCAGAGGGTAGCATGGAGTGGCAGCTGATGGAAGCTGAGTTCTGAATAAATTGTGATCAGGCTAGGTTAGGTTAGGTGGTGAAATGTTTTCTAAGGGCTGGCTACATCCAGATAACTTTGTCTCAGTCCTTAGGTTCTTGGAGAAAAAAAGCTGTGGTTGAAAAGTATGTATCTTTTTCATTCGATCTCTGTCAATTGCATGAAGCTGCTATTCTGGATTGCTCTGGGTCACCCAGTATGTTCTCTAGTAAGTACATCTGTTATGTAATAGGAAACATATGATTTTTATTTTCTTTGTTATTTCTTCCCTGCTTTTTAAATAACAGAATTATAAATGGTATAAAGCAAGATTCATGCTGTTTTAGTGAACTGGTCCCATTTTCCTGTTTTGCATGTTCATGCAAAAGACCTATCTCAGCTGTTCCTTCTGCGTTATTCTTCTTGCACTTAAGCAATATTCAGAGCTTTATTAAGTCATGATCCTTCTGTATCTGCTTGGATCAGTTTTGACTGTCAACCCCAGTCACAAGAACTTTTGGGAACTGCTGGTGATGGATGGAAGCCTCTACATGTGGTAACTTAAGGAGTTTATTTGCATTGTGTTTTAAGCAGCTGGAAAGTCTGGGATCTGAAACTTTGGTCTAATGAAGTAGCTGTTAAAGTAAGAATATTGTTAAAATGAAGAAATACATGTTGTGGACATTGACTTTGTAGAAACTCCTGATTCAGTCAGATCAATTCAGTCACTTTCTGGTGGATCTGCTGAGTATCTGAAATGAATATGGTAACCCTGAGTGGTAGACTTTTGTTTCTGGACCTCTGATTTGGTTCAAAGGTTCATAAAAATTCTTAAAACTAAATACGTCCCTGTTGATTACAGATCTGAGGAAGCTGAACTGTGATTGTTCCAGCAAGTGTCCAAATTAAATTAAATTAGGAGGTTGCCTTGTGAAATATCTCTTTAATAATGGAAGTGAGAAAATACTTTGTTTTGATAATAATCTTTTATATATATAAAAATCAGCCCTTGCTATTAATAAGTTCATTACCTAATTCTTTTGATTTTGTTATATATTTAGAAGCTTGTGAGAATTTCTTAGTTTTGTGCGTTATTATGCTTTTCTCAGGTGATTCTTCTCCATAGCATTAGTAAAGAAATCTTGATATCTTGGAATGTCCTTTTTTTTGTTTGTTTGTAGTCCTTGGATTTCAATTTATAATACTATTACCTGCATGGAAAGTTACTGGGTAGAAAGAATGGCATTTTTAGGAGCATCTCACCTTCTTTGGGTCCCTGGAACACATACTCATATATGGAGAAACTTATATGAAAAGAAATTACATTACGTCCCAGCAATTGCTGAGTGTATAATGGTCTTTTGGTGTTGTGGGCTGTTGGGAGGTCAAGCTATTTCATAGTTGTTTGAGATGAATGATAGAACTGAAAATCTGGCCAGTACCATTCAAAAATATTGAGCAACGCCTCTAAGTATCTTTGGTAAGAGAAAGCTGAAAAGGGTACTGTCAGTATGTGATTTAAAACAGAATGTAAATATGGGTAGGCAGAATTAACCTTTGTGTGCTAAGGCAGAATTTAACCTTGTATTAGTTTATGTGATCATAAATGTCCTTTCTTTTAAAAAAATCACACAGAGTATTTGGGGTAGGGTTTTTATAACGATCTGAGAGAAAGAGGTTAACAAAAGACAGAGACAAACCTGTTAAGAGCGTTGTTTAACACATATCTAATTTTTGAAATGGCTATGGATATGTGTGGCCTGTCAGAGTAACTAAGATGTATTATTCAGATATATTTTAAAGTGAAGTTTTTTATGCTGCACTTCTTAGCCACCAGCAGACAATAACATGAATCTTTCTTTACGTGCATTGATGTACACAGTGTTTGTAGCAAAATGTCAATAACTATGAAAAACTCATTTTTCACAGAGATGTTAAATTTAAATAAATATATTATGCAAATAATAATTTTTGTGCTGAAGCTAAGTACCAAACTTTTACAATGCTGTGTTTAAAATGACTTTTTTATATACTAGGGGAGGGGTGTGTGTGTGTATGTACGTATACATGTATAAGTGATAGAGCAGTCCAGCTTCCACATTTGAATGAACTAAGCATGTTTCAGTAGATAGCTATATCCACAGGACCTTGTGGATCAATTTCTAATGACCTGCTAGGAAGTTTGGTTTTGCCTCTGGATGTGGCAAACGTTCTGGAAAACATAAGATAGCCAAGCCCTCATGTAATTTTGTGAAAAACATACTTTGCCTTCCATACTTTGCATGCAGAAGGTGTTTGATGCCTCATGACTTTATGTACGACTTGGACCCACCAACATGTCTGCCCTGTGGTACTGTATTTAGGATGAGGAGTACAGCACCCATCAGGGACTCCTGCAGGCTCTCCGAGGTCAAGGGCAGGCCTTTAGATAGCTTACAGACCATTTGATTATGTGCCTTCTGTTGATGGAGGAAGATCTTTTTCATCCCCCAGCTGGGGGGAACTGTGTTAAAGGCTTGAGATGTCTATCTTCTACCACCATATAATTTAAAATCATTTTTATTTAATAGGGTGCGGTGGGTCAATAACTTGGCTGTTTGGAGTAGCAAGACAAAAGAAATATCTTCTGTCTTCTTCTCCTCTTAGTACCAGAATGGTCTTTTTGGTTGTATAAATTATATTTTTGAGACTACAAACTATAGAAAAATGTCTGGTCACAAATTTTGGTAAATAAGCATGCCCAGAGGCTATATTTTGCTACTGTGGATCATAGTCCCATTGATTCTTTTTTAAGGTTTAAGTGACTCCAGTATTTAAACATTTAAATTTGGATTTTTAAATTAAACAGTTGCAACAATATGTTTGCGAGTACAGTTTATTCCTCTTCTGCAAATAATGCTTCTAGGGCCACAGCTGATGATACTTTATCACAGTTTGTTGCTTCCTTTTTACTCCTGTGTTAATGTATCCCTATAGTATTACAGCAGGGTAGTGATACAGTTTTCAGATTTGTTCTTCTACCTGGATGTTAAAGGCATTTTTAGAAAATGGCTAGTTTCCTTGTTCTTGTCTTTCACCAACATCCTCTGATTGCCTGCCATGAATCTCTTTTGATATACTAATGATTTACAAAATTAACTTATCTCATTTTGTTTTAAGTAGCTTTAGGATCTCTGATCTAAGTTGTCATTGTGTGCAATCTGTCTACTTTGAATGTGTTTCTCTTTTTCTCATCTGGTGTTACACAAATTTAACAAAGTGCTATGTAAATACACACACATAAATATCTATGATATGATATTTTATGTTTTTACTGTGTGGCATTAAAAATATCAAGTTTATTTGAAGTTTAAGATTGATTTATGCCTTACTTTTACATGTAACATTCTGGAAATATGTTACATAATTTCAGGTGAAAATAACTTTAAAATTTTTCATATAGAGTGCAGATTTAGTAAAGGTATGTGAGAGTTGTGTATTTGAAGAACCTTGCAGAGCACTGATGAAGTACTTGCATTAGATTTCAACACTGAATAATTTTAAGAAATTGGAAAGCTATGAACCAGCATAACAGTTTTGACCTTGACTGGAGCTTGGCCTTCTCTGTGGAGTGCAGGACTCAAATCTGTAGGAGGAGTTTGCTCATTCTTTTATTATGTTCTCTTTTTATTGCTAGCATCGTTCTCCATTCAAATGGGGAGTAGTATCTTGAAATTAATGCATGGTTATTATAACAGGATTGACTGAAAGCAGCTGAGAGGGTGTGTACATTCCCTTTAAATTGTGCTGTTCAGCTGTTCTTTCTCTTCTTCCTTCATATACTTTCCTTGCTTTCTGGATAGGAAATGTACCCAGCCAAGCATGCAGACATGCACAAATACCTCTGTATCTTCCAAATTAAAAGTGAAACTTGCATTTAGTAGATTGCATAATTGCAAGTATATAAAATATACATAAAAACCTGTACTGATTTCCATGTCATTTTGGTATGTCCCAATTTAATTGTCATTCATGGCCTGTTTTTAGAGGCTCATATTCGTTCCAGAGTGTTTGATATCTGTCACAGTTTGAATTTAGAGACAGAGAATTGTAAGGAGATTTTCCTCATAAATGTGATTTGAAATGTCAGTATTTTTATGAAGTGGAAATGTTTGCACTGGATCTGTGGACGTTTGTGTCTTCTGGTGTTTTCTACTGTCCATGTTTTAACCTCCTAAATCTCATTATGTGACAGCTGAAGATATTATCACTTTAAAATGTTATTTTTCTTAGAAGAAATAGGCACTGCTGAGGTCAAGGAAAGTTGATAGGGATTTTCTGTGTCTGCAAAAGTAACCCATTCCACTGAGCACTACAGAGAAACTCCTTTCTTTGTAGCATGTTAGGATTTCTTCTGCTGACAGGTGAATATGTTATCAGGTATGTATTCCATAAGGACATATTAAAGTTTTTTAAAAACTCAGTGATTAAATAACATTTTCTTCTGTGAAAAT
This sequence comes from Phalacrocorax carbo, assembly GCF_963921805.1. Classification (NCBI taxonomy): domain Eukaryota; kingdom Metazoa; phylum Chordata; class Aves; order Suliformes; family Phalacrocoracidae; genus Phalacrocorax; species Phalacrocorax carbo. Next base: position 63,166,176 of record NC_087548.1, read on the forward strand.
TGTAAGATCAAATTTTAATGCCTAAATTCAACTCACATTCTTCTGTTCTCATCTTTGAAATTGAATCAGTACTTAAGTTATAATTTTTTTAATTGCCTTTCTGCATATAGAATTCTTTTTTAAATTGGTGAAGATGGTAGATGAAAAGGGAGGACAAAAGACCATTGCTTTTTTCAGCAGATTTTGCAACTTGAAAGGAAATCTAAAAACACTGCCATTTTGACATATATTTTATATGTAACTGAGAGTTGAAATAGTTAAATCTGTTGTTAATCTATTCTTTTATTCAGAAACCCACGCAGCATTTGAAAGATTTTAAATTTTCTATCTCTTTTTCAGTCAAGGTTCTTACTATTCATCTGTAATCTGGGTTTTCTAAATACCTGGACCTCTTCATAACTGATGTAACACTTCTGTAATCTGACTGACAGCACTTAGAGGTTTGTCACAAGAATCAGATGCACTTGAACCATACTGTACTTTGAAAGTTTGGCCCTTCATACCAAATAGTACATTTGCTAAGTGCAAACCATCACTTTTTTGGTAATACCTGTATGCATACCTACATATATACATAAATTGGCCTTCCAGTATCAATTCATATATTTAGTATACAAAGTTTGCAGAAAGACCACAGGTAAAAGAAAATGTATGTGCTCATGATGCATACATTGATTTCAATGACTGTGTGTCTTTAGCTTTGTCTTTCATAGTATTGCAGTGCAGGTAGGAACTATACATAAGTGTGGTGGCTTGACCTTGGCCAACTGCCAGACGCCCACCCAGCTGCTCTCTCACTCTGCCTCCTCAACAGCACAAGGAGAGAAAATGAGATTAAGAAGTTTGTGAGTTGATATAAAGATGGGAAAATCCCTTACTAATTACTAGCACTGGCAAAACAGGCTCAACTTGCAGAAATTTATTTTAATTTATTGCCAGTTAAAAGCATAGTAAGATGGTGAGAAACAAAGACAAACTAAAAGGCCTCGCACCACCCCCTCTTCCCAAGTTCAACATCTCTCCTTCATTCCCAACGCTTCTATTTCTCGCCCGTGAGTGGCACAGGGGGTATGGGGAATGGGAGTCTATCCACGACAGTTACTCTCTGCCGCTCCTTCCTCCTTGTGGTTTTTCACTGCTCCAGTGTGGATCCTCTCCATGGTCTGCAGCCCTTTGGGCTAAACCTGCTCCAGCATGGGTCATCCGTGGGCATCAGTTCTTGTAAGGAGAATCTGTTCCAGTGCGGGCTCTCTGCAGGTGGCAGTTCCATCAGGAAGTACCTACCTTGCTCTGGCACAGGGCCCTCCATGGGCTGCAGGGTAGGTATCTGCCCAGTATCTGCCCCAGTGTGGTCCTTTCCATGGGCTTTGGGGCAATACCTCTTCACCACGGTCCTCTCCATGGGCTGCAGGGAAATCTCTGTTCCAGTCCCTGGTGTACCTCCTCCCCCTTCTTCTTCTCTGATCTTAGCATTTCCAGGGTTGTTTCCCACTGATTTTTCCCCTCATTCCTCACCGCCTGGGCAGTGTTTTGCTGTTTCTTAAATACGCTTTCACAGAAGCACCACCAGCTTTACTGATGAGCTCAGCTATGTCCTGCAGTGGGTCCACTGTGGAGCAGTCCCTGATCTCTTCTCGCACACGCCACTGCTGCAGCGCCCGCCCCGGTACCAAAACCTTGTCACTGACACTCAATACAGTAAGATGGAGGGAAAGAACATAAAGGGATGAAAAACAGGTCCAGAAATACAGAAATTTATTTTGTTTTATTTCTTACTGTGGTTAACTTGTTTCTTTTAGTATCAGTTCAACTGTAATAAAGTTAATTTGTGGTTTTCACTTTCCTAAACAAATGAATGGAGCAATTTTCTGAAAGATAAACTGAATGCATTGGGAAGAGGATGTAGAGTGTGTTTTTGATTTCTAAAAACATATACAGAGAGATCAGGCTTGTATTTCTGAACTCGTGAAAGGTGGAAAGGGGTGAAGAGCAGGGCAGATGAGTAATTGTTTTTTTGGCTGTGTATATGCTGAAGATACTCCTCTTACTTTAAAGAGGGCATTCTTTGCATACTTTGTCTTCTCACCTATTGAATTACTTAGAAATTTTTTAATAATCTAATTTTTAAAATCCTGCAAAAGTATTTTTATTTCCTTTCCTCATTCCCTGTTGAACAGCCTTGTTTAGATTCAGACTGTAGCTGAAGTGATGAGAAGGTCTTCTCCTGTCACTGAGATTGTATCTTTGTCATTATGGGTTATGGTCCTTTTTGAAAAATTGCCTATGTGCAACTTGTTGCACACTGCTACTCTCTACTAGTGCCAAATGCTGTTTGATTGTTTGTTTAGTAAATCATTACGAACAACATTTACTAAACAGTGTGGAATGTTTCAATACCTTTGTTCTTGGATGGCAAACTGAAGGCCTTGATTGTGCAAGAACTAACATATGCATTTAATTTTCACCTACTAGTAGATATCACCTGGCTGTCTGGGCTGCTCTGATATTTGCCAGCTTTTGCTTTTCAGATTTTCACCATGAGATATCTTTTTGAGTCTTTGTGAAGTTTCTTATGCACTTTTGCATCCTATGTTGTTTTGTATTGGTGCCTGAAGCTTGAAGAAAGCTTAGATAGTTCTACAGAAGCTGTAGTATCACTCTGTCTGAAGTATGGATATGCTGTAGGGTGTGCTTAACATTGCATCTTAGAAAGTATTTTCAATTTGTAATTTAGATACCCATTCTGAAAACAGTTTCTTAAATTTGTCTCAATTTTGTGAACTTAGAGTAAGTAATTGATTTTTGAAGGGACAAGGCTTAAATTGGTCCAGAGTCTTGTTTTACCAGAATTTACAATTAAAGAAAATACAAGGAATTCTTAGGAAATAATATAGGAAAATTCAGTTTCACGTACAGATTTAAAAATAGCGCATGGCAAAATTCTTTTTACCTTAACCAGAGTTATTTTGCTTCATAGTGACATAGTAATGTCATTTTCTGAAATGGCATATTTATTCTCTTTTTAGAAGTCATTGGCAGCTTTGAAAACTATGGTATTTTAAGATAGAATTATAACAAGGTTTATTAATGATGTACTAAAGTTAACCTTATATTTTATTATTTCAGTTGTTCATGGTGGACAATGGAGCAGATGACTGGAGAATAGCCATGACTTATGAGCGTATTTTCTTTATCTGCTTGGAAATACTGGTGTGTGCTATACATCCCATACCTGGGAACTATACATTCACATGGACAGCCCGGCTCGCCTTTTCTTACGCTCCATCCACAACAACAGCTGATGTGGATATTATTTTATCTATACCAATGTTCTTAAGACTATATCTTATTGCCAGAGTTATGCTTTTGCATAGCAAACTTTTCACTGATGCCTCATCTAGAAGCATTGGAGCATTAAATAAGATAAACTTCAATACCCGTTTTGTTATGAAGACTCTAATGACAATATGTCCAGGAACTGTACTGTTGGTTTTTAGTATCTCGTTATGGATAATTGCTGCATGGACAGTCCGAGCTTGTGAAAGGTAAGGTTGCTCTGTTTGCTTAGTTCTTTCTGCCTGTCTTTCTAGTTTTCTCTTGTTTTGCCTCTTCAGTGTTGGATTCAGAGGACCTAAATATGTAATGGAATGGAGCTTCAAGATCCCTAATATTTTGAGTGTTGGTTTGATTGTATTCTGTGTCACAGATTGTCAGGAATGCTTTGCCTTTTAATCTGAAGGACTTCTGCAGAGGGGTTTGTGCCACACTGTTTACTGTACCATTGTGATATGATTTCAGTGTTTTGGTATAATTTTAGGTACGTTTACTAAAACACAGTGGACAGGTACCATAAAATGTTATTAAGAGTGGTTGTTGATATTCTGGATTGATATCAGCTTTCATTTATTTTGTTTGTAAGATATTTGTTGAGGATAAGGTAGGTAAAACGGCCATGTAAAATTCCAGTGGAAAATGTTTGGGGTTTTGTTAATTTGAGTGCAAAAGGAAGTGCAAAATATTGTTGGGGAGTTAGCAAGATCAAAAAAGGGGAACAGGCATAACAATTACAGTAATAACTCTTCTTCCCTTAAAAATCAGGAAAACTGCATTGGAGATGCAGACTTTAATTCATTTCAGCTGGTTTTCTAACCTCCCACTCCCACAGACTTCACTGGAAGTGCAGAATAAATGGCTATGAGTGCTGACAGCTTGAAATTGAATTTCTCAAACAAAGCTTTAACAAAAAAGAAGAGACCTTCTCATTGGTAGGATTGCTTAGGAATATAAGATAGGTTAACTCTATGGAGGCAATTAGGATGATTTGCTATGAAAGATTTAATGCCTGGCACAGCTCTTAGATCCTGGAATGAATTTCTCCTTAGTTAAGCTGGAAGATCTTCAGCATACTTAAGACATTTCTGCTGGTGGTTGTTAACCATTTTGTTTTCCTTCTTCCTTTCCACGTCTGGCCATTTTAGAAGCAGTTTAGGGGAGTTAATTGTGACAGCTAACTGATTTAAATCAGCAGTTAAATTGCACATCAACTGTTATGCTTATGTTACTTTTGGAGGTTACTCCTTGCATCACTACTCAATTTGTTACAAAGAAAATAACTGGTCTTGTAAACCAGGTGTAGAGATTGTGTTGACATTTTAGTTTTTATTGTTAAAATTGCCAGAATTGTGGAATGTAGTTTGTTACAGTAGATGCTTTGTGTCAATGTTGTTTCCTCATGTTATGGCAAGACTAATCATTTAAGAACATTCTGAAAATGCCACGTTAACGGTGACATATTATAATTTCAAAATATTCCCCATAGTGGGAGCCAATGGAGCACTCTAGATATTGACTGAAAGTACAATAGTTGTATTTTAGTAAGAATGTTCTCGTTTCAGATGTAGCTGGCTTCTGCAAAGCCTCTCCTCTTTGTCTCATGTTCTTCACCTCTGTTCCCAGAAGTTTTCTTTCAACAGAATTACTGCTTAGGAATTCCTGAGTGTCTACTCAGGCATTTCCCAAACCGTCACTTCTGAAGTGGCTCTGAATAACTTCAGCATCCATTGCTGTCACTGTTTTACGTATCACTGGTTAATAATCTGTATTATTATTATTGTTATTATTATTATTATTTCTCATTAAGCATTTAATAGTCATTGTGTTATTAACTTTTAAATAGATGCATATTCAAAATAAGCATATAAAACTTGTGCCTCTCTCAGTGAAAATTACTGAAAAACAACTGAGGCACTTCTACATCACTGTGATCCTGGGAAGATGCTTATTTGTTTGGTCAGGTACGCTGAACCCAGGGTTGCAAACAAGGCTGACTTTTCTTCAACTGTCTGCTAAACTAGTAACGGATTTTCCACATTTTAATTTGCAGTTGCTGTCCTTGAAGTGACTGTAATGGTTTGGACAGTAAGCTGGATAGCCACTGACTCCTCTAAAACTGAAACAAAACACAACTAAAAGCAAGTTAAATATAGAAGTGAGTATTAGATTAATATATCTCTAGCATAATTACCTTCTGTCAGTGGTGTCCAGGCCAAGATTATATTCCTTCACATTTAACCAAATCATTGATTTTATGTTTCAAAAACACTAAAAGGGTTGTATTTTGGCTTTGGGAATTAGTTACTTGTGTCATTCATGCTAGTTGCACAGCCAATTTTGTGTGTTTTGTGCCAGATTTTCCCTTGAGGGAGTATTTAAGTCTTTTGCCAAATGAATGATACTGGCTCTTCATTCCAGTTGCTGATTAGTCCACCAAAAACCTGTAGATCCGTAGCCCGTAGAGAAGTAAGTTTTTAAACAAAGCTCCCAGAAGAAAACCCCAAACCCCCACATATCAAAATGCTCTTAACAGTCTGCCATCTGAAGCTAAACAACCCTTTTTGTATAGCTGGAGAGAGATGTAATAGCCATGTGTCATGGGAAAGGACAAATATGGCCACTGAATCCATTTCGTGGTGTGTAGAGGTCATAGTCCTCAGAAGATGTCTACTGAGATCTTAATGGCTTTGATTTGCTCTGTAGTTAAAAGTTTAGTTAACACAAATAAAATACATTTCTTTCGTCTGCGTTTAAGCTGTTTTTTTGTTTTGTTCTTTTCTGTCAGTTTTAACTAGAGAGCATCTTTATTTGTTGAAATAGACTATTTTGTGTACACAGAATGATCCTGGAAATAAATGTTTTCATTAGAAAGAGAATTTGCTATTTTGCTTGACACTGTACTTGAAACCCTAATGAATTTTGGTATACTTAGAGAAATTAGGAATTAGGCAGCAGTGTGGTGGCTTTTTTTTTATGAGGGGGGATTTACCTGAATGAAATTTGATGGTGTTAAGTGGAACTCAGCATCAGTCTAGCACCAAGCTTTTTAATTTATGGTAGTAGTTTTACATAAAGCTTTGCACTAGCGGTTTTAGTATTTCTTCAGTGTATTAAATCAGTTATCTGGCCATCCAAATTGGAACAAGATGGTGGTGATAAATTTTAATATTTTAATATATTAAACCTTTGGAATGGAGATGAAATATTCTCATGTTATTCGATGCCCTTGGCGAGTGGGGAAGTCACAGTAGGCAGTGTCCTTACTGTGAAGTTGTGTGTGCTCAGCAAAAGCTGTTGCTGCTGAATGACAGCCTGATTTTAAGACTGTTGTTCTATTTGAAGTCAGGTTTTTCTCATTGCAGGCTGTCCTGGGAATAGGAAGAGAGATTTGGAAGCACTGCATTTCATAGCGAGGAAGGTAACATGAAAGAGCATCACTATCCACCTCTCTGGTGAAAACCCTCTGAGATAGGTTATGGGTTGAGGCAGGAAAGTTGACTGCCTGAATTTAGACTTCACTGCTTTAATGGTCATCTGGCTGATCACTTGATATACACTAAACTAAGGCAGGACATGTGTCTTTCTCAGTGCCTTAATGGCTGTATTGTTAGCTCCCAGAATGCTAATTATAGCAAGTGACACTTAGGGTTGGTGAGCAAGGTATTTTCCAGGATTGCAGTTTAAGGTCATCCACGAGGGCAGAATGTAGTACAGATAATGATGGTGGATGGCCAGCTGAGCATAAATGGGTTGCTAGGGCTGCACAGTGATCTGGTTGAGGGAGTTTGGGAGTAAAAGGTGGGGAAAGCACGGAAGTGTTGCTGTATACACAATGTCAGGAACCCGTGCTTTTTTATTGCTCAGGTTTTTATATCTGTTTTCAGGGGAAGATTATATTACATGGGTTTTAATACCTGTCTTTTCATTGCCAGCATCGGTATATTGCTGTCTGTCATACATGGCCTTCATAATGAAAATCTAAATTTTTTATTAGGTCTAACTCAATAGATGTTTGTGTTTATAACACCTCTGAGGCACACGATCTAGAACACTTAGGAATATGTTAGTTTCGTATATAAATTATGAGTCCTGTTAGCAGATTACTTTTTGCAGTCTCCCATACCGATCTTGTTACTGAAATAGCTCTCTGTGTGGTCATCAGTTGTTTATAGCAGTTAAAATAGAAAGATTTTGTTTGTCAAAAAAGAAAAGTTAATATCCACAGCATTATGTCATTGAAAAGTCTGACAAATTTGCTTTGCTCTTGTGGAGAAGACCTGTCTCTGCTGCTGTGAGAAGTGTTCTGCTTTTCTAGGGTATTTGGAAGGTAGTTGGTTGCTCTTGTTGATCTTGTTATATTTTCTCTGTAAAGGAAGAAAGAACCTTGCCTTCTGAATGCACATATAGCTATAATGTGCCCACGTATCAGGGCAACATGAGCCGCATGTGCCCATGTTACATTGCTGTACGTCCAGAACGGCTCGTATCACATGCCTGGAGTTACTGTGGATTTACAGCAGCAGAACTGAGAAGAGAAGTGGATTTTCTGCTTCCCCAGAGAGCACATTTTTGGCACCATTTTTGGTTCTGTTTGTACCTCTCTAACTTCTGGCAATGAAGTCAGTTCAGACTGAGCAGTTCGTTTAGTCAGCATTTTTCCTCCCATCAGCTTCTGCTCTGTATTCTTTCCTTGATTTAATAAAAAATCAAACAAAAGCCAAACAAAGAACGAAAAATCCATCTGTGTGTCATGGCAAAATCCTTTTCTGCACTCTGCTCATTTATGTTTTCTACAAATAAATATCTGTCTTAATTCTCGGAAATGTGATGCCATCACAAAGTTTTGAGTAAGCAGCTCGCGCATGACAACTGCTAGGCAAATGTTAAGGATTCATTTGGTACAAGCAGGTGGAGGGACTGAGGCTTGCAGCTGTAATTCATGTAGGAAAAATCATTTCTTAGCTATCTAATTTCCTCACAGTATGTGTTTGGCTTCTTTGGTTGGCTTAAGGACCTTATCTAATGTTGTACACTGCAGGTATAACCTGAAGGCCACAGTCAACTGGAGATTGCCTTTAGCAGTCTCTGCAGTGCCAGTATGAAGATTCTTGCTAGTACTTTAAAAAAAAAACAAAACAACAGAACAACAAGAAGCTTGGCTGTTTAGTTTTAAACCCATTTCTAGCCCCAAAAGCACAGAAGCAACGATGTATCATTTTTGTTTTTTCTAGCTAATATGTCTAATTATTGTCAACAGATCAAATAATGTTCATGTATTGACAGTGCTGGCTGTTTATCACAGTTATTGACCTTCTCTTGGCTCACTGAAACTAAAATGTGCTACTTGCAGTCAGGTTTCTTCAGTGGTGGCAAAAGTTAACTGTTAAATATTCAACACAACGGTGATGAAAGATCACGCATCATCATCATCTTGACTTTGTGCTATGAATGAATGATTCTCTGCCTTCTAGTCTTAATTCCTAGTTTTGAAGACTGAGTGTAGATTAACTGTAAATGTTAGGTTACTCTTCTATGAAATTTACATCTCAAAGCCACTCATAACTAAAAACAGATGTAACTGCTTGCATTTTCGTTGCAAATATTACCGATAGACATCAGGTATATTGTTTTATCAAACCGTGAAGCAACAAGGGAGTCTACCCCAGAAGTACATCCGTGAATGGCTAATATATGTAACCCAGATACAAGAAAGAAAATTGATGAAATAAAAAATTTATTTGCCAGGTGTATCCAGAAAGATTAATAGCTAAATTATGTGTTTTTCAGCTGCTTGAAGACAAACCAGTGTGTGTACATTTAATGGAGGAAGCAGAGGGACCTAATCTAATGCATGTAGAGTTTGAGTGTTATTCTTTTAATTCACATTTTGCTTCCCTTTGGAACAATGCTGTTTGTGTATTAACAGCAAAAACATTTTGGGAATACAAATATGAACATACTCTTTTGTTTATTTGGATTTATAGAATTAACCTTATAACTATGGAAGGTAATAACTGGTGCAGTAACTCAGTGGATATAGTCATCCCCTCACAAAAGTTTATCAAGCCAAGATAGATTAGTGTTTCTGCAATCCAGAAATAGCAGATCCAACTTGGGGGAACGGAGTGCAAAAGACAGAACGTTAAAAAACAGCACAAAAAAGTCTCCTTGCTTACTTTAAAAAAAAAAAAAGTGTATCTGTTTTTCAGGGTCACCTAACTAGAGCAGGAAGACTTTTTTTAGGTTAAATTCCATTTTATTTACAAAGGATTTATACGTACAACAGTTGTATGAGAACAGAATGAAGTGGAAAAGCTTATGTATAGTTTCAAGGTCTCATAAGAATGCTGAGCAAAGCGATAAGTATTTCTCTAAACACAAAAGCCTAAAGAGAATGAGGATACCTATAAAGGAGAACTTACCCATTTTCAAGTACAAAATATCCTTTTTTTCTTTCATTAACCTTGAATCTGTAAAATATAATTCAGGGAACAATCTTTCTTCTGTTCAGCAAAAATGCTTGTACCCACTCCAGATTCTTTCAGATAAGAGAGCAATTTATGGACATTTTTTATCATTATTGCATTACTGGATCCAAAGATACAGCCTCTAGTCTTTGCATTTCTAAATGCAGTTCATTTTTTTCTCGCCATTTTAACAAACACCTCAAACTATTCAGAATATTTTGCTTCATAAGGAGTCAAAATTATTTTTTGTAATACCTTAAAAGCAGTCCTTAGAAAATATGATCACACTGAAGCAGAAATCAATTTCTTACCGCTTCAAAATGTAATTCATTGCTCCAGTAGATTAATGGTTTTGAATAATGCACCCTGAAATAGGGATTTAGGCTTAACTGCTGGTTTCCTTTTGCTTCCTGATCTGGGTATCAGGCCACAGTGAGGAGTTTGTATCATGGTTGTCACTTCAGTGCTAATAAATGGACAATGTGCTGACTGAACTCTGACTTTAGACATTAAAGAATTTCTTTTATTGGGAATTTACAATTCAGTCCTAAAAATAAAAGTCTATAAGGACAATTACAGGAGATAGTGTGGGGGGAGTTGCGCAGTTTAAAGGAATTAACGGTTAAATAGAGGGAAACATCAGTAGGTGCTTTTTAAATATTTTTATATGTTCTTTATTTTCCCTTTCTGTGCATCTCCCCCTTTTAATTTCTGTATCAATATATTCGGATTTGTTTTGCTTGGGAAGTTTTTTGCCTTGAAAAGTTAAAAATCAGCTGTAGTTTTTGCTACAGCTGTTCTTGAGGTGGTAAGTGATTTGCAGCATATCAGTAGTAAGTATTGCAAAGGCATCACACTAGTGGCCAGCCTATGCTTACAACTTCTGCTTAGGGATATAGCTGTGCTATATCCCCGTATAGTTAACATATATATGGGGAGTACAGCTCACCAGACAAATCTTTGCTACCAATAGGTCCCATAGCTTTACATATTTGCAGGTTACTTCAGTTTTTACCACATAATTTGGTACTGTTTTATTTATGCAGAGCTGAAAGAAGCTTATATTAAAACTGCTTATTCAAAGGATCCACAACAGTGTTTCCTTCAGTACAGCTCAGTTATGTACACAAGCCCATAATCCCTATGGAAAAATTTGATATTTAAGCCTGCAACAAAGTTTAACAGCAATTACAGAGAGCCCTAATTTTGTGTCATGCTGCAGACCAGTGCCCTGTGAGTGGAAAGATCCCATCACCAGCCCTTCTGGAATATTATTGAGGTACTAGATCAGTGTCAAGTTTAGAAATGGCAGCTTCCTGCTTTTAGCGGAAAAAGGCACAGCTCTGCCTGCACGACTTGGTCTGTATTGCTGCTGTAAGAAGTTAATGCTGCAGGAAATAGGCGCTACCAAACTGTAGTGATGTGTACAGCAGGGATTAGGGAGACGCCTTGACACGACACCCCCTGGGTCAGTTTGTGAGATGGGCGCACTTGTTGCATGCAGCTCTCCCTGAAGAGTCAGACCAAAGCTTGCACTTCTGTTCCGAGGAGCTCACCCTTAGTATCTCTTTATTAACTGGTTTTCTATAAGAAAAAAAAAAAAAAGATTGTTAGTCAAAGGAAAAGTGACAAAGTAGCAGAGGGAAGGGCATTTTTGCCTTCTATATTCATTGCAAGTTACAAGGTTCTTCCCCATTTTGGCCCAAAGCACAGGAATTCCTGTTATATCCTGATACAAGTATTTGTGTAAAGCTTCAGTGGTATTTCTGGGCTGAAATCCAGACACCTTTTTCACTTTTATTTATACTGAATTATTTTAAATATTTTTAGAAAAATATCCTAAATATCCTACATTCTAACATTTGTAGTATGTTTTAGACATTTGTCTTTGGGTTACTGAATCAGAAGGAATGCATTATGATTTATTTTTAAACGAAGCTTGCGGACCATTTTCCTCCATCATTACCCATTGGGTGTGTATGTGTTCCTGGGATCTCAGTGTTCTCAGATTCACAGTGCTCACTAACAATGAATGTGGAGTTAGGGCCATCATATGTGACTTTCTTAATCTTTTAACTGTGCAAGTGTTGGTGTATGTTGTCACCTACACTCATGCTTCCAAAAACAGTGATGTTATACTAGTTCCAAGTTTGTAGGCTGATCAATCAAGAACATTCCTGAATTAGAAAATAGAACATGAATCTACTTGCAGTTATTTTTCTCTAAAACAGTGATATCCTATATTTCTTTTTAAGCCTTTTCCTGTGTTAAATGAAATCCACTGGCAAAATTCCTATGGGTTTCCACAAGAGTGGTTCACTGAATTGAAGTATGTTAATGGAAAACTGAAGCTATCAGTGCAGTGTGAATTGGATGAATATCTCAGATTATTTAAGTTGCAATCTTCTGGGTCAGGGGCTGTCTTTGTTCTGTGTTTGCACACTGCTTAGCACAGTGGTACCTGAGAATAACACTTACATGTATGATATTGTAGTACTAATAATAATTTCTAGCGAGGGAAAAAGGGAGTGAAATGCTTCTGCAAACCAGTGGTGTTCAGATGAAGATTAATGCCTTCATGTGTTCATATAGTAATTTATGACAAACTGTTCAGTTTTGATTGATGCCAAGCATGCTGACAGCTTGCGCTGAGAACACTGCCCAGGCAGGAGTAAGGCCCTGCTAGCTGGCTTGTTTCCTGCACAGAGACTCACTGCCTGAAATGGAGAGGGCTGAGGTGAGAAGCTCTGTATTCTGACTTGCAGAGGGAAAGCTATGTTCATGTCAGTCTGGCAATGGGACCTTAAATTCCGCTGTCTAGTAGGGTCAGTCAACTGTACTCCTTTTAGGTGTGTGCAAGCACTGTGCACAGTACTATGCTGCAAGCATGCATCAGGTTAAGTTGGAATGGCCTGGCACTAAACTGGGGTCTCTGTGCTATACTTCCATGTAAGGTGTCTGTGATGCAGTGCTTAAGTGTATCTTCTGATGCCAAGCTTGACAGCAAAAGAGACCAGTCCCTGATCACTGGGGAGGTGCAATAAAGGTAAAAAAATATTCTAAATGTCCCAGAGTAGTAGTACCTGAATAGGATAAGAGCAGAAACAGTTACAGATAGTCTCACTGCCCTGGGGCTACAGCCTGCTTTGGAACCTCATGCAAAATCTGTGGAAGCCAGTGGACTTGTATTGCTTTTAAGGACTTTGATGATGAAGCTAAAATGACTGCATGCTGCGTAATGATTGCAACTGTGTAATCATGCAAATCATGCCAAGTTGTTGGGATGAACCATGGGTACAAACTTAAGTATCAGTTGTAAGGAATTGTGTATAGGTCTGACAATAGGTTTTGCAATGCCAGGCAGTAGGGTTGCATGGCAGAAAAAACCTGCAATCACTCATACTAGCATCAGTGTGCATGAAAAGCAATGTTATCATCACCTCAGAGTGTCTTATCTCAGTGCGCATTTGTGTGAGAGGCAAGCAGAAAGGGAGAAGGGTATCTGACACTAACTGCGTATAAAACAGCTGTTTTGGGCTATTTTGGTTTTTTTAAAAGATTTATTTATTCATTAATTCACTAACTATTTACAAATAGCTTTGACTTGCAAAAGACTACTTACAAGGTGAAAATAGCAGTAAAAAATAATGTATGCTGTCTTTGAAACAATAAAACATATTGTAATACCTGACATGAAATGACAGAATGATTAAAGGTGGAACTGTAGGACAGAAGATTTTTACTGATATTAATGTTAGTGTAGTCTTCTGCGATAATCATGATCACCTAGAAGTGTAAACAAATGATTCACTTAATATATAACTGAATGGGATTCATATTGTGGGTGTGCCAGGACTGCAAGATTGTGTCCCAGTCTTAGGAATGCAATGGTGTATTGCTCACCAGTGTTTATTTTGTTATGATGTTATTTATTTTGTTATTTATTTTATTTATTTGTTATTTATTTTGTTGTGTTGTTATGATGTCACCAGTGTTTATTTTGTTATGATGTTTATTTTGTTATGATGACATAATAAAGCAGGCCATGATCTGTTAAAGGGTATTCTTAACCATAAACCTGAGTAGATACAAATGTAGGTACATAGCATTTGTTTTGTCACATTGGACATTGGACATTGGTACTAAAAATAGTTTTAATTGTAGGCAATTTTGGAGTACAAAGCAGAAAGGTTTTAAAAACCTAGGAGAGTTGTGTAGGAATTGAGAGTTGTGTGGGATGAAAAATGAATATATATTCATTCAAAGATCAGAATATTGTATAGGAAGATTAGGATACTAAAAACTAGCTTTTCCAGAGCCATCCCTGCAATCCAATGTTTTCACTTAATACAGCTATGCTGTAATTTCCTTGTCTATAATGCTGTGACCCCTCTTTTGTGGCAGATTATTTGGACATCTTCAGCAGGTGCAAAGAGACTCTACAAGCAGGGTATGCACAGCTTGAAAGTGCAAAGCAGTTATTACTTACTAATGCACCCAAAAGGTAACTGGAATTTAGTGAACTACTAGACTAAACATTAGGATACTCACCACCCCAGTAAGGCACCAAGAGAGCCTTTGCTGGCTGGGCAGGTGTGAGCTAGGCAGTGAAGGTCTGGCCTCCACAGCTCACAGGGACAGTTTGCTGTGCTGCTGCATTGCCACCTCCTGCTGTGCTGCTGGCGTTGATGGATGGATGATCCTTCCTGGCCCCAGACAGACCAGCCATCCTGGCTGGCCTTCTGTTTTTTTCCTTTAGGACTATACCTTTCCATGCTGGGTCTCTACCTCTTGAATCCTTGACTACTAACTGTCCCTCTCAAGCAGAGGAGGTGTAGTTCCTTCTAGTTAGAGTAAAATTTAGTGATTATGACCCAAGGCACTGCTAGTTTATGCATAACCATTTTGGAATGTGTTCTTCCTTTGTAGAAAATTAAACATTTGCATGTTGTTGCTCGAGCAGAGTAGCTGAACTTCCATTTTATTTCATCCTTGCATCTTTGGTTGGATGTTTCTTTCTTAGGATCAATAAAAGACCAATAAAGGTAAAAAGGACACAGTTTCAAAGTAATATGCATCTGGTCATTGAACAGTGGAGCGAACAGGTAGACATGTGACTAAAAATCTTTAAAAATTTGGGGCTCAGCTGTCAAAACCTATGGAGGTTCAAGCTGTGACCTAGTGACCTCATGCTCTTGTAAGGTAAGTCGGCTAGAGCTGTGAAAATCTGTGTTCAGGAATGGGTACTTATTGAATAACTGGTGCTCAACTATCTAGAAGTTAACAGTTCTGTGATACGGAAGTGTAATTTTTATAAGACATAAACTAGTACCTAATTATTATCTTTAAAGTCCATGATCTTCACGAACGCACGAGAGAATAATATTAAAAAACCTAGCTGAAGTACATCGTCTTTGTGTGCAAAAAGGACTACAAGGCAGTAATGATTTTCTGCCCTTAGTTTGCTGCATATTAGCAGTCTCTTGCTGTCTGGATGTTTTTGAAAGGAAGCAAAACAACAGGGAGACAGAAGGCATTGTTGGCCTAGCTGACTGTGTAAGTGTTAAACAGAAGAATTTGATGTAAAAAGAAGAAAAAATGCTTTAGTCCCATTGCAGCTTGATGCTGATTGAGGGGAGAGGAGGGTTTTGGCTAAGGGCGTTTTCCTTTCTTGGCTTGTTTTCTACTGCTGCACCTCTCTAGTAGGTATAGGTTGAATATAGGACATGAGATATAAAGGGGAGAAGCTTCTCTCTTGGTTGGGCTCTGGAGAAGAGTATGGAAGAGCATGGAAGGTAGTTTGGTTAATAATCAGTCATGTCAGAAGGGTCAATAGCTTTGTTTTGAATTCAGTATGTGGCTACGGTACATCTGAGGGGGAAACTTAAACAAGGGCTTATAAAACATTGTACACCAACTGCTGGGTTTGCAGTGGGGTGGTGGTAGAAAAATGTGGAGCTTACGCTGGTGTAGGTGCTGTTTGGCATGCGCACCATCAATTTGGTGCTTCAGGCTTGCTTTTTTGGTAGTTACAGAGGGATGACGCTAATCTTTGTCCTGTCTCCTTTGGCCACTGCATTCTTTGTTGTTACTGAATAACCTAAATTTATCAGTTGTGTAGACACTTAGTTTAATTAGCTTGACCTGAGAATCGTCCAGAATGATTCCTTTGTGACCTTAGTGTCAGTCCAGGGGCTGGACTGCATATTTCTGGGCATGCAATAGCATATGTGGGAAACGACCTTGCAAATGATTTACATTAAGTAATGGTCTTCTAAGAAAAACAATTTATCTCTTCACTGAGTTTCAGAAGAAGATAGTTCATGTTCTAATGCCTTGAGTTAAGGGTGATCTCTTATTTTATAGGAATGCAGCAGATGTAACCTGCAAAGCTTCCCAAAATCTGAAATCACAGAGGTGCAACATTCCCTGAAATTGAACAGTGAGATTTCAGATTAAGTATTCATGCCTAAATGTCTTTTGCTTTTGACTTTGTTTTTAATCATTCATCTTTTGAGAAAATCATCATATACCTTCAGACTAATGAGCTTCTAAAATTGCAATTTCAACTGTTTAAACTTTGGTGTTAAAGTGCAGTCTTTCACAGTAGATTCTTTCCAAGGCATTCAAAGCAAATTATACATCACATCTAGTTAATTTAACACCAAAGACACTTGTCAGCTCTCAGTAGTACTTGCAGCATTAAAATTCTTCCTTTTCCAAGCCTACCAGTGTATAACAAAAGTTGTGCATGATAATTCTCGATAATACTGCTCTTAGAGTGGTATTTGCTCAAACAGTTGAATCTCCTTGCAAGCAGATCACATTGGTTGCCTTTCTTGTTCTTTGTGGGCTGGGAAGCAGAAGACCTGCTGATGCAATCAGTGTACTGCAGCAGGACACTGGTGTCCTTCAGTGATTGTATTTCTGTATTTCTGATGGCAAGGAGTATGATTTCTCTTGATTTTTGGAAAATGAGATCTAGCACAGATAATTGGCCAAGTAGCAGATGCCATGGCCTGATGTTGAAGTGTCTGCTGGAGATATAACAATCTGCACCAGGAGCTACACATTCAAGCAGTACATTTTCACTCTCTTTCAAAGGAAATCTAGAGAAACCCAAGATTTTTTTCTTTTAAAGATGAAAGATAATCTTACTTTTAGTCACATCTTTTCTTGAGTTCTATAAAAGGTAGCATTCAAATGTGGTTGAATAATTTGTAGCTGCAGAAATATAACATTAGGTATAAAGTGGTCCCAACTCTACTAGAATGAGACACATGTCTTAGTTCAGTGTCTAGTCCTCTTCTTCTTCTCCCAAACCAAATATCTTCTGCTGAGAATCTCTGACTTGTTTATTCTTTAATGTCATGGACTTTTGCTAATGGAGTAAGGGGTCTTTGACATGTAAGCTGGTGGTCATTACTTATTTAAAATGAGAGTCAAGAAATAAAAAAATAACCTCTTTTTGTTATCCTTTGTGTTGCTTTCAGATTATGATCTCAGATACCTTTTATGAAGCAGGACAGCTGAAACAGTTAAGATGCCAGAAAAGTTGTAGCTCTGCAGTCACATTTGGAGTTCTACAAATGTCTGTGATTTTAAAATTTTTTTCAATTGGATTTGGTTTCTGTTGTATATGTAAAGTCTTGTAGATGCTAATTCTGCCAAACAAGTGAAAGGAGGAGGATTAATAGCTCCCTAAGGGCAGCATTCTTCTCACTAGAGCAAGATCTGCTTGTGCATATACACCTCCTCATGTTTGTCCCATCAGTGAATTCATATCATTTCTAGGGCCAAGCAAGCACTGTAAATTAAATTTCAAGTTTGTTTAACATTTCATTTTCCTGCTTGTACTCTTTGTTGCAATTTATTACTAATTATGTTGACAGCCTTTAGGAACCATTCCAGAGTCTGGAAAAGGAATAATTAGTAATAGCTGAAATTAAATCTAGTTTTCATATCAAGCCACTATAGTTACAGACAGCATGCCCAAATTCGCATGTTCCCATGCTGTACATCCTTAGTTAAGCATGACCCCTGATATGTGCTTGCCTGCCTGAATTGTGACCAAAGAGGTGAGTTTAAGTGTGAAAATCCCACAGATGCCTCACATATTTGCATAGAAATTACCAATAGAGCAAACAATAGGCATTAGATGATTTCTGTTGTATTAAAGGACTTTTCCAACATGTTCAACACGTAGACTGCAAGACACATGCTATAAGTGTAGATAATGCAAAAATTTCAACTGCCACTCCATCCAGACTTCTCCCCTCCAGTACAACAGAGTGACAAAATGTAACTGCCCTTTTTTTGCTGAAAACATCACCTGCCTGAGTTCCTTCAGAACACAGAATTTCATTCCTTTCTTCAGTCTTTCACTGAAGTCAGTAGAAATGAAAAGTCAGAAAATCTTGAACGAAGGCCAAGATATCAGGCAATAAAATGGTCTTGGTAAAAATAATTCGGCAGTAGAAAGATCTCCCCACTGTGCATGGCCTTTAGAGAAAATACTGCAAGGTCTTTTTTTTTCTTTTTTCTTCTTTTCTTTTTTGGTAAATGTTTGTCCTAAATAAGGGTGATCCCTACAGGGTAAGTGAACTTAAAAGTTATTTTGTGCTGAAAGCCAACAACAAATGAACTTGAAAATGCAAAGTGAGCAAAACCAAAAAGCCTGATGTTAATGAGAAAGCAGGGAAGAAAGTAGAAGAGTCAGACTTCATATAACCCCACACTCCCAGCATTACAGATTTGACTGTAAGATGCAAAGAAAACCATAACTGCATCTGGCATTTTTAACATACTACGGTAAAGGTCTCTTAATCATCTTCTTTTTGGGTGCGTTTAGCTAAGCTATACATCTGTCTTCAAGACTGGCACTGGAAAGGTCTCTATAAGCAAATGAGGATGATGTTCCTTTGTTATCATCACCAGAGTTAAGCACTATGTACAGCCATATTACATTTCCGGTAGCCTGACTGAAACTAAGTTATTCCCTCAACTTGTGTTTGCCTTGAGAGGCTTGTGGCAGAAGTCTGTCCTGTAGTTGACCCATGTACACTCCCATTCCACTGTAAGGCACCAGAGAGACACAAAAATTTGTCTTCTGCATAAGATAACATTTCTTGATCCCTGGTAAACGGAGGTATCTAGATTAATCATAAAATTCACCTGAAGTATTTTCCTAGCCTTCTGATTGATTTGATGGGGAAAAAAATAGAACTGAAAATGGGAGAATAGGGTTTTTTTAAATATTGACAGCCTCATGCTGAAGTTTAATACGTAAAAATAAAAGTGGAAAATATTTATGTTACAAGTGCTTTCCTTGTTTCATTTTCTCTATAACAGTATATAGTTATGTTTTTATAGTTACGTTTCATAACATTAAAGGTACTAACTGTCCCCAGTACATCAGTAACGAACTGTTGGTGAAATCTGGCACAACTTCCAGATGACTCTGAAAAGTACACAGGCTTTGGGTTTAGAATTGTCTTTATAAATATTCAGTAAAATCTGTTTAGTTTCAAGCAGTGTGACTTATAGAAGCTAAACTCAATACAGCCTTTCCTTTTCATAAGGGAATTTAAAATATATTCAGGAACAAATACACTTCAGCTTGATTTAAGTTAAGCATATGGCTCCAACAGTGTCCGTGATGCAGGGTGTGAGCCTAGTCCCAAATCTGAGACAGTCAATGAAATTTTTTCCACTGACTGCAGTTACTGGTAAGGTGCTGTGCTACATAAGACACTTTTATTCTCCAGTTTATCCGAAACATATGTTTTGAAGAAATCTCATGAATTTGTTTTTTATTTCTAAGGAAAATGAAATTGACTTTGCCTTTTTTTTTTTTTCCATTTCATTAGAGAATGTGTGTATGTTGGTAAAATTGTTGATACTCTTGTGAAGTTCGGACCAAAACAAAGCAGGCTTTGTGGCTCTGACCTTGTACTTTATTCCTTTTTATGGAGGGCAATACATCAGCTTCTCCTGTAGAAAAACAAATACTGAAAAATAGTAATTTGCATCATGATAAATGAAATCAGTTCCATGAGAGAAAAATGCCTTCAGTGTGCTCAGTTTGTCAGAAAGCCTTTTCTGAGAATTCAGCATCATCTTTGCTGTATAATTTCCCCACCTCCTCTTTTCTCCCTCCTTTTCCCACATACAGGAGAAAAGAAAGGCAAACTTTTACCTGGTTATGCCATTTGATGTTGTAAAAAAGGGTGGGCTTAAATTTAACTGCATAATGATTAATTCTGTTTCTAATTTCTGAAACTTCTATTTCTGAAGTTTTTCTCCAGCAAATTACTTCAGATTCTTTAGACATCAATTGATTCTGATTATCTCAACTTTTAAAAAAAAGAACAAAATGCAAACCTTTCCTCCTTCTGATGGGGGCTTGTGTGTATAAAATAGTAACAGGGTGTCTCCGGAGAAAACGCAAAATGCAAGATAGGGGAAAATTTTAGAAGTAAATTAGTTGCTAGTGAATATAATGAATGATTCACAGTACAGCTCATTAAGAAACTCTTTGATTTTGAATGATTCATATTTCTGTCATAACACAGCTTTAACCAATGGTGTTACAGACTTCAAAAAATTAAAGCAAAGCTTAAAAATAAGCTTCATTTTTACATTATTGACAAATTTCAAGATTATACTGCAAAAAAAATATGGATGCAAAAAGGAAATATACATGCATTTATATATCTTTTAAAATAAGATTGCGAAGTGCAGTGCTGAAAAGTTTTCGCTCAAGATTGCTTATGTCACTTTACTTTTTTAATATTCATGCATATAATATTCTTTTAACTGTGCATTTATAGTAGCTTCTTATACTGAACCTCATTTGATAAAGATTATATACAGAACTACAGAAAGGGCAGCTCTTGGATAATTTGGGTTTTATTTCTGTTAGTGTGTTTGCAGACTCAGTACTTTCTGGATTACATGTTGAATTTTGCTTTGAAAGCAGAGCTATTGTTTACTCAAAAGAGGGGTTTGTCAGGGATTGAAACAGACATGTTCCCTTCTCCAGCTCCTGTCCTAAACCTTTTAGGCAATATCTCTCTCTCTGCTAGATTAGAGAATCATGCTCTCTCCATTTTGAATTCAGTGTAAAGTTGAAATAGCTTCATAAAATATTCTGAGATACTTTCACCATCTGTATCCTAACAGGTAGGGCAGTAAGACAATGCTGATGTCTATCAGCTTTGTTCTTGAGAGGAGACTTAAAACAAGTTTGTTCCCATGGTGAATGCTCTTGTCATTAAGCTGCTTAAGTGAAAAGAGGTTACCAACACCACTTTTTCCGGTGCATTGTGGGAAGCCTGATCAGCTACTTGTTCCCTAAGAATTTTGTCATCCATGTTGCTTCACATATGGATACTGAGGCATTTAAAGGGCTATTTTTCTGCTTCAGGACATGCTGTTATTTTTGACAAAGTGGAGAATTTTGGTGTTATGCAATTTTTGGATGTCTAATTTAAGAGATTTATTTTTAAACATACACATTGTTATAGACGACTTTGAGTTCATTGGGTTTTAGTTGGAGCTTTGTTGGAGCTTTGAGCATCCAGGCTGATCAAACTATGAAGTACAGAGCTGATAGCTCAGAAAGTGAAGACCACCAAAATAATGATAAGCTGTAATTAAGATGGTTAACTTCATGCAAGGAGCCTGTCAGAGAGCTATGAAAAATTAAAACACGACTTTTCATTTCCAAAAAATGAGGCAGAAAGCTGTATGACAATCAAGTATTTTGTGCTATGGTTGTCCATCCCTAAAGCAGAGCTGTACTTTTTATTGAAAAAGGTAACATTTTTGTGAAAACTAAAAAGTAGCATACGATCATGGAAATATGGAGCACATTGTAATGTGTGCCAAAGTTCACGAATAAAGATAGTTCCAGGCTTTACTGTTTCAGTTCCAGTGGCTACTCTTCATCCAGCAGCTAACAACAACCATTCGAGCTTGAGTTTGCCTCTTAGCATTTGAGCAATACAAACCATGCTTAGGTTTTCTCATGGTCTGGACATGTATATAGGAGCTGGGAAAGTTGAGTTTTTAAAATCCAAAGGCAACCCTGTGAAACATGAAAACTGTTTTTCTTGGAGACAAAATAACATCAAATGTAATTAAATTTCGATAGAGCTGGTAAAAGCTGAATCCCTGAGCCTGCTCCATAGGATTAGGAAGCTAGATCTGTCCAAAAGTAGATTGTCTGAATATAATAAAATGTATTAGTCCGAATACTTAACATTGGGCAAAATTTTGCACAAAGGATAAATACTGTAAGTTCTCTGAAATGTGAGGAATCAGTCATGTAACCTTCATGGCAGCTGCTACTGTTAGTCCCAGCTTTCATCTCTGAGAGGCAGAACGGTATTTCACAGAATCACAGGTTGGAAGGGACCTCAGGGATCATCTAGTCCAACCTTTCTAGGAAGAGCACAGCCTAGACAAGATGGCCCAGCACCCTGTCCAGATGACTCTTAAAGGTGTCCAATGTGGCCGAGTCAACCACTTCCCTGGGGAGATTATTCCAGTGGTTGACTGTCCTCACTGTGAAAAATTTCCTCTGGCGTCCAGTCGGAATCTCCCCAAGAACAACTTGTGTCCGTTCCCCCTTGTCCTCTCCATGTGACTCCATGTAAAAAGGCAGTCTCCATCTTCTTTGTGGCCACAGCAGCACACTGTTCGCTCGTGTTGAGCTTCCTGTCCACAAGGACCCCCAGGTCCCTTTCCACAGAGCTGCTCTCCAGCCAGGTGGATCCCAGTCTGTGCTGCACTCCTGGATTATGTTTCCCCAGGTGCATGATCTTACACTTGTCCTTGTTGAACTTCATAAGGTTCTTGCTGGCCCACTCTTCCAGCCCATCCAGATCTCCCTGCAGAGCAGCTCTCCCTTGTGGAGTGTCTGCTTCCCCACTCAACTTGGTGTCATCCACAAACTTCATCAGGCTACACTTGATGTTGGTATCCAGATCACTTATAAAGATGTTGAATAACGTTGGGCCCAATATCGATCCCTGGGGGACTCCACTAGTGACAGGTTGCCAGTTTGAGCAAGAGCTATTTACCACCACCCTCTGGGTGCGGCCTGTCAGCCAGTTCCCCACCCACTGCACAGACCACTTGTCTAGACCCTAATGCGTTAACTTCTCCAGGAGGAGACTGGGGGGGACCGTATCAAAGGCCTTGGAGAAGTCCAGGTAGACAATGTTCACCGCCTGCCCCATGTCAACCGGGCAAGTCCCTTTGTCATAGAAGGCCATCAGGTTTGTCAAGCACAATCTGCCTTTAGTGAAGCCATGTTGGCTTTTCCCAGTCACGTGCTTCATTTGACTTGTGATGGCCCCAGGAAGATTCATTCCATAACTTTCCCAGGGATTGAAGTAAGGCCGATGGGCCTATAGTTACCCGGATCCTCCCTTGAGCCCTTCTTGTAGATAGGGGTAACATTTGCCTTCCTCCAGTCCTCCGGGAGATCCCCCGCCCTCCATGACTTCTCGAAGATTATGGAGAGTGGCCTTGCAATGATGTCAGACAGCTCTCTCAACACCCTTGGGTGGATGGCATCAGGGCCCATTGATTTGCGGGGGTCAAGCTCCTGTAGTAGTTCATATACTAACTCTTCCTTCACTGATGGTGGGTCCGTGTTTGGTTCAATTGGCAATTTTGTTCCCAAACAAAATTTGTTTTTGTTCCTACTGACCTTCTTTTCTATTTCTCTTGTGCATAATTTATTAAAATGAGGCATGTTTAGACATGCTTTTGAGAGCAATCAGGATATATGTTTAAGAAACCCTACTGCACGCAGACTTCATTCAGGTCTCTAGGAGTTAAGGGTTGGTGTAAGGCTCTGGGTGCAGCTTTCCATGATCTTTAGTGTTATTCATGATTCTACTGAGTCACAACAAGCATCTTGGAAGGAAATGTATGTTATAGCTAAGTTTAAATCCCCAAAGAATCATTAATTTCATTATTATGCTTCTAAATGTTGAAAGGGAGAAGCATACATTTTTACTTTTTTTAGTTTAATTAGCTTAGCAATTTTATTAGGATGTTTCTTGGTATACATAATGATAAAATAAATAAAGCAAAGCTGTATTGGCAGCCAAAATGTGAGATAAAGGCAAAGGCAAAGCAAGAATTCTGAAATGGATAACCATGGAGACACTAAATGGAAACATTTTAAAGGACGATCTGTGGAAACATTGGCAAAAAAAAAAAAAGAATAGAAACCCTGGTCCCACTTAAGTCAATGGGAACTTTGCTGCTGACCTCAGTGGAGATAAGATTTTACTTCAGTTATGCCACTGCAGGAACAAAAGAGCTTGAAGTTGCTGAAAAGAACATGGTGGGAGTAAGAATATGATTATATTAGTCGATAAGACCCAAAGGTGGGGTTTGGTGTGCTTGTGTGTTTCTTAACTGAGGCAAGCAAAAATTCTCTTTGAGCAAACTCTCTGAAAACTTTTATAAGACACATTAGTGTTTTCACATAATCTAAGACATTCTGAAGCAGTAGATATCACTTTATTCACAGCACTACTTTTTTTGTACACCAATACTGAGCTCTCCTATCTTTGCTGCTGTTCCTCTTAGTGGATTGCTGTCTGTCACAAATTTAAAGGTTTTCCAATTTCATAATACCTGTAGAATTGACTAAACAGATTTTCCTTAACACTCTTACACATTCATTGCGTGCAGGTTAAAAAACAAAACAAACGACCAGGTAATACTTTCAAGGAGCTTCAGCATCTTTGGTATCTTCAGATTATGCTTGTAGCTGAATGGCTTCTCTTCTAAAGATGGAAAATCTTTCTGTCTACCACAGCTGCAGAAAGCTATACTGATTTAGCAGAACATCAGTTCTTCACTGCACCAGGAAAACAAGGCAAAACCTTCACCAGTGGAGGTCAAATAAAAGTTTGGTACTCTCTGAAAAAATGGCAATTAGTCCTTGTCTCTCTACTGGCAGGTTGCCGATTGCCCAGGCATTGAGAGGTAGATATCTGACAGCATCTAGGGGTTTAAATAATTTTATATCTTCACACTTATGCTTAAACTGCAATTTATATTCAAGAGTAATTATTAAATTTCTCAAAATATGCCATCTCACCCTTCTGGTTTTGTGTTTTCTCTCTCCGTCCTCTTGTTTTCTTTTAGGCTATTTTTTTCCATCCACCTTAGGTAACATAGTAACATATGGTACTTATGTAATGATATTTAACGTTTCTCTATTGGATTGATTAGTTTTCCATAAATAGTCCAGAAATACTCTTAATAGAAAAATCATGAACATTTTGACCCTTGTAGAAGCAATTCAGACAGCTTACTCACATCCATTACTTTTGGTTGGGTTGAGAGCTGCGACTGATGTGAGTCTGTCTGTATGAAATCCAGACATTTGCCATGGTGTTTTGCACTTTCATGAAGTGGTTTTTATGACAAGAACATTTTTGGTGCCGTTCATAAATATTTGGGGGATGTCAACAGACATTTTAGAAAAAAGATGAGGAGTGGCATGCATTTTTCAAGCTGCCTCTCTGATCCTAAACCCTTCAAGGTAGGCAAAATATCTTCCATTGACTTAAGTCAGCCCTGCTGTTCGTTCCAAGTGCCATTCTAGTTTTCTTTTTTTTTTCCTTTTAAACAAGAGGAAGTGAGAAGGAATTAAAAGGCCTGTCTATTATCATCACTGTATTAACAGAAAAAAAGGTGCCAGTACCTACATCTAACTAAGACTAAAAAGGCACTCAGTAACAGAATGGACTGATACTGTGGGAGAGCTGTAATAGCTGGTTAGATCAATCAGCGCCTCAGCAGAGTCTTGACAGATTTCTGATTTAATGGGCTGAGCCCGTTTCCAACTGTTACTAGTCTAAAAGTTTTTAAGATTTGACAAGACTAAACTCAGCTTGGATTGCCATTGTAGTGCAGGCCAGGAATTTCTTCATGATTATGGTAAAAGCAGGCCATTTTCTTCCCTTCAAAAAAGGGTAATCTTTTCAACCGTTTTTTTTAGTTCTTTCCTTGTCTTTTTCAAGACAGCAAAACCAAAGATGGCAAAGTTATCAGGGTCTGACCGTGGAGGCAAGATAAATTGAAATGAAGCTGCTACGTGTGAATTAATGCACCAGTGGTCAAGCTCAATGTTATACTTGATTTTTCTTATTCATTGCTTTTTAAGACAAATGTGTTTTAGATGTCAAGATGTCAATGTGTGATAACTGTGTGCAGCTAAAAAGCAGATGTTTTACTGGTTCACTGAAACCTCATCAAATGTGAGCATAGGTGTGAAGGAAAGCAGTACTGAAAATCGCGATACCAATAGTGAAACCAGAAAAGAGCTGTTGTTTGATAAAGAATCTGGAATATTGCTTTGACAACCCAAGCCACTGCAGTGTTGTCAGCTGAAAAATATATTTATGTCTTACTGAGATGAATGGTAAAACTCCCACTCAGTTTGGCTTGGGAAGGAATCAAGCCATGCTATTTTTGCACGAATCTAATAATTCAGCTATTTTTGGTTTAAATTAGTCTCAAGACTTATATATGCTGGCTGGTGAGAACTGGATAGTGGTGTTTCACAGGATGAGGATTGCCTGGTGAGTAGGGTGTTCCAGCTGCAGCACCATGTGTGCACCAGAATGTGCCTGCTAGCACATTCCTTGTTATAGAAGGAGAGAAAAAGTGATAAATAATACTTATGCCTGTGTGACTTCAGCCAAGGATTTTCCTGCCTCAGGGGAGTACACAGCTTTTCTAAATGACCCTTTATTCTGCTGCCATGTGAGACTGGATGTGATCCAGAAAACAATCCTGTTTATAGCTGCAGTTTTAACACAGTTAAATAGGAGCTCTTATCTTCAAGTGGCTCACTGTTTCTAGTGCAAGAGTTTATTGGCTAGGAATAGTGGGCTTTAAATATTTAAATAAATATTTTTGTAGTGATTCAAATTTTAAAAATAAAAATGTAAAAAATAAAAACCTTTATCAAACTAAAGATTAATGAAAAAAAGCTTATGATTTGGATTTTGGTTGTTAATGACTTGGTTTTGCATTCTGTGGAACTTGTCACTGAAAGGAAGTCTTTGTTTCTTTTTCTTTACTTCCTGAGCTTTTGGGTTTCTGAGCTATTCATAGTACAGTGTTTTCCTGTGAGATTTCAGACCTCTCAGAGAGAGAGTGAATGGATAGTTTAGGAAAACTGCAGTTGAATTCTGGAGGCTGTTACATCCAAGCTGTCTTTCACAGTCCAGCTGGAATGAGGAGATGTTTGTAGTGGCTGATGACGACTGACAGTGAGTGACACAGCTCTGCTCCAGCTGTTTGTGTGGTTGGCTTTTGTCCTCACCATTGCAATTGTCTCTGCTGGGGATAGTCTCAATACCAAAGTGAAAAATACAGTGATGGGAATTACTTTTCTCAGGCCTTCTGGTGACTTGAGTGCAACACATCAAAGGTTGTCTTGGTTAAACGCCAGCCAGCAACTAAGCCCCACAGAGCTACTTGCTCACTCGCCCTTGGTGGGATGGGGAGAGAGTCAGGAGAGTAGAAGTGAAAAAACTCATCAGTTATGAAAAATACAGTTTAACAGGTAAAGCAAAAGCTGTGCACACAAGCAGAGCAAAATAAGGAATTCATTCACTCCTTCCCACGGCAGGCAGGTGTTCAGCCATCTCCAGGAAAGCAGGGCTCCATCACACGTAATGGTTACTTGGGGAGACAAATGCCATAACTCTGAATGTCCCCCCTTTCCTTCTTCTTGCCACAGCTTTAAATGCTGAACATGATATCATATTGTGTGGAATATCCCTTAGGTCAGTTGGGGTCAGCTGTCCCAGCTGTGTCCCCTCACAGCTTCTTGTGCACCCCCAGCCTCCTCGCTGGTGGGGTGGTGTGAGAAGCAGGAAAGACCCTGACTCTGTGTAAGCCCTGCTCAGCAGTAACTAAAACATCTCTGCATTATCAGCACTGTTTTCAGCACAAATCCAAAACATAGCCTCATACTAGCTACAATGAAGAAAATTACCTCTATCCCAGCCAAAACCAGCACATTATGCCCCATTTCCCTGAGCAAAGGCAAACTCATCTGTGGGACTGCTTTTCCCATGTGGAAACACTTTGTGGGTGATGCAGAAGGATGGAAAAGTCCTATGTGTACCTCAAGGGGATTTGATTTTGAGTGAGAATAGCCAGTGATTTGAATTGGCTAGGCTAACTATGATTATAGATCATAGTTAGGATCATAGGATCATAACTATGGAGTTAGCATATACTATGGATATGCTGAGTATGATAACTATGATGTTAACTGCTATATAATACTGTATGTCATCATTAGTATGGTTACTTATATGTCCTATCAATGGTATTACGGTAAGGGTCACCCCGATTAATGAAGAATGAACTTTGATGGAACTGGATAAGTGCAGCAGTGATGGAACCAGAACTGGTTTCAGCACTCCACAATCCAACACCATGCACCATGTCTCCTGTCCTGAAGGACTGTTATGACAAATGGAGCCCAAAGTCATGGACTAAATGAACTCACTGGGTGTTTTAGAGGGATGGCTCATAGACTAAGGGAATGATATCTGTGTGTATATATCAAAAGACAGGAAAAGGGGTGGTGATTAATTGGAACATATTGGACAGCGTGGGACCTGGACATAACGTAGATGGTATAGAATAAGGTGTGGATTCTATCCTGGTTTCAGCTGGGACAGAGTTAATTTTCTTTCTAGTGGCTGTTTAGTGCTGTGTTTTAGATTTAGGATAATGTTGATACCACACTGATGTTTTAGTTGTTGCTGAGCAGTCAAGGAATTTTCCGCTTCTCATACTGGCCTGCCAACAAGAAGGTTGGAGGTGCACAAGGAACTGGGAGGGGGCACATCCAGGACAGCTGACCCCATCTGACCAAAGGGATATTCCATACCATATGATGTTATGGTTGGCATATAAACTGTGGGGAGTTGGCTGGGGCGTGGCTGCTGCTCAGGGACAGGCTGGCCATCAGTCAGCTGGTGGTGAGCAATTGTTTTTCATTTGGATCACTTGCCTTTCTTGGGTTTTATTTCTCTCTCTTTTTGTTATTTTCATTACAGTTTTTTGTCGTTGTTATTACTATCATTACTATCAATATTATTAATGATTATTATTATATTTTATTTCAAATATTAAATCTCAACCCATTAGTTTTCTCACTTTCACCCTTCTGATTCTCTCCCCCATCCCACTGGGGATGGGTGAGCAAGCAACTTTGTGGTGCTTAGTTGCCAGCTGGTGCTAAACCATGACAGAGGTGTACTGATGGAAAAACATGGAAAAGTTTAACTTCTGTTGTGTTCTTTTTACTGTTCTCTACATAAACGTAGAAGTTCTGTCTTCAGGGCTGCGATAACTTTGAAAGCAAGTATAAAGTAGATGAGTAGATTTCATTCCCCCTCCTCAAAATAAAGCAGTTTAAAAGCCTCTACTGCTCATTTTCAGCCATTCCCATCCATGGCTGGACAAATAAGACATTGCAATGCCTGCTTTTTAAATAAATTGCTTTTCCTGTTTTGATATAGGCGTAATCATTTGCTACCTGATGGTGGATGCAGGGTAGCCAAAGACTCCTTTGGCTTTGCTTGTTCGCGCTGGAATCCCAAGCAATACTGGTGCCTAATGACATAGCAGAGCACTTGGAAGTGTATGCTGGCAAAACTGTAACCATATGAAAATCAGAAGGATGTAGGCGTGTACCAGAATTACTGACCATAGAGATTCAAAACATCATGAGTGAGGTTGCAAAAAACCAAGACAAAACAAATCCACCTTCCTATTATCTAGCATAGAAATCATGGGAGTTTCAGGACAGCGACACACACACCCTTTTAGACTGTCTCTACTTACAGATTTTTAGCTTGAGAAGTCATTCCTTCGACTTTCCCTGTACAGTCGTGAGAGAAAAAGTTTTTGGTTTTGTTAGAAGATGAAGTTAGCTTGTAATTTGCATGCTTTGCTATGCTTTGGCAGTTGAGCCCATAGAGAGGGTACAAAGTATTCTTTGTTTCTTAGTCACAGTAAAGTTATAAGTATTGATGATACTTTTTAAAATAAGTGTGCACCATTTGATTGCTGAACTATAATGTTAAAATCACAACCAGGTGAAATATTCAGAGTAGGAAATCTAAGAGCACTGATCTAACAAGATAAAAACATTTGAACAGGCCCTTAAAGTGTGCTGCTACATATGGATGCAAATGTCTTTAATGAATATTTCATTGAGGGGACCTTACTAATTAAGATCCATGTCTCCAATGAAACTTGAAAAACTACTGTTGTGCTTTTTAAAATTTAACCCTATGTCACCTTTGTTAAATGATCCATATGTAGATTGGCTTCTGTGGTTTCTGGCATGGGTAGAGGAGGATAAATGGGTAAAGACTCCATTATCTTTTCCCTGTGTTGTTCAAGGCTTAAGCGAGAGGTTTCAGCATTGTTTATGTGAATGTTCAGGAGCTCACTGGGTTGGATTTGAATGTTCTGTTTTCAGTCACATCAAGATTTCTGTAATTGTCACCAGGTAGGGCTGAAATTGGTAAGGATGTAACCATTTGGACAAAATATAATAAAAATCAAAAGCATTGCATTGCATTTTCATCTTCACAGGAAAACTGTTTTATGTCTGAAGTATGGAAATGGCCAGGTCTAAAACCCAAAGAGGGGCATTAAAGAAAAGTATGATAAATATTTATGTAAGCATTTTCTGGTATTTAGATTAGTTGCTAGCCTTAGAATATGTGCTGTGGCTTTAGTGGCCTTCTGTGAAGCTCATCCAAAGGTCGTATCACTTACATGATACTCTGCAGGGACTTGCATGATACATAGGCTTTCTTCTTGCCTCCTGGATGGGATGAATAGGTCTCCCTCCCTGTATCCACATACTTCAGAGCCATGATTTGCTAAGCTTGTTAAGTGGAGACTAAAGTCCAGAACTTTTAGTGCAGACTGGGAAAAAAAGCAATGTCAGATCTCTTTTTGTTGTGCAGAGCTCTGTGGTCATGAGTTAAATCAAGTTTGCTGTTATTCTTCTACTGCTCTTGTTGCTGTTGTGATTATCATTATTTCTGTCACTGTCATCCTTAGGAGCTCCAGATGTGGGCTGTTACTGCATTGTTCTACGTGCAGAACAAAAAGCCTTTGAAAGCTTGTGTAAAGGGTGTGAGAAAGGCAACACTGACACCAGGAGAGAGAAGAGTACAGGCAAAATGTGGAACAGACTTGTTTGGGGTGATTGCTGTACACTCTGGCAAAGAGTTTTTAGGTTGTTGTAACCATCAGGGCATAGGTGGGAGAAGGCATTTTGCAGATATTTATAGTGAATATCTTGCAAGTGAGAGGATAGGGAATTTCCTGAGAGTGTCCTTGTGCTCACTCTGCATTCCTGCTCCGGCATGGAGGCTGCAGTCCAGAAAGGAAGAAAACTGAAGCAATTATTTCATTTGTGGAAAACAGGTTGCTTATGGATTTGTGAACTAATTCCGTAATGGCCTTCAGTGACCCACTGTGCGACACAGATTTAGGAACTGGTTAATATAATACCCTTGAGCATCCACAGTACAGATAGCTAACCTGAGGCGACACATCAGCTGCTGGGAATATTGCAACCTTGAGGCTGCAGTGGCTGCTACGGATAATCTCTGTTGCAGAGCTACCCTCTCCAGGGAGCAAAATTCCACCTACATTAGGCTATTTTTCCCCCACAGAGTGAGTGGTCACAACAGGTTTTAGCCCTAAAACATGTTCTTATGGCTTCCAAGTTGATCAGGTGTATATGTCATGTGAAGACTAGGTTATTAATCTCAATGTGTTTTATTTGAAAGGGAAAATTAACATATTCCATTAGAATATTGAAAGTAAGACAATAAATAGCACATCAGGAAATGGCACTTAATAGCTGACTTGACATAAAAGGGAGGTTTTCCATATTTCAGGTAAAGATCTACCACCTAGTGGATGAAGGGAAGGTGATGGATGCAGTTTTTGGGGATTTTAGTAAGGCTTTTGTTACTGTCCCTCACAGCATCCTTCTGGATGAGTTGTCCAGCTGTGGGGATGAGCAGGTTCACAGTGCACTGGGTGAAGAACTGGCTGAAGGACTGGGCTGAAAGGGTTGTAATGAATTGGGCTGCCTCTGGCTGGTGACAGGTCACCAGCGGTGTTCCTCAGGGCCAGTTCTGTTCAATATATCTATCAATGATGTGGATGCAGGAGTTGAATGCACATTAGCAAGCCTGCTGTTGATACTAAACTGGGAGGTGCTGTTGACTCTCTCATGGGACAATGGGCCTTGCAGGGGGAGCTAGATAGATTGGAGCATTGGACAATGATTAATGAGATTAAATTTGACAAGAACAAGTGCTGGACACCATGCCAATGATTGAGTAACGCTGGGCACAAGTATAAATTGGCAGCGGAGCGGCTGGAGAGCCGCCCTGCAGAAAGGGATCTGCGGGTGCTGGTTGACAGCAGGCTCAACAGGAGTCAGCGGTGTGCCCTGGCAGCCAAGAGGGCAAACCGCATCCTGGCGAGCATCAAACACAGCCACAGCCAGCCAGCCAAAGGAGGTGATTATCCCGCCGTATTCAGCGTGGGAGCGGCCTCACCTTGAGCGCTGTGTGCGGTTCTGGGCCCCGCAGTTCACGAAGGGTGCGAAGGCACCTGAGTGTGTCCAGAGGAGGGCAACAAAGCTGCTGGAAGGGCTGGAAGGCACGTCCTGTGAGGAGCGGCTGAGGACACAGGGTTTGTCTAGTTTGCAGAAAAGGAGGCTGAGGGGCGACCTCATTGCTCTCGACGGCTTCCCGAGCAGGGGAGGCGGAGAGGGAGGTGCTGATCTCTTCTCCCTGCGATCCAGCGACATGACGCCTGGGAATGGTTCAAAGCTGTGCCAGGGGAGGTTCAGACTTGACATGAGGAAACACTTCTTCACCAAGAGGGTGGGCAAACGCTGGAACAGGCTTCCTGCAGAGGTGGTTGATGCCCCAAGCCTGCCAGTGTTGAAGAGGCATTTGGACAATATCCTTAATAGCATGCTTTAACTTTTGGTCAGCATAGAAGGGGACAGGCAGTTGCACGGACTAGGTGATCATTGTAGGTCCCTTCCAACTGAAATAGTATATTCTATCTTTTGATGATGAGAAATACAATGGCATACTTTTCTATTTCTCTTGGACATGTTGAAGGAGAGAGAGGATCTTAGGTTGTCAAAGTCATCATTTACGTGACAGTTCATGATGAGATTTCTCATCACAGACTTATATTTAGAGCAAGGAGATGGAGATGTGTTCTGCTGTCTGCTTGCTCACACATCCTTTTCTGACTTTTATATTTGCCTCAGGGTGCAACAACTATAGTAGACTGGTGTCTTATGCTGCTGCAGAGGCTTAGCGGGAATCTTATCACTGATGAAGAGATTCTACTGAAAAACAAGAGGTTCCTGCTTTTTTAATAATAATAACAAAATACTGAATTATAAACCATCCTGAATATCTCTACTACTGGTGCTATTGTGCTTTGTTTCTTTACTGCTGATGCCACTGCATTTGAGTTTTATTTAATTCCTTATAGGTACTTTTGAAAAGGAAGTAACTATAGAACACAAGCATGATTGTATGACCAGTTAATGAGATTTCTTTCTGACAGCACAAAAGTTTAACAAACATTTTCATGATAAAGAAATAATTTTCTTTTTCTTTTCAGGTACCATGATCAACAGGATGTTACTAGCAACTTCCTTGGAGCCATGTGGTTGATTTCAATAACTTTTCTGTCCATTGGATATGGTGACATGGTACCTAATACATACTGTGGGAAAGGAGTCTGTTTACTCACTGGAATCATGGTGAGTGTTTCTGAATTTATTCATATGAAATTGCTTGCTGCAATTAATCCCAAAACTTGTGGTAGTCATAAAGAAATATTTATTTGCTGGCTTGTAGAGTATATATACTTACTCGCACCGTTCCCATGCTCTTTCATTCCTGGTAATGGAATGGAGGGTTTTCTTCTTTTTCAGGTAAAATGTGGCAGCTATGTAATGAAATACAGAGAAACAAATTCCACCCTGACGTAACTCACAGCTTCAAAATCTCAATAAGGTCTTTCATTAAATGTTAATGTATCATATAATCTCATTTATCTTTGGACATGTAATTTGACCAGTACTAATAATGAATCTACAGTTCTGACTTTTTTTTATTAAAATTAAGTTACTCACAAACAAGGAAACGTGATGTTGGCTAATCTCCTAAAGCATTTTGCTTGAGCATAGTTTTCTACATTATTTCTTACAAGTCTAACAACATACTATCCATAGCATTCCATTGCTTTAAGTGGATTTATGTAGTGCAATTTGCACTGTAAGAGTTTTTGTTACCATTGGTACAATCCAGCAATTTTAAGTCTATGCATATTCATTATGTATTTATTGACTGTACTTAATATCTGGTTTTAATTTCTCTGTAGTGGACTATTTCATCAGGTAAGCAGGGAGTAAAGTGGTGTATTATAACGTCTGGGAAATTTATGCATATCTACAGTAAATTAGAACTAAAAAAGCTCTGGACTCTGCCACTTTTATTTGTATCAACTGTTGTGTAAATGTCCCTGTGAATGAGAAGGGCAGAGTGAGCATCATATATACCATATATAACAGTAAGACACATACTTGTTTCTGAATTTTTGCCATTGATCATAAGTAATGTAGCTCCAATATCTATTTTCTGTTAAAACAGGTATATTGGGATTATGGCTGAAAACAAATGGTATCAAACGGTTGCCCCTCTTGAACAGCTATTTTAGTAGAATTTTAATTTATAAGAGTGTATTTTGTGTCCAGAGAGTAAAATAGATCAATGGCTTTCTGTAATGTTTAAGAATTTTTCCCAAATGCCTTTTCTTTTTTTTAAACATCTGACAGGTTTCAGGTCATTAACCTTTATTGAGAAAGACTTCCAGCACATTTTGCCAGTGGTGGCAAATGCACATATGCTTAAATACAGAGTTTGCAATGTAGCTGGAAGGTACTGGCTGAAAGCAGAGGAATGACACAGAAGGCTTTTTAAAACGTTGTTGGCTAAGCTCAAATCTGCCATCTTCTGGGGTGTTTGCCTTTGCTCTTCTTGCTGAGCTGGATTTTGATGCCAGAGAGAATAAAATGTGGTCATAAGTTCATTAGGAAAAAACGAGGACGAGCAGTACATATTGCCATGGGGAGGTACAGAATGGGGTCAGAACCCTGTTATAAAGCTTTTCTTCTTCCCAGGCACTGTTTAGAAATAAGAAGCAAGTACCTGAAGGTGCAGTTATCAGATCATTTTGTTCCCTCAAATTGTTCAGTACTTTTCGGCATTTCATTATGATAAAAACTTACAGTAACAGAAATCTAGGGCTTTCAAAGCTCTGCAGAAGTACAATGGGAATAGGAGTATTGATACTAATCATCTATGGGTTTCACACTGCTGTTAGGTTTATGCTAGTGCAAATGATAGCAGCATCTGGGTGGTTATTTTTAATAGGTGGGGGTAGGCTTATGATTTTATTATGATGAAAACAAGGTACAAATAAAATTGGAAAAACAGACTCCAGATTATTGCAAATGTTATTTTATACACCTGTGTATGAACTACACGGAAGCAGAAATAAGATATATTTGTAATTTTGCTTATGACAGCACCATTTGGATTCAGATGTAAGATTTTTTATGGCAGCTGCTTCCCTTGCTTTGGTGAAAAACGAAAGTGCTGATTAATACGTACCATTTGCACACATGGCATTGCTTTTTCACAACTGAAATAAGATTCTGTGGAAAATTAGACTTGTAAGATGTATGGATGATACTCATCTTCATGTCTTTGATTGTTTTTTTATGATTAAAAATTCGGCAGCTGCTTTGGAAGCACGAAGGCTCCAATCAGAACCTCATGGTAATGAGTTTGGGATAAATACCTCCAGAGACAGAAAGCATTCTTAACCAAAAAAACGAGCCAGGTAGCTAGTGTGTGATGATAGGTAAAACAATACTGAAAGCCTGACCCCTATGCAAAAAGGATATGGACAGGCTGGAAGGGGCCCAGAGAAGGGCCACCAAGATGATCAAAGGACTGGGAAGGCTGCCGTACGAGGATAGGCTGGGAGAGCTGGGTTTGTTCCGCCTTGAGAAAAGGAGGCTCAGAGGGGATCTCATCACCGTGTACCAGTACTTAAGGGGTATCTACAAAGAAGATGGAGACTCCCTTTTTACACAGAGTCCCATGGAGAGGACAAAGGGAATGGACACAAGTTGCTCTTGGGGAGATCCCGATTGGACACCAGAGGGAAATTTTTCACAGTGAGAACAGTCACCATTGGAATAATCTCCCCAGGGAAGTGGTTGACTCGGCCACGTTGGACACCTTTAAGAGTCGTCTGGACAGGATGCTGGGCCATCTTGTCTAGGCTGTGCTCTTCCTAGAAAGGTTGGACTAGATGATCCCTGAGGTCCCTTCCAACCTGTGATTCTGTGATTCTGTAAATATATTTTTAAGGACATCCACAATATGGCTTTGGCAAACCTCACCTTTGAGAAAAAAAATTATGGAGCAATGGGAGAAAGGCAGATGTTGAAATTAGTCTTAATTTCTTTTTTTTTTTAATAAAGGATCTGAAAGATATGAGCTATGAAACAGTGAACGTAATAATGAACCATCTTCCAGCCTAACCTGCAATACCAAAAAGCTTATAGGTTTTGAATATAATTCTTTAAAAACAGCTATTCTTCTGAAACTTGTAACTAATTAATGTTTGCCGTGGAAAAGATCCTAAAAGAACAGACTTACTGATTTTTATTTCAGTAGGAGTGTTTGATGGTCTAATTAAAAGATATGCCAGGATAATTGTTGAATGAATGTAACCAAATCAAACTGTGCATGTGATTTTAAGAGGGAAAATATAATTCCCTAGCATCTGAAATAGCAAATATGTTGTTGGATTAGTGTGACCAATACCAAATACCACTGAGTTTTTGCTTTTGGATAAGGTGCCTGTTAAAAAGAGTGGAAGGGAGAATAAATATACATAGCTGTGAATACCACAGTACACAGACCACTGAAGAGTTAATACTGGCTTTGCAAAACTGGTGGCCCATCGAGGGCTCCTTCAGTGTCTTGACCCCAGTGACGGGAGAGCCCAGGTGCCTTGGCTGTCCTCCCACTTCTGCCTCAGGGATTTCTTTCTTTGCAATGGAAATTGGACTGCTCAAGCTGAACCCTGCAGTGTGCTCCAGCCTGGGAAGTAGACTTTATGCAGGCTGCTGATGGCACCATGTTGTGCTGGCTATTGAAACTGCAGCTACTGCTATTTTGAGGCACTGTTTCAAGTGACATCTTTTAAATTCTGCAGATGCACACTGCTGGAAAATAGGAAAATCTTTACACTTATTCAGATTATACTAGAAGGAAAAAACCCTTGAGAATCATTAAGAGTAAGCCAGCAAAGAAGTCTGATTAATATATTAGAAAAATTAAAAAGAAAAAAAACCTCAAAACAGAAACCTGTGAACAAAGAAGGCAAATACTGAAAAAATACATATTGTCATATTGAACTTTTTGATCTTGCAAAACACTTAAATATGTGAAACTTTAATGAAAATGCTGACACAGCACAGTGCAGAGTTGGTGGCATGGGTTAATGCAGACATGCATTACAGACAGGCAAGTAAAACTGCACTGAGTACTTCAACTCGATTGCCTACCAGTGTTTTCCAATGAGATTTGACTAGGTAGCAGTAGTAGACTATGGGCCAGGTGGACTACAAATGAGATGGCAAATGCATCCTCTGCCCTCTGTATATATTAAGTACGTCTGCAAGAGTGTGATGGATGGATGGATAGAAATATGAGTGCTGTCACTGTTATCAGGACATGGTATAGAGGAGGTGGGGAGGCCTATAGCATCTTCACTGTGCCATGCAGCTCATGAGGAGTTTTGTCTGCCCACTGAAGGTGCCACCATCATGGTTGTCTCTGCACACCCAAGCAGATCTCTCAGATGGTGGTCAGCAGGCTGAGCTCAGACTCAGGTGGAGCACTTTGTGCTGGTTCTAAGTGGAACTGCTTATATACGCAGTGCTTTCACCTCCTTAATGGCTTTTTTGAGTTAGGGCCTTAGAGTGGTTTGCCAAATTTTCCTTGCTTTATGAGGAGTATAATCAAGTTAGCAAAAATTTAAAGGGAAGTAGGAATCAGTAGAAGTAAAAGGAGGGGACAAGTGTGAGAAGATATGGGAAGATGCATAATTATTGACTATGAGATGGATAATTTTAACAGATCTTTATACGCTTTTGCACCTGCACTAGATAAAATAATGGCAATCCATACTTCTGACTCTAAATGCAAGGATCTCTTGCAAGGCTTAAAGACGATTCTTTTCCTTTTACATCCAGCATTAAGTAGTGAGCTAGTACATTTATTGTATGATGCAGAATCTTCCTGCAGAGCCAACAACCAACAGTTAGAAACAGATATGCAGAACTAGTAGGCCAAACCTATGTTGCTACAATAAAAGAGATGAGTTGCAATTGTCCTGTCACAGGATGCAGAAGGGTTGTTGGCTATTGCTTGGATGAAGATTGCTTTAAATGAAATAGCTGTTATTTCAGAGTGTCTGGCTCCCTAATGCTGAAAGTGAAGCTTAAATGCTTCTGTTACTGAAATGAACTTCAAAGAAATTGTTAAGCCTGTGAAAGAACCAAATAAATTAGGAAAGATTTCTTAAATCTACATCATAAAGGTGGACAAGTTTAGGTGTTTCTTTTGGAAATTTTCAAAGTAGCATCTTTTAACTACAGGATTTGAACACCTTTCATGCGGATGAAGAACTCTTATTGTAGTTGCAATGCAATGAATGTGTACAATACTAGTTTTTATTAGTATTAAGTAGTGAATAAAAAATTAATCAGATCTGATTTTGAAGCTTCTCATGCTACAGATTTTAATGTACTTGTGGAAGTCTGCATTTAGTTCAGAAAATTCACAATTCCTTTTCTGTGCATCATGAAAAAGTGACAAGGATGAAGTGTTTCTGAGAACAGGGGACTCTTCATCTAAGGTTATATTGTGGTGTTTCTGCATTCAGTTTTATCTCAGCCCCGGCTGGATCGTACCAATAAATACAGAGAAGTATCAACAAGAGGAACATGGCATATAGAGTGTCAAAGTTTTTAACCATATATTTTTTTGTTGGTAGCAAAATCTGAGTAGCAAAATCTGAAGTGTAATAACTTTGAAATTTAACAGTTACTAGATTGTAAGAAAAACAGGGAAAAAAAAAAAGTAGATTCTAACTGCATAGTTACCATTGGCTGCAGATCTTCTGGGATGATTCCTGAAAAAGAGAAAAAGAAGTTAAGCGTGTAATTAAAAAGTTAACTATTAAAAGTTGGGCTGCTCAGAAATTCTTCAACTCCTCTATTATTGTTGTTCTAGCACACCAGGTTGCCAAAATGGAAACTTCTGTAAGGAACAAACAGAGCTTGGGATTATTTTATTGCTATAGCATGTTGGGATGAAATTCCTAACTGAAGAAAAATAAATTACCAAATTCTAGTTGAGAAGCTCCAGAGAGTGATCCCCAAAGCAGTGGTTGCTAGGCCAGTAATCTGAAATGTGGGAGGACAGCAGAGGCTCTGTCTCCATTTGAGTAAGCAAAATCTCCTGGAAGGTGTAACCCTCTTTTAGAATTAGAAAAATTAAGGAAAACACCTCCCTCGGAAGGTCTTCAATTCATAGCAGTAGAGCAGGGAAGTTTTTGAAGTGTTGGAGGACGGAGGAACTTAGGTCTAGCTAGGAGTAACAGATATATTTCAGCAAGTTCAAAGGCAGCCAGTTACTGGCTGGAATGAACAGCAATTGTTCCATGATACCTCTGTTTACATAGATGTGACTGGAGCTGATGACTGTTACAGCAAAACTTCTACTTTGTTTTGAAAAAATGTAATTTGTTTTGGTTTCATCAGCAATAACTTCAGATTTAATACAGCAATTTTAATACATTTTTACAGGTATTCTCATGAAACTTTTTTATTTACACCACACGTGTTGGACAAGAACATTATCAGTAGCCGTCATTCTGAATTATTAAGCTAATGTTCCCATCAGCATTTTAGGCTGTTGAGCCTGCTTGCTTAGTGAAGTCAGATTTCACCTCCTTGATAAGCAAAAAGGGTTTTTGCGCATCAGCAGAAACTGTCTTGATCTCCGGAGAGTTTTTAGCTGTTATGACTGTTGAAGGTTTCCCAGGAGCGCAGCCAACAGGGTGCATTCAATTCTTGGGATTCTCTGAGTTAATACTACTGTCATTTATAGAAGACACTAGAACACTGTTATATAGACCAGTACTATCCCCTGTAGAAGAGAGACTGTGTTCATTTTATAAATCATCATTTTCAGTGCTGTCTCAGAAGCCTTTTCTAGTACCCAGCTTCCATTACTCAAGAAGAGTTTACTTCACCCCCACGACCACTACCTGTTACTGTGTCTGACAGTATTGAATCAATTTCATATTTGTGTATGACATTTAATGCTCTTCATAATTTTTATTTTTGCAACATTGCTAAAAACCTTACAGACTAATTAGAAATAAAAGTATCTGCTCATCTGCTTTTGTACAGACTAAAAGTTTAAATGTTGCCATAAAATTCTAGCAGTGTAGTGCAGTGCAAACTCCACCGAAGAAATTAGAAGCCAGGCAAATACTGAATATATGAAAGAATAAATAATACAAAACTATTTTAGGTCACCTTGGCTGAGATGACATAGTTGTTGTCCTATTACTCATCCTATTCTGTTTCAGTGTTGCAGGGTTACAGGTTTGTCCCAGTAAACAATGACAAATGCAAAAACACATTTATACAACACCATTTCCTTAGCCTCTGTCTGTCTTGTGGATGGATTCTTCCCTCACCTTTTGCATTGCTTGCATTGGAGAGGTTTTTTTTTTACTTCAAGCAAGATTTTTTTTTATCCCCCTTCCCTGGTGGTCCTGTAAGTCCAAATTCTAGAGAGCCAAATGAAGAGAGTACCTGTTTAAATTCTTACAGGGTTTTCATTTTATGCAGAGCAGCAGGAGGAATGTTGTGCCTTTTCTGGTGCAGAGCTAAATTTCCCACCAGAACCATATGTCTGCAAAGCGGACCTTCTCTCTCCCTCAGTGGATCCCAAGGGAAATGAGCAAGAAATGTGGCAACTGCCTTCTTTCAGCTACAGGCAAGTATAGCAGGACATTTCTGTGACAACTTCAGCACTAAAGACTGCACTTCGCTTCCAGTCCAGTAAACGAAAGCTGCCAGGAGTCTTTCAGCTGAGACATCGAAACACAGTGTTGCTTCCTGTCTCACCAATAGCACCCTCCAGGCATATGTATGACCTCCAGGCAGTTTCAGAAATGGCTCAATTCATTTTGTTTTGTAAAGGTATTTTGGAACCTTGCCAAAGAAAGAACCAAGTGGAAATGCCAGGGGCTTTACTTAGAGGAGTACAGGTTTTCTCTGCTGACCAAATGCTGTTTTCAGTGTGACTTATCAGGCAGTTACAACCATTCTTTGCCTTAAGTAACCCTTTAGTTGAAGAGCTGCAAGCACCTCTCTTCAGTTATCACTAAAACTGAGCCCTTACCAGAATGTTAGATGTAAATGCTAGACTTCATTGAAGCCTAAACCCTGCATTTTTGCAATCACTGTGTGTTGCACCAATGTGAACCCTCAGTCTTAGCACTTGTGAGCAGTGGGAAAGGCATGGTCTTGATCCAAACTTCATAGAGAAGGGACTAGATGGACATAAGGCAGAGTAACATAGTAAAAATGACAGGCAAAGAAAATAACTATTCCAGCCATCTCCGATATGGCTAAGAAAGACATAATTTGCTTTATTAAAGCAGATGAAAGGAAGCTTGCAATAAGTCAGAACTGAGTGCCCAGAGGAGATGCTGTGTGGACAGATAGGGAAAGTTGCAGTTTATGATG
Source organism: Phalacrocorax carbo (assembly GCF_963921805.1). Classification (NCBI taxonomy): domain Eukaryota; kingdom Metazoa; phylum Chordata; class Aves; order Suliformes; family Phalacrocoracidae; genus Phalacrocorax; species Phalacrocorax carbo. The sequence goes on from NC_087548.1 coordinate 63,208,038, forward strand.
CCTAAGGGTAAGGTGAAAGATAACACCAAGTAATAGCTATTTTGTTCTGATGGGTGTGCTTAAGCATTTTGTTCAGTTGCTAAATTTAAAGTAAAACTTAAAATACAATGACTTTCACATTTCTTTTCTGTTTCCAAATAGAATAGACTTTATGTCAAAAAGCCAATGCCTGTTGACATATTTTTTCCCTCAGCTTAGTCCATTCTTCCATTCATTTTTCTAAGGAACATCAGTCATCATTTAGGCTTGTGTAACTGAGGAAATAATTAGCCTACTAGTATTTAACAAGCATGTAAGTGTATGTGTGAGTCAAATATGCATATACACTTATTTCTATCAGGGCAACTTACTTTGGATTCTAGGCATCAAAAAGTGTACCGAAGGAGGGCTTTCATGGACTATTGCTTACCCACATGAGCATTTGAACGTAAGGCATCATTCTTTGTCCTGAACAGGAGCAGCATGTTTAGAATTAAAGAGATTAAGAATGTCCTGAAGTTGTTTGCAGATACCTCAAAATGTTTTCATACAGGACAGCAGCTAAACAGATTGACAGTCAAGGCGAGTTCTGTCCAGTGTAAATGGCTGTAAACCTTCTGCTTCAAAATTGTACTGCTCACAAACACAAGTTTTACATCTCCATCAGAGATCTGATGCCACTGTGCAGTCCAGTGTTTGTTGCTTTGCCTGTCTGAAAGCCTGAGGATGTGTCATATGTTTGTTTTCAGACTTCTTGCTTTCATTGAAGGCTAATATGTACCGTTTCATATCAAGTAAGAAATATTGTGCATCAGGATGAGATTCATGTGCTTCATCTTCAGATCCTTGCAAATAGAAGATAGACATTGCAGAGCTCATCAGCAGAGTCCTGGTCTTCTTGTTTCAGAGAAGCCCATTTTTAAATATACAATCTATAAGGGCTTCTCCTGGTTTAGTGGATAAGTTTGTTCAGCCTGCACATGGTTTCTGGAAAACAGAAAAATTCAAGTAGATCAGCTTTTAAAACTGGTGGTTGCTAGCAAACCCTTGATCATAAAGTACTTGGAAGAAATCAAAATAATGGATGGTTAATTCTGTTATTATCCATTTCTATTAAATGGGGTAAATGAGCAACATTCTCAAACTTTAACTTTGGTTTGCCCAAGTTGATTACACTGCATGTGTTGTAATAATATGTGTCCAGATTTTTTAACAGCTATGTCTAAATTCTCAACACATCTTGTAACTGTTTAATGCTTCATTTCGTGTGAACACATACAAAACTTTACTGCATAGAAAAAGAATTCTGCAGTTTTGAGAAACTGTGAAAGCTGAATTGTCTGGTTATCAAATTTGCCTGAAATCACTGAAAATCTGAATAATCAACATTAATTAATTAAATATTGGCCATTTTTTCACTTTTTTGTGAAATAGTGTTAAGTCAGACTTTTTAGTTCTGATGTATGTAGTTATGAAGTTTTACTAGCTAGCACAAACTGATGCTTTTTAATTCTTTGAAATCTGACGCTTGCTTTCTCATGTTTTACCTTAGCCACATCTTGAATGGACTGTTCAATGGGGTAGAAGCTGGTAGTTTTCAGATATACATATATATCTCTAGCTAAAACTGCAGTGGACTGATGTGGGAATGTTATGAATATTCATTCTTTCATTCTCTTTTTCATCAAATTTTGACATAATGGGAGTCCTAAATGCCCTTAAAATCACGATGCTTACCAAGCCAAAATACACTACAATAACTCTGCAATCCGAGAGGCGGACAGGGGCTGGCTGAGGAGTGCAAATTCCAAGTAGAATTGATTACTGCCTTGATACTTGAAAATATATATATTCCTGCCTTTTTCATTTCCTTTGTGTGATATATAATTCCCCTGAAAGTTAAGCAAGAGCTTGAAGCAGTGTTTAGTTTATTGTTTACTTTGAAACAGTATAAAAAGAATGTTGTTGGAAATTATAAAATGCAGTAATAAAATATAACACTTTTTATATTGTGCTTTTACTTAGTGTAAGTAATTTTAATAAAAAGGTAGCCGCTGCATTATGTAGTATTGATACAAAGAAAACCCTGAGCATATGAGTATGAATTCATTGAATTCATGTAGCTGATTTTTTGTGTGAATCAGGGTATTCAAAAACATAGCAAGTATGATGCCTACAAAGTGAACATTTTAAAGTAACTGTATTGCCTCTCTCATTTCTGCAATTCGGAATAATTCTTACTTTATTAGTATTTTTATTGATGTTAAGGTCTTTAGGGAAGCAATATAGTAGTGCAGAGCACCGTAACATGAAACATTAATTAGTGTCGTGTACTTTAAGTGGGATTTCAGTCTTATTTCTGTAAGCTGTTAGTAATTTAAAGAATGAGTGTAATTTGTTTTACTTCAAGGTGCTGCGAAACAAACTTGCAGATAACACAATACTTCCCTCTTTTGCAGAAATGCTAAAAGATCTCATTTTGATATCCTGATACCCCATCATATCCCAGAGAGCCAAGAGGGGTAACCTGAACGTAGAATACTTCGCCACTGCAGTAACCTGTCCTGGAGATAAGGAAGATACTGGTGCATATACACCACAGAGGTGGTTGTCGTAGCTCACCAGTGATAATATTCTGCTGCTGCAGGCAGCATCTTTCACATGAGATATAAAGCTACTGTTTTTAACAGCATACAGCCCTTATAAAAAGCATGAGAGTTAATCGCAAAGGCTAGAATGATTTAAACTCAAACCAAATTCATTTTGTCTGTCACCATTCCTCTAGCCTTTTTGGGGCAGGCTGGGAATGGGGATCTAATATTTCTCTCCCCTTGTAACTTGGCATCAATAGCTGTTCTGTGCCACTTTGCCAGTGGTGTTAATAAACAATCTCATTCCATTTTAGCATTCTTGCTGTAAGAAGGCAGAACTCATGTCATTAAATCAACATCTGGTCCCGTTATCCTGACATACTGGGCTAAAAAGTGTCTGCTTTTCTCTTCATGTTCTTACTATTCTATAGGGTTATTTATTTATTTATTTGCCTACAGAGAAGTATTCTGCATATTAGCACTTCCCTCCTGCCCTCCTTCACAGGAAGGAGACCAAAGGAGAGCTGTCTGTTTTCCAGGGAGGTAAGGCATATGATAGAGCATCACCTTCCTAGTCCTCTTTTCAGGAGGCTCAGTGCATTTCTGAAGGCCTCAACCTTCACCTTAAGTGCATTGGCTGTCATCTTCCTTTTTAACTCTTACTGGGATCTGGGGAAGCAAAGGAACTTATAGCCCCATTTTGACTCATCTCATGGAGAGAGCAAAACTTCAGGTAAATTTCTATTAACTTCTATTGACACAGGGTTGGAGAGCAGAGGGAGAAGGAATAGCAAAGCTAGAAATATTAGTACTGAGGACAGGAGAGAGACAGGAAATGTAGCAAAATTACAAGGGACTCACTCAAGGGACTGTTGGGGATAGAAGCTTTGATAGTTGAGAACTAATTGCAGAGAATTAGGTGTTTGTGAGGGAGCAGATGGATTTCTTGGAACAATCTACCAGGGAACGGAGAATTAATTAATTAATTGGAGACTTTCATAAAATTCATTGGATAAGTAAGTAGAGGCAGCAGATTAATTTTTTTGAGGACACTATGCCAATAAGGGTTACCAATGAGTTAATTTAATTTGTAGTCCCTGTGTTTTTATTAATGGAATTTGTGTTTTGGAAGCTAGATTCAGAGATTTCTTCTGGATTTTCTGGAGAGCATAAGGCAGTTACAGAGGAGGGGAGTGGAGAGAGAGTAAATTAATAGGAGAAATACAGAGAGTGGAAGAAAGCTCTGCAAAGAAGATTGTGGTAAGCTTCAGTGTGCTTTATACTGGAGAGTAACTGACACAGGTGCAATAACAACTAGGTTGAGGTGAACCTGCAAGTTAAACACAGCATTGTATATTTAATGTGATTTTGTACCTTTTTAAAAAGAACCTGCGAAGATAAACAAAACAGAACAAAACAAAACAAAAACAAGGCAGAAGAATTTATTAAAGTAAAGGATACTTCCAGATATGTCTTATTACCTGGATCATTTTAGCCTTCTTTCCTTTCCACCCCCCCCAAGAAAACATCTGAATTTGTGGTGCTGGTAGAGGCACTGTCATTTCAAAGGAACAGGCACCTACTGGCTTTGTCCTGTTGTGAACACGCGTGTCCATACATATACATGCATATGCATACATATACAAAGCACAAATAAGAAAACTGATATTTGCTCCATCCAAGCTTTGAATAAATGGTCTTGTATATGTGTGCTATTTTAAACAGTGATAAGCATAAATACTATAGGAAAAGATTTTTGTACGACTCACAGAACAACAGAGAAGTATACTAAAGTGATTAAATACTAAATTTATGATTATTTTTAGGCCCTACAGAAAATGCTAAGAAACTTTTTTTTTTGTATGCAAAATACTAATCTAATCTTATTTCTTCTTTAGCAATTGGTGTAACCTTGAGGCAATTGTTAAGAACAAGGTATTCTGCATTTATTTACTAATATTCTGGGTTTTAAAAGTTTTTTTCATCACCCTCTTTGTTTCTGCACTATAAATGGGATGTGTTCAAATCTTCAACCCCTGCAGAAAAAAAAAAGCAGAACTTTTAAATGATGCTGCTCACTAATTATTTTGATGCCATGACAGTTTACCAGCCTGTAATTACTGACTTTTCCGATTACTCTGAGCTGAAATAGCTGTAGCGTGTTCACTAGACTTACCAGGGGTGAATCACCTGATGCCTGCCATACTTCTACTGCAAAGGAGAAACTTCCACTAAAACTCTGCAAAATGCAGTAGTAACATCTTGGGGGTTTGTTTTATTGTTTTCAGGGTGCTGGGTGCACTGCCCTGGTGGTAGCTGTGGTGGCAAGGAAGTTAGAACTTACCAAAGCTGAAAAACATGTGCATAATTTCATGATGGACACCCAGCTAACTAAAAGAGTAAGTCACACTTTATATTCACAACTGAAAAGGAAACGTGTGTTAATTTATTTCTGCATTTGTTTTAAATAGTCTTCTGCTCCGTTCGCTTACTGAACTTTTGCACAGGTGTGATTTTGCAAGGAGGAGGAATCGAATGCCATGAGCCTTTCTCTGAATTGAGGGCAACTGCAAGTTGTCATCAGATTTTGAGGATTTGAGTATTCTTCTATAGAGGGTCCTTGCAGCTGGAAGATGACTGGTATAACCAACAGTTAAATGCTGTGAAACTAAAGATTATTGTATTAAACTAAAAAACTTTCATGCGGCATATGAGAAGACTATAAAAATTTTGTACATAAAACAGGTGAAATGACTGATCCACACAAGAATTTCAAGCTATGAAGGACGTTCTTAAGAAAAAGACGTATTCACAGTTTGTGAGTCAGACAGTCTTTCCAATTGCTTTGTGTACTCAACACAGGGTTCACTTAGTGGCACACAGTACTAAAGTGCCTTGAAAGATATTTGTAGATAATAATGTTTTTAGAAGTGGTTATTTAAAAGAAATCTCTAGAAATGATTAGAATTCATAAAAAATATTTTAAAATTTTCCTTATGAAATATAACTTAAATTAGAATAACATCTTGGAAAATGAAAGAATGCAGTAAACAAGGCGGTAGAAATCCTTTCTTGAAATAAAACAGGTTAGTGTTGAGGGAACAAGAAAATGAGCAGGAGCTACACAGTCCTCTCAACTTGTTTAATCTTCATTCTTGAGAAGAGCCAAAACGGAGAGGAAGGTCCTTACACTCACAACAGGAACTCAGCAGAGGTTGTCCTTACAGATGGGTGGAGAGGGATGTTGATGCATGAGCTGGAAACCATGGCTCTGCTCCGGGTGGGAAGGAGGTTGGCTGCCTCAGCACAGCTCCATGCAGCAGTGCCGGGCTGCGCTGCCACAGGTCATGTCTCTAAACGCGGTGTTTCCAGGACATGTCAGCACACTGCTTTGGTTGTGCTGCTTCCCTGTTTCTATGATGGTCACCACTAACAGCCTGTATCTTCCCTAAGCAGTCACTGTGGGGAAAGACTAAGGATGGGTGGGAAGGCAGTTACTGTATAGGTGTAAAGGGTGTCTGACTTGAGGTGTCTACCTGAACTTGTTCATTTACACCCCTGTTATAGTCACTTACAGTCTTGTTGATACTAGACCACAGACAAGAATTTGTCCCTAACACAGGCACTTTTCTAGTGTAATCCGACAGCTGAGCTCAAAATAACTCCCAGGAGGGAAAAAGGTTTTGTAAAGATTGGCTTGATTTTGAGTCTGGTGTTATTTTGTGCCTTTTAAAGTTTATGTTATTTAGCTCTCCTTCATAGAAATCTAAATAACAGTCTCATACTGTATCCAAGTGGTGCTTTGGTAGCTTCAGACCCATGAAACGCAAACTAGGAAAACAAATCTGACATGCACATCAGGTCACAAATAGGTTACGCAGATACTAGAGAGGTTTCCTCACAGCCTGAAGACAGCAGCAATACCTTGTGGAAATGTGAGGACTAAGTAAAGGTTTTAAGGAGGTCTCTAAAATGTGATTGTGCTGCCACTGATGTCAGGACCAAGGTTCTCCAACACTTCCACAGGTACCAGGTGGGGACCTCTGCTGGGAAGAACTACTGCATGGCATTCCTGCAATGCCTTTACTTAGACATTGACTTAGCTCTGATGCTGCAGTGACTAGCATGATATAAAGTTGGAGGGAGAAAAAATAAAGATGAATAGTAAGGACAGTTTTCCTTTGCAAGTAACCTAATGACAGAATTGTCATTAATCAACATTATATTGAAATTCTTTGTCTGCTGTTTTCAAGCATTCTTGAAAATTTTGGAGGACCTAAGAAGGAACTGTAGGTACTCTTACCTTTAACATTTTATGGAAAGCCTCATTTAAAAAAATAATTCAAAGCACTTATGAAGCAGAACACTGGCCACATTAATTGACAAGATATTTTTCATCTCCTCAGAGAAAGGTAAAAAAGAAACAAGAATAAAAATGGAAACAAAAAACTTATGTTCAAATAGGTCTGGAAATTTAAAGGATGTTAAATTACTAGAGAATGAAAAGGTACTAACCATAGACCAAGAAACAGAGAAATGTTGTGATCCTATTAAATATATTTTGTTAATTACCATACAGATAATGCATTATAATTTTCTCACTGTAATTTATATTGCCATAATCCCAAACGGTGCTAGCTCTTTAAAGAGGGACAAATTATTCCCCGATGCAGAGAGAGCTCGTCCCAATATCATGTTTATAAGTAAGACAGAAATTGTTCAGCAGTCCCCTTCGTCCAGTTATTGTTTTCTGCCCTCATCACTGCAGCTTCTTGAGGTACCCACTTCCCATAGTTAGGCAGAGGTTTAAGCGTGTTAGAGAAATTTATACTAGAAAAGACAAAATGTGATACAATGCTACTTTTGTCAGCCTGGTGTTTTTCTTCTATTAAACAGGTGAAAAATGCAGCGGCCAATGTACTCAGGGAAACATGGTTAATTTATAAAAACACAAAGCTGGTTAAAAAGATAGACCATGCAAAAGTAAGGAAACATCAACGCAAATTCTTGCAAGCTATTCATCAGTAAGTACAGTTTTGCTTTGGTTTTCCTCTCCAGGTTATCCTCTCTCTTAGTTTCTCTCTCCCTTATAGTCACTGTTAGTACCCATGTCCCGTCCTGCTTCGTCCCTTCTCTCTCCCCCTGCCTTCATAGAACATTGCTTTCTCTAAGGCTAAGACAAAGATAAAGTTTTACTGTATTACCTGTTTACAAAAATATAGAAGTATGCTGGGTGTGTGTGCCCAATATGGTGTAAAACAAACTTTTTTATATTTTATTAGAAGTTTCTCATGCTTCTTGAATGATCTAAGACTTCTTTTGGCTTTTGCCATTAAGACTATCCTTTGTTGTTATGTATTTGCTTACAGGTAGTAAGATGCAAACTACAATAGACAAAAAAAATTTTAAAAGTTCATTTCTAGTAGATATTTTAATAATATAAAATCAGAATTATGTAAGAGAGCCTGTGAGTATGTACATAGTGTTTAATGAAAAGAATATTCATCCAGCGTCATTGTACAGCCCAACAGCAATTAGCTGCCTCTCTCCACCATATATTCTCAGTGCGTAGAATCAAATGTTAGTGTGTCAGCTATGACCCTTGACGTCTGTTCGGGAAAATGGGAGTATATGCCAACAGTCATTGTGTGACCTCTGAGCACATCTGGCATGATTCAGATTAGTTCTTTCCCTCCACTGAAATCTTGAGAGACTGAAAACAAGTCTGAGATTTGTAACCAGTAGTAGGATTAAGCTGAATTGTGGTATAGCCAGACTATATGTATTTATCTAAAATTCATAATATATATTTGTCATAAAGCACATCAAAACCAGCAGAATTGCACAATGATTCAGTTGCTCTTCCTTGGACTACATGGGAGAAAAAAAGAGACTTTTATCCTCAGGAACCATAGATTCTTCTTGAGGAGTGGTCAGGACCCATGCCACTGTTTGTCTGATCTATTCGATGTCCACATCCAGCCTGAGGCAGCCATTTGTACAGCCTATGAAATTAGTTTTCATGCGATACTAGGGAGATGTCGATAAATTAAGTAAGTGTAATTTTGAACTGATGTTTTGATAACTTTTGAGTGTGAGTCTGTGTCTGAGCCAACCTGTGATGAGATGTGAGGGAAGCATCCATCATGAAAAGAACACCTATGTGTCATCTTGCAGGAAAGACAGGAAGGAAAGGCCAGGTTATCATATTTCCTGTTAGTAAATTTAGGCTAACAGTCATTGTTTCTCTGTTTCATAGCAATGTTTTAAAGCAATGGCTAGCTAAGCTTACAGCATGAAGTATTCTATAAACTTTGATTACTATATTATATTTAGCAAACTTGCAGGTTTAAATATTACTGTGCTATTGCAGAAATATTTGAAGGAATAAAAAGATTACAAAAGTTGAGACGTTTTTATGTGGTTATAAAAGGTATATTTTCCAACTTTGGTTATACTGCTTAGCTTAAAGGATTGGGAGGCAGAGAGGAGTGACAGGTTTTTTGGGACAGAGGGTGGCATGTCCTGTGCATCCTTTGCTGGACTTGAATCCTTGATTGCAATGGTTATTCCTTAACATTTTAACTTTTCTGATTATTTTTTTTGTGTGTGTGTATGCACACGTGTGCGCACACATGTTTTGAAAGAATCTAAAAAGCACAGCAGGCTTGATCTGCAGCTTTATATATCATTCAAGCGCAGAAGAGCTTCACAGGATGTAAAGTGATGTTCTGCACCTGCCTTAAAAATTCATTAGTCAGGTGGGGTGAAGAAGATGGCAGCTGTAATTTTTTCCTAGGTGTGCCAGCCAAACTTTGAACAGCTATGTTAATAATGCATTTTCCTCTGTCCTTTAGTGGTTCGCATCCCACTCCCAAAACTTTTGTCTTTAAGCAAACAAACAAACAAGATAATTTGTTCAATATGCTGAAGAATGTGCCATGGATTAAAACATTGCTTAGCAGTTTGCTTTCTTCCATCTGTAGCAGAGTAGATGGGTAAAAATTATTTTTTTCTGCCTTTGCATCTTTGGACTTTTCGCAAGTGACTCATGGCAGTATATGGCTCTTTTCAGTTTTCCAGATTCTTAGGTTTTTATTGATCCTCCACCGTCACCTTTCCAACCATTTCACTGGAGCGCGAAATAAAAGGAGTGAAGTTTCAGGTCCAGTTTTATACAAGAAACTAAAGCAGATAGTGATAACAGTCTCAAACTCACGGTCATAGCTCTAAAACTGCCTTCAGTAGATCTGTCTTTTTTGCTCCTTATGCACACTAAGTAAGAAGAAGGTGAAATCATCACTCTAAATGATACTATTAAAAGGCATTTTATGTATTATATGAATCAGAAGATCTACAGATGGTTGTTAATGGCAAGGTTTGAAGCTATTGCAGGTTCCTTCATCATGAATGCGAGTTAGACTCCACCTCAGGCAGTTACTGATTGAAAGTAGCAGCAACTCCCTAGGACTTCCCACCTGCTGAATCGAGCCCACTGTGCTCATTTGGTTGTTTTAGTATATTTTACAATTTGTTTTCCTTTGTTTTGTCTTTTTATTTCAACAAAAATGAAAATAGAGCTCGGAAGTAAGTTGTATAAGCTGTTCGTTTCTAAATTTGCAGAATTTACCACTGTCTGCATGCAAAAAATAAGAGTCTTTATTTGTGAATCTCAGTGGTCTGATTGCTGCCATGGAAACGCGGTCCAGATCATGATCTTTTGCTGTGATAAGTGAAGTTCATAAAATCAAGATGTTTCATATTTTCTCTTAATGAATTTAGGAACGAAAGTCTGACAGTTTTCTTTAAATCCGGCTGCTGCAGCTAAAGACTTGCCATTACGTAGAGATACATTTTTCCAATTTGTGATAGGTATTGGGTTGGTTACCATGAGGAATTATCATGTTGGTGTCCGCTGGTACTTGTATTGCTACAATAACAATGGATTTATCGGAATTTTAAAATTAAAATACTAACTGGCAAACAGATGAGTCAATGAATCTTAAGAAAAGCAGAAAACACATATTCTGCAAATTATTTGAGAGATGCTCACCAAAACACTAGGGTTATCATTCTCCAGCCAAATCATTACATGCTTACCTTTGAGTAATTACTCTGTTCTGAGACTGTAATGATATAACTCCATACCTTGAAGACTCCTCCATATTTTTTGCTTTAGAATAGCTCCAGCTCATAGCCTTTGAAAGCACCATTCACACAGTCTGCATTTATGTTGTGCTCCGAAGGAAGCCTACAGGGGAAGAAGAGCATATGACATTCCAGTAACAAGCTGCTGGAATGTCAATTTTATGTGAACAATTTATTACTACCATAACAGAGTTATTTCCATGTGTTTTAAAAGATATTTCGCTCTTCACCACTTATTTTCTCATGACAGTTAGCCTACATATGGAAGGAAATGCTTGGTAACTTCTAAAGATACGAACAGAAACGTCTTGATTTTGGAATATCTCCAAGAACTCTTTCTTTAAACTAGCTTTCTAAGTAACGCCATCACTGAGAAATAGTCAGAGTATAGGTATAGGCATTAGCAATCCACCTGCCACAGAATGCTGCCAAATTTTCATTTGACAGCTAACAAAATGGTGAGCTTGGTTAGCCCTTGACATACGAGTAGACTGCATGGTGTTGTATCACACATTGTTTATAAATCGATATGTTGTTTTTGAAAAATGCTACTTCCTGTTCAGAACAGCTGCCAGAAAAGTCATTGGAAGTCCAAGTATTTCTCTGTTGGGAAATGTTGAACAAATGATTTGTACTTCAGGGCAAAATTGCTTATTTGTGAAAATCACATCTACAAAACACTCCTCTAGCAGTTAATCTGAAAAACGTGGACTTTGTTTCAGGGAACATGTAAGAAAGGTCATGTATATATCTTTCAAAGAATGTGCGTAACTAACAATAATCATAGAAGCATTAAGTTTGGAACAGACCTCTAAAATCATCAAGTCCAACCATCAGCACAGCACCACCATGCCTCCTAAACCACGTCCCAAAGTGCCACGTCTACATGTGTTCTGAACACCCCGAGGGATGGTGACTCCACCACCTCTCTGGGCAGCCTATCCCAATGCCTGACCACTCTTTCAGTAAAGACATTTTTCCTAATATCCAATCTAATCCTCCCCTGATGCAGCTTGAGGCCATCTCCTCTTGTCCTATCACTAGTAACTTGGGAGAAGAGACCAACACAGATAGGTAGGCATCAAAGAGAAAGATATACCCTTGCTGCGGTTTTTCAATGCTGTGATTTAAATAGTACATTGAAAAGGAATATCTAATGTAAGTTTAAAATGTAGTCATCTTTACATTCACAAATTATGTAAGAAAATCAAATGTATTGGCAAGTACATTGGTTATTTAGCTGCTGGTCAGATATAAGTTCTGTTTAAAGTAATGAGAAACTCACTTATCACTGTATTTCCATCAGGTTCAAACACCTGCTAACCCAATCCATTTCCGACAGAACAGGGCTAATACCTGTATCTAGTCATGTAGGCATGGGAAGATTCTTGATTGCTACAACATTAATGACAAAAAACAGTTGTTCTATGTTTCTTCCTATATCTACTTGTCACGATACTGAGGCTTTGAGGAATGTTTTGGCTTTCTTTCATATAGTCTGGATAAATTACCTCCCTTCTGAATTCAACTTTGACCATGGCAAATGGTATTCTCAAGGACATCACATTTCCTTGCTCTTTCCTTTTTTGCGGTGTTGAAGAAGCATGCTTCTCATTGTAGCAGGCACATGACCAATTCTGACTTTACACAAACTACTCAAGACATTGTCCATGCAGTTATTTGCTCTTGTAAGTTTTGTGCATGCTTTTTAGAAATCCTAATAAGACCACATACACAAAAAAAACTGACTTAAAACTCTACTTTTTAGATTAAGAAGTGTAAAAATGGAACAAAGGAAACTGAATGATCAAGCCAACACTTTGGTGGACCTGGCAAAGGTTAGTAGGCAATTACTGTTAACATTCATCCTTTAAAAATGAAGGGTTTGCATATCAAAATGTTATGCATTATAAATGCAAATATTTTTAACAAGCTTGTTAGTTGTAGAAAATGAAAGTATGTGTGTATTTTGTGGTAACACCTACTGAATGAAATATCTTTTTTATGGCTCTGACCAAAGTTTGAATTCGCCTTTTTTTTTTTTTTTTTGACATTTGAAAAAGATTTCACAATCACAGGCTGATCCTGAGAGCTCCTGAAGTGACTGCAGTGGTCATAGTAAACGCTGAACTGTGAATGGGCCATAGTAGTGTAGTGCTGTGTAGTAAAGAGATTTCCCATCAGGTTATAGTGACTGTGCTGTGAAGGTCCATAGTACACAGGCTCTCATGCAGACTGGAATTAGACGTTCTGGTTTTCTATTCCTGTTGTCTTATTCAACAGTGACTTTGGAAAAGTAAATTTAGGTCTGCAATTGTTCAAGTTTTTATAATTAATAATAGCTGCCTACTTTGCTTCTATATCATAAGGCTTTATTAATATTTTTAAAGCCATCTGAGATGTGGTAAAAGAGGCTTTTCTGTTGCAAACTGCTTGTCTGTTGTTGCTGGGATTTTTCATTAATATAAAATAATAACTAGAGAGTTGGAGGGCTCAGCTGATAGCATTCCAGGTTTCACATTAGACCTGAGTATTTAACAGTTACTTTGATCTTAATTTGAGGCTACATTAGAGGTGTTAATGCACATTTCCTACGGGTTTCTTGTACACCTCTTCATGTATCTCAAAACCCTCCTCAATTTAAAGTGCATCAAAGCAAAGATTAAACTCTTCAGTGTTCATTCCCCTTTTGCTTTAGAGAACCATGTGACAGCTTCAGTTGCTGAAAATACATTTCAGCCTAATGCTTCTGGCAACTGATAAGGGCTTTTCAGATACTATTTAATGTAGACTATTTTGTTTTCAAGAGTTATGCTAGCGTCTTGAAACAGGGGGCAGAGAAATGAGTTATTGACACTCGTCTGATACTGAAGTGCATTACTTCAGGCAGCCAATCATTCAATTAATTTTCATTCCCTTTGGAGGGTTTATAAACGTCAACCAGTTCGTCTATTGAAGTATATCCAGTTTTGACTCTAGTTTAAGTCTAATCTGATGTTTTAGTCTATCAGATGGAGAAATTCAGTCATTATTTTTAACCAGTTCCAAGTATCTATGAAATAACACATTTCAGATTACATTTTTACAGACCACAATAGCATTTTAAAGTACACCCTATATACTTGCCGTAACCAAACACTGTGTTGTTGAGGGCAGATAGATTGGGGAACACAGAAGCAGAGAATCGTACAATTGAGTTTTTACTCCTTGTACTACATTTCAAAAACAATCCATCCAACTACTCTTAATACAGTCAGTTCAAGAAAACCTGGTCAGCTTAAGGAGAAAGCAAATGAACAATATCTGTGTTCTGCTTAGAAAAATGACAGTGTTTAAAACCAGAGCAAATACAGAAGAGCCAAGGGTGGGTCACGGCTTTGGAGCCTTTGGTCTCCTCGTGGTGTACAGAATGGACTGTTAACAAAGCTTAGCACGGTGCATTTCTAAGCACCTGAACTTCCAAAAAAGATCTTGTGTTTTGTGACCTTGACAGCTAAAGTGCTACTCAAAATATATTACATTTCTGCTCAACAAATTTAGTAGAAAGTTTATTGTGAACCTACAAGGAAAATTATTTCACAAGACTAGATATTAACATTCATACCTTTTCTTTCTTTTGTGAAGTGCAAAAGCATTTACAAACCCTTGTAGAGTTATGCTGCTTGTTACAATATTTGTAAGGTTTCTCTAAACCTTTGTTTACGTCCTTCTACTTTCAGACTCAAAACATCATGTATGACATGATTTCTGACTTAAATGAAAGAAGCGAAGATTTTGAGAAGAGAATTGTTACTCTGGAAACTAAACTGGAAACCTTAATTGGTAGCATTCAAGCTCTCCCTGGACTGATTAGCCAGACAATCAGCCAGCAACAGAGGGATTTCCTCGAGGCTCAGATACAAAATTATGATAAGAACGTTGCCTACAGTGCTGAACGATCACGATCTTTGTCAAGAAGAAGGAGATCATCCTCCACAGCACCACCAACTTCATCAGAGAGTAGCTAGAAGAGAATAAGTTAACCACAAAATAAAGACTTTTTGCCATCATATGGTCAATATTTTAGCTTTTATTGTAAAGCCCTATGGTTCTAACCAGTGTTATCTGGGTTCTGATATCAGAATCCTGGAAACCTGAACACATTTTAGGCCAAAATGAGTGAAAACTCTTCTTTTTTCCCCCCTCCTCCTCTCAGATGCACAGTGAATGCACCTATTATTGCTATATTAGATTGTTCCTCCTGTAATTTCACTAACTTTTTATTCATGCACTTCAAACAAACTTTACTACTACAGTATATAATATAATAAAAAGGTTAATTTCTGCACATAGTTGCTTGGTTACTTGGACTTAACAACTGAAAAAAACTCACAATCAAAAGGCCGAACTGTAAGCTTTTAAGAAACAAATTTGAAGCTTAATAATTATCTCTCACAGTATGAAAACTTTGCTTGCAGTGGAGGGGGAAAAAAATCAATATTCATCTAACAGTGTGCTGTATATGTATAGTCATTTTAAAAGGTCACTGGCAGCTTCGATTTCTGAAGTGATTAATTAAAAATAGTTTATCCTAGAAAATAAGTTATGAAGTATGCTATGGGTTTTTTAAATCTTCTTAGGGCTTTTGTTTAACATGCATTGTACACACACACATAGATAATATATATACATATATACGTATGTATATAAAATTATTTATGCAATGCCCATGGCAAAGATCTTTTAAACTGACTATTTCTAAAGCTACTGGCATGCACAAAGCACAGGTAAAGTCCTGTTCATTTATTCAGAGTCTCTTAGTTATGCCAGGTAAGTATGTCCAGACAGAAGCATTACTTCCAAGCTGGAAGTCCCCTATTAATGCAATTTGGGTTTTGAAAGTGTTAGGTTGCTATATTCCGTACTCCCTTTTTTTCTGTTTAATGCTTCTGGAATGAATGACTGACACACGGATTTATAGTATACACAGTTGCGTGATGGCAGCACAGTGTCTGTATACATTACAGTTGGGTGATCCCCATGTTTTATGCTATGTAGTCATGCTTAGCAAGACACGTTTAGCAATATTTCCAAAAACTGTTGTAAAAAACCTGCTGTAGACTGGAGTTACGGTAGTGGGGTATCTGTGGTACTTTACTTTCACACACAGATAATAAGGTCTCCTGCTTTCTTAAAAAACAAAAGCCACAAAGCATAGTATACACGTTTACAAAAAATTCTTGGCTGACTTCTCTTCTGGTTTTTATTCCAGAGTAGCTAAACCTGGTGAGCTTAAATGCTCAGCACATGCAACTTTTATTCACAATTCCTAATGATAAACAGGAAATTATTTGATTTTATGAAACATTTTATAGTACTTGCTATTTATGAAATATACTAGTCCTGTCCCATCCCCAGTTTACAGATGAGGGTGACACTATAGCTAAGCATATCAAGTAGGCATGGCTGACTGTTTCCAAGGAACACTATGTCTGCCTAGAAGTAACTAACATGCACGTTGAAGGAAATGCCTATTGCTCAATGAGACATTGTGACTTCTGGATGGTAGCAACAGGCAGGGAAGATAGTAGTGCAGGAAGTCAGGGCACAGCCATGCTGGACAAGACAGAAGTGCTGCTCTCTCCAGAAACAAAAATTCCCCAAGCCACTTACCTAATCTGAAAAGCAGGCACTGAAAAACAGCAGGCACTTTAGGCCTATTTAATAGAAAGGGTCTGCCTTTTTTGGGACTACAAAATGCATAACTAACAAATATGTTACATCCAGAGGCATTGCTTGTTTATGAAAAGGTCAAGATTTTCTCCAAACACTTATGTCCTTGAGAAGGATACTTAAAAAAAAAACACTTTCCAGTATTTTTTCCCCTGGATGAGTAGGACAGTTGCATGCCTTTGGACTGCCTTTTTTACAGACTGTGATATTTTGTCACTGTAGATAACAAGCAGTATACACAGTATTTTCAGTTCTACTTTTGTTTTTATGAAGTTTATTTCCAAAAGAAACTATGGATATTATAGTGCTAATACCGTACTAGCCCAGTCCTAAACTAGATGAGATTTTGAGTGGTCATGAGGCCACCTGCTTTATACTCTTGGCAGGAGTAGAAGTAGTAATTAATAATATTGGAATTTATTAGTCAAGTTTTAGAATTCCATTTTGAAGATTTTTGTTTGTCCATTCTCCCTTTTTTTGTGTGTGTTTAGAGTATTTTTCCTGTCATTGAATGTGAAATACACTTGCTGTAGCCTGAATACATTCCTTTTGGTCATGTCAACTTGAACTAGCTCTTTCATTGTGTACAACATCTTTTTTATATTTGTAAGACACGGGGTTTTTTTGTCCTCTGGATTGTACAACTGGATTTTTAAAGAACTGTAGCTCCACATTGAAAATTCCTGCCAATCTGTCAGAGTTAAGTTTGAATTAAGATCTAGCTATAAGTATTGAGCTGGTTTATTCTGATGTGAAAGAGCAACTGTCATCTTTTCACCTCTCAATTTCTTTTACACAGTAGGACTCAGGAGTCTGAATTTACTAAATTCTTGCAGCAGCTTTATGCAAGCAGAGCTGTAAGAGGTTCCAGGACTATCCCCATCAGTAGGGTTCTGTAGCAACCTGCCAAATTTTAATTTGTTTCTTGGTTTTTAAAGCAAACAACAAATTATGACACCATGGAATACTCCAGTTCCTTAATTTACTGCAAAACTCACTACAAATATTTAATCTGCATTTTTAGTACTAATGATTCTTTTCTTCTAATACCTGGTTTTGAAAAGCACTTAGGCACTACATGTGAATCCAGTTCAAGAAAAGAAAGATTTAAACTTATATTCAGGAGAGCACAAAGCAGCATGGATTTTATTTTCTTACTCCTGATACAAAACTCTTTTCAAACTTTTCCTTGTCTGAGTTTTGTAGTACCACAAATTCCATTACTGATTTTTTATTTCCAGAACTTAAGCTTCCTCACTGTGTTCAGTGTATGAGCTCATCAAAAGGAAAAAGTAGAGTTATGACAGATCTCTGAAACTGCTTACACAGTTGAACGTAGCTTTTTCTTTGAAAGATTGTTTACAAATGATCACAATAGGAAAATTCAGCTTTCAGGTGCTATTGAACTTCTCCTTTTCACTGCATTCCAGACACCAATTCTATTTATCTGTTACTTTGGAGTCTTGTTGCTAATCCCTGCATTTTTAATGACACCAAGCAGAGGTATCTTGCCTGTAAAGACTGAAATCTAAGGTCACAAATAGCCCTATTCTCCATGCTTAAAACTAAGTACATTGATTTAAATAGTATTTTTAGTTACATTTAAGTTTCTGCAGGATCAGAATAATACTTTCACATATACTATACTTGTAAATACTTAGCAGTTCTTAACTGTGCAAATCATTATCTGTGGTAAGCCTGCAGATCTTGCTGGACAGACTTGCGCGACTCAGCCGTGCTTTACCTCCTGGTGCTCTATAAGGATGGATCCAATGTGGAAAGAGCTTCACTATCCTAAAGTTAAGCATCCAGCTTAGGAGCTCTGAACACCTTCTGGAAGTCCATACCTTTCCTTGTGAGCTGTTTAAAACCTGTGGCTCCTCAGGCTGGGTCTGAATCACTGTCATCATTAGAGGTCAAAGATAGGTGACAGGCACACTACTGCCACTCAGTTTATAAGACTGCTTCCATGTCAGATATGTGAACATACAAATAGATACACCCCACACTAAAAGCATATCTGAGCATAAAAGAATAAATGGTTTAAATATAAGTGTCTAATATTGAGAATAAAACTTGTTACCCATACCATTACTACAAATGGAAATTGTCTGAAACCTCTTTTCCCTAACTAAAAGTTAAGAAAAATTCCTGGTATGGAAGGAAGATTTTCTGATTAGTAAATCTGTTCTCCCCATCTGCCAAATTTTTTGTTGCTCATATTGTTTCTTTTTTCAAAAGAAAGTCCTTAAAAGTCCTTCTGCCTTTTTAGTCCACCCCTCTCAATTATTAAATGGTGAGAAGCAGCCCAATAAAGAGGAAGGGAGGAAAGAGCTAACACTGCTGTGTCACACTTTAAGAAACCTACCCCTGCCTCGGCATATCTACATGCTCAGGTAGAAAACAGTCACAGATTTCCTCCACCAGCACTCCTGGCTACCTAGATACAAGCCAGCTGTAGCCCAGGAAGAGCGCTGCCGTATCAGCACAGCCCTGAGTTGGAGCTTACACACATTCAGAGCCAACCATTTATGTATGTGGAACTATGTGTATGCATAATAAAATTAACCTACATCTCTCAATCAGGGCTTATGAATCTAATCCTATACCTGTTAGCACAAGTGCAGAGAAGACTGAGCTGTAATGTCCATTAGCCTTTTTTCTCCAAACCTTGTAAGGAGTATCTATAAATATCTTTGCCCTTTCCATGACTGACACATTAAAGAAAAAGATATGCTTTGGAGACACTTTGCAGTTAGGTGTGCACAGGTATGGCTCTGACCTGCCCAAGTGCCTCAACATCTGCATGTCAACTCTGGTCCAGAAACCACAGTTTTCACTCACTATAGAGTGAGCACAGCACTGAGTAAACAAGCCTCATCTCTCAAGATCAGCCTGATGCACAAGATGATCGCAGTAAACAGGAGAGTTAATTTACTCAACTCTGTGCAAGACTTATGGCTTAGCATATCACCAAACCTAATGCAGACACTTGACTCCATGCCAAGAATTGCTTGCAGCTGGGCAGTACAGCACATGGATGGAGCAGGTGCAGCATAGTCTGGGCTAGGGTGTGTAGACATGCTCTGAGAAAGCTAAAATGGAGCCAGTTGCCAGAATTAGCATGACCATACCTCTGTATATTAGACTTTATTGCAGTGATACAGTTGAAGCTCCATTAGGTCAATAATTTTCAGGCTTTTATATGACAAAGATTCTCCTGCAGAGGAATGGAAAGCGTTTCTGCATAACAGAGGCTCTGCAACACAGCTGCAGTGCAAGAAAAACCATAAGCCACAAACATGAACCTGTTGCAATCTAACGTGGCAAGTGACCAAACCAGATGGAGAAGCGAAGCATAAAATGTTTTATGCTAACTTCCCTTGCATTCAGATTCACTTAAACCCATTAGTATCTTCAAATATTTAGGAGACTCTAGACTGTTTTCAATTATTCATGAAGCAAGCAACAAGCTTTTAGTTAGAGGAAAAGGTTCTACTTTAAAGTGATGCCTATTCTAACCTCTTGTTGCCTTCCACACCTGCATTTCCAAACATCTTGAGTCTAAAGAGAAGCCACATGGTCTGCTATGTTGTTACAACAAAGCAGGTGTCTGAGTGGAAGAACACCTCCAGTCAAGATAAATGGTCAAACATCATGTGGCACAAGGACTAATAATGAAGCTGAAAGATTCGGGTAGGTGAATGGACCAGCTACAGGCTTTAGAGCTTAGAAGAGGTTTAAATGAAGCCTCACTCCAGGTCTGTAAGTCAGTCATGGGTATCAATGAAAAGTAAGAGACTGAGCAATTATATTTCCTGACAATCAACAATAGGGACACACTGTGTTTAATACTATCTACCACCTTATATGGAGAACTAGTCAAGTTATTACAGAAGTGTGAGGACTGCTTATCATACAGAAATAAAGCAACATTTTTTTAACAAAGAACTCCAAACTCTAATAGGAATGAGGAGAAAACCTGAAAGAGCTTGTCCTAGATTATTGTCTCATAAGACAGGCATCTGTGCTCCAGAAAAATTGCAAGAGAAGAGGTTTCAAATGGTCTCAAACAAAAATCAATTAAAAAAACCCAAAACTTTGGGAGAAGTTTTGCACACTCAGAATTTAAAAAAAAAAAAAAAACACACAAAACAAAACAAAACAAAAAAAAAAAAAACCAAAACCACACACACCCAAACTACACAATGTGCTGAGTAGCACAAATCTGTGCAAAATGAAGTGTGACACTGCTCTGCCTCTTGAGAGTGACTGAGTCCAGATCCCTGCTGGAGAAGTTAAAACTGTTCAATGGTCAGAACATCAACCTGACATGCATGTGGGAGAACAAGAAATCTATCTTAAGAATCACTCCTAAACGTAACTTGCAGTTTCAAATGGTTGTGGCACATATGTGGTTGGGTAATGTTTTAGTAACAATCAGAGCTCCAAGATTTTAGTTTTGCAAACATCGCTTACCACACACCCACGTGCACACACACGCTTTGGTTAAAAGGTCTGTCAACAGTACATGCCACCCACACTCCCTCTGTTGCTCCAGCCCACCCTCAACATTTTGCTCTATGCATTTTCCTCCAGCAGCTGCTGAACACGGGGAGCTGCAGCTGCCTCTGTCAGTGTCCCCGTTACAGAGTTGCCAGTACTGATCTGAAAGGTGAAGTGGCCGAGGGGTACTTGAGAGGCCACTGGCCCAGTGCGTGTAATTGGAGAGAGCAGATAGCAAGACCCAATCTGAAGGTGGTCGTGGCCCCCTTGGCAGGGCAGTGGCTTGTAACCTGAGGGTTACCATGACTCCATCTGTTCTTGCTCCTGCATCGCTGTATCACTAAATTCTTATATTTCACAAATTGTCTTACGGACTGAAAAATGCTTTTCCCACCACATCTCAAGCGTGATAAGACCTCACTCATTTTGACAGGCTGTGCCACTGCTGTGAGGAAAGCATGAGGTCTGCTGCTCCACTGCAAGCACAGGGCAATGCTGTGGCACTCAGCAGGACCCTTTCAGACAGCTGCCTGCTTTTGAGGTTGAAACTGACAGCACTCCACCAGTGCCAATTATCAAGATTCGAGGGGAATAAACTCTAGTAAGGTGTTCTGGCTGAGCAATGAGATTTAGGAGCTTAGCTTTTAAGTTGTTAAACATTGAAGTCTACTTCCAAAAAATTTAGAGGGGGGAAAAATGGTGCAAGGAGAGACGTCAATTAACCCTTCTTGATTTCTCTGTTGGATGGAGTTCAGCATCTCACTTGTGCTGCATGACAGTGAGAAAAAAGACCTGCAGATTTACTCCCAAGCACGCAAGTTCAGAATACAGTCCCAAGGCTGAAATGTGCTAGCAAGCCACCTAGCTTCATTAACTTCCCTTAAAAGAGAGCTTTCAGTCAGTTTGGCTAATAACGATGAATCAAATGCACTGCATTTTCTGTGGTTTCAACACACGTTGAAAGCACCTCCCACTGCTGGGCCCAGGACCCGCTGAGGAGTGTATCAACTTCAGGCAGCTCAGCTGGCACCACTGCCCGGCTGTTTCCATAGACATGCCAGAAAATATCTATGCCCACTGAACCCACCTAGTCAGCAGGTGCTGTAACACCTTTTACGGGCTGCTCAGCTCATCATCCCCAATCAGGTCTGGGAAGAAGATGCTTCCCCATGATTGCCCAAGCTACTTTGGAAGGTAATGCAGGAATAGCTGGAAGGGTTTCGGTTCTTTCAGACTTTTTAGTTAAAATCTACACACAGAGGAAGCTAATCAGGCAGTGGTAGGAAATTAGACCATACTTATTTCAGTTATCAAGCGCGTGAAAAGAAACATAAAAATTGTACATAAGAAATAGACTGCTTTTCCAGAACTCCCTTATTCAGGGTTTTATTTCAGGTTATATGCTACCCTGTTTTCTCCAGCCTATAAAATGTGTTTAGTGATTCAGTTTTATTTATTTTCAGCTTGGAGCAATTGCTGTAATACAGCAACATTAAATATGTGCATTTCCAGAATTGCAGATACTCTTCAGCAGAAGGGAAACAGAAGAGAAATGGGCAAGTAGCGGGTAGGCTTTCCAAATAAGTTTTGCAACATATTTTAGAGAGGTAGAAATAGGACAGATTAAGCGTTTGATCTTCAAATGGTGCAGCCTGCACGCTGTCTATTCGTAGGCAATGGATAGAGCTGAATTGTCCTTTGGAGGCTGTGTGCACATCTGCCATGCAGAAGCCCTGGACCATATCTACAGATAATGTAGACACGGTCTGGTGTCTGGTGGCAGCACAAGGGCATCTGTCTGTAGTCCACAATTTGACCATGTGAACATCTACTTCCCCTGCCATCTTTCTGCTCAAAGATCTCCAGCTGTAGGATACAATATTCAAAGTGGACTAGACAAAAAAAAATACAGACAGCTAGACTGCTACCATAGAAAATATTTGCTCTTAACTGTTTAACATTTGCTTTCTTTTTCCTTTGCATTAAAAAGATTAAGAAAGAAGAAATATGATGAACAGTATTGGTTTTATTCAGTAGGAACAGCTTGTTTCCATGACATTTATACATTAAGCTTTTTCTAAATGACAAGCAGATTGGCAAAGTCTCCCTCTTTTTTTTAAAGCTGTCTTCACTCTCCCCCCCCTTTGATCTTTGCTTAGTGGATGTGAAAAAGACATTGTCAGATGCAGAGGCCTTTTGTAACCTTCTAGGTTGGTGGAGAAAATGCCTCTTATGTGTGTATGAAATTGCCAAATACTCGCTGGTGGCATTTGAGTGCACAATTCAGGATATGAAGTTCCACCAGCCTTGACTCATACTATTTGCCCTGCAAGGAGCTACAGAATAGCACACCCTGCATTGCTTCACAAGTTGTTTCACAGTTGTTTGAACAGTTCTGGCTCGGTTCAGCTGAGTGCATGATAAATAGGCTAACCACCAAGGCTATGTACAAGGCAACTGCACAAGGGAACCCAGCAAAGGGTGAGGTGATTTTGGTCTTGTGAAAGAAGAAGCACTACCCCACTGCTCTGTTTAACTCACCTAAACAGAGCCAGAAGCTTCCCTGAAGTTGCATGTGTATTATTGCTCCAAGTAATTTGCAAGATGACTGTCAGAAAATCTTGACAGCAAATAAATTAATTTCTGCTGCAAGCCCTGGCATTTCTGCTAGGTAACTCTCCCATAGAAGGGAAGTCACTGAGAACAATAAAGTTATCTATCCAAAGTGATCTGTAGGAAATACCACTTTTTTCCCTGAGATTTTATTTCTATCCCCTCAGGGATGGATGTACATCACCCACACCTGTAAATACACTTGGAGTTCCATGCCTCTGCCAAAAAGGAAGGCATTTCCTTTTCTTTTTCCTTTTCCTTTCCTCTCCTCTCCTCTCCTCTCAATTAACCCAAAAGCTGGGTAGTAATGACACTCATAGGAAAAAAGACTTTTCATTTCTACAGAGTGGTTTGGTTCAGCTGTCTAATTTCCTGTATGTGCTCAGATGACTCAAACATAAAGATACTTCTTAGAGCAGGAACTGGGATGCAGATTTCTCTACTCCTTTCCAGGTGCATGCTCTAATAACTACCCATCCATCAGCTTCATTCTCCCTGTGACAGGATACTGTCCCCTAGAAAGCAGGAAGGCTAGGCTCAGATCCCCATAGAAAGTACAAAGTATATATTTCCCTTCAGCTTCTTTCTTATCTTATTATCTGGGAGGAAGCCCTGATGACTTGGTGCTTTGCTCCTTCCTCTTTGGAGTCAGAGACAGTCTGAACTTTTGCACCAGGCAACCCTTTGGAAGTGTAATATTAGGAAAAAAAGGAAGCTGTGTCTGGTGGGATTTGGATGCAAACAGACAGAAAGCAGCTCTGTGAAGCAAGTGCCAGAAGCGCTGTGAGAAATAATGCCATTGTTAAATGCCTCTTGTGAAGTTAGTGCTGGTATTTTCTATCCCCACCTTGGTTTTGCGGGAAAGAAAGGAAAAAAATGAAAAGTCTATAACAATTTTTAAAGAGGAAGCAAAAAGATAATTGCTTTAAAAATTCTTATGTAACAGAAAGAATGAACAAATAATATGTCTTTTTCCCAGGAATAATGGAATGATTCTGTACTTCGGGGACTAATCCCACAGGGAGCCAGCAGTGAAGACGGGCAGTTTCACAGGCTGCCCTACCAAGTTCAATGTTTTTGCTTTCTAGTAGCTTCATTGCCCTGTCGGCATTCAGAAACACTTATAGCATCTCCAGCACAACAGGTTAACAATACTTTTAGCTTTATGAGCGTAAATGCTGATCTGTTCCAACACACAGATTGCTGTTTACCTGTCCAAGTACTATGTTTGAGCACAGTAATAACCCACAAATGAACACTACCAAAATGTGTCCCATCAGCCAGCAGATCGTTGGAGCACCAACTTCTGTCTGGCAGGTGTTTTTATGTTGCCTGGATGCATGATGCTGCTCCCTGACTGTAGCTGGCAGCACCTGGCCAGCGTGCTGACCTGCCCACTTGTGCCTCGTATTGTTGCAGCCCTGAGAGGCATCAGGCATGTCCTGTCTTAGAATCAGGCCCATCAGATTGTTTTGGCCACTTTCATTACAGTCTTAGATACTGAGTGAAGGTTGTGAAGGTTATTGGCACACAAGCTGATGCCTAAACTCCAAATTTCATTACTGTAAGATGGAGATAAGGAGTCTCCTCTTCAGCTGTACTTTAAGAGACAGTGGAATGTAACACGAAAATCCTAACTCCAAGAGGAGCGGAGTGATGCACCCAATTAGGAAGAAGTACTTCCTGTTAAATGCCTAAATTATTTCCCCCAGACCCCAATATACCTACTTATCTTTGTCTAGCTGGGCCTTTTTCTTCTAACCATCCTTCCTAGCTGGCCCACTACATCATCTTTCTATGATGAGTTAGTTCTGCCTGTTATTTTCCAAGATGCTTCGGATGCCAAATTCAGGTCTAAGTGTTCCACTAGACTTGACTATCCTGGGAGAAGATACACAAAATACAAAATCTTTTGAGATCCCTCATTCTAAAATATCATTAAAATTATTTTTTAAACCTCACTTCCCCTCAAATGGGGTCTCTTTAAACTCCCAGAGCATAACATAGAGGCATAATATAGGAATATTTGTAGTAGACACACAAACAAAAATGCTAGAATACTTGGTTATACATTAAATGAAGGGAAAATTTAAACCATCAGTATTATTGCTGTTTACTTTTCACTTAAAACATTGCAAGAATTTAATGATATGTAAAATGCTGTAAGTGGTTTCTTTTACAAGAGGTTCAGCAATTTCGTAGGTAATTTCTAACATGCAACCATTTGGGCATTAACCAGTCACTTAAAAGCGATCACATAGGGATTTGCTGCTGAAATATTTATGCCACATCACTGTTTTCAACTATACTAAACTCTGAAAGAAGTACATGGGATAAGTTGACATGTTATGCTTCTCCCTTCTTGCAGATTTGCATTATTTCAATATTCCTTGAATTACTGGCAGGAGACAAGCACTGTTGTTTGAAAAAGAAAGTCCATGCAGTTTTAAGATTTATTTTAAAATATGGATGATCCTTTCAAATCTGACACAAAAAAATGGCTCCTGCTTCACTGTTGATGACCTTTCTTTCAGACTTTCACACACTTGTCATTGGTATTTTCTTGAAGTAGTGACAAACATGGAGAAGTCTAGCATGAGAACCAATGAACCCATGGCACATAAACTGATCTGAAATCAAGTTTTTCTTAACTCAACACCTCATTCTTCCTCCCAGCCAAGAAAGTTCGAAATTAATTGGACTACAGAAAATTTACATTCATCTAACTTGAGCAAGCCCCTGTCAGTTCTATAAGAAAGAGAACCAGAGGAAAAATATCCACTATGCCAGTAACAGGGAATAGTTAGGGGATAGAATTCAGAAAGATTAAAATGGATAATTAAATTAACCTTAATTAAATTAATTAAAACCATCCCCCAAAAAACCCCACAGAAGTATTTTGGAAACAAAGTCATTCTAGATTAATGATGGCCTTTTAAACAGATTTCAATGGGCTTTAGACAAAGCCCTTAGTGGTTTAACAGGATCAGAAAGAGTAAATACTACATCTCACCTCTTGATCAGATGCTGAGACCCACTGCTGTTTTACCTGTAGCAGATACAGCCTTTCAACTCTGAATATATTTACCAGTTTCTGTGAAATAGTCTGTTCAGTTCTTAATGAACAACAGCATCGACTCTCAGCTCTGTTGGAAGTTTAGTTAACACAACTGCTGCCAGCTCTCTACAAATGAACAGCTCCTTCACTCCTCTCTCGAAGGGACTCTCTTGTTTCCACAAGTTGTCAAAGGTTAACTTCAGCAGCAGCTGCCCACTTGCTAACTAGAAATCCTCGCGGTGGATTTTTAACAGTTGTTACTAACTTCTGAGAAAGTCAGGTAGTGCCAGGAGGCGACTACTAGAAAATTAAATAGCTGGCACCCTGTGTCAGAGTAGTTAATTGCTGGCCTTATTGTACTGTAAGAAAAGAGTATGCGGCTGTTCCCTGACAGTAGTGGAGGGAAAATAAGTAAAAATTAATGAAGAATGGAGCACCCAAACTTCAGTTTACATATATATATATACACATGCACACATATATATAAAAATCAGTCAAGACTCAATACTTAAAGGAATAAATAATTTTAAGATTTAACTTTCTAAAACGCCTGTCATTGTTGTAAGATTAATACACCTCCCTTATTATACAAATTCAACTTATCAGCCAGCATTAAGTTTCTTAAGTCCTGTAAAAATCTGACATATTTACACACTAGATCTTCATGACCTGTTACATCTTCCAAAGGAACAAAGGTATTTTGCTGCATGTTTTTTCCCCAGGAGGACAGAAGGGAAGTCTACTACTATTGCAGCTCTAGCAAATAACAGCCATCAGGAAAAAGGAAATAAAAACGATGGCTGTTGTGTGGCTCCTCAGCACACAACTATGCTGTTGTGTGGGGGATGGCACAGAGCCCTTGCCAATTTGCTGCTGCAGTCCCCAGGATCTGCGAGGCCATCTAACTGCACAGGTCTTGAGGACAGGGGGAAATAGTTCAGCACCACATCATCTTTTACCACTTGATTTTATTCTGTATGGGAACAAAGACAAAAAAATTGAATTAAGTCTTTCAAATGTATTCATGGTAAATAAAGTGGTTCTACAGTGTGCTGGTAAGGTACAGGACTCGAGTATTCTTGGAAATGCTGGCCCAGTCCTTGTTTTGCAGCAAATATAAGAGTAGCATTTTCCTACAAACGAAATAACAGTAGTTTATACTTGCGTTGGGCACATTTCAGCCATGTACTCATTTGCAATTCAGCAGAAGTCTCCCCCACTTTTTCTGTCATGAAGAAGAACAACACTTCATTAAATAATTTGTCCTCTGTACTAATCATACCAGCAGATTTTGTTAGTGAGGAGACAGGACATGGCAGATGGGATAGCTCAGAGGGCATGAGATGTTCAGCATTATTTTCTTCAACCCCTAGAACAGTTACCACCTTATTCTGTCAGTTACATCTTTGTTTAAAAGCCCAGAACCTTTCAACTGTGTAATACATCTTTTTACAGTTAAGTACAGCTTCGAGTATTTTTTCCCTTAAGGTTCAATTTTTTTTTTTCACTTAATGGAGGTGTTTATACATTATTCATTTGTTTTCCTTCAGTAACAGTAGAGTACTTCCCTGGCTTTTATTTTATGTGCACAAAATCACATTTCTTTACACAAATGTGTTAATCTTTGCAGTTACCATATTCACTCTGCTTCAAGCTATTGGACATCTACAAGAACACTAAGCAGAAAGCATCACACCAAAGCAATAGGCTCCTGAAATTAGTAAGTGTGATCATTAGATACAACCCATCCTTACATCATTGAAAGTATGTGCCACCTTCTCTGTTTTTTTTTTCTTTTTTGCTAGTATTCTAAATAATCTATGTTGACAATAGGGCATAGATTTAGGTTGACTTGTGTTTTGGATGTCACTGCATGCAGTGACACTATCCCTATGCTGTCCCAAAGATATCTAAGTCTATACAAGTTTAAAAGTATGGGGAAACTCATCCATCAAATTCACCTCATAAAACTATGGCAGAATCTGAAGGTCTCAATCAAGACCGGACCCCTAAGCTGATAGGCCGCCTGCTGCTCTACCAGCATTTCTACAAGCAAGCTCTTGGCAGCTCTCTGCTAAGTACATAGAATTTGCATATCATATTTCAAAAAGACATAGCCTTTCAGATACATTGCCTGCAAATCCTTGACACCTAACTTTGGCAGTCAGGGTCACACAGGATAAACAAGGAAGTGCACAACTCTCACATGACTGAAGCTTTCCTTATGCCAGATCCTGCCTGCCTTTTTTTTTTTTTTTGCCTTTTATTGTTTTCAAAGGGCCGATATGTCAGTGTACCAATTTTATCAGTACCACTTTTACCCTGTACAGAGATAGTGCCTTTGGCCCAAGATATCTTTTGTCCAAAGCAGACTGTTTGACCGTAGCAAGTGATAGTGCAAAAATTCTAAACCCTGTTAGTAAGGCTTTGGATTTTTGTGCTGTATATGGAGTTTCCCACTCACTTTTCATTTTATGTTGGTTTCAGGTTTTGAGGTCTGCCTACAAATCCATTGCAATTTCCTTGGGCATGATGACTAGCTTGGAAAGGTACCAAATACCATAGTCACCTGATACCTGCTGTCTATCTAAAATTAAGAAAGCCAAATACAAAGTTAAGATTGTAGACAACCCATTTACAAGGATAAAGAAGAAAAAAATATATTTTTAAAATTAACCTGCATATTTAATCTTTGATATTTTCTTTCTGTTCCGTAATTCCTGTCATTTTGTGCAATTTCTCTCTTTGCTTTGAATCTCTTGCCAAAGAGCTTCAGTTCTTACAGTCTTGCACAGTTGCTTCCCCATGAGGGAAGGCAGCCAGAGAGGTTGCCAGTTAGACAAGAATATTGGAAAATCCTTTAATGATCTCTGGATTTTCCTTACAAATCCTTGCAAGTCTTAATACAGCTGTTAGAGCAGAAAGAGGGTCCCTGACCACAGCTGAGTCTTTCAGATGAACAGGCACAATCATATGACAGGAGACAGTGGCCTGCTGGACATCAACTTAATCAAACTGGAGCTGTCATGGATGCTTGTAAACCTCAGCAGCCTTTTTCCTCATGTGTAGCTGGATATGCACAATTATTAACTTGTTACCAAACTTCAGAGAGGTGGTTTTAGTGTGGTTGTCACAAAGGAGTCTAGAAGAGATGACTGAAATATGTCTGCTGTTCCAAGAAAGATGGTGCACTATTCCAGACCAGTCAGTCTCATATCATCATTTGCTTCAAAAAAAAACCACCAAACCAACAACAACAGAAAACGCCCTCCACCTTGCTCCAAACATAGCACTCAACAACCTCTACATGATTCACAAAGATTCACAGATAAACAGTTCCAGGCATGGAGGGACCACAAGGATCCAGCTCTTGCACGGATGCTGCCATGCTACAGCCCTTCACCAGCAGTACAGTAATAGGTCCTCTCTTCTCCCAGCTGCTAAGGTCCGAGAAGCTTTGTAAAAATGTTTGGGTTTACTCTTCTATTCCGTTGTTAAATTTTTCTGAAATTAGCCAACTCTTTCAAGAGGAAAGAAGGGACTGATGGATTGTATACTCCTGCATGCCTCACTGCTGTAGGAAGCCAGGTCAAAACACTTTATATACTCCTACAGAGGTACTAGTCTGAACCAAAACTTGCTAGCTAGCTAGCTATTGCTATTATTGGTAACACAGAACTAACTGGGAACCACTGCCTGAGTCACAAAATCTCATTCCCCTACAACTGCAGAGAATCCTAAAATGGATGTCTAGCTCAGATGTCTCCTCAAGGCTCCTTTCATACACAAGTATTTGTTGTGTATGAATATAGAAGATGTAGAAGAAAAGAAGGAATTTTTGCCTGTAGACTCCTACCATACACTCAATGCATGAACTACAGGACGACTCAGAAAGCATTGGCAGTTCCCTGGAGTTTTTAATGTTTGTATATTCACTGTTATTGTAGGACACCTCAGCCCACTCCCCCTAAAGGTCTTATGACGTGAAGGCTGAAGGGTAGGTAGTGAAAGGGAAATAAGTTGTGCAATTGTCTTTAGTGTGACAACAGAGCTGAAGATTTTAATTCCCTCCTCCCTCATCTCCAATCTACCAGACACCCCAAACCTGTGCATTTGTGGGAGAAGGCGGCCCACCACCACAGTAGTGCCCTTCTAAAGATTTACATCCAATAAACATGTCTTTATCTTCTGGATGCATTCCTCTGCATATGCAAAACTGGCAAAAATTCACAGGTATTCTGACTAATTCTCAGCTTTTTGTGCACATCCTGGCAGTCGTGTCCAACACTGACTCCTCTGCAGTGTAAGTCTACAGTTCTGAAGACACTAATCATGTGTTACTCCGATGCATTGGATGTACATTGCATTCGTACATGCAAGAACTAAAACAGACCAAAATTCTTATCCAAAAAACCAGGTATCATTAACCCCTCACTGGAAATAAAAATCTTGCAAATATTACTTTGGCACATCAGTTACAAAGTATCCTTTCTAGAACACTTTTTCCTCAAGATTTTTTAGTAGAGGGCCCAGTTCATTAGATCTGGATGTCTGTTTAGCTTCCATTTGCCACATATGGAAAAAAATATAAATTGACAGGATGGTGCTTGTGAAGAATAATTGTAAAGAAAAAAGATGTCAATAAATAAACCAAATGTTTGGTGTAGTACAAGGTACACTTTGATTTTCCTAAACACAGTAAATAAACATCAAAGTTTTAGGGCTGTTAGCAGGACTTAATATTAACCTTTGTACAGTTACATGGTCACACACTTCTGGGTGAGCAAGTTTGTGGAGAAATATTGATTTCTTCATGTTGGCCTTAAAAGTGTGCACATATAGCTCCTAAACCCACATGCCACTGCATAAATTACCAGCTTAATTTTAGAGCTTGGAGAATGTATTAGCTTCTATCAAATTTCCTGATGCTTCACATATTGTAACACATGGATAGTAGTTCACATCTGCAACAGCATACCCTCCTAAATTTTGAAAATCCTGTCTAAATTAGTTATTTTATGTGTTCTGTAAATAAGTGAAACTGCTGCTTGTAATGTAAACAAAAATGCATTGTGTAATAGGATCAATCAACTACAACTTCTTTGGCTGCACCCTCCAGACAACTGAATTTGAACTGTATTTGAATCATCTGCTGTTGTCACTGCAGATACTAAGTCCCCATCCTCTTAAATAGGTTGGACTTTAGTTCAGACCCTGTACCCATCTCAAGGAGTTTTTCTGAATCTTTCAAATTTCAGTAAAGCTTTAGTAAAAAAACCAGGAAGGGCTATGGAAGATAGTGCATTTTTTTACTTCTCCAAAGCAAATCCAGGACAACCAGCAATGCAAGAGGAAGGGTTGCTTAGCACTAGAGCACATAAAGAAGACAGATGTCCTCCTGCACAATCTTTTGAAATGGAAGGTTTCTTTTGTCTGCTAATAAAATTAGTTGCAGAAAGAACAAAGCTCAGCTGTCCTTCCAGTAACTTCAATGATTCCTGGAGAAAAAGGGCTGACAGGACAGTAACAGAAAAAAAAAAAAAAAAAGGCCTCAGCAATAAGGTAAATTAGACATGAAAATAAATAGTTCTGCCTTTATTACTGTATTCTCTCACAGAGAAATGGAGTCTCTTTCAAATGTGTTTGAAAGCCTAGATGGTATAATCGAATCTACTTGAGTTGCTGCATAACTGTTTTTCTTAAAATAAGTTAATGTTAAAAGGAAAATATGAAGTTCATATTAAGTGCATATTAAGTAAGAATGTTAAGCATCATATTGCAAAATAAGTTTAAGTATCATATTGCAAAATATATCTTAACTACAGTCTCCCTTGTAGGCAGCAGCCCTCTACCTCTTCTCATGTGAAGCATTACCTTGGCAGCTGCAGAACAAGATACAATGCTGACTACAACCAAGAATTAACATGAAGATCCAGTAATGGAAAACACAACAGGGAACAACTGCACTTTTTTTTCTCTTGTGGAAAATATCCATTTCTAGAGGAAAATTTCTAAAGAATATCAAGAGTTTGGCCACTATTATTAAACCCTTAACAATGGCCATTTCACTCTCCTTAGTGAATTTGGAAGCACTCAAGAAAATGGAATAAAACAGTATGACTGATGCTTTAGGACAGATATCACTGAAGAGTTGCAAAGATTATTTTTTTAAAAAAATCTGTCTCTTCACAGCCAAAATACTGAAAAATCTGGAATTATTAGTATTCTGACCTGAAAAGTTTTTTATAAATTTATGAAGAGTCTGTGAAAAGCTCCTGTTTTACGATTGAGATCATAAAACGTCAACAGGACATTTTTCTGAAACTATGGTTGCAGCTGGAAGGTAACCGGTTGTTGAAAAGGCAAGGTGTGACATATGGGAGATTAAGAGGCTCATTAACAAAATGCAGGTGATGATACTGTGACCAGCTTCTGAACTGTCTTCAATCTGTGACAGGTAATTTTAATTTAGCTTTTCTTTTAGCTACTGGCAAGTGCTGGGTACAATGAAAAACGTGAGAACACAAACATGCTATCTCAAATCAGCACCTGTATCAAAGAAGCTTAACTCATTTTTAAAGAGGTTTGGAGTGGGGGAGTTGGAGATGTGTAGCAAGGGGATGCTCATCATCATGAGGTGCAAAAACTTTCCTCGCTACACACAGCACACCCAAAAGAAACCCGTCATTTAAATATTATAGCACCTAAGAATTGTTTTTAACTTCACAAGTCCATAGCCCTAGAGCACACATTCATTTCTGCCAGTGGCCTGAAATTCCAGAGCAGTTTAACATGAACAAATTGATTAAGAAAGGAGAAAAACAAACACTACAGCCAGTTCACTGACTGGACTGTTGAGAGCACAAGGCTGTCTTCCAGCAGCTGGCTAAATTCCACTTACAATAGCCTTCTAGACCAGAAAACTGAACCTTCTGGGAGATCCAAGTACTTCTTTAAACTTAGTATTAACAGCATATCCATTTGGGGAAGTGAAAACCTAAATTAAGTTGCTATAAATACCATCAATCCCAGTGTCATAAAAGGGAAGTCCAATTAGCTCAGACTGGTCCCAAAAATCATATTCTGAAAATGAGATAATGATGAAATACCACACTTTTTTTTTTTAAAATTAGCCGTTCTGTCAGGAGCTCAGAGGGAAAGCTCTGCAATGTCAGAAACCAGAAGTCTTTTCTGTTAAAATGCAGCAGCTGTTTGCAAGAGCTTGTTGAAATCACCATGAAACTTGAACTGCACTGGAGGGAAGGCTGTGAAACAAAATAGCCTGTAAAGAGCAGCTGTGTCTGAGGAGTTCAGCTTCAGTGCTTTTAAACTGCAAGCTCCTCGCAGAGAGTTTTTTCAGCCTCAGGAAAGAATTCTCTCAACACCAGGATCAGAGGAATTTTTAAAACCCCCCCCGGGTCATTTTTCTGTTTTGATTTCTTGATAAGACTAACCCACCAGACTGTCAAGAACTGATAGTGGTCCTCTCCCTGGTAAGTGACTGAAGCTGCCAACAGACTAACTACCAGGGAGACAACACTTGACCTTTTATATTTTTTTTTAAAAAAAGGGTTTACTTACAATGCAAGTTAAACCACCTTACATTCCACTTCCTCTGCTCCAGAGAACAGAGCATAGGAGTCTCGTAAACATTGCTTTTCCCTAATGAGGTATAAAATAGACAGCTATAAGTATTGTAAAAGGATTTCCAAATTCTGAGCCATTTTTCTGGGTGTTGCCACTATACATTTATGCAGAATTGCAGTATACATTACAGAATTTTCCAGATACGCAATTAATACAAATAGGAGGCTTTGTTATGCAGAGACTGTAATATTGGCTTTGTAGTACTGGCCAGAAATTCTCTTCTACAAAAACTTGTGCAAGATCTAAACCAGGGGGAACGATGAAAGGATGTGAGAACTCCTTGATGAGACATCTGCAGAAACACAACACACCCAGATCCTGGGAAGGGCCACCTGAGAGCAGCGGTTGCATTCTGCATGATATCTAGCTCACCTGCCACAGCTTCTCTTTTTGTAACTGCTGGCACATATAGGGTGAGAGGACATGCGTACCCAGTTAAAAAACACCCAGAGAGTATAAAGCCATTTAAAGTCCAAACAGTTCTTTGCACAGATATCACAAATCATGTGAGCATACAAGGGCAGCACAGATTTTGCAATACTTGCAATAAGTGAGGTTAGCTATGTGTGGGTAGGGCAAACTGGCAATCTAGGGCCCTACCTTGATTCGGGGCATTCGAGAAGCATAGCACTTAAAAGGGATTTGAACAAATCACAGCAGTTCCGCACAGTGACAGCCTCCAGAATTGTATCATTAGCCCTCCCTCTACTCTTTTCCAGCACTGAACCCAAACCAGCAGCTTGTGGATAGAATAAAGGAGCAAAGAAACACAGTGCGGGGGCTCAGCTCTCTCCCTGCATTAGTCCCAAGCTCCCTAGTGCTCTCATCCCATCAGCCAGAAAAGGGGCACTCAACTGGATCTGCAGCACTCCTCAGAGGAGAGGTTAGCTGGCTGTCTGCAGCTCTGTTTGCAGTCTCACGCCTGTCATTTGCCATAAGACGAGACAGGACAAGGGTTGACTCACCAACATGAGGGCTGCATCTGCTCCTGGGTGTATTTATAGGAAGATGGCATTTAGACAGGTCTGTCAGAACCAGCCTTGTTTGTCACAGCACCCAAAGCTAAAAAAAAATAATAAATCGACATCAAATAATAATAGATGGCACATTTAAAAAGGAAAAGAAGAGGGATATTTTTCCTCACCAATTCAAATCAAAGTTGACTTCACCCTAACAAATACAGAGCTGTCAGTATAGTATGCTCCCAAAATCCAACCTTTCTACTTTCTTGGTCATTTTGGTACTCCATCAGGTCAAAAAGGGAGAGGAGAAGAGAGGAAACTGAAAGATAGGAGTTCATTCTTGGGAACTGTCAGGCTCATTTGAGTATAAGCAGTCCTTGCGCCCATAACTTAAGCAATACTTTCCACATTTATAACATGTTCCATTTGAACACTTCACAACATTTCAAACTCAGTTCTCACAACATTGCACGTATCTGCCAATGTGGGCATCTCAAGCTCACATGGGAACAAACAGAGTTAACACAACAGCACAGCATTAGGGCTAAGACTGAGCAAAGCATTGCCGCCTCCACATGCCTGCAAAAAAGCCTCCATCTCCATTACTGCAGCTGCTCTGTTGCATCTCTCTCTGCTGCTTGGTTTACTAGAAGAAGTAGTGCCAGAAGGATGTTTGGAAGAGAAGTGTTCAGAGGAGGACTGTGGCTGCCACTTTCATTTTTGGAACTGGAGAGCAGACTCAGCAGGAATGGGAGCAGGGAATCACAGATCTCTGTTGGCAGCACATTGTACTGGAGGCAAGTCAGCCAAGACAAGGCTAAGAGTTTTCCATTTCTAATACTTTCTGCAGTTGCAATGCCCTGTTGTGAGGAGCAAATCAGAAAAACATAACTTCATAATGCAGGTTTATTCTGCTTACTGGCAACCAAGCATTTCAAGGAAATCAACTTTATTAGTATGCCTGATACGTTGCTATTTGCAGTATGTTTTCAAGGTTCATAATCTGTAGTGCAGTGGGTTGAAAGATAAGTATAACAGAGAACCCATGAAATATCATATTACCATGAGGCTGAAGCTGTTCAAATTCAAAAATTAACTGAGAAGATGTTAAAAATGATGCAGGATGTCAGAGCCCTGTGTGAAGAGGGGAGACTGCAATCCTTCCACTTTGCTCCTCAGCATTTAGCTGTCTGTGTCCAAGGTTGGCTCTGCATGGTGCAGCCATGCAGCCTTGGATAAAATTCTTGTGAAAACAGCTGTGTTGTGAGAAAGAGCTGTGAGAGCACCTCTTCCTCCTTGGCTCAGCAGTTGCATTTAAGCTCAGGCTCTTGCTCCTCGGTCCTTGCCTGAGCCATCTTCCAGATGTGTGCTTCCTAGCCTCACACCTTGCTGACCCTGGTCCCCTGACCTGGCTCCCTGGTTTGACCTCCTACTAGCTTCATTGGTGGCACTGAAGCATTGACCACAGGTCCCCTGACTGCCCCTCCTCACTGTCCCGGTCCTGTGCAGCTCTTCTTGTTGGGGTGCTGTGGTCCTGTGTCCTTTTCGGTGAGGGCATGTCTCTGCCTGCCTCCCTGTCTCCCTTGGTTCCCAGCACTTGTGGAGCAGCTGGTCCCTAACAAAAGGTGTCTTAAAACCAAATCAACTTTTGAGCCAGAGAGACATATCATGTATCAACATCACAATCTTACCTGGAGGATGCACCAGGCTACCACTTCCATGGTTGTTTTTGCACTTTCTTTCAAGGATGCCCTTCCTGAAATGTTCTGAGCAGCTGCTATCCTGCCCTCCCCTGCCTACTTTCTTTTGCAGGGCTAACAAGCAGCCAGCCTTCCAGGGGTGAAAAGCATGACAGCCTGGTGGATTCCTTCAGAATTTGTTCATGTTTAAGTGGTGGGCGGCAGGTGGGGAAATCCATGAAAAGCAGATCTGTCTTCTCACCCTCCCTCTAAAATTGCATGACAATCAGCCTGCACAGCCTGTGTGGGATCCCAGGAGTTCTGAAAAACAGAAATTAGGATGAATTCTCAAATTATATCTGCTTCAGGGAAGGGACATTCCCTCTCACTTATTTGTTCTGCTGTGTTGCACTGATAGCTCGTAGGTATCAAATCAACCAATAATTTTGGTTCTGTTTTCAGAACATGTCAGAAATCTCTGAACACACTCACTGAGGACTGGTTGCAATCATTCCAGTGAATTAAGTGCCCATTAGGAGACCTTCATTTCTTTAACTTGTGAGGATTGTCTATGCAGGAAAGTTAGTCTAATCTAGAGCACTTTCAAAGTGCTGCTCATTTTGATCAGCTCCAGTGGATCAGGCAGTTGCTACTTTGCTATTCACTTTCATTCAGCACAACAGAAAAGTCAAATGCTATCTGGGTCACCAAATCTTTGCACTTTTTGTGATCCTAAGAGATAATTTTTTGCTGAACAGGAAGAACAGAAAACGCTCTTGTTCCTCTTCTCTCACGCAACAGCTGTATTTAGATGCTGGGAATAGTTTCTTTAAACAATCTCTGCAAAATCTTTACAAATACATAATGTCATATTGCCAAGGCATATGTGGGAGTTTCTTGAGCAAGTTGCCGTGTATCTTTTTGGCATGTGAACTCTGTAGTAAAAAGGTTGCTATGGTAAGCATGCAGTTTTTTGCTTTTAAAAAATGCAGCACCATATTCCATAATCAGAAAAACTACTGCAAGTTCCTGGCATATAAATGGTTCTACACTGAGCTATCTCATCTTTCAAATTCAACCTTTTTATTTCTTTTTTTTACTCTAATTTCCTTCAGGAATAGAAATTTTTGTCATGCAACGCTATGTTTTCAAACAATACAGCTGTTTCTGTGTAAGCATTGAGTTGCCCACACACCACTCACACTTGCTTTCCAAAGAAAAAAATTTAACATGTTTTAATTTAATTTAACATTTAGCCATGCAATTGGTAGGATTATACTAGTTTAATAACACACACATTACAGTCCTGTTTTGACAAATATATCCAGTTTTTCACACATTTTTGACAAGACTCTGTTTTCAACAACTGCTGTATATTGACAGGAGTCCCACTGGCAGCAGGGCTGGACCCTAAGGCCTGTCACTACTGCCCCTTATTGAGAAGTCACTCTGTTATTAAAAGGAGTTCTTAGTTTGATAGGCTCTCTATTCTTCCCCAACCTATTGCCTCCATTTTCATTTAACAAAATCATCTCATATATTCTTGTACTCTACTCTGTCCCAGCTGACCTTCTTTCTCAGCAAATTATTTTAGAAAGCACCCACCACACTGCGCAGAAGGTGGGGAATATATTTCCAGAGCTTTTGAACATCTGCCAAATATTCTTTTCCATGTGTGAGAACTGCTGTGTTTCCATAGAAGCCTTTGCCTTCTTGAAGTTATGCCACTGCATCTCTTGGCTTCCTTTGTATACATATGGCAAGAATTACACTGCAAAGAAGCCATTGCTTTACACTTATTAACATCTCTGTGCACATACCAAATACTGTGGGCTAGATCTGGCAGGGCAAAACTCTCTGTATTTGGAAAGGATCACGGTAAACCACAGAAACACAGAAGCATGGTTTTGGGGTTGTTTTTTTTTTTCTGTTTTAAGAAAGACTTCCCACCTTTTCTTTGTTTTCTTCCAGTAGAACACAAGTTTTCTATTATCAGGACTTGTTTATGTTTATTTGGTGAAAGTAATTTGGCACAGTACAACATAAGCTCTAGACATTACTGTAAGCATCAAGGACTTCAGAAGGTAATGCAACTCTCATATGAAGTACAGTGAAGTGGCTTGTGCTTCATATGTATTGACATGCCCAGTAGACATTGCTCCACATACACTTGACTTGCTTCCTAGGTGTAAGACTAGTCCCTTGCTGCTTTTGGAAGAGCAGACAGAGGACAACCCTTCTCAAGTTCATTTACGTGCTTTATATTTATTCCTTAGCTCGTTCTATTTTGTGTGCTCTCTCTTGATGTGAGAGTTCTGATAATCTTTGTAGTTTGTTGGTCTGGAGAGCTCAAGTCTACCTTTATCCTGGAAGAGAGATGCAACTTATGAATACATATGAACAATTACAGCTTTGAGCATAGCATGCTTGAGATAAATTAACCCTGGAAAAGCTGAAAAAAAAATACCTGAAAGTGGCTTTCCTCATCACTGCAATCAACTCTTCCACATGCCTGTATTGATCACAGACTGTATGCTGTTCACAAGTTTACTTTGTCAGATCACCTAGCAGGATAAGCAAGAGTTACTCTTCAGGTGTTTTGAGATCATCACAGTGATTATAGAGCAAGTGGGCTTTGGCATTGGTCCTGCCCTACACCTTTGCAGATAAAAAAATTTACCTTCCTTAATGAATCTCCAAGTCATCATGAGGACTTT
This sequence comes from Phalacrocorax carbo, assembly GCF_963921805.1. Lineage (NCBI taxonomy): Eukaryota > Metazoa > Chordata > Aves > Suliformes > Phalacrocoracidae > Phalacrocorax > Phalacrocorax carbo. The sequence continues at coordinate 63,247,650 of NC_087548.1, forward strand.
GTAAGACTGCACATTTCAGTTGCATACAAATTCAGAGGCAAGATCAGATTTACCTACCCCCTCCCCTCAAAAGTGCAAGAGAGCCGAAAATTCTTATATTTGTTAATATTGCTGAGCACAGTTATTACATAGTCTTCTCAAACCCATTCTGAAAATCTTTGTTGCAATCTAAGGTCAACTGGGTGGCCACAGAACTAAACCAAATATTATGCCTTAATTATATTGAAGTGTTCCCTTTTCTCACCCCAAAAACATTCATAGTAGGGCAAGATAAATAAAATAAGTAGAATTAAAACTGCTGACAAAGTTTATTCAACATGCACATAAAGCAGAGTGAAATATAACATAAAAGGTCTGAAGGAAGCAAGCATTTAAGAAAGGCTCTTCTCTCCCATTGCTCACCCTATGCTTTAAAGAAAAAAAAAAGAGGTAGGCAAATCAGAGCGAAGGATTGTTTTTTTGCCCAAGTGCTACATGCAGAATGTGGTTTCAGAAAGCAAAATACTGTTTGGGGCAACAGTGGGGCATTTTTTTCAGAAGTTTCTCCAGTTTCCTAGGATTAGGCAGAGCCCTGGAGCCAGTGAAGTCTGCTTTCCCGGTCAGATTCCCTGTGGGATACATGACAAAGAAGTCAGGCACCTGGAAGCTTAACGCAGGGAATGGATTTCTACCTGCAAATTAGAAAGACATCTATTCTTTAGCAAAACTGTTTCTTGAAGATATATGTTTTAACTTTGAGATCTGTCACCATCAAATTTCTTCCCCAGCAGAAAAATAAATAAAACAAAAAACTCAGAAGCACTTTTCTCCACAGCTATAGAGTTTCTACTTGTTGTTTGAGATACTACTCTTATGTGTAATCGTACTGTACTACCAGAGACTTCCATCAGAAGCTATTATTGCCTTTTGAGAACAGAATTCCCAAGGAGACAGGGAATGAGAAAAGGCAAAAGCAACTATCTGATACAGTCACAAACTTTAGTACCAAAAACAGAAGGCTAGTTTTATTTTTCGGGAAATAAAAATACCCGCAACAGTGACTTACTCAGGCACTACTTCTCTCCACTGTCTCTCTAATTCCAACAGATACTAAATCATTTTTCCTGCCCTTAGTATTTATTTTTGGAGAAGGGAACACTGATTATAAAAGCTGTGGGTTGGAATGAATAAAGATAATGTAATTCTAAAGGTGTTTCTGAAAGTGCTAGAAGTCTCAGGTACATCAGTAGGACTCCACATTCATATTCTGATTTGGTTATTCTACTAGGGTTTTTCACCTCCTTTCAGCATTACTAAAATGAAAAGAGAGACAGATATCAGAAAGAAGACTGGGAGAGGCTCAGACAATAAGGGAGGCAAAATAGTGATTAGCTGATGATTTTCACCTGGCATCTTTTTGTGATCCATACGTCTGCAGTCCACCACTAGAGTTACAGGCAAGGCACCCAGCAGAGTGGCAAGGTACAGGTTACTCCATTTATCACAATATACAAGGAAAGCATGCAATGTTTTGATATTGTTTGAGCAACTTCCTTACTCTACCTATGAGAAATTTCAACCAAGGCAGATTTCTTTAGAATTTTGTTACTAAGGTCTTACTTACATTCTTCCTATTCACGAGCACTGAAGGCTGGTTTAGTTTCTGTTTGTGTCACCTCCAATTACCTTGCTGTGCAACAACAAATCTGCCCCTGTACTTCAACTCCTGAGACCAGTAAAATGTACAAGTTACATGTGGACACTGAATTTGATACAACAGCAAACCAGTGATGGAAAGACAGTGCAGAAGCACAAAGACCTAAGTCTGTGCATGCACATGGAGTTCCTTTCAGTTTTCTGCTTTTTGCAGACATTCACAGGCTTATGCCTCAAGGAGGTAGTTCTTCCTTAACACTTAGTAATAGCAACCCCCATACTGAGTTTCATCAAGTCAGCAGGAAACAACCTCAGGTCTTGGGTCCTTATCATACACCTCTATACAAAGAGCTTCTTGGTATGCACTGTCCGGTACGGATTCACACTTTACAGAGATTAGCACTGATCTTTTCCCAGTTCAGTTTCTACTCTGCATTGAAAAATGGTTTAGAATTGCTTATAGCCCTCCGAGATGTTAAAACGGAAGCTTCTTGATCCTGAAACCTTTATCTTTTCCCATACTAGCCTGAACACCTCCAGAATTAGAGTTTGAAATATAAAATCCAATGTAGAAGAACACAGCATTTCAGGATATTTCCTTCAGAGGTATGAATTCATCATTGTGGAGACCACACTTGATGTGTTAGGTTCATGGTTTCCAGCATGAAATCATCCTGCATCATCCTTTGAAATTAAAGGTTCACAAAGGGTTTGAAATGTTACACTTAATTCAGAAAAGATTTAATAAAAAAAAGAGACATGATTGAAAGGAACACATTCTTTAAAAAACAAGTTCACACTAATGAACTAGAGGCAGTTCACTTTCTAACCCCATGAAAGAACAAAATTCCACCTCTGTTCTAAATATGTTTCATATTTGCATAGCAGTAACTACATTGTCTCTTTCAAGGCAAGGTAAAGTATGTGTGTAAACATCAGGCTTGGCTGAGATCTAGATGGGATTCTAGGGGCATCAAATCCATGGTTAACCAAAGGGTTAACGCTGCACTGTTAGGAACGCTGTGCCTTTAGCTCTTGGACTCCCAGTGCAGGATGAGAAAATGCTGCAGCCATGTAGTGCACAGTCTGTATTAACTTGGATAGATCACATTCTCACAGAAAGATCAATTTTGCATAAGCAGGCTTCAGGCTAGATTTATGCTGGCTAATGAAAGAAAGACAAGATTTTGTCTTATCTGTTTTCTCTGCCACATCCTTTAGCAAGTGCTTCAGAACACGATCACATATCATGCCCGATTCAGGATTTTATCACTGAGTGACTTGGTTACTGTGCTGATCCAGTTTTATGATTGTGGAAGAAGCAGCCAGAAACAGCAAAGAGGTTTATAAGACCACAAATCTTATACTTCTGAATAAATCCCATTCCTTGTGTAGCACATTAAAAGCTACTGGGACATAAACAATTCCATCATCTTCATTAAAATATCTCTCTACATGGTTTTGTTTTGTAACTGTACTAGTTGTTTTCTCTTGGGTCTTCTGCATTAATGTTAGTTAACACAAGACTGCATTATTTATACTTACATGACACTGACAACAGCTCCATGTCCTGACATCTTTAAAGTCAGTATCTGTCAGGCACTAAGAGCACCAACAGGCTTAAATGCTTTCCCCCTGCGTCACAAGTGTTTAGCTGCCTGCATTCAGGGTCAGCTCTGCCGAGGGGCAGGCTTGGACAAAACTGCTGGGAAAACAGCTGTTTTGGGAGAAAAAGCCATGAGATGACTCACTGAATGCCTCTCCTTCTCCGTCCTCCCTTGTGAGCTGCCTACCAGCTCGGGCCCTTGCCCTTTGCTGTCTCTGACCTCCTGATATGGCTTCCTGGTTGACCCTAGACCCGCCTCATCAGTGGGGCTGGTGCAGAGGTTGCAGATCCCTTGGCCACCCCTGGTCAATGTCCCAGCCCTGCACTGCTCTCCTTGCTGGGGTATAGTGGCTATATACACCAGCTGATCCTTGCATAGTCCTGCTGGCCTTCCTGCCACCCTCAGCTCTCACTCCCAGCTCTTGCAGGGTGTTTGCTCCCTGATGATATCCTAGACTTGTCAATCTCCTTTTCTACTGTGGAGTTAACCAGTGCTTCTGGGTTTATTTCAGCTATTTTCAGCTTTTAGATTGTGTCCTTCAGTCGCCCTTTTTAATCTACGTTCCGGGAGTCTTAGGGGAGGTTATATTTTTTATTAGAAGTTCTCAGTAAATTAGCATTTTGCACTACTTACAACAGTAGTCATAGACTTTGCCAACTTAGTTTTTTCTACTTAGAGACAAAATATATTTGCATGAAAACTTTTCTCCCTCTAATTGGACACTTGACAGTCATTTGGAGACAAGAAAATACCACATGCTTCTCAGTTAATTTTGTTCATAGTGGACACCAGATTCCTGGATTTCTCCTGGACCACACTGAACAATTTATGACAGTTTTCAACCTCACTGATGCCAATATGCCTTTGGATGTTATGACTTTTAGCATACCTTAAATTCAGATACCATGAAGTCTCAAGGGTCTGAAATGTCTGTTTTTCCAATGCTGCAACCTGGCAATGAGCACCATTCAAATCCCACAGCATACTTCATCCTGAGGTAGGTCTCTTCAGTTATAAGTGTTTATTTAGTGCTTCTAATAATCTTCTCACAATGCTTAAATTTGTTTTGTTTTGGTTTTTTTTCTAATTATTTTAATCCACATGGGAGTTGAAGATATTTTAAGCTCACCATAAAGTGAGCTTAAAACAGTAGCATAACATAAACAGTAGCACTGAAATTTAGGACCCAGCACTTAGGTGCTGCAATTGCGTAGTTCATCCTCACTTATGGCTGAACAGTTGTACAGGGATTGTAGGAAGTTGTCATCTTGACATTTGCCAGTAACAATACAACAAATATATCAGAAATATGGCAGCACCCAAGATGAAAATATAACCCTTTTTTCATTTACATCTTCAAAAGTACAAGGAAAGTACAAAAGGAGCTAGCTGGTCCCACAGACCAGGTCACTTTTTCAATAGGTATAACGGTGCCTTCTCAGCACCTACTCGTGTAAACTTCAGGGTCTTCAGCTCTCATTCAGGTCTTCCTTTGTGCAAGCAGGCTCTCCATCCATAAGTTAAGGTCTTGAAAAATGCTCCCATGTGTTCCTGCTGGGCCTTGGACATCCCTTTGCATTGGACACCTGCCTGATGGGACTCATCTTGCCAGAAGCTGCAGCCAGCTGGAGGCAACAGTTCCTTAAGCTGCAGCTGATTCCAAGTCATTTTCCTCTTTGCTGACTCCTCTTCTGCCACATACACCAACAAACTCCTATCCCTGACATTGTCTAGCTGAATAACAAACTAACTTAAATTTTACTTCACTTCAAGTTTGCTGTTTCAGAAGGGCATGAAAACTCTTTTTCCCTTGGCCTGGTATGTCAACTGGTTGAACCGATTACTTTAAGGCCATACTTCCTTACCTGCAGCTACTTTTATTCATACATGATTCTTCCCACCCCATCAATGCCACCATTGTGTCATGGATTTCACAAATCTTAGGGAAAAGTTGTCTTGCAATTCAAAGTACTCACATAGATTCTAGCAGGACCAGGGTCTATCACAGCTGTTATAGTCCTTTTCCTCAGGTGTAAAGATTTCAACCCTTCCTCAGTGAAATGATTCAAAATTTCACTTTGGGAGCTGTAGATAGGCTGAACTGGTGACCTCAGTCATGGTGCATAGTTCCCCAATTAAGACTATGTTTCCTTTGTTCATTTATCTAGCTTTAAGCATGATCCCAGCCCCTAAAACCATCACAAGGTCCCACTGCAGAATTCTGTAACACTAACCTTGTCCCTTAAGATATCACCTCAAATCCTGCTCTTACTCCTGATCATATCTCATAGTTTTGCTATAAAGAACTTGTGTTGTTTTGTTCCTACTTGGAACTCTGGACCTGAATTCATATAGACTCTGTGTTTTTTCTTAAGCAATACGTAGGCCAACACTGTAGAGAAACAGATCACCAATGCAACAAAAAATTCAAACTGTTGTTATTACTATAGGAGATTTCTTTAAAGCTTTGCTTAAATCCATAAGCCATAGGAAACGCTAATGAGTGTCCCTGAAGGTCTGCAGGATACTCACCTTTGGTTACATAAAAATACGACAAAACTCTAAAAGCATACAAGCACCTAAGAAAAGGAAAATGCACAAAAATTACTGAGGTAGGAAGTCTTCACTGTATTGAAACTATGAGTACAAAGGAGGATAGGACATCACAAAGTTTCAAGGTTGTGTTGTTGGTTTTTTTTAACACTAATGCATTCATCCTTACATAAAGACTACTAGAAGTTCTAGAAACAGGTGATCAATGAAGAAAATGTTCAGATACTTATCTGAACTTTTTTTAAAAAAATGTATTAAGTCAAATCATGTAGCTGTAGAAGTTGGGACTGACTTTCTGACTTTCAAAATAGTAGTGATACTTGGCTAGTTCTGGAAGAATTAACAAGCTAAAGCCAAAGTAAGAAGGGAAGAAGAAATGCTGTTGTCCTGGTTTCAGCTGGGATAGAGTTAATTTTCTTCCTAGTAGTTGGTATAGTGCTGTGGTTTGGATTTAGCATGACAATAATACTGATAGCCCACTGATGTTTTCCTTGCTGCTAAGTAGTGCTCACACTAGTCAAGGACTTTTCTAACTTCCCATGCTCTGCCAGGTATGCAACAAAATAGGAGGGGACACAGCCAGGACAGCTGACCCAAACTGGCCAAAGGGCTATTCCACACCATATAATGCCATGCTTATTATATAAACTGGGGGTAGCTGGTCAGCGGGCCAGTAACTGCTGCTCAGGGTTGGGCTGGGCATTGTTCAATGGGTGGTAAGCAATTGCATTGTGCATCACTTGTTCATATATGCTGTTGTTATTATTATTTTCTCTTCCTTGGATGTGCCATTAAACTGTCTTTAGCTCAACCCATGGCGTTGGGTTTTTTTAATTTTGATTCTTTCCCCCATCCCACAGGGGCAGGGGAAGGGTAAGCAAGCGGCTGTATAGTACTTTGTTGCTGACTGGGGTTAAACCACGACAGCTATTAACTGAAAAGAGTGCAGGCAATTGTTTTTCTTGCTACCCATAATAAGAACTCTTTCTCAATGAGGTACAGGGAAGAAGATTTTGGAAAAGATAGAAGAACCTGGACAGTAAAGCAGCTAAAAGATTTATTGTGGTAGCAATGGTAAATAGCAAATGCATACATCTGCAAGGCTACAGGGTATTATAAAAGGAGTAGCACAGTTTTGGTTCTCATACAGAGGAAAAGGAAGTCACAAATTCTGTCTAAGCAGCTTTATTGTGGTTGTACACGAAATAAAGCATTTATCTCTAGAATGCTCCCTTATAGGAAAATAAAGGCAAACTGGAGCAATTAAGAGAGAAAACTGTACTGCCTACACACAAACAAAATCAGTAATCTAAAATCACTGGTTTAAGAAGAATTTTAAGGAGAAGTTGGCCTTACAGAAAAATAAGAAAGAACTGCTAATCCAGAAATATGTATGTCTGATATTATAGATATAAGGGGGCTGGGGGGTGGGGGTGTATGAAATCAACCATACTGCTAAAAAAAGCACATTCCTCTACCACTTTCCTTCCAGTCTCCTCTAAGGAGTCCTATGGTAACAAAACTAAGAAACGTTCCAGGTTTCAGTGCTGCACTATCATTTCCATGGCAGCTACTACAGTGAAGAGCGCAGGACTGAGCACTCAGACTGGGCATGCAGAAAGGAGGAAACACACAAGCTTTGTCTCTGTGGTGCCACGGGTTAAGTCACATGTCCAGGCCTGAGTCATCCGTTCCTCTGCTCTCTCATCCTCCACATCCTTTCTTATTTGTGCATACTGTTCCTTCTCTTAAATCTAATTGCTATCAGCATCTTCCCCAGCATTTTTATTTTCTTCCCACTTCTCACATTGGAGGTAAAGTCCTGTGTATCAAACATCCATACTTGGCTAACGCCTTGCATCTCCTTCTCATGTTCCCATTGTTTGCTATAAATGCTCAAGCTGTCCACAGAATAGCTTGCTTCTTCCTGTCCCTTCATGCCAATTGCGTGCAATGTGAGCACAGCTAACAGAGTCGGCCCCTCCGGTGGCAGCAGCCAGGCAGAGTTCAGGTCTGGGGTGAACTGGATTGGAGCTGAGGAACAAGATGAACATCCACCTACTTGGAGTAGGGAACCTGTGGAAATGCACATACAGGTACCTCAAGAAAGGTCTGATTGCTGCAGAGAGGCTCCAAGGTTCAGAATGGAGCAGCATCCTGTGCTGCTCCAGGGCTCCAGCACCCCTGAAATGATGGCCCAAGCCACAGTCCACATCACTCACTACTGTGACTCTTCCTCAGGACACACCTTGTTACTCTTACTGATTTTGAGAGGTTGATTGGACTGTAGATGACTTTTAACATAAGGTGTCATGTAAAAATTAGCAAGGTTCCAGGTATCTTTGGGGGGAAAAATTTTCCCTTATTATTTATTATTATTTTTACAATGAAATATTGCACCACAGGAGTGACAAGAGATGGAGACCCTATCACAAGTCATACAGCAGTGCTTGAGGATTTAAAATTAAGTTGTAACAGCACTACTTATACACTACGAAAAAAACCTTTGTACTGCCAGTGTAATAAACTAAATGACCTCCAAAATCTTTCTTCTGAGGTTGCTGGGATCTTTCGATCTTTTTTCAAGGACCTATTCCTTGGTGTGCTCAACAGGCTATAAAATAAACTGGAAAAAAAAAATAATAGGCTTAGCAAACCTATTACTACATAACCAGTATCCTGTTGCTGTTTTGACGTGCTTCATTTCACCAGGGAATTCAAAGAAATCCTTAATATAGGAGGAAGTCATTAGAGAAAAATCCAAAGGTCATCATCTTTTATGTTCCGAGTTTCACGACAAAATAGCCAGAGGACCAATAATTTTATTAAAAACTAACATCCTGAAGCAAATAAGTGAATTTGAAGCTTTAGCTTTTTATGATGGAAAGGGAATAAATAGTTTATGAAATATCAAGCCCCAGTTAAAGTTGAGAGTCATAGCCTCAACAGTTTTAAAGGGAAGACTGAGAGGAAGATTGTTATCCTAGGAGTCAATGGGTAAGCTCACACCAGCCTCACCCTCCTGGATAGCCAGCAAGACTTGCCTAGCAAGTCTGGCACTAAAACAGATATTCTGCATGATTTTTCCACTAGCTGCCATTAAGGACCTCCCAGCATTACACCTCTGAGGTATCTTCTACTGGGAAAATAACTATGCTACTTCCTTGCTGGAAAATGAGCATTTTAGCAATCTGCCATTAATGCTTATCTTAGTACCTGACAGAAATTCACAGCATAGTTTCTTTGTTTTCTCTTCCTTCAAGACTAGATCACATGTATAACTATTTTGGTGGGGGGGAAAAGAACCAACCACAAAATCTTGTATTTACTACATTTAAGAACGATTTTCAGTAAACAGCCATAGTTACTGGCATATTACTTGTTACTTAAAGGAAAGCATGAGCTCCACCACCAGCCAGCCACGCTCTGCCTCCTCTGGTGAACTTCATTATCTCAGCAGGCTGCAGGGCACAGGCTGGCATGGGAACTCACTGCTGCACTGCACAGCAATACATGACACTTACACCACAGGGCCCACGCCTGCAATCACAATGCCTCAAGATTTTTAGACGACTGTCTACAGAGGGACTGATCCAGTGTTCTCTCCATGCGAACGAGAATCCCACAGACCTCCAACTCGTATGCAGATTATACAAGATAACTGTTGTAAAGGATGAGTGATAGACTTCTAAATGCTAGAAAGAATATCACAAGCCTTCTGTAGGTAAAAGGTATGAGTTTTACTTAATTCATTAGTGTACCAAATGGACACCCACATAAGAAAGAAAAGTTTAAATATGTGCTGAACAGAGGAATGAATTGAGAAGGAAAAACAGGCTTTTGAATTTTTATTTAAAACACTGGGCAGTCAAGCACTTCGCTGAGTAGTTCTACTGCTCCTTTTATATCATATTCAACATTCTTGATATGAAGCCACTATATTGAAATTGACCACTCAGTTCATTTGTATTTTTAATTCTCCCTTAAAGATCCACTAAAATGTAGCCAATGTGAATGACTTTAAAAGGATGTCAACTGCCAGGATTTAGATACTCTGAACAAGAATTCAAACAGACCTTGACAAGCATGACCTTACCACTTAGCAGAGCAAGTAAGATTTAAGAGAGACCTTGACAAGCTGGAGGAATGGGCTGACAGGAACCTCATACAGTTCAAAATAAAGTGCAAAGTCCTGCACCTGGGGAGGAAAAACCCCAGGCACTCGTACATGCTGGGGGGTCACCCCACTGGAAAGCATCTTTGCAGAAAAGGCCCTGGGGTCCTGACTGACACCAAGTTAACATGGGCCAGCATTGTGTCCCTGCTGCAAAGAAGGTGAATGGTATCCTGGGCTGCATTAGGAGGAGGGTTGCAGGAGGTCAACCGAGGTGATCCTTCCCCTCTACTCAGCACTGGTGAGTCTACACCTGGAGTGCTGTGTCCAGTGCTCTGCTCCCCATGATGATGTAGGCATGGGCACAATGGAGAGAGTCCAGTGAAGGGCAACCAAGATGATGAAAGGACTGGAGCATCTCTTCTAGGAGGAAAGGGTGAGAGAGCTGGGCCTGTTCAGCCTGGAGAAGAGAAGGCTCAGGGGGATCACATTAATGTATATAAATACCTGAAGAGAAGCTGCAAAGAAGACAGAGCCAGGCCCTTTTCAGTGGTGCCCAGTGCCAGAACCAGAGGCAACGGGCCCAGACTGAAACACAGAAGTTTCCTTCTGAACATTAGGAAACACTTTTGTGCTGAAAGGGTGACCAAGCACTGGCATGGGCTGCCCAGGGAGGCAGTAGAGTCTCCATCCTTGGAAATAATCAAAAGCTGTCTGGGTACGGTCCTGGGCAGCCAGCTGTAGGTGGTCTGCTGGAGCAGGGGCTTGGACCAGGTGACATCCAAAGGTCCCTGCCAGCCTCAATCATTCTTTGATTCCTAAATAATTTGCATTATTAGTCTCTTCACAGAATTAGGGTCAAAATTAATCTTTTTTTTTTTTTGTCCTGAGGTTTTTGCAAGAAGTCTAGATATCATTTTAAAATACTTAAAAATCTTATTGCTCAAACAGCTATAATAAACTAGACAAACGTTAAAAAGATTAAACAGCCAAGGATGTCAAAACAGATGCATGTTCAGGAAATCTTACCTCCAAAATGATCATTTTTGTTGCCTGACTACTGAACAGCAGTGAAGGAATAGTTTTGTGTTTATAACATCTTACGTTTACTAATTCTTACTTTTTATATGACAAATTGGAAGGGAGCAAGTCCAGTAAATAGGCAATCTAATAATAAGTTTTAGGAAGGTCTAGATTGAAATAAATGAGAGGAAAAGGAATAGCTTTTTTTTTTTTTTTTAATTCTTACTGAACAGAAACAAAGTCACCCTGAAACCAGAATTTCTCTGCTTAAGAAGTGATGCAGACTTATAGAAGAGTTTCAGGGAAGGATACGGGAATCTCAAGAAGCCTCAATTATCAAACATTCTCTTAATTTAGATTTTTTTCTGCAGGCAGACACGAAGCACCTCCTGTCCTTACAACACATAATACTTTGATTATCCTATAAATAATGCTTAGTAGCTAGGACAAAGCAAGAAGTCTGTACTCTGTTCTCTACTGGGTCAGTGAAATGTTTTTCAAAATTTTTCACTTACACATATTTATACAGTAAACCATAACTTCCTACTCAGGCAACAGATTAATAAATTAGGTATTTTCTGTCTCCAAATTGGAAGTAACAGGAAAATAAAAGGCATCTGTTTCTCTACTGCTTTGTTTCCAGGAATTATGACTGTAAATCAAGTTCCCATCTGTCAGAGTTTTGCTGCTTAGGATACAAAAAATAATTCCATATATCAAGAGAACAGGATTATAAAGCTATTCTAGACGCAGAATAAATTTCTTTCACCCACCTGCAAAAAAGAACAAAGTCTTCCTGAATGCTTCAGAAGTATCTGACTCAGACACTGACAACCTGAAAGCTATGGAAGTTAATCATGTTTAACCAGGTGGCTGTAGTATTAAGTGTATCCATTAACCACAGCTGCTAGAAGTTAAGAATTATTTTAGATATACATAACCCAGGTAAGGTTCTGGGGCTCAAATTTGCATCCTTTCAATGAGAAAGATAACATGTCTCCTTTCTTGCTCAGTATCATGATAGGGGCCCAGAAGTAAAATAACAGAAGTGTATGAGGTCAGTTCTTCATCTAGAAGACTTTACTGTGATACAGCTGTACTGAACAAATTTATATACATAACTGTGAAAATATGCTTTTCACTTTTAGTGGTAAAATAAAGGGCATTATATACAATTCTTAGTCATTCAGTCAGAGGTATGCTTGTACTTTGATAGGATTCTAGATATTCATGATTGCTGAAAATTCCTGTCACAAACTAATCCTTGCATTTTCCCCTGATTTTGCTTCACAGATGTGGGAAGGAGGATGGGATGAGGAATAAAGCAAAGTCTATTCTCTCTAATCAATTAGAGCACCCTCAGCATTGTCTGTACTCATATACAGCTGTACCTTGGCCCTGCAGCCTCTTCTGGTTGCAACAGATTACTAGAATACACAGGTGCTTGATTGTCCTCCCTTTCACCAAGGGATATGCTTGCCATTAAGACAACAGCTGTGAGAGGGATAAGAAAAACTGGAAGAATTTCTTGGTACCTTATTCATCAGTGCAGAGTACAGCAGGTGATACTTATATTTCTGGTGATAGGTATACAAATTGTACAAGTGTCCATGTAGAAGCTGATAAGAACTTTACGACTGAATTAACTGAAAATCAATCACTGATTTGATACTGCAAGTGAATTCCAACATTATATTGTGCATGCAGGAACTGAAATCAAACTTCAAATTTTGTAGTCAGAAGTAATTTCTAAAATAAATTTTACAAAACTTTAACCAATAATTAATTGTAACTAAAAAAATGTCTTGAGACTAATCCTATTATTGCATGTTCAGCAAATTTAAAAAGCAATATTGCAGATGATAGTCATGAAGGTAAAGTCAGTCTTAAAGAAAACAAATGATTGCCCAAAAGTGCTATCTTCATAATAAAAGCTTCTTTAAAAATCAGCTGAACATTAAAAAATATTTAACAGAGAAAAATCGCTACCATCCTTCATTTATCACTGGGAGGGGGGCAGAAATAAAGGGTAAGCGAGATATTCACAAAACTCTTCCTTTTCAAAGACTTTATTTTTGTATTATGAAAAAATATCACTTCACTTTAGCTATGCACTTGATGAGAGGAAGTGCTCTAACGCACGCCTGTATCCTGCCAAGTCATAGCTGGTAGCAGAGAGGTATGGTGCTCCGCTCTGCTGCTGCCTTGCCAGTTATACGCTGCAGCATGAGCATGTAGCATTCTCCTTGTCTGAATGAGAAGTGAGAAAAAGGCTGCAGACTGTGTGATACCGTCCTTGATGATGTTACTGAATGGTTTCTATTAGACAGCGAGCGTCTGCAGGACATTTTGCTCTGTTTTTGAACTAATTGTTCCCAAAGGAGAAAGACTTCAAGGTACTTCATGAATGAATCAGATTTGAAAGGTGATATTTCCAACATGGGGACATATCCCACTGTTCTTCATAGAACTGCTGGATATTTACTTTCAAAAACTGTCAGTTGAGGTAGGTTACAAAGGCAGGGCTTTCAAATGTGGACAGTTTTTTGAGGGAGATAACGTTCACAGTGTTTCACTTGTTCATTGATGTTTCACTTGGACTTTGGATACCATAACTCTCACATCACTATTTTTCACCTCGAGGACAGTGGATTATTCTACATGTAGTAAATATAAGGCATCTGACTTTCGTCTTTTTCTGTTTCTTCCCCTGTTCCTCTCTCAGCTCAGAGACCCTAATAACTCCTTTCTATCACAAAACAAGCCCATCTTCCTCTCCTTAGGCCCTTTAGGCATAATCCAAAAAACTAAACCTTCCTTTGGAGGAGGCACTCAAAACCACTGCTGGCATCAGTGGGATTCCCAGACTGTTGATGCAGGCCTTGCTGCCAAGATGGGGCATTAGGATTCAGAAAGTCAGAAAGCAGCAGTAGCTGCAGCAAGCCAGGCCTGGGCTGAAAAGAGGCTGTAACATCTGTGCTTTGCATTGTGCAGGTTACAAAAACCACACCTGCAATCCTCTTACACCCAGTGCAAAACTTGACAAACATACATATCACTTTGCTTCTCTTGAAAGGAAAGGATTTCCTTTGCCTGTAACAACTACAGTCATAGCAAATACATGTTATTTGTATATCTAGTATACTACGTCATCAGGTAGCAGGAGTGAACATTAGGGTCTTGTTATCTGTAGTGCAATGCTGGTCTGCACTGTCAGAGGATTTGACCTTTCTGCTTCTTTCACCAGTTAGCCTTTTCCTTGCAAGAGTATTGTGGAAGGGACTTCTGGTGCTTAACTCCTTTTGGTCTTAAGTACCGTATGACTGGAAAGCACAGATTTGACAGTGAATGGAACCTCTTTATATGATTAGGAAATCATGCCTGGATTCACTTTCTGTCCTCCTAGTTCTGGATAGCTCTGGTGCATTTCCATTGCTGTTTTCTGAAACTGTACTTTTTTGTAAGTTCTCAGATATCACTTTTAATAGCACCGTATAAGCTCCTAAGAAGATACATAAAGGAATAAATTACCCATGTGTTTTATGTTATAATTCGTAGAATCATAGAATTGCTTACGTCGGAAAAGACCTTTAAGATCATAAAGTCCAACAATTAACCTAGCACTGCCAACTCCACCACTAAATTATGTCCCTAAACACCACATCTACACATCTTTTAAATACCTCCAGGGGTGCTGACTCAACCACTTCCCGGGGCAGCCTGTTCCAATGCCTGACAACCCTTTCAGTGAAGTAATATTTCCTAATATCCCCTGATGCAGCTTGAAGACATTTCATCTTGTCCTATCACTCATTACTTGGGAGAAGAGACCAACCCCCACCTTGCTACAACCTCCTTTCAGGTAGCTGTAGAGAGCGGTAAGATCTCCGCTCAGCCTCTTCTCCAGGCTAAACAACCCCAGTTCTCTCAACCTCTCCTCATAAGACTTTTGCTCCAGACCCAGACCCTTCACCAGCTTCGTTGCCCTTCTCTGGACACGCTCCAGCACCTCAATGTCCTTCCTGTACTGAAGGGCCCAAGACTGAACACAGTATTCAAGGTGCGGCCTCACCAGTGCTGAGTACAAGGGGTATGATCACCTCCCTACTGCTGCTGGCCACACTATTCCTGATACAAGCCAGGATGCCATTGGCCTTCTTGGCCACCTGGGCACACTGCTGGCTCATGTTCAGCCAGCTGTCAACCAACACCCCCAGGTCCTTTCCCTCCAGGCAGTTCTCCAGCTGCTCTTCCCCAAGCCTGTAACATTGCATGGGTTTGTTGTGACCGAAGTGTAGGTCCTGGCACTTTGCCTTGTTGAACCCCATACAACTGGCCTCAGCCCATCGATCCAGCCTGTCCAGATCCCTCTGCAGACCCTTCCTACCGTTGAGCAGATCAACACCCCCATACAACATGGTGTTCTCTGCAAACTTACTGAGGGTGCACTCTATCCCCTCATCCAGATCATTGACAAAGATATGAAGGAGAACTGGCCCCAACACTGAGCCCTGGGGAACCCCGCTTGTGACCAGCCACCAGCTGGCTTTAACTCCATTCACCAGAAAATTTTGGGCCTGGACATCCAGCCATTTTTGTACCCAGTGAAGAGTATGCCTGTCTAAGCCATAAACAGCCAGTTTTTCCAGAAGAATGGTGTGGGAAATTGTGTCAAAGGCTTTACTAAAGTCTAATTCACTGTTTGATTCTCTCCGATCCTGGTTGCAGTGCAACTATTGTATAAATTTTGCAGTAAATCTAGCTTTGCAGTATGAATAGTTAGATGCTACCATAACTACATGCTTTTCTGGATATGAATATTGAAAAAACTAGAAAAAGATTAACGTTCTTATAATTTTTTCAGAGATCAAATAGCAATAATATTTCATCTTATCCAGAAATGGTAGAATGCAATACATTTATCCACAGGATATAGTTATCTCTTTTTTAATATACATGTATAACAAAGAATAGCACATTAAATGTGCTTTATGTGTGTGTTCATTAGTACTTCAAAGGAATCATTCAGTTGAGTCACTGCTGAGTCAAAGCATAACTATTAACCGTAACAATACAGAGTATTCAAGCAGGTCATATCTAAGACAACCACTTATGGATTACAACCATTACAGTTTTACAAAAGACAGAACATAAAAATAGCAAATTTGTATTTATGAGTAAATTATAGGCATTATCAAAGAACTGGGTAAGAGGTTTGGTTTAACATAAAATTCTCAAGGTTTTATAATTAAGAGGTTAGCACTTTGGTAATTCTCCATGCCCTTTTTTTTGCTTCAGCAATCAAACATCACTAGAGTAGGCTTTTGTGCACTGCAGCTGAACATTCACGATAATAACATTAAGACATACAAAACCTCTGCTATAATCCTGCTGTGCACACTGTAGGTTGAGTACCAGTCACTAATGTCAGACTTCCTCAGATAAATTAAAAAAACATTTTGGTGGAAAATTCCTACCTTACATAACACACCTATCCACTTTGAAAGATGTCCTTACCCACTGCTACTTCTATTAAGTAATATTAGTTTGTGCTGCAGCATTATGTAGAAACTCAGCTGTGGACTAGAATCCACCATGCTTGCCACTGTAAACCACAGATGCAAAAAGAATCTCTGCCCCAAATAATTAAAAAGCTACGCTCTTTTTTCTCTACTCTGATGGGCAAAGTTTGCAGTTATTCCCTAGATGTACTTGGCTGAGAATTGCTTAGACTATGAAAATGGACATGAAATTAGAACAGTATAAAGCAATGTAATTAAAAGTATTAGCTCAGCTGAAATGAGGAGAAGTGTAAGACATACAAGGTATAGCTCATGACAATTCACTACCTTGCCTGCATGTGGGGCGTGCTCCCAAGGAAAATGGTAGAACTTCAAAACTAAACAAAACATAATACTGGATAAAGTACTGTGCAGAGTCAGGTATGGTACAGGCTCAGAAGCAAAAAGGCTATTCTAATATTATAGGTAATTTCCATCTCTGGAGTCTCTAATATTTTTAAAATTGTAATACATTTCAATTCATCAGCAAAAATAGGCAGTGCATATTAGCCAGAAAATTCAAAGTCTTACTATTGGATGCAGACAGACTGTGAGGCTTCTGTGGGCTCTTTCCAAAAGAAAGGTGTCAACATTGTAGTGAAATTATAAATGCTTAAATAAGACTCACCCTACAACTAAACGATCACATACAGAAGAAGAGGATCTAAACTGTGTATAGTGATGTCATATAACTAACACGTTGCTTAAAGAAAGCTAAGGATTTCAGAGGCATAGCTTGAAACTCTGAGACTACTCAAACGTCAGGGCATGATTGTTTCTTGAGTCCGTCAGATAGCAGTTCTCAGGGAAGTACAATGAAAGAGAACAAGGATTCTCAGGTCAAAATTTTCATTGGGTAATTGTGAGCCTTCCATGATAAACCTCTTTAAAAGGTATTCAGAAATTAAGGACTGTCTTTGTTTGTTGCTGAAAAAATAGTAATATGACTATTAGCTCATTGGTATTATATATATTTTCTTTGCCATGACTCTTAAGATATTTCTACTTGGATTTCATACAATAGATACAAGCATCTTTTTTAAACTCTTCTTTTTCTGCAACTGAAGGCATCCAAAAATTCAGCCAGAAGTAAGCAACTGCTTTTCCCAGACCTGTCTGTGAAGGGTTAGAACTTCCTTAAATTACAGATGGAGATATGGAAGCAAAGAATGGATAAGAGGAGATGTTATACACAGGAACACCTACCTTGCACAGGTCACAGTTTCTGCCAGTCTGAGTGCCGTTTTCTGGTGACAACTACCGAGTTTATGTGCCAGATTTGGATGAGAGAAGATCAGGAAATTTAAAAAAAAAACAAAATGAACATCACAACAACATATAAGAAAATATTTAATTGCAAGGTAACTTAAATATAATTCTCTAAGAAATCTCATGACTACATATATACTTCTTATACATTACCTCTATACAGAAGACTACTCCATGCATTACACAATTGCTAAAACTTGTCTTTAGCAATTAGAGGCATATTAATGTCATACCATTTATTATGCAAAAACACGATGAACAAAGAAAAAATGCAAAGGCAAGTTTTGTGTGATGGCTGTGTAGCAAAGAAGCCAAAAGGCTGATAAAACTTTTTAATTTTTCAGATGCAATAATTAATTTAGTTAGCTCTTCAAGCTGCATTTTTAAATTTAACTACATACATGTGTGATGAAGTGGTACACTACTACAGACTGTCATTTTTGCCAAGGTGTCCATTGACACTGGATGCCATCTAGCAATTTCATTAACATTAATAAGAATCGTCAATTTGGAAATACGCCAATAAAGAGCAAATTAGCCCACTAAGATACATTTATTGTTGTAATTGAATGCAATATTTATTAGTATTAGCTGATGTAATATTTATTATTTCAGAAATGGAACTACAGTGAGCATGAAGTCATTAGATTGCATTAAAAATAGAAATGAGCTTAAACTGAAAAATCTGGCATTTAACAACCCAAACATTAGTAATGTCTACCTGCCAGACTTCTGTTTGTCTCTTTATAAGGGTTTTTTTAGCAAGACTTCATCATGGTTTTTTGTTTTAAAGCATTGTCCAGATTTCACAGCTTGGAGATAATCTGAAAAATGGTAGAAATAGGGATAGCAATGTTTATGTCACAATTTTTAAGCTTTAGTCCAGGCTAGATCTGTTCTTATGGATGTCATTGAGAAATAGGCCATCTCATGTCCTACTAGAAAGGCTATTCTGTGTAGTGAAATGTTTGCTGTTACCTTTCAGCCTCCACTAGATTTGCGACTGCCTGTTCAACTGGTAAAAACAACTTGGTAGCAACTAACTTTGTACGCATAACTCTCAGTGAAAGTTTTGTTTCAGATCTAGCATTTGTAAAGCACTGTGATACAAACATTGGTTTAGATTACTTCTAATGTGTTTTAACATAGACTACTTCTACGTGTTTTGGGTTCTCAAGAAAATATCAAAGGGGGTATGATATACTAGATAGTGTTCTATTTAACTAGTAGCTGATTAAACAAACGGGGCTGCTTAGTAATGAGGGTGTAGCCTGGGGATGCCACAGGCCTGCATACTACCATTTCCAGCCTGGCATGGGGCCAACTTCAGTGTCTTCTCAGGACACGATCAATTTGCCCCAGCTTGCCCATCTAGGACAGTGCTTTTGCAAAGTAATAGAAGTACTATGTAAGAGGAAAAAAAAAATCATATCAATCTGGTAATATCTTTCTTAGTCCTTTGGAAATTTTCTCTATTACTGTTTATTCATAATTAGTTTGGTACCCTTGTTAGTGTAAGGTCAATTAAAACAAGGCAGAGAACAGCACAAGGTTTTTCTCTAATTAAGTATTTACTACTAACATCTGTGACTATGGTATAAGTCCTGTTGTTTCTCTTTTAAAGTCTATTTCAGAAATCATATCTTCATTTTGGCTCCTTGAATTTGAAGCATTTTGTACTGTTATTGAAAATAGTTGTATAACCAAAAACAAATGTCCATCAATTTCTTGAAAATGGCTCCTTTATATAGAGAGGATTTAGATTCAGCGTCAGGCTGCTGAAGAATAAAGAGTATGTTTTCTGTCATGGAAACCAGATAATTGTTATTTGCTAGCTTTCCTCAAATGGAAATAAAACTTGTTCATATATTAAAATAAAAAATACATGTCTTGTTTCCTAAGTATGCAGGAATGTTTATGATCAATATAAAATGAGTTATGAAATATATGAAGGACATAATTTTTTGAGGAATTTTGCAAGGAGAAAAGGATTTTGCAATATTTTTTTTACCTTCTCCAAAAGACACATAAAATACCTTAGAATACTATCTTCTTTCTGTTTTAGAAAAAATTTGTGAGGTAAAATCTTGGTCTATTTTACATTTTAAATTATTATAGGTACTTTGAATATTTTTACCACTTTCTGGCAATTTCTTTGTCCATTTTTTTTGCCTTAGAAATCAGTCTTTGTTTACCTTTAATTTGGAGTTTAAACTAAAAATGAACATTTATAGGGCCCTTTCAAAGTAAAATAGGTCTTCCTTATTTGTTATCCATGGTGATATTCCCATAAAAGATGCTGGCTAATGCTAAGATTTCAACATCTTATTTGATGTTATTTAACTTATTATCCAATCTTGTAAAATAATGATACTACAGAAAAAAAACCAGAAACCAAAACTCACATTGCATTATGGTTTTATGCACATTAACCACGTATTTCTTAGCAAGTATTTCCAGTAAGGATCTTTTCAGTCTTTCCTTCCTAACCAAGTTATGGGACAAAAATTACTCCCTGAGCCTTCTGAGATGAAATCCATACCCTGTGCATCTTTTTTCCCCTGTCATTTGAAAAGGACTTTATCAGAAAAATTTGCACAAGGAATCCTTACTCTTCAGTGGTCACTGTTGCAAAATGCTTTGGATTTAAAATCTTTGACATGAGACACATCCAGCACAACTGCTTTTGCTGCATTGTCTCAATAGGCCAGACATCTTACAAAGATTAGCAAGGGCAGAGGGACTATCATTGGCAGAAGTCTGTGGCAGAAGGACTAAAAAGCAAAATGTTCTCTTTGGTCAATATTTGACCAATGGGAGGCTAAAGTAAAAAAGAAAAAAGAGAAAGGATAACAATTTCACAGATGCTGCAGGTGCCAACATTAGAAAAAACAAGATCAAAATGTATTTTATTTGTGCCTGTTTGGTTGTACTTTTCAGCTGAAAACAGGCAGATCTCTCACTTAAGGATCAGAAGGAGATCTCCCATTAATGCCACACTTGGATATTTACCAGGAGCTTTTCAAATCAGGTATGCTTGAGCAATGACATTTTCAGTTTTTCATACGGCTTGTTTGTGCACCAAAATTAACACCAAATTGGAACTGTAAAGTAAACAACTTCTTCATGCTTGTGTCCTCACTTCTAATTGTGAAAGAAACTCCTGTTAACAACCCATCTCACATTCTGAGTAACGTGTTTCATAGCTCAGGATCATACAGAGGGAAGTTTCTTACAAATTTTTTTTCAGCAGAGCACAAAAGACAAAGGATTTTATTTAGAAAAAAAATAATATTGATCACCCAACAAGGACTACTGTGTCCAGAGTGTAAAAAATATGTGATTCATTTGTGCATAGGCCCATATTTCATGGGCAATGAGGGCTGGGTATAAGAAGTGAACCTGCATCTTTCTTGGGATTGCAGAATACTGAGTGTCCAGGGCAATTAAACAATTTCTATATACAAAAATGTTATTTCATAGATAGTTTTGTAAAACCATCATCTGTTTTTTGTAAACAAGCAGTGAATTCTACAAGGGTTATTGGAAAAATGTTAATTTATGAGATTGTTTAATATAGCTGAAAACCATTTATTTCAGAAAAAAGATGATTAATGTGTTCAGAAATCTGTCTGTAAGATGTATGCTGCTCTAAATAAAAAAGTCAGATCTCTCCATAAAGTGTCTTTACTGGGTGCACACTAAGCTTCGCTCCCTAATGCTACCCCAAATTTTTATACATTGCCCTTCAGCCGATGGTGGCTTCAAGCAATTACAAAACATTTAGAAAGTATGATTCACACACTTAGTGGTATTATTACACTCAGTATGAACAGAGGCTTTGCAAGCAAGGAGAAAATAAAGATGTGAGATTAGGAGAAATAAAGAGGCAGAAATTATGATACTTTGCTTGCTGTGAGTTTCTGGGAGGGATTTTATGTTACACTAAAAAGCAAATGAATTTTAGAACCCTTTTGTTGTTTAATTTTTTCCTTCCTTTTCAGACTGACTATGACAAATTTCCTGATGGAGCTGCTTTCTTAGAAAGTATGGTTTGTACAGCATTTTCATTATTAACTTCTGTTGGTTGGTGGTTTGGTTTTTTTTTAATATGTTAATCAACTCTGCAAATTACTTTAAAGTTGTTATTTAATGCAAAATAAAATTGTCCGCTCTGTACATGCTTCCCTCAGAAAATACCCCCTAAGCCAAGGGGATGTGGAAGAAAAAAGAGGAAAGCATGTATCAGACACCCTTTGTAGAAGGGCAGCTTGCCAGCTAATTGATTCTTGTGGGTTTTCCTTTGTATGGCAACATACTTTGCTTACTTTGTTACTGTTACACACACTATGTATAGTCTAATTTTCATAGTTGCACATATTTGTAACCTTTTGGTGTTTATTTGCACTAGAAAAAAATACAAATTTACTTTCTTTCCTTTGGTAGATGATTTACTCTCTGATTCCCCTTCAGTGAGGAAGGCTTAAGAAAAAAAGCTGGTAAAATTTCAGGTTAGTATGGTGAAGGTACTTAAAACATTTATGAACCCGACACCAATAGTCGCATTCTTTGATCAGGGCTTACTTGACCTCACTGGCTGCAATGTAGTCATCAAACTTCATCAGGGCACCCATTGGGCTTGTAACACTTCCAGCCTTCTGAGCAGAAGACAGCACACCACTGAACAGGACACAGCACCCAGGAGCAAGACCTCAGCTTTGGAGTTGGGGGGTGACAGACAGACAGGCCATTTCTTAGACTGACTTATACAGGTTGTGAAATGTCAGCCTGTGTTTCCACTTACACCCATTTCACATTGGTGTAATTTTGCGGAGGCCTCCACTGAGCAGGGTTTCGTGACAAAACACATCCAGATGGGAAGAGACTACACACCGACCCATTTTAAGTAAGTGGAGACAGTAAAAAGAAACAGATGTTTCTGGAGCTCATCTCTTCAGTTTCCAGCCAGCCCCAACATAATCTGGAGGAAGCAAGTGGCAGTAAATGCATCATGTAGGTAGCTGAGCAGGGCAGCACATTTTTGTAACTAGATCTAGACATTTGTGAGATTATTCTATGATCACTGCATGCAAAATAAGAGTTGTTGTAATACGCAATGGTCTGAAACTAAACAATCATTTATTTAGTTACTAAAAATTAGTACATATTCATAAGTAATGTTTTTACAGTGGTTGTTGCATGGCAGTTGCTTAACTATGTCATTATAGTCTGAATAACTTTTTTAAATTAAAAAAATAAATGAAAGACTGAGAATTTTATTCAGCTTGAGAAGTGTATGTAACTATCAGAGACCTGGAATCAGCACATACATATTTAAAATATTACAATTTTCTGTGAATCAATCACATGTCATAGTTCTTCCATCTTTTCCTCTTTAAATGTCACACAGGTAGGGATACCTTCAGTCATCCTGGGATTTGCGGGTGGGGAGTGGTGGAAGCTGACGTTAAAGAAAGAAAACAAAGTACTCTGCCAAAAATTGAATTTCTGAGCAAAGGTAGCATATGGCATGCATGAATTATTCTGACTGAAGTCCCTGTGAAAGCTGCTGCTTTCTGCAGCTGCAGGATGCCCTGCAACAGCATGACACCTTGGAGGGTAAAGCCTAATTGATTACCTGGTTTTGGCAAGCTTCCTTAGTCTGGTTTACAAGCACATTTAAATCAGGTAATTAAATTTCTTAGAGCTTTTTACAGAAAGACAAGTAGGCAGCATCTGAACTTTGTAAAGTCAGAAAGTACATATAACAAAGCAAAAGCACTGTAAAGATGTCATGAGAAATCTGAGGAAGTCCTATGCTAAGTGGCATACTGAGTTTATTGTACTGAAGGAAAGAAGATTAGAAACATAGTCTGGGCATTTAAGTAGCCTAGGCCATTTTAGACTTAAGTCTTTTGTTTCAGTAAGTCCAATTATAAGCATCTTCTTAGCTACAGGTATATTGATGGTTTTTGGGTCACATCAGTTTAAAACGTGTCCCACCCAGAAAAGCACTTAAAAGGTGTTTAAATTTAATCATTGTAGTCGGTGGAATTTCTGAATGGTTATTGTCAAGCAGATGTTCAAGTTCCATGTTGAGTCAGAGTTTTCTCATTGCTTTACAGTGGATGGCACAGACCATTATTTTTTAAAAAATTTCAACAAAACCCAACTGCATTGTTGAGTTAAACAATGAGAGCTTCCAATGCCTGTGACATGGTTTTTCTGCTATAACAAACAGAATACCATGGGATTTTCCATGCTAGCAACGAATCCCTTGGCAACTTAGTAAAACACGACTAAGTACAACAGTTCTTAACTTGACAGTGTTTACCCAGAAGACAGGAAACAAAGCTTTGTAACTGATTATAAACAAAGGAATACATATACATATTCAGTTCTTCAGATTAGCCTTAGTGATGCAGCCTGCCCAATTTACAAAGAAAATGGTGACAGACAAATGAAAGCATAAAAACATAGAATTATAGAATCATTTAGGTTGGAAAAGACCCTTAAGATCATTGAGTCCAACCGTAAACCTAACACTGCCAAGTCCATTGCTAAACCATGCCCCTATGCACCATAGCCACAAGTGATTTAAATACCTCCAGGAAAGGTGATTCAATCACTTCCCTGGGCAGCCATGACTGTTTTAACCTGTTCAAAACATTAAATGGAAAGCAGACTTTCTAAACTGAGACCTCTAACACTGAGGAAGGTGCCTCAATTTAAAGTAAAGGGTGGGGGGGGTGTGTTTGGAATTTGTAGACAAACACTGGAAAAGCAGCTTTCTCTGCAACACCCATCCTAAAGAGCTCTAATGAGCCCAGGAAGCTAAAGCAACTGTTCTGAATCACCATTACTTTGAATCTAACAACCTCAGCACAGTAAAGAAATGTCTTCTTCAAAAGTAAAGCTGTAAGTCTACCATGGCAACACACTGTACAGCAAGAGTTCAGCATTCCCTTGGGCTACCTGTCACATGTTTAGCTTTGTGTGATGGCCAACAGGTATCTGATAGCAATGATGACTATTAAGTCACAATTTTATTACGTGTAGCCTTAGAATCTGAAATACTTATTGTAAAGGCTTTCCATACAAACAACCTTAAGATAGAAATGAGACAGAGCAGTACGAAAAACATTCCTTGTAAAACAAAAGAATAATACCCTTACCTACCGTTTCAGAAATCTTCCCTGCTGTTTAATGTGCCTATCATATGAATGTCCATATGGTTATTTCCTGTTCCACAGTAGCTGACAAGTAGAGAGGCTACCTGATAGCAACACTTCTCTCAGTGGGAGATGAAGAGAAAAGACTTCTGATAGGTCTTACACTGTCTATGCAGGGATTTCCTATCTGCTGGCAAGAAGCAAAACAGAGAGAACTAATAGACGGCACCAGAAGGGTAACAAATGAGGATAAATCTACTGGTTTTGTGAGCGTATGGACTCTTGTGCCACTCAACTGGAAGCAGACAATCATACTTAACACAGGCTGCTACTGCTGTTTCACATATCCAACTCACGCTGTTAAAATATCTGTTATGGTGTATATGGTAGAAACATCAAACACTTTGGAAGTGATCCACTTAGCTTTAAATGAGGAGGTCTACTCTAACAGTCTCTTCAGCTGTATGATTTTTTTAAAATTCTTTAAAGAGGAGGGCCTGATGACAGAGATGTAGATCTGAGGATGGGAAGAATAAAGACTGTTATAAAGATGCGAGGGAACCAAGAAAATGGCTGCCGAAATCCCCAGATTCTAAAACTCCCAAATGAAACCGTGGGTTGCTGTTAACAGCACAAGCTAAACTGTACCCAGAGGTGTATTTATGTCTAATACATGAGTGTTAGCAAGTAATGCAACATCTTAACAGATAAATAACAATGAGAAATTGCTAGATTGTACTGTGACATGGAGAAATTAAGTCTAAGACTAAGAAGAGATGTAGTAAAACAGTACAGATATGCTCACTTTATGTCAGCACATTCAGCTACAGAGGGGCAGTAGAAAGAAAGTGAATAATAAAAGAACTTTTACCAAATGACTGGTGATCAAGCCTGGCTGCTTTCTGACTGCTTTATGATAGCACAAATTTAATTGTACAAAACTTCTTTTTACCAGTAGTACCAATTCTGAGTCTGATAGTACTTTAAGTGGTGGGTTAGACCCTAACGACCACATGCGTATCCAAGGCTCAAGAAATATTTCTCCCTCACCTTATTCTTTAAAAATCTGTAGGAATCATTATTTTCATATTGCCATTGCCAAAGATTCTTCTGGGTTCTGGAGGGAAATACTTAATTTCCAAGAAAAAAAATTTTCACCAAGTAACTTCATAATGAACTAAGCTGTATTTCTCATGCAAGTCACCAGATGGGATGTAGCCCAGGTAGATGTAGAGTTTGTATACAGATCATTTTAGAAAATGTTAAAAGTAATGTATAGCAAAAGGAAACTAAAGAACTGGAGAGCTATGATTACCTCTCCTGTTTTACAAGCTGTATTTACTGTTATTTTCATTGCTTCCTTGCCCTCCTTTCAGACCCCTTTGTCTTCCACTTGCTATATTTAGCTGTTTAGGAGTAGGTCTAGTAATACAGCTCAAAAGGCCTCTTATGCGAGGGGGTCCAGTACCCAGAGCCAGGTCTCCAAACAGCTTGCTAGGAGAATTAGTGCTTCAGAAAGTGTCCCACAGACAAGCAATGGAGAGTGCTTGCTAACGGACATTGGCCTGGCCTTCCGTCACCCTCAGGAGCTTTGATGCCTCCATCCATTTCAGAACTGCTGCCTACACAATCCCCAAAGTGAGAGCCTTTTAAAGCAATGAACAGGTCACACTTTTTTTTTCATTTCACTTGTAGCCAGAAGAAGACACAGTGGTGTTCACCTTTTAGATTTTTAATTAGTAACTTTATTACCTACACCTCCTTGGCTTATAGTTCCCCTCTGAGTTCTAAAGTGCCTCCTTCCTAAGTTATCTGTCTGCTTAAAGAGCTTTGCTTTGGGTAACTCTTTTGTTTTGGTACTCCAGCTTTCTAATAAAAGCAATTAGTATGGTTTTGAGCCATGGACAGACTTTTTGCCTTAACTTGACTCCTATATAAGGGAGACAACTCTGCACTTAGAAGGCCTATTGAATCTACATTATGCTATTTCATCCATAGACAAAACATCTTAATAAAAGAGAATAGGATCAAAGTAAAAGGAAGAGTTTGCATAACATATTTCATCTCCTTACCTGGATTCAGTACTATTTCAGGATGAAATGAATTCAACATATCCAGAGCAATATTTGATCACAAGGCCCCCATGGAAAAATTGCCTGACCTCATACAAAGACCATTTAACTTCTAATCATCTGCCTCCATGCCTCTAGCCCCTAGTATTTATAAATTTCTCTTGTGCTCAGAAGGATGCCCACACCAATCAAGATGATCGGCCGCAGACAGTATTTCCATGGGGAAGGCATTAAATCACACTCTCTTGCCATACACATCTAGTTGCTACCTCTGTTGACCTCAGCTATTGTCATGATCTGTCTAATAATATCAAAGCAATTTTTATGTGAGAAAGCTTTGCAGTTAGACAGAGATTAAACATACCCTTAGCAATGTCTTCAAATTAAATTTTCAGATCATAACTCTTTAGCTCTAGGTCATTCCCTAGTAAACGTACTGGGCCAAATTAAATTTCTGAATGCACTGTTCAGTTTAGTATCATAAATATTAATTCTTTTATTTCTGATGCCAATTCTAGAAAGCCACGGCTAAAAGTATGCTTCAGCACTATGTATCGGCATGCCACTTCATCAATTATCTGTAACAGAAAACTCTGTTTAAGCCA
The DNA here is from genome assembly GCF_963921805.1 of Phalacrocorax carbo. Classification (NCBI taxonomy): domain Eukaryota; kingdom Metazoa; phylum Chordata; class Aves; order Suliformes; family Phalacrocoracidae; genus Phalacrocorax; species Phalacrocorax carbo. The sequence goes on from NC_087548.1 coordinate 63,275,261, forward strand.
TATCAGGATGGCTCCACAAGCTTAGCAAGGGGAAAATGCAACAGAAATGGGTGCGCTGAAGTACTGAGTAAATCATCAATTTTAGAAGAAGTCCCTTTTATAACACAAAAGAACGGGGTGCACATTAATTAAATGTTTATTTCTGAAGTAAAATAATATTGAGAAACCATGTTTAGAGAAGCCACATGGCAAACAGCAAGCAGTTCTGTAATCAAAGCAGATGCTCATAGCAGCCTGTAGTGATGATAAACTGATGACAAAAACCCAGCCAGAGTAAAATACTCTATAAGAAGAATAAACCATGATGTAAGGAAGATTGAAACAGGGAGCACAACCCAGTAGAAATAGTCCAATGACAAAAAATGACTGGGAGAAAGAACCAAAAATATCAAATGAAAACTGGATGTCACAACTGTGAAATTTTTATCTTCTTATTAAAGAAAAAAGGGAACTAAAATGAAACATATGAGTTCCTGGTTTCAGTATGGGAATGTAACAATGTGTATGAGTCTTGGGAGAAGCATCACAATTTACAGGGCAGAAAAGTCTGGGATAACACAAAAAGTTAATCCCTATGACTGGAATGAAAACTCCAACTGCAGAAACTGTGTAACAATTTCTTTTAATAAAGATTTGTACTGGTCCAAAAATGTGGCTTCTTCTTGTCTCCTTAACCAACCCCTCCTCCCTCCTTCCTCTCCAGCATCCCACCAAATAAACTTGAAACAAAAGGAAACTCAGTAAAGGTAGAGAGAATAAGAATGAATGACATATCTGGAATGTGTCCCAACAGACACCTGTATGGAACCTCCTGTCACCTTTCATTCATAGCACAGGGGCATTGCTAGTGAAACCAAAAGGACCAATTGATAATTTTCAGTATCTTCTTCTCCTACTCAAATAAATATTTTAACAAACATTAATAGGTATTTCAATTTGCTTGCTTACACAGCAAGTGCTACTAAATTTGTTTCTGAGGCGTCCCAGAAGTCACACAAACTTCTGGGTTTCCCTTCTGGGATACAATTGGAGCACTATAGTCTGGGAAAAGTAAGTCAATAGCTTGTACTGTACTATAGCCTGTGGTTTAACCCTCATCCGCTATCCGTAAACTGTCTTTCAAGGGGGGGGAGGGGGTAGACAAAATAAAAGAGCAGCTTTTGGGCTAGTATTTCCCTTCTGCATGGAATTTTAAGCAGGCTACCTGCTCCACTGTAGAAACTGGCAGACTACCTGTGTGACAGTGTCAGAGGGGGGCAGGCTTAGTCCCAGTGACACCGCTGCTCTCCTTGAATGTGGTAGGCACAATGTGCTTCTCATGAATTGACAGCAGCTGTCAGGATGACAAATCAGCCTGAGTTTGTTGTTCTGTCTCTACTGTCTTCCTCTAAATGTAAGAGTTCCAATTATACAAACATTCACTTCTAAAGATAGAAATATTGTGTTTACAACGTTTGAGAACTAGTGGTTCACTGTTGACACTCAAGCAGTATTGACTATGGAATAGAATATGCAGGCTGGTTTTGGCAGGTGTGTTAGACATGGTTTCCTACAAACATACAGTGCTGGAGGTAATGAGAGTGCACTTTTGTGAATTTCAGTACACACTCCCCTGCAAAATATTTACAGGCACACCCTCTAATTCATTATTAGACTTCTCTATGCCAAGTACACAAGGTCTAACAACATTAAGTTCAATATGTAAAATTACAGGGAAGTGAGCACAGAAACAAAAGGCAAGTACAAATTTTTTTTTCAGTTGGCACAAAATAAAATCTATGCCTACTTTGCTCTAAGAAACCAATTTTCCCTTTAACATCAGCATGTGCTCTTCTACTGGCTAATTTGGTGAGGCAGGCTTTAAACTGAAGGACATGGCGAGGTGGGATCCATTGCGAAAACGCTTACACCAGCACGTCCAATGGGGGAGTAAGTCAGGCCAAGCAGTGTGGTGATAAAGGTTCCTTAGCTGTCTCCCAAGGGGTGAAACAGAAGAGCAGTCACCTCAAGTGTATGTATACAAATGCACGCAGTCTAGGTACCAAACAGGAGGACCTGGAGCTCCGTGCCCACCCAGAAGGGTATGACATCATAGGAGTAACTGAAACATGGTGGGACAACTCAAATGACTGGGGGATCACAATGGGCGGTTACAGGCTCTTTCATAAAGACAGGCAGGGTAGAAGAGGTGGAGGAGTTGCACTCTACATCAAGGAACACCTTGAATGTATCGAAGTCAACTATGGTCAAATATGCGAATGCTCTATTGAATGTCTCTGGGTTAAAGTCAAAGGAGTCGTCTGCAAGCAGGACCTCACAGTGGGCATCTGCTATCGACCTCCTAACAACAATGACGAAGCTGACGAAGCGATATTTGGGGCACTAAAGCAAGCTTCTGGCCACCAGAACCTGGTCCTGATGGGGGACTTCAACTACCCAGACATCTGCTGGAAGAACAATATGGCAGCTCGCATGTCATCCACCAAGTTCCTGGAATGCATGGAGGACTGTTTCCTGATACAAATGTTAGATGTGCCAACCAGGAATGAGGCACTGATGGGCTTGCTATTCACAAACCAAGAAAGCCTGCTTTGTAATATCTCGGTTAGTGAGAGCCTTGGCTGCAGTGACCACAACATTGTGGAGTTCGGGATCCTGCTGAAGGTCAGCTCTAAGACAAGGGCTCTGGATTTTAGAAGAGCAAACTTCAGTTCACTCAGGGCTCAGTTGGGAGGGATTCGATGGGAAGCTTCCATGGAAGACAAAGGAGCTAGTGAGTGCTGGGAGTTCTTCAAGAACTCTCCATTGGAAGCACAAAGCCAATTTATCCCCTACAAAGGGAAGGGAAGTAAGCGGAGCAAGAGGCCCCCATGGATCAACCATGAACTCCTGGGCCTACTCAAATCTAAAAGCGAAGCACACCAGAGATGGACAAGTGGAGGATTATCTGCCAAGAACTACAAGGGCATTGCCAGAGTGTGCAGAGATGCAGTTAGAAAAGCAAAAGCCCAGCTTGAATTGAAACTGGCTGTAGATGTGAAAAATAACAAGAAAGGTTTCTTCAGATATGTCAGCCTTAAGCAGAAAAATAAGGAACACATAGGCCCACTGTTAAATGGAAAAGGAATGTCAATCACCAATGATGCAGAAAAGCCAGAGGTCCTCAACACCTTCTTCACCTCTGTCTTTAGCAACACCGTTGGGTCCCAGGCTTTGGGAACAAAATTACCAATTGATCCCAGCACCGACCCACCATCAGTGAAGGAAGAGTTAGTATATTAACTGCTACAGGAGCTTGACCCCCACAAATCAATGGGCCCTGACACCACCCACCCGAGAGTGTTGAGAGAGCTGGCTGACATCATTGCAAGGCCACTCTCCATAATCTTCGAGAAGTCATAGAGGGCGGGGGATGTCCCAGGGGACTGGAGGAAGGCATATGGTACCCCTATCTACAAGAAAGGCTCAAGGGAGGATCCGGGCAACTATAGGCCCATCAGCCTTACTTCAATCCCTGGGAAAGTTATGGAATGAATCCTCCTGGGGGCCATCACAAGTCAAATGAAGCACGTGACTGGGAAAAGCCAACATGGCTTCACTAAAGGCAGATCGTGCTTGACAAACCTGGTGGCCTTCTATGACAAAGGGACTTGCCCGGTTGACGTGGGCGGGCGGTGGACATTGTCTACCTGGACTTCTCCAAGGCCTTTGATATGGTCCCCCACAGCCTCCTCCTGGAGAAATTAATGCATTATGGCCTAGACAAGTGGTCTGTGCAGTGGGTGGGGAACTGGCTGACAGGCCGCACCCAAAGGGTGGTGATAAATGGCTCCTTTTCCAAGTGGCAACCTGTCACTAGTGGAGTCCCCCAGGGATCAATATTGGGCCCAATGTTATTCAACATCTTTATAAGTGATCTGGATAACAGGATCAAGTGTAGCCTGATGAAGTTTGTGGATGACACCAAGTTGAGTGGGGAAGTAGACTCTCCAGAAGGGAGAGCTGCTCTGCAGGAGATCTGGATAGGCTGGAAGAGTGGGCCAGCAAGAACCTTATGAAGTTCAACAAGGACAAGTGTAAAGTCATGCACCTGGGAAAACGTAATCCAGGAGTGGAGCACAGACTGGGATCCACCTGGCTGGAGAGCAGCTCTTTGGAAAGGGACCTGGGGGTCCTGGTGGACAGAAAGCCCAACATGAGTGAACAGTGTGCTGCTGTGGCCAAGAAGGCCAATGGGATGCTAGGTTGCATCAAAAAGGGCATCACCAGCAGAGACAAAGAAGTCATCATCCCTCTCTACTCAGCACTTGTCAGGCCACACCTGGAGTCCTGTGTACAGCTCTGGTCCCTGCTATACAAAAAGGATGTGGACAGGCTGGAAGGGGTCCAGAGAAGGGCCACCAAGATGATCAAAGAACTGGGAAGCTGCCATATGAGGATAGGCTGGGAGAACTGGGTTTGTTCCGCCTTGAGAAAAGGAGGCTCAGAGGGGATCTCATCACCATGTACCAGTACTTAAGGGGTAGCTACAAAGAAGATGGAGACTGCCTTTTTACACAGAATCCCATGGAGAGGACAAGGGGGAATGGACACAAGTTGCTCTTGGGGAGATTCTGATTGGACACCAGAGGAAAATTTTTCACACTGAGGACAGTCAACCATTGGAATAATCTCCCCAGGGAAGTGGTTGACTCAGCCACATTGGACACCTTTAAGAGTCATCTGGACAGGGTGCTGGGCCATCTTGTCTAGGCTGTGCTCTTCCTAGAAAGGTTGGACTAGATGATCCCTGAGGTCCCTTCCAACCTGGGATTCTGTGATTCTGTGATTTATTTGGTTGTATTTTTGGCATATGTAATAAGCCTTAAGAGTTTTCTTGCTATTGCTTTTGTCTGAGAACTTATATATCTTATTTCTTCATTTAGCCTTTTCAAACTCAAAACAGAACTTTTAAAATATAATTTTTCTGTAATATGTTCATCCTCTGAAGAAAAATTTAGCACTGAGAGTTCTGCATCAAAAGATTTTCATGTTTAGGATATGTTGACACAGACCAGCAGTGCTAATTATCCTAATTTCTGCAAGGTCTCACCTTCAGCTATTGCTCTGCCAGTCTCATTCTAGATATTATCTGAAGCAGAACAGCTCCTCTCTGACTGATGTGTACAAAAACTGACTGCAGACAGAGGGAAAGTAGGTAAAACAGTCATAATAAATCTATTTAGCACAATTCTACTTTTCAGTAAATGATTCTGTGAAAAACTATTTGTATCTGTATATAACTGATTCAATAATAAGCTTCTCCTTTTCCATTTCGCGTCTTTCTCCAGATGATCTCAGACTTGCAAATTTGTAAAATACAAAGACTTAAACTTTCTTAAACTTTCTCATTATTTGCCATTTGGAATTCAATTCCAGTTCATAGGTACATAGGAAGGTACCGGCAAGTCACACTGCAGAGTCATTAATTGCATTTGCGCTGCAGTATTTTGTAGTTGATATGTTAGTCTCACAGAATGGGCATGTGTAACTCTCACTAATGTCAATGATGTTAATTTACACATGGGAAGCTCAGCCTCTCTAACAAGGGAATATACCACCCTTGGGTTTCCTTCAACTTTCCTCTGTCATCACAATTTCACATTAGGCACTTTCTAAATTCACACTTACAAACCAGTCTAAAAAGAACAACTTATTTTTCCTTCTTTGCAACTACTGCAATTATAGGATGTCAAACAGTAACACAGAGCAATTAGTTTTTTAGGAGGTGAAAAGAAAGCATTTTCTGTCCAGCAGTACAGCACTCCACAGGACCCAATGTTATTTCCCACTGATCTCCCATTACTTTTGATTAGAGCCCTTACACTGAACACTCCCCGCAAGCCAACCTAGCTTGTAATAACAGTAATTAATCAACATTTAGCACTTATACAGCACTTCTCACGCATACATCTAAAATTATTATTAAAAAGATGCAGGAGCAAGCTTGTACAGTGGGTCTAACACCAAAGGTAGGTGAAAATCAAGTTGACTGACTGCTTACCCTCCTTTGGGCAGCTGTGTGTCTCTTATTATGCCTATACCACTAAGTAAAAATGGAACAAGCACTGATCAGTGGTGCTAAAGCCAAGTGGCAAAGTGGTGCTAAAGCTAGTATTGACACTGCTTTAGCACTTGCCACCCCTGAAAGGGATTTATCTTTAAGAACTCCATTTGAGAATTTCAAAACAGAGCCAGGGAGCGAACAAACAATGAAATTTTGTGGATAATCACTGCACCCAGCGCTGTAACATATCCTCTGGATCTCTTCGTTAGCCATGTTGATGCATCCTTCTCTTCTGATATCTTTCACTTGACATAGCTGTCCCTACTGATAATCTCCATACTCCCAACAATAGGCTATCCATGATGCAATGATAAAAGAAAAGTTTTTCTCACTTCTTAAATGTCTTCCTAATCTCTGGGATTCCTTAATAATATTATTCCCTGGAGCCAAGTCAGTTTTGCCTGAGAAAAACTCATCTCTACTGCTAGGTGGAAGAAAGCAACCAAATCATGAAAAAGCCTGGTCAAAAATTTCCCAAGGGAAAAAAAAATCGAAGTATTCCAGACTGTTAAAGAACATTCAGCATTTTAATGAAATCTCATTCTGCACAGTAACAAAATGCAGAGAATTCTGAGGTGCTCATACTAAATCATGGGCTAAGAAGTTATGGTAAATTCATCATGTCAATTATTTAGAAAAAACAGCATTGTTTAATTTCACGATCTCCTTCCAAATATTTCATGAGCAACACATCAGATATAATTAGATGAAGGTATTGCTCATTATGGTTTGTTTCACTGTCTTAGTAAAGCAATTAACTCTACCTTTAAACTCAATAACAGCAAAGAAATTATTTACTGACTTTGTTCTCTGTTATACCAGGTTGTTTACGATGTTTCTTTCTGCTTCCTAGAAAATGGTAATGCTGCAGTTTTTTATATTAACCTTCATTTTTCTTGCTGAGTTGACAGAAAAAATTAAACTATCAATAATAATTTCTTCTGTTCTGATAAATTTAGATGACATTCTGCTGCTTTTTAGCTTAGCTTTCATAGTAAGAAGTCTTTCTTAGTGAGACTTTTAAGTTTGGCAATCAGATTCGTTCATGTAGCAAAACTAAAGGGAACTCCAAAGGAGCATTATAATCGTTATGTGGTCACTATGAAACAGGTTAAATCTTCACGTACAGCAACAAAGGTATTAGTATCACACCTTGTCTTTGTAAACACTGCCTGGCATTAGATTAAGTCTACTCATAGAACACTTCAAAGGCATTTCAGAAGCAACAGCTGACAGCTCCCTTTCATAACAGGACAGATTCTGAAGCCTGGCTCAGCCGGTCTTCATTTGGGATATAAGCTATTTTCACCATCTTCCTGGAGTCATACGGATACCACTTTTTTTCTCTCAGTTACTCAGGGTGTGATCTAATGGGAGTCCTGGCTGACAAGTAGTTGAAGGTGTTCCAGAAATTTACCAAGCCTGATACTTCTACACTGCACAGCATGGCGGCCAGAGTTCTTTAAAACTGACTTAAATTTACTCAGTACCTTTAGCACCCCACTTTCCTTTCAACACAGAGTAGTGTAGAGGAAAACAATAAGAAAAAAGAGGAAAAAAAAAATCACTAGTAGTGTTCCCCAGGGGTCCATGCTGGGTCCAGTCCTGTTCAACATATTCATCAATGACCTGGATGATAGGATAGAGTGTAACCTCCGCAAGCTCGCTGATGATACCAAGCTGGGAGGAGGGGCTGATACACCAGCAGGCTGTGCTGCCATCCAACGAGACCTGGGCAGGCTGGAGAGCTGGGCCCAGGGGAACCTGATGAAATTCAACATGAACAAGTACAAGGTCCTGCACCTGGGGAGGAACAACCCCACGCACCAGTACAGGCTGGGGGCTAAACTACTGGAAAGTGGCTCTGCTGAGAAGGACCTGGGAGTGCTGGTGGACAACAAGCTGACCATGAGCCAGCGATGTGCCCTTGTGGCCAAGAAGGCCAACGGTATCCTGGGGTGCATTAAAAGGAGTGTGGACAACAGGTCGAGAGAGGTTATCCTCCCCCTCTACTCTGCCCTGGTGAGACTGCATTTGGAGTACACTGTCCAGTTTTGGGTCCCCCAGTTTAAGAAGGATGTAGAGCTCCTTGAGCAAGTCCATTGGAGAGCTACAAAGATGGTCAGGGGACTGGAGCATCTCCCTTATGAGGAAAGGCTGAGACTTGGGTTTGTTCAGCCTGGAGAAGAGAAGACTGAGGGGGGATTTCATCAATACCTATAAATACCTAAAGGGTGGGTGTCAGGATGATGGGACTAGGCTCTTTTCAGTAGTGCCCAACAACAGGACAAGGGGCAATGGGCACAAGCTGGAACACAGGAAGTTCCACCTAAACAGGAGAAAAAACTTCTTTCCTATTGGGTGCCAGAGCAGTGGCACAGGCTGCCCAGGGATGCTGTGGTGTCTCCTTCCCTGGAGACATTCAAAACCTGCCTGGCCGCGTTCCTGTGCCCCCTGCTGTAGGTGTGCCTGCTCAAGCAGGGGGGTTGGACAAGATGATCTCCAGAGGTCCCTTCCAACCCCTAACATTCTGTGATTCTGTGATTCTGTAATATGTTGTCTTTATGCCAGTTTATGTCCAGAGAGTGGCGAAGACTTGCTTTCTTAGAACAACCTAGAAAATGCCAGGTCACATAAGTCAACACATTTCCCTGCCCTGCCACTGACTCCTCTGTAGGAGCACGGACACCAGCACTGCATGGTGGTTCCCTGCAGTGGCTGGAGTACAATCATGGAAAAATGCAGTTCACGTATGAGGTTGGGTAACTTAGGGTTTGCTTTTTGTGTTCCCTAGCTTGAGGTTTTGTAAAAGATTTTTTGTTCTTTTCTTAATTAAGAGAAAAATAAATCACCATTTATAACTGCAAGTTCATTTTGACACCTCTGCATATGCTTACAGTTTCAGATATTGTGTATGGGAGACAGCCAATGACAGGTACAGTAGTGCCAGCTTTGTGGACTGAAGAAAGAAATTCATAAACTGCATAGAGATACCATTGTCTAATATTGTGCTCCAGTGCTTAGACTGCTGTTAGCTACAGGGAATCGCTATTAACCATTTTCACACATGGAAGAAAGTGCTTTAGATTATAAAGATTTTCGGCATTGCTACAGTGGTACAAAATAATTGTAGCGTTTCTTTATTTCCCCATTACATTAGTCGAAAGGAAAGAAAAAAGAATATTTATGAAAATGCATGATCCTGCTGAGCTGCTCCTGAGAGCAATGGGAGGAAGAGGGCAAAGTTTAGTGGTTATTGGCATGGATCGCTATTCCTAAATAGATAAAGGAAAGAGAAAAGTTGTTCCACAATTTCCAAAATACTTTGCATAAAGATGAGTACTTCTTTAGTTACTGAAAATATGCAATATGTAAATTTTTGAAGATTTGCTCATTAATAAACCCACTCAAATTTAAACTCCTTACTCTTAAGAATGAAATCTGTAACTTTGCATTCAGCTTTTTAATGCTTCACTGCATAGTTCAGTTAGTCTATTTGTTCTGTTGACACTCAGGCTATTAAATACAGCTTGGTTTTTCTTTTTCCTTTTCTTTTTGCAGGTAGAGGCCTTTAAAATGTATGTAAGTGGTCTGAGTTTGAAGGTGGTCTCAGGCTGGAAAAGTTTTTTGTTAGTTTTGGGGTTGGTTTTTTTACATCCCTTCATTTTCAAGCAGTAGCATTAATTTTGATTTTTCTGACTGATCTTATTGGCCTAGGCACACTTACCTGCTTTCTGTAGAATTATGTAGTGAAACAAACAGCTGCATTTTAGGGATCAATGAAAGGGAAAACTCAAAAGTTGGGGCACACAAAATAATTAAATTTTCATATCTCATGAGTCTGCAAAACAGTGTGAGAAATGTTTTTTGAGGTCTTTGGCATTTCAATTATACTTAGATGGTTTGTGTTTCAGCTGAGCCCTGAGAGCAAATTAAACTTTGGTCTTTTTTATTTTACACTAAATATTTCATATCTTGGTCACAAAGTTCTTCTTGGCATTTGATAATTTAATAGCACCTGCTTTGGTGGAATGGTGTCGAACCAGTTCTTGGAACTACACACAGTTGTAACAGAGTACAGTTATTATGGATTTTTTAAAAAATCAGGATGAAATAAAGATAAAAATCTTCTTTCAGTTGTCAGTCAAGTACATATGAAGAACTAATTCTTCCATGTGATGGAAACTGATATACCTCAAACTAAAGCAAAGGAGTTTATACCAGTTCAGGATTTAGGGTCCATGATCTAAAATACCGTATTCTATCACATATTTTCAAAACATGAGAATAAATGTGCTTAAGCAACTGGCTCTTCAAATAATCCTTCAGATTTATTTATAACAAAATCTTCCTTAATTCTTACTTATCTCTATTACCTACCAATATCTCTATTACCTACCAATATCTCTATTACCTATGTAGATCTGAGAAAGATCCACTTGCCAAACCATTACGGTATGTTATGTCCACACAGATAATATCTAATTAAAGGGATGCCTTGTTGAGCCATGGCCCTGGGCTTGTTTCACAAGCAAAAGCATATTCAAAACCTCTAACTAAAGATGAAATATGATAAAACTGTCAGAGAGAGTTGTGTCAACTTTTCTTTTATTTCTGTGTTTTACTGCACTTTTTAATTGATTTAGTCTTCAGGTCTAACCCTCTCCTGTTACTTGGTTTTTCAGAGAGAAAGCTTTACAGGACTGCATTTCTTTTTCATGCTGGTATTCCATTTCCACAACCCTAAGTTGACATTCCGAAAATGCTCCAGTTCATTTGGCATCAATTTTCTAATTGAAAACCCTGATCTGAAGGCTTGCTAGAACACAAAAAAGACTTTAAATAATCCTAAAATACACCCCATGAAAATTCTTCTTACTAAATATAGTTGATGTGCATGACCACATCATGTGAAGTAAAAGCAACAATTCTTATATGTGCAAAGTATATTAGAGATCTGTATTAGAAAACAAATGGGAAAAACAATCAAGCAAGATTGTTACAAATAAATGTGGCATTTAGGATCTCTGCGTTTAGAGTCAGACTAGGGTTCCTACTTAACTGAGTCTGTGAGACCAGGCACTCTGAAGGGAGTTGCCAACCTTGTGGATAACCTGAATGAATAACCTGCCTCTGAGGACATTGTCGTGGTTTAGCGGCAGCTCAGCCCCACACAGTCGCTCGCTCACTCCCCACCGGTAGATGGGGGAGAGAATCAGGAGGGTAACGCTCGTGGGTTGGGATAAGAACAGTTTAATAATTAAAATTAAAAGAAAACAACAGTAGAAATGCAATGTAAAGGAGAACAACGAGAATTAAAAGAAAACAACAGTAGAAATGCAATGTAAAGGAGAACAACGAGAGGCGCAAAGCCCCGGGGGGGGGGGGGGTGGGGGGGAAGGGAGGGGAGAGGGGGAACGAACCGCCGGAACAAACTGCCCGCGCCGCAGCCGCGCGCCGCCCGCCGACCCGACGCCGCGCCGCCTCCGCGCTCCCTGCAACTGCCCCCACCTCAATATATTGGTCATGGTGTCACATGGTATGGAATGAACCTGCCATTGGCCAGTCGGGGTCAGCCGCCCCCACCATGGCCCTGCCCCTCCCAGCCCCCCCCCCCCCCGCCACGCGGCAGAGCGCGGGAAGCTGGAAAGGTAGCTGACCCCCACAGTGAGGAGAATTAACCCCTTCTCAGCCAAAACCAGCACATTCTCCACCCCTTATTCCATACCATTTACACCATGCCCAGGTCCCATATGATGCAATACAACCATACCAACCACCACCCCTCCCCTTCCCATCCTTTAACATAATACACAGACATCATTCCCTTAGTTCATGGACCTTCCCTGTACAATGTCCATTAAAAATGTCCATTGAGTTCATCCAGTCCATGACTCTGGGCTCCATCTGTTGTATCAGTCTTTCCGGGTGGGAGAGATGGTGTGTGGCGTTGGGTCGCTGCATACCGAGTCAGTCATCGTTCCATCACTGCTGCACGGCTTGTTTCATAGTTGATCTTCCATAGGTTGGGAGGCTCGTACTCTGGTATCATTGGTACAACACAGAGGTGACACACAGTATTATATAGCAGTTCACATTGTGCCATTCAGTTCATTGACTGTTTTCACCCAAAATCAAATCCCCTTGAGGCACACATCGGATTTCTCCATCCTCCCGCATCACCCACCAAGTGCGCCCAGGTCCTCGAGCAAAAGCAATCCCACGAATGGGTTTGCCTTTGCCGGAGGCAGGAAGAACCCAGACTGTTTTGCCCAGCATACTTTTTGTGTGCACTACAGGGACTCTATCCCCTTCCACAGTACGTAAGGATTCTGACTGGGCAGGGCCAGCTCGGTTGGCAGATCCCCTCGTGTTGACTAACCACGTGGCTTTTGCTAAATGTGTATCCCAGTGCTTGAATGTTCCACCCCCCATTGCTCTCAGTGTAGTTTTTAACAGTCCATTGTACCGTTCAATTTTCCCAGAGGCTGGTGCGTGATAGGGGATGTGATACACCCACTCAATGCCATGCTCTTTGGCCCAGATGTCTATGAGGCTATTTCGGAAATGAGTCCCGTTGTCTGACTCAATTCTCTCTGGGGTGCCATGTCGCCACAGGACTTGTTTCTCAAGGCCCAGGATAGTGTTCCGGGCAGTGGCGTGGGGGACAGGATATGTTTCCAGCCAGCCAGTCGTTGTTTCTACCATTGTAAGCACATGGCGCTTGCCTTGGCGGGTCTGTGGGAGTGTGATATAGTCAATTTGCCAGGCCTCCCCATATTTATATTTCAGCCATCGTCCCCCATACCACAGAGGCTTTACCCGCTTCGCTTGCTTGATTGCAGCGCATGTGTCACATTCGTGGATAACCTGTGCAATAATATCCATGGTCAAGTCCACCCCTCGATCACGAGCCCACCTGTATGTTGCATCTCTCCCTTGATGACCTGAGGTGTCATGGGCCCACCGAGCTAGAAATAGTTCACCCTTATGCTGCCAGTCCAGATCCACCTCAGCCACTTCAATCTTGGCAGCCTGATCTACCTGCTGGTTGTTCCGATGTTCTTCAGTGGCCCGACTCTTGGGAACGTGAGCATCCACATGACGTACCTTTACAACCAGGTTCTCTACCCGGGCAGCAATATCTTGCCACAGTGCGGCAGCCCAGATGGGTTTGCCTCTGCGCTGCCAGTTGCTTTGCTTCCATTGCTGCAGCCAGCCCCACAAGGCATTTGCCACCATCCAGGAGTCAGTATAGAGATAGAGCACTGGCCACTTTTCCCGTTCAGCAATGTCTAAGGCCAGCTGGATGGCCTTTACCTCTGCAAACTGGCTCGATTCACCTTCTCCTTCAGCAGTTTCTGCTACTTGTCGTGTAGGACTCCATACAGCAGCCTTCCATCTCCGGTGCTTTCCCACAAGGCGACAGGACCCATCAGTGAACAGGGCGTATTGCTTCTCATTTTCTGGCAGTTGGTTATACAGTGGGGCTTCTTCAGCACGTGTCACCTCCTCCTCTGGTGATAATCCAAAATCTTTGCCTTCTGGCCAGTCCATAATCACTTCCAAGATTCCTGGGCGACTGGGGTTTCCTACTCGAGCCCGCTGGGTAATCAGTGCAACCCATTTACTCCACGTAGCATCAGTTGCATGGTGTGTAGAGGGGATGTTTCCTTTGAACATCCAGCCCAGCACTGGCAGTCGGGGTGCCAGGAGCAACTGTGCTTCAGTACCAACCACTTCTGAAGCAGCTCGAACCCCTTCATATGCTGCCAATATCTCTTTTTCAGTTGGAGTATAGCGGGCTTCGGACCCTCTGTATCCCCGACTCCAAAACCCTAGGGGTCGACCCCGGGTCTCCCCTGGTGCTTTCTGCCAGAGGCTCCAGGTAGGGCCATTCTCCCCGGCTGCAGTGTAGAGCACATTTTTTACATCTTGTCCTGCCCGGACTGGCCCAAGAGCTACTGCATGGACTATTTCTCGTTTAATCTGTTCAAAGGCCTGTCGTTGCTCAGGGCCCCATTTGAAATCATTCTTTTTCCGGGTCACTTGATAGAGAGGGCTTACAATCAGACTGTAATTTGGAATATGCATTCTCCAAAAACCCACAACGCCCAAGAAAGCTTGTGTTTCCTTTTTGCTAGTTGGTGGAGACATGGCTGCTATTTTGTTGATCACATCCATTGGAATATGACGACGACCATCTTGCCATTTGATTCCTAAGAACTGGATTTCTCGTGCAGGTCCCTTCACCTTACTTTGTTTTATGGCAAAACCAGCTTTCAGAAGGATTTGGACTATTTTCTCTCCTTTCTCAAAAACTTCTTCCGCTGTGCTGCCCCACACAATGATGTCATCAATGTACTGAAGGTGTTCTGGAGCTTCTCCCTGTTCCAGTACAGTCTGAATCAGTCCATGGCAAATGGTAGGACTGTGTTTCCACCCCTGGGGCAGTCGATTCCAGGTATACTGGACGCCCCTCCATGTGAAAGCAAACTGTGGCCTGCACTCTGCTGCCAGAGGGATTGAGAAGAATGCATTAGCAATATCAATTGTGGCATACCACTTGGCCGCCTTTGACTCCAGTTCGTATTGAAGTTCTAGCATGTCTGGCACAGCAGCACTCAACGGTGGAGTGACTTCATTCAGGCCACGATAGTCTACTGTTAGTCTCCACTCTCCATTAGACTTCCGGACTGGCCATATGGGACTGTTAAAGGGTGAGTGGGTCTTACTGATGACTCCTTGGCTCCTCAGTTGGTGAATGAGTTTATGGATGGGGATCAGAGAGTCTCTGTTGGTGCGATATTGCCGCCGGTGCACTGTTGTGGTGGCGATTGGCACCTGTTGTTCTTTGACCTTCAGCAACCCCACCACAGAAGGGTCCTTTGAGAGACCGGGCAAGGTAGACAGCTGTTCAGTTTCCTCCGTCTCCAAGGCAGCTACACCAAAAGCCCACTTGTAACCTTTTGGGTCCTTGAAATACCCTTTCCTGAGGTAGTCTATGCCAAGGATGCACGGAGCCTCTGGGCCAGTCACAATGGGGTGCTTCTGCCACTCATTGCCAGTTAGGCTCACTTCGGCCTCCAATACAGTTAGCTCTTGGGATCCCCCTGTCACTCCAGCAATGCTGATGGGTTCTGCCCCTATATAGTTCGATGGCATTAAGGTGCACTGTGCGCCGGTGTCCACTAAAGCTTTATACTCCTGTGGGTCGGACGTGCCAGGCCATCGGATCCACACAGTCCAGTAAGCCCGGTTATCCCTTTCCTCCACCCGGCTGGAGGCAGGGCCCCTCTAGTCCTGATCATGGCAGTCACAACTCACTTCCTGCAAATGTGAATCAGGAGTCCCTCTATTACACTTAGAAATAAAATCTGCGCTTCTACTCCTCTGTCTGGGGACTTGTTCACTGGAAATTGGAGCAGCAGCTTTCCTGGAAGAGCCCCCCTGAGTGACTGTTCTTCCTTGCAGTTCATGCACTCGTGCCTGTAGGGTCGAGGTAGGCTTGCCATCCCACCTCATCATGTCCTCTCCGTGGTCACGCAGGTAGAACCATAGGGTGGCCCGTGGTGTGTATCCCCTTCTTTGAGCCAAAGGACGCTTATTCCTAACAGCTGAGACACTGCTCTGTCGAGGTGGGGAGTAGGACAGATCTTCTTTGAGTTGCTGGACCTCTTGGGATAGTTTCTCCACAGCAGAGACAAGCGAGGAAGAGATATTTGTGTCGTAATCTCGGAGTCTATCTATCACCTCTGCCACCGTTGGTGTCTCGTCATCTTTCCAGGACATCACTGCCAATGAGTTTGCATGCGAAGATGGTGCGCTCCGTACAAACTTCCGCCACATGGGTCGTGTGCACTCGGCTTCATCTGGATCTTTGGATGACCGTTGATCATCCAGGTCACCATAAATCACCTCAAACACAGCTAATTCCCTTAGATACTGGATGCCTTTCTCCATAGTTGTCCATTTTCCTGGGCGATATGTAACATCTTCTTTAAAGGGATACCTTTCCTTCACTCCAGACAGGAGTCGCCTCCAGAGGCTGAGGGCTTGTGGCTTTTTTCCTATTGCTTTGTCAACGCCCCCTTCCCCAGAAAGGGATCCCAATTGTTTGGCTTCTTTTCCCTCTAGTTCCAGGCTACTGGCCCCATTATCCCAGCATCGGAGCAGCCAGGTGACAATGTGCTCACCTGAACGACGGCTATAATCTTTTCGCATATCTCGCAACTCGCTTAAGGACAGGGATCGGGTGGTCTCTATTTCATTTATTACTTCTCCCTCCTCTCCCCGCGATGGCCCTGGTTCTTCATCATCCCGTTCTAAACGAGTTGATGTCCGCTTCCAATATTTTGTCTTGTGTATGGGGGCAACTGATACTGGTACGGGTTTATTTTCTGAGCTAGCTCCGGTACTTGTTGTGGGGGTTTGAGTGGCTGCAGTGCCTGTCGTCCGGGCTGGATTGTCTACAGTGCCAGTCACTTTGCATTTCAATCCAGAGACATTCTCTTCCCCCTGGGGGCATTGAATGCTGTTGAGCAGGGCTCGGTATGCATGGGCCAGACCCCAGCATGTTGCAGTTATCTGTGTCTCTCTGGAGTTCCCAGCGTAACAACATACTTTCTCCAAATATTCTACTAGTTTTTTAGGATTCTGCACTTGTTCGGGGGTGAAACTCCAAAACACTGGGGGTGCCCACTGCCCTAGGTATTTGCCCATGCTATCCCACATGCCCTGCCACTCGTAACTGTCAAGCCTCGGGGCAGATTTCTGGGTGATATTCTTAAGTTGCTTAGTCAAAACCAAAACAACCTGCCCAAAAACTAACAATAAGTGCACCTTAACCACCCAAGGATGTTCAAGATACAAAGACGTTGTTGTAACAAAGGCACAGACATCATAGAACAAAGTTGCAAAGGTATTATTCTGTATTTCCTCCATATAAAATCTCTCAGAGGAGGAGGTATAATTGCTAATTGCCTCAACAAGGTGGTATCCAAAGTACAGTAACGGTTTCAGCAAAAACCCCAAATACCAGATAAAGCTGAAAACGAGTGTTTGTATAACAAATCTTGTAGGCAAAACATTACTAATCACAGCAGAACACAGCAGACTCAACAAACCAACACCAATCTGTAACACCAACTGCAAAAAGGACAACATGGTGCTGTGACCAGCAGCTGTTGTTATCTCCAACCCTTGAGCCCCACGTTGGGCGCCAAAAAGACTGTCGTGGTTTAGCGGCAGCTCAGCCCCACGCAGCCGCTCGCTCACTCCCCACCGGTAGATGGGGGAGAGAATCAGGAGGGTAACGCTCGTGGGTTGGGATAAGAACAGTTTAATAATTAAAATTAAAAGAAAACAACAGTAGAAATGCAATGTAAAGGAGAACAACGAGAGGCGCAAAGCCCCGGGGGGGGGGGGGGGTGGGAGGGAGGGGAGAGGGGGAACGAACCGCCGGAACAAACTGCCCGCGCCGCAGCCGCGCGCCGCCCGCCGACCCGACGCCGCGCCGCCTCCGCGCTCCCTGCAACTGCCCCCACCTCAATATATTGGTCATGGTGTCACGTGGTATGGAATGAACCTGCCATTGGCCAGTCGGGGTCAGCCGCCCCCACCATGGCCCTGCCCCTCCCAGCCCCCCCCCCCCCGCCACGCGGCAGAGCGCGGGAAGCTGGAAAGGTAGCTGACCCCCACAGTGAGGAGAATTAACCCCTTCTCAGCCAAAACCAGCACAGACATCTAGCCTGACCTGGAATGGGGCAACTACAACCTCTCTGGGCAACCCATTCCAGTGTTTCACCATCCTCATTATAAAAAATTTATTCCTTTTATCTAGTCTAAATCTACACTCTTTCAGTTTAAGACCATTACCCCTTGTCCTGTCACAACAGCCCCTATTAAAATATCTGTCCCCATCTTTATAAGCTCCCTTTAAGTATTGAAAGGCAACAATAAGGTCTCCCTGGGGATTTCTTTTCTCCAGGCTACCCAACCTCAACTCTCCCAGCCTTTCCTCATAGCGGAGGTGTTCTTGCCTTCCCAGAATTTTTGGGGCTCCCCCTCTGGACACACTTCAACAGGTCCTCTTCTTTCTTGTACAGGGTACTCCAGAGCTGGACACAGTACTACAGGCAGGGTCCCACTACAGCAGAGCAGAGGGGCAGAAATACCTCCCTCAACTTGCTGGCCATGCTTCTTTTATTGCAGCCCAGGATATGGTTGGCTTTCTGGGCTGCAGGTGCACATTGTTGGCCCACGTCCAGGAAATAGGACCATCCCTCACTATTCATGTTGTGAGCTGCTCCTCTGGGAGCTCCAGAATTTGGACCAGACTGCTGTTAGAAGTGTGGGCAATACGATGATGCCACCGATGTAGCCATACAACTGAGAGGTGGCAATGGCTGCCCTTACTGTCTTGCAATGACGGGATCTGTTCCCACTACTGGGACCAGGCAGTACTGAATGATCAGATGAGGAGAGTGAACTTTATAAACTGCAGGGAAGTCTTCAGAACTCTTCCTGAAGAGCTGGGCTTTGACAGTTTCCTGTATCCTTTACCAGAGGAGGAGGCATTGTTTGTGCTGCTGTGCAATGGAGCCTTATCCCCAGATCTCACCAGGCAACCAGTAGGACCTGGGTAAGTCCAGAAAGAGACTGACCCTACAGCAGGACCTCCCCTACTGCACAGGGATAGCTGCTGGTGTTCTCATCCCATGGTGTGGCTCCTATCTGCATACCAGTGGCAAGTGCTACCATTCTGCAGGCCTCCAAGCTCTGTGTGGCCACAGGAGATGACTCACAGACATAATTATTAATGACAGTAGCTTCACAGGGGTCTTTTCAACTCCACTCTCTGCCATTAAAGTCAGTCTGGGACCGTTCTGCCTGTGGTCCTCAGCACAAGAGGGATCTGAAAGGCACATACCACTCACTACCTCCTGCCTTGAGTCACCTGCCCATGGGCTAAAACCACACTGCTGTTCATTGTTGTAGCCCCTAACACCCACTGTGGCAGTGAGTCAGCCTCGATACTGCCACCCCATGCTATTTTCTTCCTAGTCTAGGGTCCCCCAGCCAGCCTGCTCTTCCTAAAGAGAGCTTGTTTATCCATTAACTAGCAGAAATTGGGAAAAGGGGCTGGTAGGAGTTTAGATGTAATAAAGACCTGAAAATCACCATTCGATTCCTGTTACTTCAGCCCCCATTTTAGTACAGAAATTTATTTTTTAAGTAACAGCAACATATAGCCTGTGATGTCAATGCATCTCCATGAAAAAGCTTATCTTGTTTAGCTGCAACCCTAACTTTAGTGTAAGCGTCACAGTCTCAGGGAAGTTAGCTCTAGCCCAGATACTTTGAGCCTTAGGTCAGTTTGTCAAGCACCAAAGGGAATGATTTGCTGGTGGGGCTCTGACTACTAGGATCTGGGTACAAGAGCACTGGAAATAGAATGTGTCTGAGGAACTGAAAGTAACTGCTGCTGCCCCTACTGGTTCTGGAACAAGATGTTTGCCTGTCCCTGAAATCTGCAGTCTCTTGCCAGCAGTTCAAGGCCTCCATAGAGTCCATGTATCTCCTGATGACCCCAGTATTGTGTCCAACATCTTCTCTTTGTCTGACCCTAAATAGTGTAAAAAGAAAAGAAATTGTGAAGCCATCACTAATCAGACGTTCCCTTGGCTTGTTCTTCTTCCCCTGATTGCCTCAACCCAACTACTAGCTGGGTGAGGCAAAAGTACTCAGACCAGAGCTGACACTTAAGGAAAGGCCTAATACAACATAATTCAACAAATGTACCAGATGATATGCAGTCATTAGAGACAAAAGCTTACAAGAAAGATCACAAAACTGCTCAATCCTATTTGAGGTATTCCATGGTAGCTTTTCAAACTGTGGCAAATATAGAATAAGCCCACTGAGTCCTAGAGGGAACTGTAAATTGATGGAGAAGGAAAATTTGGAGTATGTGTTGATATATGGGTCATTATGCTTATTGGAGAACAGTAAGGAGAACAAAGAGGAGGAAGAATTCTGTAGATGGTTTTCTGGCAGTTTGGGAACGAGCAAGGATGGACGTAAAAGAAAGGAAGTTCTTTGTCATGAGATGATGTAAATTTGAGACATTCATAATAGAGATAAGAAACAACTAAGGTTTGGGCACTTTTTCATTCTTATGAGCTACTTAATCTCTTTTTTAACATCCTTGTTTGTTTTATATCTTGTTGAAGTCTCATTTCCTCTTTTGTATTCAACAGTAGTCTACCGAATACAAATGAAACAGGAAATTACAAAAGGAGAATTAATATCCATACTCAGATTCTATTAGTTCTACTCTCCCTGCTTCTGTAACATCAAGATGGGCAAAGAATTAGAGAGGTTTAATGATTCTTGCAGCTGCATCCCATTCAGTAAGGAACTGCTAACTGTGCAATACTGCAGTATTACATTTATTTCTTTCTTAGAATGTTCCTTTAATCTTTTCCATGTTTTCCCTCTTTCTATCCTAAGAACCATGTTCAAATTAAACATATGAGTCAACTGGTGAGGCAAGTCACTCTGGTAGCAGATACTGTTCTCCTCGCTACTGCAAATACTGTAAAACTGTTTGTGGGGTAAGACCTGGTTTCATATGACTGTCATTAGGTGGTGAGATAGTAATATGTAGGGTATCAGACTGGACAGGGTGGATTTTTGCCTTTTTTGGTGGAATTCATTAATTAAAATTCCTTAACAATTTTTGTTTTCTGAGAAAATTAAAAAGCATGTCTCCACTTTAGGAAACTTCCAGCCTCGCCCATATATATTGGGCTAAAATGAAAATTATCCAAAGTTTGGAACTTGTCATGCTTAGTCCTTACAGTGGATCATAGCTGAGACCCACAAATGAGCTTTGTTTCTGTGTTGCTCAGTAGTTCAGTGCTGAGGAATTAGGCAGCTGCCTTAAAGAACCTGACTTGAAATCCCCACACATCTCTGATGAGCATATGAAGGACACTTAAATGCACTCAGCAATCACTGCAGGTTTTTTACAGATTAAATGTAGCATGATGGGAGAATTTAAAATTTCAAAAACTGGTATAGTTATTGAAAAATATGATCAGAAATTATTTTCAATGTTTTATACAAACTTAATGGACAGTCTCCATGCTCTTCCTTCTTATGTTAAGGACAGCATGCTCAGGAAATAATGGCAATCAAGAGGGAATATAGAATATAAAATTTCTGATTATTTTGATAAGCTTTTAAAAGGTATACAAGTTTCTGGTGACCTTATACATAGGGAATAAAAATCCTCAGTTTTCTGAACCAGTGTGTGTAGGAAAGTGTACATAGAGAACTTGAGCTTTTCAACTGAAATGCATATACTGTGGCCAGTATACGTCCACAGGTCTTGCACTGCTGCCAGACAGAAACTCAGGCCCTTCCACATATAATACCTGTAATGTACTAGAAGAATAATATTTAGTGATTAGACCTCTAGCTGTGTCATTCACAGTAATGTGAATCTGGAAATGAGCACACTGTGCTAAATCGAAAAACCAGGTAGCTGTGTCGCCTGTCTCCACTGGGGCCATAGCAATTGAAACAAATAGAAAAGACTGAAGTTTGATATTTTGTTACAAATTTTTGCATTTAAAATTCATTGCAGGCAAACACTTAGAGGTATAGTTTTGCAATATTGTCAATCATTCCTATTGGAATACTTGACTCAAAAAATAGTATGTCAGGCTGCCTTCTATGAGGAAGTAAGTCTTGCCATTCTTACACCTGAAAGTCTAAGTTTTTAAAAGCATTAAAAATATTACCTGCCACTTTGTAAATTTTTTCCAGTATCCTAGTGTACACAACATTTAGGGAATATAAAAAACTTTTATCAGTCAGATTCCTCAGCAACCTATGCTGAGCATCCAAAACCTCCAATATTCAAAATTTCCCTAATATTTTCACAAAACCTAATTAATGAAGGTTTAGTTTAAAAAGTACTTCAAAAACAATTTTA
Organism: Phalacrocorax carbo; assembly: GCF_963921805.1. NCBI lineage: Eukaryota > Metazoa > Chordata > Aves > Suliformes > Phalacrocoracidae > Phalacrocorax > Phalacrocorax carbo. The sequence continues at coordinate 63,297,373 of NC_087548.1, forward strand.
AAGTTAATTCCCTTCAGCAGAGTTTAAAACAGCTTATTTCCAGTGTTGGGTGCTTTATAATATGTATTTAAAGAAATATTGGAAAAATAAGTTTTAGCTAAAATTACTTTTGATTATCCTAAAATACGTAGTAACTTAAGAGTAAAAAATCTTATGATATCTCAAATGGAAAATATTTCAGATATTGATAATTTGTGCTAAAGAAAATCTTTTCACAGGAATATTTATCCATTCTACTTGTTATTTTGAAAAATAAAACAAAGAGTAATAAAGTAAATTGTTAGTGATATAATACTTTTGATGCATAACACATGCAACTGAGACCTAGAAGCCGTAACAGTTACAGCTCATCAAAATCTAGTGCTCATTTTTTGCTAAAGTGATACTGGGTCTTTGTGGGTAAATGCTGAAGGAATAGGCTTCAAACTTGGTTTGGAATTTCATTATGGTTAGGGTTAAAAATGGGAAAAGAAAATAAGCTTCAGTTACCTAAAAAGGTTAAAGAAATCTAGACTAAACCAAAGCTTAATGTCAGAATTCATGCCCTTCTTTGTTTTTTATATTTAGGGATTACTGAACTAGACCTCAAAGTACGACTGAGTTTAGGATCTTGGGTATGTAAGGAAACTACAAGTACCAGTAAAAGAAGTGTTCATAGGTAGCTGGTGGGGTGCAGAGTTCATTCTAAGTTTAGGCTTATTCTGTTATTTAGGAGAAACTGAGTGAGTTTAATGTAATAATGTAAATGAGTCACAAAGCAGTTCCACAGTATTGGGATCCATTAGCTCCTTTCGTCACCAGCACAACTGTAATCTGATGAAAAACCTTGGCTGCAGCTCTGTACCTTCCTTTACTTCCTGTACCTTCCTTTACTGTTGTCTAGCAATATCTCTCAGCACAAGAGGAAACCAAACCTACAAGCCTAAGATTCATTAAAGCTCTATCCTAGCTATTTCTCAAATAATGTTTGTGTAATAGTGTGTAGTAAGTGTAAAAATAATAATTGTGTGTAATGTGGTGTTATGTGGTGCCCATCGCCTTAGGTCCCTCTAAGACTTTGTTTAAACTTAAGTCATTGCTGCAGTCAGTGACGAACCAGAATTCTCATCTTGCCTAGAAATACCAAAAACTACAAAATATCAAAAAGTATGTTAAAAACCCATACCGGCTTTTTCATGTTACCTGATCTAATCAGTAACCTCATGCAAAGTTATAAATTTAACTAATGTAACTTCAGAGGACCATGGCAGCATGCACAATGTGTCTTAGTAAACTACCACTTTTGGATGGAATAGGAGTGTTTGGCACAGTTCCCAACAGAAATCAGGACTGTCATCAGTGTTTCGTTTCTAGTCAACAAAGGTGGGGGGGAGGTGTAGTGCCTAGCTTCAGAGTGTGGTGCCAAGTGACGTTTTGGGGTTCATAGAAACAAAGACCACGTTTACATTTAAACTGGTGGGGGCTAGAGTACACAAGTAAGAGGTTCAGATTTGTGTAAAATTGAGGTTGATGTTCAGGTTACAAAAAAAAAAAGAAAAAATATGTAAAAGTTACAAAGGCACCTGACATAAAGGATTAAAATGTGCAGCAAGATACAGACTGGGCAGAGACCAACTTGGTGCCTAAGCACCACCTTGTGTTAGGCCAAGAGGGATCACAATGTGGGCATCAGAGTACAGACATGGCTGCACATATGCAGACAACACAGAGTAACTATGTAGAGTAACAAGCAGTTCATTGAAGGGCTGCCAGGAAAACTTAATGGCTTGTGCCGTAAAGAATTCCTGACAACACATGGAAAAAGGAGTTAAGCTTTTAAAATGCTAAAGTTGTAATATTTTTCCTTGGTTTACTATCACAAAATGACATTAAGGCCTTCTCAAGCTGCTTGGAAGTTTTGCTTATAATAGTAATGAATTCTCTTCCTATTAGCAGTTTTAACTTGTTCTTTCCCACACATGGTACCTCAACTGATCTTCACAAAAATACACCAACACTGCACCTTTATAGCAGTTTCCATGCTGCCAGAACCTTTTATGTTTCCTATACGGGTTGTATTTCTTGTACTCTTCACTGTGCGAAGAGTAATTAGTCTCAAATGAAAATAGCGTGGAATTGAACAAGAACTGGGCATTCCAAATGGGAAAAGTAGCCAAGTAATCAATTTAACAGTAAAAAACTGCCTTTAAAAACAAAATATGCATGATTATACAGAAGTCAAAACAGGCTGACAGATGCATAATGCTACTCTAATATTTTTATTATTTGGCAGCTGTGTTGAGTTCATTAACAGGCATTTTAATTTTATGAATGTAACTGGTACCAGAGAGATAGGCCTGTGATGGAAACAATGAGTCATTTTCTCACAGGAATCAGGAGATTATATACAGTCCAATTTGGTCACTAAATTTCTGAAATCTAAGCAAAACTAGGCAAAAGCTTGGCTTTATTAAAAGAGAGGCAGAATATAAAATAAGTAACATAAAAGAAAATAAAACACTTCTGAAATGCAGTACTAGTACTGTATGCTAGAATGCTAATTATCATAAAAGTCGGCTAATAATATTTATTTGCAACAGAGATAATGATAAGTAAGAAGAGCTTTTAACATATTACATGTCATTAAGAAGCCACAGTAAGATATGAGCATCATTGCTTGTAGCACTGCCCAAACTATGAGAAACACTTTCAGTCTCACATAGTTGGTATTTTATAGTGTATTATAAGCAAAGATAAAGTAATTTGGTTTTTAGTTTGAGTTACTCTAAATATTTTAATGTAAAAAGTAATTAGTACTCTTGACAGTCCCCATTTCACACAACTGAGCATAGAAACAACTCTGAAGCCTTGCCATACAGGATTCTAATTAATTAAAAAATGCATTCAATTCACAACCAGAAATAAAGAAGATTATGTCAATAATTTTATCTTGCCTTAGTTCTGAAATGTTTAATTAAAATGATTTAAAGAAAAAGGCTGACTAAAAAGTCATTGTATAGTGCTTTCTGGAGTACTAATTACATAGGAATAGACTTCTTTCCTTTTCAGCTCTGTAGAAAAGTCATCAGTGAATTCATCTTTACAAACAAGTTGCAACTGTATTCAAGTAATTGTTCAGAGAGGGAAGCCCAAATCCAAGGCATGAGAGCCAAAGTATGGGGACTATAAACCTAAGTCCTATGTCAGTCTATGAGGAATCTCATCAAAACCAGACATCTACACAAGAGCTTGCCAGTAATTAAGCATTTGGGTGCTTCAATTTTATTGATCGAGTCTGAAGGGATCCGAACCTACAAAGTATGCTGAGCTTCTGCCTTCTGGACTCAGATGCTTTTGACATGTCTTAAACTAGGTCTTCCTGCAACAGTTTTTAAAAGTCTTCATTATAAAAGATTTCAGTTGTGCTAGACCTAGCTATAACACATATTTTAATATTCCATATAATCATTAGTAGGGCAAAAAGTGCTTCTTCCTCTATGTGTTGCTTCTGGCTGTGTCTCTGATGTGCAGTCTCCCTCTGTGAGCAACCACACGCACCCTGTATTCCCCAGCTAAACTTCATTTTTGGGACAATGTTCAGTCAATGGTTTAGAAAGCTCTGTTAGAAGCATCTCTGGGCTATGTCACTCTCACATTTGTCTCTCAGCACAAATGTCTTCTGAGTTTGCTGTTTTCTTTCATTATATTTTGTAATACTCCCTTTGACTGGAAATTTCATTCATTTCTTTTTATGCTGTTGGCAATTTTGCTTTGTTTCTTGATACAGCTCAATCAGAATTTTCCTACCTTTAGCAGGCTTGTTAAAAAAATCACATTATATATGCTATCTGTCACTTCATTTAACATGAATCTTACTTGGTGTACATTCAGGATATATAAAGAGCAAGTCTGCAATGCACAAAACAAAAGGAAGAACAATCACATTCCTGAAGCAGTTAGCACCATTACTTGACAGCTGAAAACCAGAACTCAGGGAGAGCAGATAAAATTCAAGCCTGAAAATTTTTCGAAGTTACAACAATCAGTCTGAATCCACAGCATCCTTTGAGTTAATAACTTTATTCCGCAGTCTATTTCCTAATACTGTGTGCCAGAGACTCAAACCAGTCCAGTGGTCTGTTTTTTGGAAGTTAAAACTACCATATTTCCACTACATGGCAGAATATATCATTTCTCATTGCCATTAAATCCAGTTGGTTTTACACTCCATAACATAGGAAGAAATGGAGCATAGTACAATATGCCCCACATCAATAATTTTGTGCACTTTCTTAACAGAATAGCAACTAACAGCTATAGATCTGAGGAGTCATTAGTGAGCCATTGTGCAGTCTGTGTAAGTATCATTTTGTATAGATTAAATTGTCTCTATGAGGCAGCACGTGGGCTTATTTAATATGCACAATAAATTCTTACACAATACATAGACAGGTGCTTCCTCTCTGCCCAGAGGTGAATTTCATTTGCATAACTCTCCTGGAATACAAAAGCTTACTTTCTTGAGCTTATGTCCTAGGCACACAAACAAAAAGCATTTCAAACCATATGCATGTAATACAGAGGTCATAAAACTGTATATTTGTGTTTGCTCAGTGCTTTGTATTAAAATGTCACTTAAGTAATTGCATAAGTAAGGTAATAATATTACTGAAGTAATTATGTAAGTAACGTATAAGTACATGACAACAGTATGAGTATTGTTAAGTCCCTTAATCACTGATATTTAGAAAATTAACTAGAATTCCCTGCAAGAGTGTGTCAACCTAAATCAAAATGGGACTGTAAAAAGAACAAACTGGAAAAATCACTCAAGAGCTCGATATAAGTACTTCTTAAAAAAACTCTCGGAAGATATCTTCTCCAAGATACTTAACTCCTATGCATTGAACATCTCATTTCACAAATTAGGAAGTGCAGAGGTCAAAAAGAAACTAAACATGCACTGTTTCTGAACCCAAAGGAGGGCTGAAACCTAAAAGCTTGCCCTCTTATAACTATAATGTTTGACCTAAAACAAGATATTACCTCTTCCTGCAAACCATGAGTCACCAGAAGACAAAATATTTCTGAGCTGGAACAGTTTCATATGTTAACAGCTAACACTGGACAAGTCAGCAGAGATTTTTTTCCAGGCAGCAACATAGATTAATTATATTGTGTCAGGTTAGGAGAATGTTAAATTTCAATGAAAAACTAGATATGCTTATGGTTTGGTTTAAGTTACATTTTTCCTTCAGAATGCTTTTGTTAGGAGACATGTGTTGTTCCAAGGAGATTACTAGTGGGTGATCAAGTGACTTTATTAGTCCGAAGTTACCAGGAATGTTTTTCTGGACCAGAATATTCTGAGGTAGGACAGAAATGACTGACTGCCCTGTACTGAGGGCTGTTGTATGTTGTAGTTCCTTCCTTTTTTCTCTGAACAGATGCAAAGTTATATAAGAAGTGGAAAATTATACAGAGCTTTTTAAAAAATTTGCAGGAACTTTTCATAATAACATGTTGTTCAAGTAAGATTTGTTGCTACACCCTAACTACCTTACTGTCTGATCAACCAGCTAGGAGTTGCAAGTGTTCAGACTGCTTTCCATGTCTACATGTTAGCAAGGGGGAAGAGGGGCTGGGCACTGCTGCGTAGGTGTTACACTCTAACCTTAACAGGGCTACAAATCAGCTGCCAAAGGGAAAAATGCCAGCTCTTGATGGTCAAACGTAGAGCTTTAAATGAAAAGCCAGCCAGTGGTTTGTTGTGGCTCCATGCACAAGAAGCTGAGCAGGATGTCTGTTTCAATGGAGTCAGTTTGTCAGGCTAGCAACAACCTTGGCCCTTCCATCACCCAATTATGCAGCCAGGAACAAAAGGAAGTAACAAATGTTTTATCTGGTGGCAGGAGACAGAACTTGTAAAGACAATGTAACTCCATCTGCACCCAATATAAATCACTGCTGGTAAGAAAACAAAGATCACTCTCCCAGTTTGGATATATAATATCTGAAAACTTCTCAAGATGAAGAGTGATATATTATTGCAAAACAATACCATGTTATGCTGGATGCAGATTAAGATAGCATCACCTAGTAGAATCCAAGGATGACATTCTAATTTGAATAAATGTTTCAAAAACTCAGTGTAATTTCCCTAAAAATCTGCCTAGATCTTGAAGCAGGGAAGGTTGGTGTCAGTTAGCATGTCTTACTACCAGCTTTCCATTTATACTGTGATGCAGCTGTATTGAGAGACTGCCAGTGCTTATCTACTCGTTTGTGAGCTGTTTTCCAGTTGCTGAAATAATTTCTTACAAATGACTGGCAAATACTGGGGGTTTTTTTCAGCAGCTAACTTATCCAGTAAAGTCTTTTACCCTTCTTCTCCTCTAACTGCATGAATTTGTCTCCAAGTCTCTTTTTTCTGAAACTAATGTAAGCCCTTGCTCTCTAACTCTTGCTCTTTTTTTAAATAATTAATTTCATTTGATATTTTACTTCATCTTTTTGTCACTATTAACATAATTTCCTTTATCTAACACAAGCTCCACCTTCTTCAAAATCCCACCTTCTTCAAAATGAGAGATGAGTTCCCTGCTACAGAATGTTGTGCATCGTCAGGTAAACTGCATGCAAGTAAATAAAACCTGTTTTAACACCCTTAAATGTAAAGGCATGTACATAATAATAAAGTATATAAGGCATACAATAAAAAGGAACTCTACCTTAGGAAGAATTGACTTAAAATCACACTGGGATTGTCCTAATCTAACATTACAGTTAAAGGGGTAATATCAAACAAAAGTTATACTGTTATATGACCTATATGACCAGGACTAAGTCCTTGAGAAGGGTCTGAAAAACAAATAATGAGATGACATTTCCCTGGAAGATTCCAGTGTAGGAGGGGAAAGGAGAATACGCTATGATGTAAAATTTGATCGAAAACCAAGAGGCACTGCCAAATATGTCTTTAATTGAAATAGTATCTGTGGATCAAAGAAAGATTCAGGCACTGCCAGTGTCCTCAAGCTTTGATCCAGCACTGTAATAAATACCCATCAAGATACCTGCACTCCTTGCCAAATGAGTGCCAAAGAAGGAAAGTGAAGACAGCAAGCAGACACTTCAGGATTTCAGAGTTAGATGAGGAAAGGGGAAAAGGTGGAGAGGAAGAAAGTAAAAAAGAAAATACAAGAGCGGCAGAATAATCTTTTGCACTAAGGCATGTAGGGAGTAGCTGTATGACTCCATATGTATGGTCGGTCAGTGATTTGATATTGCCTTTGTGCAGTTCACAATTACTGTCTCTCCACCTGCCTTGCAAATTCAAGCTCAACTGTAAAGGTCAAGTTGGGCTTTTTCCCTCTTACACATCATGACTTGCAAGGAGGGGTTCAAATTACCACCATACCTACATGGGTACAGCCCATCACCTTCAAGTTAAGCTCACGTCTTTGCTCATATGGTGCTGACTGATTTTGTAAAGGACCAGTTCAGTCCATGACTAATAGAAGGAATAGATTCCAGCTCACTCCCCCTTGTGCTTGACCTTCAAGAGTAGCATAAGTAAAACGAGAAGAAAGAATCGTGCTAAGCAGGACTCTGGGGGGACACACACATGCACACACACGTGCATATGAACATTGATGTGTACATCACAGCATTTCATTTAAGATGTATTCACATAAGCATCCCTTAGTCCACACTAGCACAGTAGTAACCAATGTGTTTTCAGTAGCTTTGCGCTCTGCAGCATCACAGTATTTGTTAAATATTGCTTCACCATTCATAGAGAACTAGTGCAGCTTCTGTCCTCTCTGAAACTGCTCTTCAAGTGCCTTGAGAAACAGGATCTTTTTGTAGCCTCTGTGTGTGTGTGTTTCTGTTTTCTTTCCAATATTATGGTTACTTTTTGTCTGGATTGTTGAATACACCTTATGTCACCAGTATATGAAAGAAAACAGAGTAATTTAAAGCTATTTATCTACCTACTATGAGGAAATAAACATGTTTTCTGATTGAAGAAACAGATGGAAAATGAATCAAAATTCTTAAGTCTTTTACAAATTATCTTTGAAAAAGCTACAAATCTCAGTTTCCTTATCTATAAACTGCAAGCAGTCATCTTATTTCATATTGGTGGCATAGACCTACATTATTCCTGCTTGGGAAGTGCTTTGAGAGATTTTGTGTGAAAGCCATTTATATGAACCCAGCTTATTGGTATTGTTTAACAATTAATATAACTTTTGTTGGCTTTTAAGAAATTTCTTAATTGGGTGATATTTGTTGTGTTTTGCCTGTGTTTTACCTATGTGGCTTGAATGGGAGTTGCTTATGAAAGCATAAGGAACTCAGAATTAGCAGCAGTGTTGGAATACTCTCACAAGTACAAGGATCATTTTAATTACAGCAACACATCAAGTGCAGATATTAACTCTGTCATGAAGGGCTAACAGCATTTCTTTGGCTATGCACAATCTGACTCAGAAATGGAAACTGGGAATGTTCTTCTGATACAGCCCTGTGTTGGCCAGAGCTTTATGACAGTCCTGTCTGCACCTTTTCCTTAAAACGTACTCAACATAAAGTCTTCAAAATTCGCTTGCTTGTTTCATTAGAACAGAGGAACTTTAACTAGAGGGAGTTCTGGATCTTACCAGTGGGACAAATTAATAAGGTAACAAAAAAAAAACCCCACTCTACCCTGTCCACTCTGTCCATTCAAGGCAGGCCATTTCTTTCATGCTTGATGCCTGTCCAGCTTTTTCCAGTGACTTCCTGAGCTGCTATAGACTTTCTTTCCACCCTCTCTGATGTCCGCCTTCTTGCTGCCTCTGTGTTCCTCTTGGGGGTCTGGACTGGCTCTTCAATTTCTTCCTGGCTGTACCTCTCTTCACCTGGCCTGACCCTGTATGCTAGAAAGATGATCCCAGCTGAAAATGTCCAGTTACTTGCAGAAATTTTTCACACAGCCCAGCATGCAACAGCCAAGACAAAACTGTCCAGAAATACATTTCAACTGAAATGTAATACATAGCATGCATATATGTTGGCAAAAAAGAGAATTGTGTTTTCTGTCACAGTCTTTCCCATACTTCGATGCTAGATGTAAGGATTCATGAAATCTAGGAGATACTTATTGCTGAGTTTGGAATCTAATAGAAGTCACATTTAGAAAATGAGATTTCAGTTCTTTATCTGTGTAACAAGATTTTAATTGTGAGGGAAGCAACTACTTCCCAAGGTTGAAAGCTTTGCTTCATTTGGTTTCACCAATCTACACTTGGTTTTAAGGCACCTTACAAACAAAAGTTTTTCTTCTCCAAATGCACCCACAGCTGGTAGACTTGCCATCTCCCAGAGTGTATATCTATGCTCACTGGACTGTTTGGTAAACATGAACGTGCAGAGCATAAATATATAGGAATGATAACAGCTCACTAAACAGTCATCATGTCTCTGTATACTTTATCACAGCTAGACTTTCCACCATTGTTTTCATAGTTCCAGCATAGGTACTCAAATAGAACTTTCAGAGAGCACAAGGGGATACACAAGTCAATCAAAGGAGCAGCTAAAGCAATTGTAAGACAAAATAGATATTTTGCAACATCCATCTGGCCATTCAGATTTAACATCTAAGATTTTCTGAGCTCCAGTACTTCATGGTTTGTCCATCTGCAGGAGCATAGGCTTTCAATACTTTCAGAATTATATCTGATCCTTTGCTAAGTGCTGGGGCAATCTGCATATTTTTGTATTGCAAACTTTAAATGACATAAATCAAAGCTGACTACTTAGAAATACTATAATTGAAGCACTTAAAATCCATAATGCTCTCATTTTGATGCCTCAATAGACCCTCTTTCCAGATTTGATGGAAAGACTGGTCTATAGCTCTATGACTCTAGTCTGAAAAGCCAACGTATTATGGTAGGACTGACAGGGTATGATTAATGTTGTTAAAAATGTATTAGCATGTATTAGGGCGAGCTTTGTGTATTCATCCAGGCCAATCAAATTGTCCATTATTAAATGAGGTAGGAAAACAAGAGGCTTTCATTGTCACATTCACATTTTCTGATTATGCTTGCTGAACACAAGTCACATTGAGGAAAAAATACAGAACTTATGCATAAAGTTGGATGTCAGAAAGAGTAGAACACTACCCTTTAGCAAAAATGTTATTCATTGAAATGTCTCATCTCTGTCTGCAAATGCACCAAATAGTTAAAATGCTGTCTTCTGGAAATGTTTCATTTTCTGTCAGCTACCACTAGAAGGCCCACCAGCTACAACTGGACAAATTACTGTGGGTATTATTACTGTTAAAGGCATATCTTGTTTGATTTAGGCAGTAGGATTATCCTTCTGTTGCACACCTGCCCTCTCATCTCATTCTGTGGGCAGAAGCACACAGAATTGCAGCACTTGAAACATATTTGCCTTGATGGAAGAAAGACTGTCAAAGGTTGAGAGTTCAAAGACCCTGATGTAAGTATGTGCGTTAACTGAATTTAACTGTAAAGGAAGAGATTAGGTCCTGAAGGTAAATGAAAATTACCCTGAAAAGGAGGTGTTTGCAGAAACCAGGCAGTAAGCACTAAAATAAGCTTAAAGACGAGTCAACTGTGATGATGTGTGTTGGCTGAGAAACAGTGAATTTACAAAGAAAGTGTGGATCACCATGAAATAAGAAATTGCTGTTAGCATGAACTAAAACTGAACTGCATATAAAGACATGGACACCTGACATTTTGCTAACCCTTTTCAAGTTAACACCCTATAGTTCAGATCCCTCTAAAGATGCTTAGGTATGAGCTATCCATTTCCAGGAGAGTATTCAAAACATGTAAACCTGAGTCTTTGGAGGATCATGCCTTTGAGAATAATATATCTGGACATCAATGCTTTACTGAAATACAACAAATTTTAAATAACAAGTATCTTAAATTGTGTGATGCATTAATACACCATTTTGAAATATTATCAGAAAACCTATTTAATAGCAATTGCAACACTACGTGCCTGGACACCTGGAAGAGTTCATAAGAAAGTTTATTTCAGGTCACAGCTCCCATATGAAATTTGGACTAGAACTGAAGACTGCCATGCTGGATTATTATATATCATCAGTAGATGACTGCAATTTGAAGATCAACATCTATTTCAGGCACGCTGAAGGCATGTCTGTAATCAAAGTCCTTTGAATATTTGTACTGCATTTCCTTTTCCTGGGTCTGTTTTTCAGACCAATCCATCAGGTTTAGTCTAGATTTAGATTTCAAAGTCCTTCTACTAGAATATGGGAATTTTGGTTTAAGCTTGTTTTGTGCTTCTTCCCAGACAGTGCTCTTCCTAGAAAGGTTGGACTAGATAATCTCTGAGGTCCCTTCCAACCTGTGATTCTGTGATTCTGCATGATTCTTTGAGTAGATTCTTCGCTTTGCTGTCTGGGCAAATTTTGTTGTGAGTTGTCAGTGTTACGGAATCTGTGTGTGAAATTAATGGAATCTATGTGTGAATGAATGTCCAAATGTTCCAAGACAGTTCCAGATGAGAACTCTAGCTATGATTCTCTCTGGGAATTGCAGGTAATTTTCCACTGAATTCTCTATTGTGCTACCATAAAGTCAACTTTGCACAAAAATTTTATGTAGAAGCACTGAGTCTCAAACATTTTTATTATGTAGAGCAAGTGGCAGTCAGATCTATGTGTTGTTCTACTACACTGTTCCAGAAGAAGAGTAACTTTAGAAAATCTGATGAAGTTGGGAACATACTGCTTTAATGTACTATTCAGTGATGGGAGCTAATACACAATAACTCTCAATGCTGTTCATAATGTTAAGGGAAACGATGGCAGAGTAAGAAAATGACACCTTCTCCTTCAAATATTATTTTATTTTCAGATCTTAGAGTGGGTGGATCTTTCCCACCATATCTTTAACAGCCACTAAACAAAGTTCTTGTAATAATAAACCATGGAATCAGGTGGATACTAGCTGATACTACTGCAAACTATCTGTAAAGCTGTATTGAGATTGATACTGTGGTAGAGAAGAACATATGTGAACACTGCACTTAGAGAGAGATCCATATGTAACAGAAAAAATTTGACTGAAAAATAACGTAATTCCCAGTAATTCCATCAGATTAAACAGAGAAAGGGTAAAGATGGAGGAATGGACGACTGAGAAGCTTTTGCCTCCCTTCATTCAATCAATATGAGAGGAAGAATCTTTGTCCCTATGGACTAATCTCACCCAAATTTACAATCCCATTTCAGAACCGCTGTGGCACAACCTATACAGAAAGAAACAGTGCCTCCTACTTCTATATATGAAGAATCTATTAATGAAATTCTACAAATACATGTTGCTTCTGCTGGAAAAAAAAGACTGTGTAATCACCATTCTGAACAACCCACTGCCTCAAAGGTTCTTTATATCAAATTGAAAAAAGAAGGCAAATTTTCAGCTTTTCTGGGGAAAGAAAAACAGCTGTGCTAAGTCCCTTCTTTTTCAAACCTCCTAGAAATTTTGTTTAAAGACGGTGGACAGTTGCCTCAGGTGGTTTTTTAGGCATTGCAATAATTATTCCATATTCATTCATTCTGAGCAGAGATTTTGTTGCTATTTTAATTTTCTTTAATTGTCTCTGTTATTTAAAATAAGCATAAACTAGCAAGTAGGTATATGCTCCATCGGCATCAAAGGGCAGAGCAAGACTCTCTGTACAAAGCAAAGGCAGAAAGGACAGGACACAGTGGAACATCTTTGTGATTTATTAGTGCAGAACATACTTCATGGATAAAAACACTGCAAGTTCTGAGCACTGCTGGCCAAGTTTCAAACTGAGAAGGCCAGCTTGAACAGCAGCTGAGGTTATTTTTGTGTGTGTTTATATGGTCTTAAAATTCAGACAATTTGGAACTCTCCAGTTGTGCAATAGTTAAGCTGTGTAAGCACATGGTTTCATTTTTCATTACCACCACATCTCTCCTTTTTGCTGGTAAACCTCAGATTTTCTTATTGCAGGTTCTTCTATCATCTTCTTAAACTACAGACAACTTTACCCTATGTCAGGGCAAACAATATGGTCCCCAGCACAAGGGGACCTCCATGTCTACCTGGGATCTCATGCCAGACAAACATGAAACCAGTTAATTAATAAAAACTGATGGGAAAATTCTAAGAGATCTAACCAGGATACTAATAAAATTGGTCAAAAAGACTGAAACTGAAAGATAGAACAGTGAAAAATTTTATTATTTTAATGTGTTTATACCTAATCATATCACTAAAATTATATCCAGAAGTGCTGGGACACTGCTGTATCTGACCTCAATAATTCACCAGCCTCTGTCTCCAGCATCAGCATATGGCAGTCTGCAGCCCTGAAAACACCTCTCCTTTTACAGAGTTTGCATGGGATGCCAGGTTTAAAAATTGCTTCTTTAACCCTGAAATCTGAAAGGGGTTCTTATCTATGTCTTCCTCTTTCCAAGTGTAATGCAAACATAATATATAGCATTTTGAACGGAGACCTTTTTGGCATTGATCTGAAATATTAGGGGAAAGGGTTACTCAGTATAGTTGCTTAGAATAGTGTATTAATATTGTTGAGGCACTTTCTTTCAATCTCCTTTGATTTACTGAGTTTTAATTTAAAATGCTATGCTTTAGAATGACCAGCTAGGTATAAAGAAGGAGGAAGATAAATGTGATCAATGAAATTTTGCACACTCTGTGCCTACCCCAAAAAATAGCGAAGAGATTTTTCAGTTCAGTCACACTCTTACAAATCCAAAATATACATAAACATCCATACCTAATCTACAAATACGTTTGCCAATGCCATGTGCTCCAAATATATAATCATATTTAGAAGTCACTACTTGATATTGGTGTATTTCTTTACCCGAGAGATAACTGACTTGTTAGTTACCGTTTCCTCACTGCTCAAAAAAGTCCAAATATTTATACTTAAGGAGCTTGCTAACTTCCTTCATGAGTTTGTATGACCCGGTTGCCCAAAATAGGAGGGTGAGCAGAGTCAGTAGCACAGGAAATCTTTCCCAGTTCAATGTCTTTAAGTATTTAAGCTCTCTGGCCTTCATAAAACTTCGAGAAAAGCTTGAATATATATGCCTTTTGAGGCTTTGCTGTATAAAAGTTTTAAAGGTTGCATAATGGTTTGTTTGCCAAGTGGCATCACAGACACATTAATAATAGAGAAAATAATTCCCAAAACTGACAAATTTATCTGAAGAACATCTTAAAACGGGTAGGTATATAATGGTTATTTTACTAACATTCATGGGGTACGACAGGGTGAAAATAAAATAGGGAACAGATGGCTTGCGTAAAAGGGTCAATGCAGCCATGGCTCCACTTTGTCTTGTGGTTTGCAGCACATACATGAGATTCTCTTTCTTAGCACTCCTGTTGAGTGTTGAAATTGCACCTTTACGTCCCACTTGTTTTACACCTTCAGAATTTTTCTTGAGCAAGAAGATTTTGAGTTTTATTTTTTAGAAGTCTGTTACTGAAAAAGAAAAGAACCAGAAAAGCCCAAGAACAACATAGCAAACAGCAGCACATCACCCTTCTGCACTGGCCTGCGTCCTTACAGCCTGGGGGCCAGGGGCCCATGCATCCACTGCTGTCCTTTGGAGGACTGGGTGCTGCACAGCCTTCCCCTCTGTTAAAAAGAATCTTTTAACCTCTTGTCTTGCAAAGTTTCAAGCACATCTGTCATGGTTTAGCACATCAGGGCAGCTTTCAGGTGACCCACAGTGCTTTTATGTAGGAAATAGGCATATAATTAATAACAGAAAACTGAATAAATTTCATTCACAGTATCCCAGCTGTCACTGCTCTGTGGCCTGTTTCTGATGCCACACTGTGGTGTATCACCCTGACTACTTTGGCCATGACTGCTTTCCCTGGCATTTGTTTAAAGTCGGTCTGGTGGGTTCATAGGAGTCACGAGTCACAGGACTAACCCCTAGCTACTGAGGGGCTAACAAGAGACTCTGTTTATAAACATGTTTTAACATACATTGCCTCTTGAGTATAACCTGTATGAAAACTTGTAGGGGTTGTCCCTATTTTCTTTATTAACACTTAGTTAACTGTACATATTAAAACAATTTGAAAAAATACTCTCATCTGTCTAACGGAAACAATGGGAAACTCAGTGACAATGCATCAAATAATTCCAGATCTGACAATTAATCGCTTAAACAGTTACTTTTGCAAGAAAAATTGATTAAGTACTTCACAGTAGGCATTCACATAAAAAGAGCTGATAAAGGATAAGAATAATAAGAAAGGAGGTGAATAAGGACGGTCAGGAGGAGATGCAGACATGAAGGGATATTTCTTTGTTGAAGAGAAATAGGTGTGATAATGTAGAGTAACAGACAACATTGGTAAGAACTTATTCCAGCAGGAAAACAGTATGGATTTTATGGTATTGGAGTAAGACAGAAATGGGCAGAAGTGATGGGCAGAACAGCCAAAGGAGCAGCAGAGTTATTTAGCTAAGTTAAGTGGAAAGAGTCAATAGCAGTTCTCACTCTCCAAAATAAACAAAGTATATATTAAAAAGTGCAGTCTTTTTGTATAATTTTGTGTGTAATTTCATACATCTGTTAATGAAAATCAAATGTAGATAATACAGCTCTATATGACTTTTTTTTTAAGAAACAGGTTCTGGAAAGATTCATAGATCATGCAGCCCTACAAATACAGTCTAATAGAAATCACTGCAACTCCAAATATTTGCTTTTATTAAACAAAGAAACAAAACAGAAGAAAAATTCATCCTTTTCTGATACCAAGCTAGATCAAGAACAACTCCAGGAGCATCTAATAAATCGCACTTATGCAGAACTGACGGCAGCATGTTGTGAATCTGGCTGTTACAATTATGAGGATCAGTTCAGTTCAGTGTGAAATTGTTCAGTGATTACTTCAGTGCTGTACTCTATAGAAGGCTACCAGGCTAAGTGATATATACAGTAAGTATCCATTTCAGTGAAACGGCAGGCAGAGGAACAACATGTCATTCCCAGGTCTGAAGTCAGAACTGCCTTTCCCACAGGATTAGGGAAAATCTACTTTCTCACATTTAAAAGTCTCAACTGTATATCAGATCCCAAAATTAAACATTTTCCAGTTTACCAGAACTTTAGACTGTGAACTGAGAAGCAAAAGGTTCTGTTTTCCTGTCAGGCAACTTCTCCAAAGCAATTAACTAATACAAAAAACCTGCTGCAATATGAAAATGGAAGATTCTGGAAATTATAAATATTAATTTAAATAATGCCAGATATGTTGCTTTTCAAATCAACTTCATATTTCCTATTCTGCCACATCACTGCACCAATAAGGTCTGACCACCAAGGTACAGGGGCAGACTACTTTGAATGAGTTAACTTGAATGCAATGCATTCTCTGCTGTCCTTACATGTTGACTTTCTGCAAGTTGCATGCTGTCCTCTAGCTGTCCTCTAGATTTGTGTGGATTAATATGTATAAACATCCTATCTGGCATTAAAAAATTATGCAGATGTGTGAGCTTTGCAGTCATTTCTAGGGTGGTAATATTAACAGCTTTGTTTTTGTGGCAGTAAAATATTGCCTGATACAATAGTCCTAAAGTTTCATTTCTAATTAGTAATGTAGTGCTTTTGGGAAAAGAAATAGAGTCATGATACTCACTTCTACTCTGATAACAATTACAAATATATTTTTTTCAAAAATATAAGGCTCTGAAGACAGGAAGACCTAGTTCTGATTCTGGCTACCTTGAGTCTATAATGTCTGTGGGATGGTATGCTGCTGAAAAACTGTGGAATTCCCTGTGAAAAAAAAAGCCCCATTACTCTTACCCTACCTCCACCACATTTCCTTCTGTCCTCACAAACTGATTAGATTGATGATTACTGTATGTGCCTTCTGGTTTTTATTCCTTTCCTATATGATTGCAGCTAAAAGTCAATATTGTATTAACTAAACAATGCACTAGAACACGCAAGTCACAACTTAAAATCTTCAGAATGAGATTACTAATTTTTTAACAGGAAAATAATTAAAGTAAATTACACAAAAGATACATTTATACTGAAAAAAAAACAGAGCTAGAGGTCCATTTTAGAGTATTTTCTCCTTGTGACCCTCAGGGCTTATTTTGAGAGTTTTCCACTGTCTTCATAATGTGTCATTTACACTAAATTATGCAAATGGGAACAAGAAAGTAGAGATTCTGAAGATTGCTTTATCCCCTTGAACCAAAACAATTTTTAAAAAATAATATTGCATTTTGGGTGAATATAACTCACCAGTCCATGCATTTCATGTGTCCTTCATTATACCTGGCTCATAAATGTTACACCCTCTATTTCTCTCAGGTGACTACAGACACACTTTCAGTTCCCCAGGTCACTTTGTTCCATCTGCAGTGTCCAGCAGGACAACAGCTGTCCCAGAAACAATGATGATAACAACAGACAATCCAAGCCCAGGGATAAAAGCTTTGCAGGCTCAGAGTGAACTGCCCACCTTCACACATTGGTAACTACTCATTACTGAGGAGTCTGTGTTCCTCTTCAGTCGCAGGCCTCCCAGTTTGCTATAGAGCCAAGGGTTATTGAGCAGCAACAAATCACTCTAATATTTGGATGGCTTTGATTCAATCTTGGTTCCCATAAAGACAATATATCAGATATACTAAAATGAACTAACATCCAGTTACTCACTTCCACTGTTTTTTCATCTCTTGGCGGTTAGAAAGGAGACTCTGAAGACTTACGTTTGAAATACAAAGTCAGATCAGTAACTGTATGGATGCTCAAAAAGGTACAGAATAGGGGAAGCTCTCAGGGATACCATGCCTCCATGCTTGCGTGCTAAATTGTTTTCTATGTTGGTACGACACAGTGGATAAGATCTCTTTACACGAATGGTTCATAGCAAGGGGATGAGGCATAGATGAAATACCGGTAGCTTGCTAAAACAGGCAGTGAGCCATGAGAGCAGGCAGGCACATATTTCTTATGCAGCATAAGAGACAAATACTAGCTGTAAGTTTACTGTAGCACTACTCCAGTGCATATTCTTCCCCTTCCCAGTTACTCACCAACTGCCATAAATGCCACACAAATGTATTTCTTGTGCCAATTTAAAGACTCATTTAAAGATAATACTGGCTATAAGTGCTGTTCCATTTTCTTTACACTGTCTGTATTAAATAATTCAAATTTCTGCTTTGCAAAAGAGTGGTATAGTTAGTTGTTATTGAGGGGCAATAGACTTAATTCTTCTCCCTGTTACTGCAGTTTTATACCACCATGGAAACAAACCAGTGGAAACTCCACAAGCATAAAACTGATAGAAGGTAGAGGAAAGCTGAATCAAACCTACCAGTTAGACCAGTTCAGCTTTATGGAAATTATAATGGTTGCTCTGGCATCATTCAGAGGAGAAAGAAGTTGTGTTTCTTTTATTAAAGTTGTCATTTTCACATGTAAATCTCTATTCCCATTAAAGGTCATATAATAATATAACCACTACCACTGGCTATTCTTATATTACCTCAGCACTGACAAATAGACAAGTTGAATATTGTACATGCAAAAACCTCTGAATCCGTACCAAATATGTTGTTTACTTCACCTCCGGATCTGGATGCTTAGTTTTCAGGTTAGTTACCTAGCTAGAGTGTACCCATTTAAACTTCTAGATTACCTTAGGAACCTGAGGAAGACGCACATGTTTGTGTTTGTACATATATGAGCTGCATATATTGAATTTCTACAGAACAAGCAACAGCCACTGTATACATTGCAAAAAGAGCTGAGACTACACTCTTGTCCACAGGTTCAAAAGCCTGGGACCACCACATCTGCCTTAGAAGATTCTAAGCTGGCTTTGGAAGGTCCTTTCCAAGATAATAGGAGACAATACTGCCTCAGGGAACAGCCACTGAAAGACATTGTTGCACTCACTAAATTCTCTTCTACTCTACTCTCTTCTGGTTCCCGCCCTCATGTCAGTCAAACCTGAGATTCTTCCAAGAGCATCCTAAGCAATATGAATGACATCTGCCACACACAGTTCATTATTTTATCCTCTCCCATCAGATACAAAAGATCTACAAGACTGTTAAAATGAAATGGGGGGGAAAAAGGCATTCTGGGGATAACGGGCATAAACACTAAGTCCTACTTCTTGCTCCTGTGAAGATTAGAGGAAGAAAATGTGATTGTTTTCCTATGGGCTTGTCAAAGACAGGCTAAGCACTGATCCAAATTAAGCTGTTATGCAAAGGAATAAATAATTACACAACTACAATAAGTAACAATACTTACAGAATTTGTTATCTGTTCAGAAAGACCTTTGGCATATTAGCATATTAGGAATTAAAATAAAAGCAATATAAAAAAATATTTACTTAGTAGTATCATATGGTAAAGTTGAGACATTCACTACAGAGGACTCATCTATAAAGAGCTTTCAGACACGCCGTGCACACTGACATGATTCCAGCTTGCTTCACTTGGCTGACATGATTTCCATGGAAAGGAGCCATAAAAGGACAGACAGATCTTCTGGGGAGGAGAAACCCTTGTTCTCGGGATTTACAGCCATTAGCTTATTGGGGAGCAAAGCATGTATTTGTGGATGAGAATCGTAAGGGAGCAGTAATCTATAGGTATTTATTCATCAGTAACAGGATTTTTAAAATGAGAGGAGAAAATGCATTTTGTAAAGTTCATTTGGAAAGACAAAGCAAAATCTGACTCTAGAAAGTATTTAATCAAAAATCAAGGAGTGCATTTTGTAAACATTGCTGTCATGGTCTGATCTAGAAAAGGAATACCCTCATTTAGAAAAAATGCCAAAATGTGACTTTAAAAGACATCTTGATCTAAATTTGGACTGAAACATGAGGCTTTGGAAACATATTTTTCCCATTCATTGCAGCCAACTTTCAGGAAGAGATTGCATACCATTCTTAGAGGGTATACCTTCCTAGCTAACTTTACTGCTATCACCTGCAGTGTGCAGCCATTTAGATATGCATGTGATGCTGATTCTTCCCAAATATGGAACACATTTGCAGCCAAAATCAGTAGATTCCCCAATTCAGAAGGAGAGTTTTCCAGGTAGAAGTGAAGAATGGCTTTTCTTTTTTTCTCCATAAGTCACAGCAGTAGCAGACTTCCCTTAGTTTCTATAATGGCTGCCTCAGACAAAATACACTTGCCTGGCCATGCACTTTTCAGATAAGATTCCTGACTTGAAGCCAAGTAAGATGTCACTTTGTATAACCTGTAAAGACAACAGACAGTCTAACTTAGCTATGAGGCTCATTTGAAAAATCAGAGCTCTCTCTCTCTCTTAAAGAGGAAGATTCATTCCTTATGGCATAGCAATTCAGAGCCACATGTTTTGCACAATTTGGCAGAGAAAACAGAACAATAAACCATACACGCATATGTTATTACATTACTTAAAAAGACACTAATATTTGTTCTTACTAAGCATCCTCAAAAGTCCTCTGAAGTTAAATAGAATATTCCTGTGGATTTTTGGATCATCTGAATAATTCTCTTGGGAAAAATCTTAATTGAAATGGCCACAGAAAGGATTAGTAAAAAGTAAAAAAAACTGTCACTGTAAAAATCCTCCTCAAAATTATTTTCCCTTCCAGGCTTCATGGACACCACTAATAAATGTATCATTAACATATGTTAGACAGCATATTAAAATCCAATTGCAGAAACCACTTATGTAGTTTTGCCATGCAAATTATAGGAGCTAAGTCCTATAAGGTGTGGAGATTAATGTGGTTTATTTAAGATGTTGATGTATTTCTCTCCCTTCTGTCTCCTAATGATCTTTCTGAGGTTCTTCCCTTCTCTCCTAAACATGCCTAAAGTTTAATGAATTAGCCTTCTGGAAATTTTAGGGCCTTTGTTTTCCCCCGCCACTTACTACACGTATGCATGTTTCAAGTGATAAAATTAATTCAGATTTTCTCCTTCTTGATTCTGCTGGACTTGTCAGAATTTTCAAAGAGGTGTCTTCAAGATCTGACTGGAGAAGACATTGCTGAAATACTGCCAAAGCCATCTTTGCACCCAAGTGACAATTCAAGCTCTGAGATAAACAGTTATTAAAAAACCAGAAAATAACAAGGCATTAACAAATGCTTTGTCTGATTAGCAAATCAGTCAGTTCTTGGCTGCCCATCTTTCAGTCATTTCTTTTTCTTCAAAACCATTATTTTAGTTCTTCTGTCACTGCTTATTCCTATGTTTCATAAATCATTAACATATGAAGGAAAAACAATCTTTTGAGAGAACACCTTCAAGCCTGCAGTCTGCATTATAAGGAAGCATCAACAGACATAACCTTATTTTTCCTTTTTATTCTAATATTTTCATGAAAGGAAAATATTACAAACCATTTACTGGCATACAAGGCAGTTGTCTGAGATAAAACTCCAGAATAAAACTTATTTATAATACTACTAACTATTTGCAAAGAAGATTGTTTTCACATAGGGTTTTCAGGAGTCTTCTTCCACTGGGCTGCAGCTAGATTTATAGTAACAATTGATAGCATGCCAAAATCTTTGCAGGAACCCTACAGATCTCCTGAGGTAACCAAACACCGAGAAGACCATGCAGATTAACTTATTGCAGGAAATTCTATCAGCCTTGGCATCTGAACTAGGGCACAGAAAAACCTGGCTATATTTGAGACATAAGAACTAGGGAGGAAGTAAAAGTGCAAAATGCCACTGTCAAAACTGTAACAGTTACAATTCCTCTGCTAATTGCCATTCCTCTATATGAATGTTCTCATAAAATAAACAAATGAAGGGTAGTGGTATCACTGAAGTCAAACAAAGGACACTAGCTAGGAAGGACACCTGTGTCATTCTTTCAGATAAAGTTAAAAGCACAGGCTGACCAACTGAGCAAGAGATAGTCTAACCCAGACATATCATGTTTTAAATGACCAAGTTTAAAAAGACAGGGTATGGAAGACGACCAATAAGACCATCCAGAAATGTTTCACTAGAATGTGCCTTTACAACAGCTGTTGTAATGTTTCACATATATCAAAGCATTTCAAGGCATGGCAATATTTTTAATCACAAAGTTCACAAAGTCATACTTAGAGGATGTAATACTACAGACATTGCATGCTCCCAGCTGGCATTTGACTAGCTGCAACCATAGTCTTATCGCCGTTAGCCGACTACGGTTTACTGCTGGAGGAAGGCTCCATATCCACGTGTGGGTTTTGTGGCATCTGGGGAGAAACTCTGCTCTTTGGAGCAGAGGGTAGAAAGCAATTCTGAGGAAAATATTTAGCTCTGGTTTGGTTGGGCATTTTCTGGCAGTGCCTTGCAAGCAGGCACTTCCCTTTCTCTGTCTCCACTCTCTATACCATATGTGGGAATATGTCTCCCCTGTTTATTGCCCAGTTCAGAGACTGGCACCATTTGCTTCACTTACAGCAGTAAGTGAAATCCTCTGGAAGACATGACTGTCTTGCTTTTGGTTCAATATGCATGTTAGTAAGAAGATTGTTGCTGTTACTGCAGCTTTAAGAAAGCATGAATACCTGATGATGAACACAAACTCCTTTCACTTCAGAGTAAGGTAGAATTTAAAGTATGGAACCAGGTATTCAGCAGGACTGCCTGTGTATATTGGACAGCACTTCCTGCAGACAAAGCCAAATACCAGCTGCATGCCTCAGTGAGGCTTATAGAACTATTGTAACTGGGATTAAACCGGCTATTCATTCCTGATAACTGCATAATTAACCACCATGGCACAGTACTTGTATTTATTAGCACTTGGAGAGTACAGAATTCAAACCAGTTTACTTCCTTCCCTTCTGCTGGGCTTGTCATGTGCAGTTCTCTGCTGGGCTGCCACCCAAGGAGTCCTTAGTTAATTGAATATAATTATTCTGCATCCCACTTTCAAATGTTAATGCAGTTTCGTCTCTCCATGTAATACAATACAGATGAAAGCCCCAACTGTTGTCTGGTACATGTAACTCTTTCCTCTTCAATACATTCTCCTTCACAATAATGTAGCAGTTTATTGGGTGTTGTTGATCTTTAAGTGTAATGTACAATGATGAATAAATTAGTAATGAAAGGTAGTTAAAGGTAATCTCTTAAAACATGGACAGTTCTTCACTGAAAGACTAATTTTATGTGCATTCAGCACTACTCCTTCTGTCATTACTCGTTAATAAATTAACAAGGTAGTCAATTAACATGTTCATCTTCACCTGAGATTGACAAGCTGTAGAAAGCAGGGAGGCAACAGGAGGATGTTTTTTCACTGAAAGAGAGTCCTTAAATATCAATAAATGTCTGTCAGAGCTGAGGGAGGTCTCAATCAGTTTGGAACATCTAGATGGCCAGTTAGTGTTGCATTGCCTCTGAAGTGGTCTTCTGTGTCATTTTAAAAGACACAGGGTTTGGGGTTTTATTTAGTTTTCTTTTTTTTTTTTTTTTTAACCAGACTGGAAGATGTTTCAACTTCAATACTTAAAATAATTAGTTAAGGTACATTGCAAGATAATGCTACAAATACCCTACACATAAATCAAGAGGTTTGGTCAGAAAACTTTCCTTTTTTTTTTTTTTATTCTAGGGAAAAGAATTGAGGTTTCAGGAGATAAATTATTCTGATTTGAGATAAACAATCAAAATTTCACTTCTTTTTGTGAAGCAATTTTTCAGCAGTGGTTCTAGGGCTCCTGAAAGGCTTTCTTTAAACAACAGTCTTTTCAAAATACATTTGGAACTGGAAAAGTAATTTTTCAACACTATTTAACTTAAAGATGTCCTTAAGAATGTTTGAACTAAATTTTTCTTAAAACACGTGATTTGGGAAATAGAGTGTGATAACATTTCCGTACAAAAATAGTTTCAATTAAAACGTTCTGAGCAGTTTTGCCTATTAATCATAGATACCAGCAAGCACGTAAAATACTTTTTCAGATAGTCTGATGTGATGTACACTGGGTAGATATTTGCTTAAAAATGCATGTGCAGGCAATTCCTGACACTAATGGAAATTGAAAATTTATTGTCGAATGCACCTAATTCAAGACTTTGGGGAATACCTGGGAAACGCTTCTGTGAACTTGGAAATGACATAGTGCATTAAAGTAACTTTTTTTCTGATTTTCAGTAATTTCAAAATCTGGGCTTCTTGTACATGTTAATGTGAACATTACTAAAACATTTCAGTACTGGGTGGATAGGTCTCAGAAAATATGTAAATTTTAAACACACAAGCATTTTAAAGATAAGCATGTGTTTATGGGTTCTTCTGGATCAGGGTCTAAAAATAGCAAAGATTATAGGGACAGTTTGCTCTGACAAATCTAGTCGTGGTTCTTCAGCTCCAAACTCCAGCTCACAAACCAGCGTATTAGCTTACACCTCTAACTAAAAAGTGATTTTGAATTAAGACACCAGAACATCAATCAATGAACTGTGTCATGGGCATGTCTCCTGGTATACCTGCTCTCCAAGGGGTCAACAGCCTCCCCAAAAAAGGTCGTAATGAACGGCCAGCAAAATGGAAATCTCTTAGGTTGCTGGAGCTGTTCCCTTGGTTGTCACAGGGGAATTTAGGCAGGATGCCCACAAGAACTAACCTATACCCTCATTGACATATAATCTAAAATTTATTTATTCAGCAGGATGGGCATGGTGGGTGGATAGTGGTTTCTGCTCTAAGATTTCCCATTTACAGCACACAGATGCGCGGCCCCTCTGGGCCAGTTCAGACTGGGTGCAGGACTGCTTTGCTGGGTAGATCCTGAATGGCCACCCAGGCCCTGATTGAAGCACTTCCACCTCAGCCTTTGACATAGTGTTAGATGCCTATGGCAGTTCTCCCCAATCCGTGGTCTACTGTCTTAGCTATTTCTTACTTGACATAGCAGATTGTTGGCATATGCTGCCAATGGCCTTGCTAATGATGTTGCCCCAGGCCAATCTGTTTCACCTCATCCTGTCAACCAGGGTTTTTTCATTCTCTGATCTTCCACTCCAAATGTATTACATGAGTGTGAAGTTATCAGCAGTCACCTAACAAAGTTCATCTATCGCTTCTGTTTTCCAGCTTGTATCAAATTATTTTAGTCAAATAAAGGTAGGCAGAAGTAGTCAAGGTCTCACTCCTCTGAGCATTGCCTTGGCATAGGCTTCACCCCATGCCAGTTGGTTCAGCGAACATCTACTAGAAATCTGTGTAAGGACAGAAGAAAGTGGTAATACAGGATAATTTCAGATACAATAGATTAGTGAAATAACAGTGTCATTGCTGGGATAATATTCAGCTTTTCCACTTTCCACTTAAACAAAAAGAACCGAGGCTCATTTTTGTTTTGATAATCTCCAGTTAAAAGGTTTAAATTCCACTTTGACCACTAATTTTACCCTGTGTGTCTTTCTACATAACTTTAATAGGAAATGAAAAATATACTCCTGACACATCTTTGTATAGTTTCTGTGACAAAATAGGAGACAAAACTGAGGTTTCTATATAAATGATCAATAGGCATTCAATGCAAACAGTCATAATTGTAGTGAGAGAAGAATAGTTTTAACTTTCTGTCTTCCAGTTATTTTATTTAGCCAGTTTCCTTCCTGGGCATCACTGCAGGTCTGTGGTCTTATCAAGCTCTACTACTTTTATTACTCCATAGGCATGTAGCCTGCCTTCCAGCCTTACTTCTACAGAGGACATCAACCAAAATCATAATGCACATAAAATAATTTATATCTTTTCCTGCCAATATAGCCAAAAAATGTCTTTTCCTGATTCGCTTGGTCTTTACTCATAAGTGCTAATTTCTTATTTGGATTAAGACAGTACTCAGTGTCTGTCTCCAAACCCCACAGTCTGATAAGGAGTTATGCTGGATGGTCTCAAAGTCATACTGACTAGACAGAACTGTAGAAGTCAGGAAACACAAACCCCTTTGTCTATATCTGAAAGACAGAAGTTTCCCCTGCATCTCACTTTGACTTTGCAAAGCAGATACAGAAATATGCAATGGCAGCAATTCAATCCACACCAAAATAAACACTATTTTACTTGATGAGTTTCTGCTTCATGAATGGGAAAAGGAGGCATGGCTTAAACCCTATTGACTTACTTAGCCCTGTTTTTTCCTTTGCAGCTGCCTTTTTAAAATGTTTTACTGTCCAAGTAAGAGGTAGCCATCGCTTTAGACCATTCATCATGGGTTCCTTATGCCCTGATAAGTTCTGTTTGGTAACACTTAGTTTGCAAAACTTGCACCTGTTTCATTCTAAGTAATGCTCTGTCACTGAGATCTGTAATTTTGTAGTTCCTTTCCGAGTCTTATGAACCCTTTTATGAATATTGCATCAATAAGGACATGCTGCAAACTGCGGAAGGCAGACAAAGGATACTTAGAGTTGCTTGCGTTTTCCTATGTCCCCTTTCTCTTTTGATGTGGATATTCTTTTCACTTCTGTTCTTTTTTTTCACCCTTAATGAAGTAAAAAAGTTCTCTGCACCTATAATTTCTTCTTGTTGAGTCAAAATTACAGGAAATATAGACAAGAAAAAGTAGGGCTGTAATGACAACAGCTTATCACTGGCTACCAGAAGCTGCTATTAAAAAAGGCTGCTGTTGCACTGCATGTATATAAAGCAGAGCACCAAGAGACACTTTAAATACAAAAGTACTTACTTGTTAACTAACATCAATAATTAAAATAAACAATCCCTTATGTTTTGGGGATGCCAAGCATATACATTTGTTATTAACTTCAGTAAGCACATGAAGGATTTCCACAAGGTAAACCTGTATATTGAAAGCACAGACATATTGTAATTACTGGCCATTTTCCTTGTGGAATTAGCTGGTTTGCCACTGAGTACTTGAATTCTTTGCACTGTTGACACTTTGTCAGATGATCCAAACTAGGTCTGTCATGTAGAGATACAAACCAGTTCTGTGACAAAATTTGAACTATTGCTTGAACTACGAGTTTACACTGGGAGTAAGCAAATCTTGATGCAGATGGTGAGAACATTATAGTCCCTATGTCACCAGCATTCTTCTAACAAAGTCTACGGCAGAAATTTAAGTTAAGACAGCAGCCTGTGAACTAAAGCTTCTGGCACTCACGTTCCTTTCTGCCACATTGACGTAGGTCTGGTAACTATTATCCAGACGACTCTGCATGCAGATGTTGAAAGCAACTCCTTAATAGTGCCACAGTATGATTTGCACTGTTAATTTGTCGAAGACCTTTGTCCAAACTATAATTCAGATTTTGTTCCTATCCATGTGTCTTTTTAGCCATAAGCATTTGCAGCTTGACTTAAACTGTGCTTTAACATGGAGCTAGATGGCCAATTGGTGAAAGGAGCTTTAAACTAGAGTGGCACTGACACATGAACTGTTAATGAAAAAGAGATAAAGTAGATCAAGTTACAACATTGCAAAACAAGAGGTGTATGTGCAGCTTTTCAGCTGCTTATGGAATTACCCTGCTAAGAAACTACCTTCTACTGCCCTAATGCTGTTCTGGATTTTGGCCACTGTCATTCTTCTCTCCCCGGAGAAAGGATGCCTTGAAGGAATAATTCAGAGGCGTTAATTTATGCTCAGTTTTGCAATGAAGACAAGCCTCAGTTCATAACCACTGTAGAGTTTGTCTGCTGTATTTTCCATCTTTGTCAGGTACAAGTTGAAAAGGTGAAAGCTGCACATATCATATGTCTCGCTTTGAATGGTTATGATCACATTCATGTTTGTACAAATGCAGGCCTGGAAGGAGCCTTCTAAATCCATCATCTGCTTCAAGACAGGAACAAGCATGCCTAGATTACTGAATATAATGCTTTTCTTTGCAGTTCTGGAAAAACTTTCAGTTCTGGTGATTCTACAGCTTTCAAAGTAGCATGTTCCATCATTTTGCTATGCTGTGAGTAAGAACAGTTTAATATCTAGCATCAGTCTTCCTTCTTAATTTTAAAGCTATTTTGTTTCACCCTAATGTCGTATCTTAGTATTCTCTGTTCTAGCCTAGACAAGCTGTACTTTTTCAGCTTCCTGGTTTTCACTATCCTCCTCTGGATGCTGGCTGATCCACTTGTTTTTGAAATGTGCACCATACTCAGGATGACACCTCACCAGCAAAGAGCAGAACAGCTCACACTTGCAATTGCAAAGTAAACTCTGGTCACTCCCCTGCTTGGAGCATGCTCGGTACAGAGGAAATCACCAGGATATTATCCACTAAAAATTGCCAAAACCCTCTACTATGCTTCTGGTGCCAGTAATTTTTTTCCCAAGGATCTAATACCTAACAAAATTTAGGCATAGCAAGAATACATTTCTGACATGAAGACCAAGACCTTGACAAACAGAAAGCCTCCATGCCCAGCTCACAGGAAGATCCAAGTAATAGGTCTTAACATTTCCCTCTTCCTCTCATAAATGGACCTACTTTGATTGTCATGTCTCATGTCAAACTACTCAAGTAACCAGAAGCAGAGAGCTGACCAGAAAGTATCTGTCCAAAATATTGAAATATTGTAGACTTGAAAGAACTCAGAACAGGCAGTGGGAAATAGACAACTTGCCATAGCCCACGCAAAATCAGGTTTGCTTAATTTTAAATAAACCTTTTAAAAACTTTTATCCTGGTAAGTGCACAGAAAAAGAAAGGAAGCTGTCAAGCCAATCAACAAGCAGACATAGAAAGAATGAACACAGTTTATGATTTTTCTTATTAAAGGGTTTTCTCTGAATTTCTATAGGGCAGTGGAAGCCTGAACCAGCAGTTGAGTCTTGGTAATTAAATCTCCATTTCCTTCGTTCACATATTGTTATAGCAAAGAATATTTATGACAATCTTTTTCAGAAAATGTAATGTGTTTGGAAATAGTTGGAAAAATGTCTGTTAGTAATAGATCTAGAATTCCAAATCTGTGATCTGAAAATGTATTGTAAGATGAAAAGCTTAAGCAGAAAGGAAAAAATGGTTATCATCATACTGGATTGCCAGTAACACTGGGCAACAAAAGTGAATAATCCAGTTGAGGTACTCAGTAATGCACTTAAGAAAACTGGACTCGATCAAAATAATCAAGGAGCAGGTAATTTCAGTAAAACACCTGAGGCAAAACCAGGTCCTAAGAATTCTAGGAATTGCTATTGAGAGCTCTGGGGGATGACTCATGTGGGGTGAACTAATAAAAAAAAAGTATTCTTATCTGTATTTTAAGATTTCAACTCTGAAGTAGTTGCTTGCTTTTACAACAAATAACATTTACATAGTAATAATACAAAACACTACTATCTTACCCACAGTATTTTTTCAGCACTTAAACAATAAAATATTTTCAATAAATATTCTTATCTTCTTATAACTGCCACTCTTTTGTTTTTATAAAAACAAACTCATATTGTTTCTTCTTTAAAGCACTCCAAAACCTAAAAGTATCCAAAGCTGGTCTGGAATTCTGGAATTTCTTGAAACCGTAGCTTAAACTAAACATATGGTTAGTTTGCAAGCTGGAGGGTGTTGGGGGGGAGGAATTGGGGAATGACTGTATATGAAGGTAGTCATACCTCCTCTTGCAAAGATAACTTGCAAGCAGCCTCTTCCTCCAAAGATTGCTGTTTGTAAAATGGTGAAGCATTCAACTCTATTTACAGTTTCATAGGAAAATTATTGCATAAGAATGCTGGAGCTTGTGCCCATTTCAGCTGATTTATCTACTCTTCTTATGAGGACAGTTCCTACAGTGCCTTGGAGTTTGCACAATGAGGCTGTTCTTTCAGTGGAGAAGCTGACTGAGGGAGCATGGTATATGGGGTGAAAGGATAAGCAACAAGGCTCTAGCTTCTCCAGAAGCAAAAAAAAAAAAAAAAAAAAAAAAAATGCTGGCAAAGGTGGAAAATAACAGGTTCCCTCACTTCAGGAAATAAGATAGTGGTGTTCCAAAGAAGAGTTCAATGCTGGTGCAGCAGATTTGTCATTCTTTAGCTGTAGGAGGGTAACAAAGGGCAGGAAAATTCTAGAGTCAGCTGGATGGGCTCCAACATATGTTGAAATTTTTTTTAATAATCTGATATGGTGTTGGGGGGAAGGATCCTCCCAGATCCCTCACACTATATGGAAGCTCTAAGACTGCTTACAAAAAACTTAAGCTTAAAGCTTAAGATGGTTAGGCAACTGCAATAGGGAAAGGGCTGTGGTGTTAGCTCCCAGCTGTGAGTCTCTCATGGTAAGGCCGTTGACAAAACTCTGTGTAGTCACAACAGCTGGTTGAGATCATCCTTCTGAGCCAGACCTCTGCAATAAAAGCATTCTTTGACATTGCTGCAGCAGGTACTGTTTTTCTATACAGTAAATATAAATCATAAAGTATAGATTCTATAGTCTTTTACTGACTGTCATTCAATCACTCTTCCCAGACACTCAATTTCAAAGTTTATTTTTAGGACTCTCTAGGAATGCCAAGACCTGCAAGATTCTCTCCTGCAGACCTGAAAACTGTG
Organism: Phalacrocorax carbo; assembly: GCF_963921805.1. Classification (NCBI taxonomy): domain Eukaryota; kingdom Metazoa; phylum Chordata; class Aves; order Suliformes; family Phalacrocoracidae; genus Phalacrocorax; species Phalacrocorax carbo. The sequence goes on from NC_087548.1 coordinate 63,327,987, forward strand.
GTTCACCGGCCAGACCTGCAGGAAATATGATGTCAGTTTAAGAATGAGGTAGAAGTTCTAGGGGAACAGAAGGGAATGTGCACATGGATGATTCTGTAGCCATTTTTCGTTCCCACTGCCTGTTGACTCTGACCATTTTTTAAGATCATGAAAACATATGGACATTCTGGATGTTTTTTACTGAGCTTTCTATTATGCTCTGTGGAAACACAGACCTGAAGTCATACTCAAAATACCAACCAGAACCTGTACTTTACCCTCAGTGACTGGGAAAGGCAGATGATTTTCCTAAGTTTCAGAGGAATTTAGGTCAGCAGGGTTAAGGAAACCATTTTGGTTTGGCTGTGATTTGTTGGGAGCAGAAGGACTGGAGATGAGGCTTATCTTTGTAATTGTGGTCAGTTTTGTTTGACTTCATTCTGCCAGTAACAACTATAGACAAAAAGGATATTTTTGGTCATAAGGTCTCAGAAACTGAATGAAGAACTTAACAAGGAGCTATTGCTTTCCTAGCATGGGCTTTATAGCTACTATTTATTGGGCACCTTAAATGTCTGGCTACGGTTTAGCCAAGGATAAAAAAACAGGATGAAAAAAATTTGAGGTTATAAAATGGTTTAAATGAAGATGCTAAACATAACTCGTACGAAGACACATTAAAACATGAATTCTTGTGCCTTCATTTAATAGGACGCTCAAGCATTTTTTTAGATGTTAGTGAAGTGGTTGACTGGATGTGAAAACTACTATAAATGAGCAAACATTTTACAATGCAGCCTGTAGAATTCTCTGTTAAGTATTTGGATGAATTGAACTTGAGAAGATGCAACAATTAACTATGGCTGACATTACAGGAAATTAAATACTTGTACACTTGGTAATCTTGGTGGTAAATTGAAAAACTAAAGACATCCTACCTAAGTAAAAAGCATCTCAGGAGTTTCATTCATCCTTTGTGGAAAAAAAGCTTGTGATCCTCTCCCCCTTCTGACTTCAGGTTCTGTTTTTCTGAACAGTTGTATACAGTCAATAAAATGCCATGTTTAGCAGGGCAGAGTCATTAAAGAGACCTTCCTGGAAAATTGCAAGCCAGGTAATATATATTATTCTTGTTTACAACCAGCATAAGGCTGCAAGAATTCACATCAGTGAAAAACGGATGTTCTAAATTAGAAAAATATTAAGGTTATGTGTCTTGACATTTCTTGGTGGTGTTGATTCTTTTATTTTTTATAGGTAACATTGGCTGAGGGCAGAGAACAGTCACTCTTCGTACCAAAGCTGACTGGGGGAAAATGGGGTAGCTCATTGAAAAGTGATTGAAATCCCTAAAACCATGCAGTATCCCATCAGAATAACTTGCTTTAAGACCTGACTCAGTCAGGGAACTATCTCAACACAGTAGCTTTGTGTTTGGGAAAGAACTAAAAAATCTCTGAAGGTTAATTTTTTTCAGCATTTGACATCACTGAATTGTCTAGAAAATTGTCTTAAAAGGGATTTATTGAATCCATGACTAATGCTATGATGGAATTGTCTGGAATGATACACATTTTACCAACATCAGCCAGTGTGGAGAAGAATTACATTCAGCCTTTCGAGAAGTTCTGGCCTTTTCTTTCATACATTAGCCCTTGCAATTTTGACAAGGCCACAGGGGGAAGGATTAAGGCACATTTATTTGTATATTTTTGCAATGCTCCCTTTCCAGTCAGAACTCTGTTGTTGTTTTTGAAGTTTTCTTAAAAAGAAAGAAAAATTACAAATCCCTACAGAAGAAAAAAAAATCAGGCTATCATGATTATCACTTTACCCAGATCCTAGCCTACAACTCCAGGCCTTTACGACTGACATGTGTTTACCAAGACAGCTCCTATTTTTAATTTCTTAATGTTTACAACATAGATGTCTCATAAATGCATAAACAGAGTTTCTGTATTTCTAGATTGCTTTATAGTTAAAGAAAGATTTCCTTAGGGTGTTGGGCAAGTAGACTTTTTCTTACACTTAAATTGATAGAGACATAAGACTAATATCTGCTTGCAAATATTGAAATGGTGTGTCTTGGTAAATGTTCATAACAGCAAAATAGGCTAAACTCTAGAAAAGGATTTTTTAGCTACTGAGTAGTTAGTGCTTAATTTAAATACTAGAAGCTTTGTCTTTTAGAAAGGTCTGAATCTGGACTGCTTAGTTACATTAAAACTATTCCAAGGTATAATAAATATGCATGTATTCAGTCAGGAGTGTTAGGTCTTTCCCACTTATCTGTCTTCCCTACACCATATATATTCTTTTGCCTCTTCTCATTCTTGTTCATTCATTAAGTCCTCTAAATTAACTATTAATGCCAAAAGGATTAATGAAAGACAAGTGGGTTCCAACACCGTCTACAAAAAACAGCCAACATTCTACTTTTTTAAAACTAGTTTCAGTAACAAATGCAAAAAAGAATAAATCCTCAAAAGTCACTATGATTGTTGACTTATATACATTTGCACAACAAGCCATTCCTGTGCAGAAGCATCTCAGAAAAAACATAACTTTCAGAAGCCAACAAACTTTTTTCAGAAGCTCTTGAGTGACAGTCAAGCACCAGCTATTCATCCATGTGGAGACTACACAACTTGGTATACGTTATCGTATGGATTAGTGGAATTCAAGAAAATTGGTGCTAGGAAATTAAAATGTCCCTGAGGTGCCCCATGAGATTTATCACCAGGGCCTTGTGCAAGAATGTTAATGTGTCTCTTCCTATTGCAAATCACTTGCCTAACACTTCACACTTGGTTTTGTTATAGTCAAGTCAAATCACCGGAATTCTCTGATTGTTAAATTCACTGAGTTCAGCCACATTTTCCTTTGCTTTCAATGAATAAAACTCCAGCTTACCAACTATATTCTTAATGTTAACTCCTGATTACAGGCAATATTGCATTCTGGATATTTGCATTTCATACCCACATTCTACCATTCCAGTTACCAAGCTGACCCAAGCTTACATATAAGAAATATTTTTCATCTTGAACCTTCAAAGGCTGCCAAGAGCTTTCTGTCATGTTAAGTCCAATTCCACTGCAGATGGGAACTCTTCTGGGTTACAGACTCTGGGTCCGCATTCTCCTGGTCCAGACTCTCTGGAATAAGGGGATATTACTGGAAAAACTAAATAGATCAATGAATAAGCCAATGGCCTGGGTTAGGGGGTCACACCTCATCTGGTGCATCTAAGACCATATATATAGCTGTAGTGATGAAATATGGATGCAATGAAATAAAATATTTAAACTCATCATGTGGTCCCCACTGCTCACTTTGAGATGGCTTCGAAATCAGACACTCTGAAGTCCAGGTCCACAGTACACAGAATGAACCACTTGTAACCACGTTGTGGAAATGTCCACTGAAAAAAAAAGTTTGGGAAAAGGTAATGTGATGTCATGCACATTTGGAGCGGAAGAGTGGAAACTAAACACTGCCACCTCGTGACACGGCAGGGTAACCATCAGGATGGGGCACGGTGAAGTGCTCCCCAAAGAGCAGTGAGCATCCCTCCCCACCCTGCCCTTGGGGCCATCACCGGTCTCCAGCGGTCAGGACTTTCAGCGTGCACAGGGCTGCTTTCCCCATACATCACAGCTGGCTGCGAGGGCGCCTCCTGGTCTGCTCTCAGTTACAAGGTGCAGAATGCACCCATCGTGCCTCCCAGGAGATCTCACCAGTGCGTTTAGCAGAAGCCAGGAAGGCATCTTCCTGAACAGCCATCATAAACTCAGACTGAAAGAGGGTTTAGCCTTCTTTATGCCCCCGACTAGACGGAGTCAAAGTGCTGATATGCTTTTATGCACTTCTGTTGCAGCTTTATCCTCCCCATGAATGAGCAGGCAAAGTTTCTTGCAGTAATAAGCACTGGCAAGCAGCCTGCAGGACACTGGCAAGGTTAGCACACAGGCAGTTTTGTCTGGGTGTGGCATTGTGCCCTGTGAGTTTTGGGAATAAGGGTAGGAAGGTATAAACGGTGATGAAACCCAAGCTTCTGGTTTATACAACATGGTTCTTAATTAAAGGAAGTGATTTTGATATCTCCCACTTATAGGTCATACGGTAGGAAAAAGGATACCATTTGCACCTGGAAAGCAAATCACTGAACAAAACTGAGAGCCTTGTTTTTGAATACAGCCATTATAGTGTGTGCGACGTATCTTTTCACATGTCAGATTAAATCCATTTGTAGCACAAACAGGACCCACTCAGATGGTTAGTGGTAGGAAGCTCAAGTCTGCAGTACAGCACACACCATTCTGTAAAGACTTTGGAGTTTATATTTGTTTAGTGGCAAGTCACTGGTGACATCTAGGGCACTGATGCTGGTCCTACTGGTTCCTACAGACCAAAGCTATAATGGAATTGTCAGCTCACCTGCACTTTGCATAGTCTCAAGTGCTTTAAGTTCACTGCAATAAGGCAAATTCAACTAAATGAGCTTGTCCATTCCCTTCCAATAACTTGCAGTCCTTTCTTGCATTGAAGTGCAAGGTCCTGCACTTGGGTTGGGGCAACCCCCAGTATCAATACAGGCTGGGGGATGAAGGGATTGAGAGCAGCCCTGCAGAGAGGGACCTGAGGTTACTGGTGGAGGGAAAGCTGGACATGAGCCAACAATGTGCACTTGCAGCCCAGAAGGCCAAACATATCCTGGCCTGCATCAAAAGCAGCGTGGCCAGCAGGTCGAGGGAGGTGATCCTGCCCCTCTACTCTGATAAGACCCCACCCGGAGTGCTGCACCCAGCTCTGGAGCCCTCAGCACAAGAAGGACATGGAGCTGTTGCAGTGGGTCCAGAGGAGGGCCACAAAAATGATCTCAGGGCTGGAGCACCTCTCCTATGAGGACAGGCTGAGAGAGTCGGGGCTGTTCAGCCTGGAGAAGAGAAGGCTGCGGGGAGACCTTATTGCGGCCTTTCAGTACTTAAAGGGAGACTGTAGGAAAGGTGGGGGCAACCTCTGTAGAAAGGCCTGTTGTGACAGGACAAGGGGTAACGGCTTTAAACTAAAGCAGGATAGATTTAGACTGGATATAAGGAAAAAACTTTTTACTATGAAGGTGGTGAAACACTGGCCCAGGTTGCCCAGAGAGCTGGTAGATGCCCCATGCCTGGAAACATTCAAGGTGAGGTTGGATGGGGCTCTGAGTAACCTGACCTAGTTGAAGATGTCCCTGATCACTGCAGGGGGGTTGGGCTGGATGAGCTCCAAAGGTCTCTTCCAACGTAAACTATTCTATGATTCTATGATTCTTAACCCAGGGAGATAAATAACAGTTATTAAAAAATTATCTATCACTCCTAAAATGCAGAAGCAGTTAAGTCAAATCTACTGTATATATTTCTCTGCTAACCTGAAAATTAGGTAATTTGAGATTTCTAAATTGACATTTGCTGTCACAGTACCTCTACAAAATTAGATGTTTCTTTCCAACACTCCAGGTACTAGTTAGTCCAAAATATAATCAAACTACAAAAAATTAAAATTATCTGAAATGATGCAGAATTCCATAGGATGGTTCAAAAATAATCTTTTCCAGTTGCAGGATAATGGAGGTGAGCAAGCAGGGGCCCAATCAGTCACTAACTGTCTGCAAACATCTATATTTGAGGGTGCAAAACCTTCCTCCCAGAAACCAAAGGTTTTATTCCACCAAATATTTAATCAAAATCTTAGCTTCATTCAGAGACATTTACATAGATAATATCTACAAACACAGTCACTATGCTACAATTAAGGAAAACAATACATGATATACATATACATATACATTATGTAAATTGGAGTGTTCTGCAGAAGTCAACCTTCTGTGGAAAACATGGTTTGACCTTTACTCTGTAACCCATATTAAATAATTTGAAAGTGAATCAGTCTTCGTCCATCTCAGAAGCACAGCACATAACTTCCCAAACTGTAGCTATGCCGTGACTGCCAGTGGCATGACAAAGTAATCTGGCAGATACAATGCCCAGAATGATGATGAAGGTTAATGGAAGCTCTGCATCTGTTGTCATTCTATGTGAAGCAGGAAGCCTGGTTACAAAGAGAGGCAGTATCCCAAGCTACCAGGTGATTTTCATGAAGAATGTCAACATCTGAAGATCACTAGAATGACAGCACCAGATTCAACTATGAGCCCATAATAAGGGTTCGTGATAATTTTGAGATGTTTAATATTTCCAAAGTTTCCCCTTGATGTGACAGAGAAATTATAAACTAAAAATTCTCCCAACTTCTTAAAAGGCGTTATCTATTCTTTAATTAATTCCCTTGATCCTTTTGAAATAATTTATGACTTTTATTGCCCTATTTTTCGAGTGCTCATCTGATTCATTTGAAAACCCTGGAGGACAGAACGTCAGCCACAGACCTCCCAAAGATATTACAAAATAGTGCATAGGTCATCAGAAATTGCTAGCCATCTATCTAAAACAATTCTTGAGAGAAGTGTTAATGGGTCCCAGGATGGAAGTTATTCAGATATATACATTTCATGTCTTTGTACTTTGCTTGTATTAATTTTATAGCTCATTCCAATATCTCTTAGAGGAAATTCCCTTTTCTCATTAAGTCTGTATTTCACACAAATTAAACAGCAGTGAAGTAATTTGAAATGGGAGTTTTGTAAAAAAGATCTTTTCTTAAAAAAAAAAAAAAGAAAAACCAACCACCAAAACTCCAGATTCTGGGTCTAAGTATTTTAGCAGAACAAGTGCTTCTTCCAAGATGTATTCCATCAAGTTTACTGTAAAACTGAATAGTATTTTAAATGGTGTATGCTGACATTAGGGATTTCTAACTCCTTCTTTCCACTGTAATTACCAGAATTTGAAGGGTATTTAATGCACCAGGGTGCCTTTTGGAATTATTGTTTTTCCAAATCAGCACCAAATAATGAAAATAGCAACAAAATACAGGTGGTAAATAATGTAATTAAAATTTCTCTATGAAGAAGCCTATAAACAGCTGTTACTGTTTTTGTTGTATAATTTACACCCATATTAAACCACAAATTGACAGACCACTTAACAGCAGATGCCTCACCTATTCTTAAATTAACTCTGAAACACAGTAAATAGTGTGTGTACACCAGCAAAAGAATGACAGAATTAAAGAGGACTTTGGCAAAACCTGTCTTTAAATCTTATTCCTGACACATACAGACCTCTTGGTGGATTGACTATGTCTTCTCTGAGGGGAGGGGGACCTTGATTCTTGACAGATTTTTAAATACTGTGTTAGCAAATAATTCTGCACTACATTAGACGTAACATTAGTCTCCTCTATCTATTCACTGAAATGTAAGAAAACTTGATCCCAAGAAGAAAAAATATTTTTATTTCTATGGTTCAGAAATACTGTTTCACATTTTCAGTTTGCATTTTTAAAATGTAATATTTCTGATTTCAGAAATTAATGAACCTGAAGATTTAACTTAAAAGTCAGTTTAAAATTATCATCATTGAACACTTAATTTATGAGATGGTTTTACTCCTGTAATCTCTGGGAACAACCTCTTCCTATTTTTCCTTCCATGGCAGTTTACAGCCAGTTAAATTGGACTACTGACATGCAGTGACAACTTGTGAGTTTTCTGGGGGAATTCCCATATCAGTGGCAACAAAGAGATCAGCACAAGGCAGGGAGCTTTTACCTAAACACCACTCTGGGGGTTGGGAAGATGGTCCCCACATGGACCTGCCAGGAACAACGTTTTCAGAGGATCGCCTTTTGTTCTGAATGTGCATTTTACCTGTATGTGTGCAAAGCCCATTTGTTCAGGGAAGGAATAAGTGTAAGACTTAAGAGTTTGTTCCTAAAACCTCATCCTGGCTGTGCCATTAACTGTAAAGGGTACAGTAAACAAGCAATTTTCTCACTCTCTCTCCAATAGCCTCCTTTGCAAATAGCTTTACTGGTACCTTCCAGCTTTGCCTCCGAAAAAATATTGTAACGTTACAGAGGCCTCGGTTGGCAGCTAATTATCCTCCACCAGCATTATAAAACTTTTGTATGTTTTTGCAGAATCAGAATGTTATGGTCTTTGCTGCATTCTGATGTGCAAATTTATAATGTAACTAGTTATTAGCATTCAAAATATTAATGTAATTATTATGTGTATTTTGACAATGCCTGAATGCTCCAATCAGGGGTCAATGCCCACTGGTACTAGGCATTGCACAGAAATTTTTAAAACAGTACAACCTTTTCCAAGAGTTGCTGTATAGATTATTATTGTAGATAGGTAACACAGGAGCAGAATGATGATGATTTAGGTCACCTCTGCAGTACCTTTCTGCACTTTTCAATATTTTCCCAATTTTTACGTTGAACCTTACTTTCAGTTTTGCCGAATCGGTCTTGTGAGTTGCTTCAAATATAGAGTCCTTTTAATGCACTTCTGTTAATTTTAATCCTTTTAACCCTTCTTGCTTCCTGTAGATTTCTCTCTACCCCCCCACCCCCTTTTGACTAATTATTATATAGATCAGCCACGTACCTTTTTTCTTTTATTCCATCAAGACCCAGAGCATTTGCTTTCTGCTTGATTCTCTCCTTGTCTCTTGATTCCTGTGAACAGGCCAGGCAAATTATATACAGACTTTTGAAGATGTGAACAGACTTCCAGAGTCTCTGGTTTGGTGAAGTGAGGTGCTCGCTGCACCTTTTAAACCAAACAGAGTTTACTATTTCTCTGATATTGTGTTCTGTATGTTCTTTCTTTTTCCTTTGCATACACAAAGATTTCCTTACAGAGCATGGACGTCCAAACTCCAATAGTGCATGCCCTTGTGATTTGGCGTTGCTATAGCTGGTCTTTGTTTACCAGTTAGCTCTTCAAGTAAGGTGATTAAAGAAGAATATTAACTTCTGCTTTTTTGAACTCTTACAATTCATAAATTGTAACAAAAAGAAAGAAAAAGAAGCTACAGCCAGCATCTAGTGGAATATATATATTTTAAAATCTTGGGGTGTTCTCCAGACTGATATAGGCCTTTCAATATTTGGGTCAGTAATGCTGAAATCTGTGGACTACATGATCCCTTCAGAATATTTACTGTCCACAGTTAACATTTAGAAGGAGAACATTTAGAAGGAGACTGGAACAAAACATTGGAAATACTACAGTAGGAGCATTTCTGCCATGTACATCAAGAATGTGGGCAAATATCTTCTTCCCAGGAGAAGGAAAGTCTGATAGCTTCAGGTGGAAATTCCTATCCCCTCATGAGACCAGTCTTTAATTTTGTAGCTAAGATATCTTACAAAGCCTTCCTCAGACAGTAGCTATTCTTACCCATCTTCTCCTGAAGAGGGTGTCTTTTATAAACAGTTTGTAAACTACACTGCAGTTCTTTTATTTCACAGACACTTTCTAATTATGCTGCTTCTTAATTGTTTTTTCAAGGACTGCATAAATGAACTTGCTTGTCCTACAGTCTAGTTCTCCTTCCCCTATCTTTCTTTTAGTACCTGGGCCTTGAACTCACACCTGTGTGCCAGCACGTACAAAGGGCAGGCTGGAGTGCCTGCAGCAGCTGTACCACCAGCCCTGCAGAGGCACCAGCTGTTCGGCTAATCTTAGGCATATTGTGCTAATGATTGACTTCATTATTTTTCTGCCATGGATGAGTGGCAGTTTCTCAATAGATCTGATTGTGAATGAATGGGAAGTTCGAGAACCAGCAGTGCCTAGGCTGGAACACCCAGCAATCCCACTGACAGAAGCAGGGTGCTAAGGGCAGAAAAGCAGGCAGTTATCCTGCATGCATTCCCACCACAAAGCCCATGGTTTGGTTTCCTCATTTTATAAGGAGAGTTCAATTATGTTGTTATCTACCTCCAGCCCAAACTGGATGGACAGAAATGGATTTGCTTTGAGAGGTGGCATGAATTGAGGGCAGCACCAGTTACTGGTCACCCATCTCTGAGTTGCAAGATATGTATTCAGGAGCAGTAGGAGACCTTCTCTACATCTAATCATTTTCACTTATGTCTTTATGTAACTGTAGTAGGAGGTTCTTTGTGTCTTGTTTACAATAGAGAGAACTGCTTTTGCAGTCACAAGGCTGCTTGGTTATGTTTTTCCACCTACTTGGAATAATGGGTCGAAAAGGAAATCTGTTGGTTGTGCTACAGCAAACTGTGAGAACTTTTCAGTAATTACATGGCACTATTTAGTAACAGCAGAGCCATCAAGTCAATCAGCTTGAACTGTACATTGATTTTCAGCCATAAATTGTTACAGCACAAAAATACAGAAGCTGTGGGTGAGCATTCCTTCTTCAGTAATGTCTCTCCTCTGAAGTATCTCACACAACACAGATCATGCTCTCCCTACTCACAGCTGGGAAGCAGTGGAGACAAGGCAGTTACATGGTGTAGTAAGAATACAGAGAAGACCTGTCAGTCATGTACTTGAAATATAGAGTAACTCACTGTTCTCTCAGTAAAAGTTGCAGTCCTAGTGAATGAGATATGTGTTTTGATAAATCTGTATTATTATAATCACTTTTTCTAGCTCTGCTGATGTAGAACAGCTATATTTATTAGCTCACATGTCACCCTGAGATGAGATACCAGGGGACTGACTCAACAGTATGAGCTATTATGACTGGCCCAGCTGACATTTTTCCTTCCATACCTCTGATCTTTTCTGGGGCTGATGGATGGTGACGGACCAGCAAAATCAAAACAACAGTTTTTGTCAGTCCTAAATTAATGGTTACTATTAAAGAAGCTGTACCTGTAGTAACAGCTGCAAGAGACTAGCAGATTTGGCCTAACACCTTCTCCCACAAGGAACTCAAGGCCTAGATGCCAACATTTGGTACCAGTTCCAACATATTAAAGAAAATGAGTCAGCAGGAAAAGGCTCAGGACCACATTGGCTACAAAAGATGAAGCTCAGCATTTTACTGAAAGGAGACTCAAATTATCCATGGAAGAATCATTCCAAGTTTTAGCCTGTGGGTAACAACAGAACATTTATTTTACTCCAGAAGAAAGATACGTTTTTTTCTGCTAGATCCACTGCCCGGATGATCCCAGCAGACTTGCCTATAAGGCCATTTCTGTGATGCCCAGTATAACCTTCAGTAAAGCCTGTGCATTGAAGAATGAGATTTAAAAACAATCATTTACTGGATAAGTTGCAAGAAAGTGTCTCATTTGTAAATGAACGTAAGTATAACCACAACTGATGTGGAGACAGTTTTGTGGAGGAACTGCTGCTGCTCCTCTCTATACATAGGCATATAAATCCACCAGGTTCATCAGCAGATGAGTTCCTATTAAGTTCCATCGTTCTTCCAAAGAAAGAAGAGGCATTCTCCTATTTCTCAGTCTAAATCAACCACATATTAATAAAAGTCACAGAAGTCCTAAAGTAGTAATGATTCTTTCGTTAGTTAGAAAAAAAGTGTTTATTCTTATGTTACTTAATGGATGTCTAAATTTCTGTGATAGTGAAATACATCAGTTAAACTTTCTCCGTTCTTCACTGCAATTCTTCAGGAGTTCAGGAGTTATGATGTAAGAAATCTCAGAAGACAAAAATAGCCTTGAAATTAATGGGCATGTGCTCGAAGTTTTAGTAGATGTATGACTATTGTGTTGGCAGATACTAAATTGAAATGCTTGAAAGTGAAGATGCTTTAAATTACACACAGGAGCAATATCACAAGAGATAGCATCAGCACAGCAATGACTCACATCATCAGCATGACAAAGAAAGAAGTTGAAGGAAATAAAAATGACCGGTAGTCACCAGTACAGTGATATCTTAGCCACCCCAGCTACCCTTTTACTAAGAAATACCTCAGTTATCATATAATTTGAAATGTTAAGCATTGGTGATTGATGTAAGCCAAGGTAGCCTGGTAAATATTCTTCATCTGCCCAAGGAATTAAAAATATATATTCTAAAAAACACCCTAGCTTGGCAATTGCTAGAAGTACTTTCCTGTAATTTGCTGAAACTCTGTTTTGAAAGTTAAGATTCATTTTCTTGAAAGTTTTGAATGCTGACACTTCGCTTAATGTAAGCAGTTACTGAGTTATGCATAAGAAACTTGAGTACTGTGTTCTTTTAAATTCCACTGTGTTTTGGTGTCACTTCAATGTTTTTCAGAGAAAATATTCATTAAAATAATGCAAGGTAGTCACTTATGTGTGACGGTAAGACTGAAGTCAAGAAACGTGAAGCCCAGGACTACACTCACAAATTTTGTTCTGGTTTTATACAAATGTGAGCTTCCCCCAAGCATATCCAGTTGACCATTTCTTTTATTGCCTCCAAGTTTTCAACTTGATTTGGCAGCAAACAAATATCAAATAATATCATGACAGCTTCCATGAATAGACTCTGAGTTCAGAGCAACTGAGCAGGGATTACAAATTAAAGCGAAATACAAATCCAATATTCATTATGGCTGTTTTTGTGTTACAGTCCAGCTTTCCTTGAAATTTTCATGCAAGTTCTTTCTTGCAGGCTATTTTAGAATTAATATCTTCAGTTATCGGAGTTTGGAGGAATCAGAAGACTGATAGTCTAAGTAAATCACTTGAAGATAAGCCAAGTTCATAAAAAACTTCTTGATTTTTTTAAGACTTTCTCCAATGACAATGACAAGGCAGAGTTTCAAAATCATGTGTGTGCAACTATACAGTTGATTATTGATGTCAGTGGAATTACTCTGGATATATACTGTTATGAACCGAAACTGAATGTCAACAACAATGTGAATCCACCAAGAAGACACCGCTTTTGGCATAATCCAGAGGGACTCCATTATTGCAGCAGGAGGGGAAAGAGGATTAGGGTTTGGGGACTGATGGTCCTGGGCTTCCCCATTACTTCAGGCTGGTCAGTGTGTCTCCTCAGCCTGGCACCAGTCCACAGTCCCTCACTTCCCCAGTAGCAGCCACATATACCTACTCCATGTCGGCTGCAAGGACCCAAACTGTGTGGGAGACATGCTGGGCTGGCCACCATTGCTAAGCTTAATGGGATGGATGCTGCTCAGAGGACTCATGGTCTTGATGGCTCTTCTGACCTATCCCCTGGAAATATATACTTTTATGTCATTCATGGCATGTTGTTAATGACTTTCTAAACAGAAGCAAACTAACTTTCATAGCATCAACTGAGACACTTTTTATCATTATCCTTTTATTATTTTGTCTGAGAAAGCATCTTGCCTATTTTAAGTTTAATGATATCTACTACATAAAGAAAGTTTTCTTAAGTTTAAAAAATATCAAAGAAAACTAAACCTGAGTAAAGGCAGAAGCAGCGCATCAGTATGAAGGGTTTAATCCTGAAGTTACAGGAAGCAAAGAGGACAGGATGCCAGATTAACGAGCTCTACCAGTGAAACTCACAGACAACTTCCTGTAAGCAAAATCCTTTTCCCTCTAAGATCTAGACCTCTACAGTGGATCTTTCTTAAATATTTTGCTTTTGTTCTATGTATCCTTTCCCATTTGTGACGCTTACAACCTGGTCAGGTTAACATACACACTTCAGTCTCATCTCATGATCATTTCACAAAATAGATGTGCTTTCCTAGGGACGAAATTTCCACAAGTGTTGGAGACACTCATTGACTGTAGAAAAAATGAAAGAAAGCATTTATGCCAAAACCAAACTTTGTAAGTTAAAAAGTATTATACTTTGATTAACTGCACCTTGCAGAGCCATTTATGTGTGTACAAAGAGGTGTTAAACTTGTTACTATAATGTATAGACTTTCAAGTCCTGTTTGCACTTGTGCCATTGACCAGGAAAAGCACAAAGAAATGGAAAATCAGTGAAGTATCACAAGTCCTCTAATTTAATTTTCATCCTTTCTCCTAAGAGTCTGCATACTAAGCTGCCTAAGGCTTAGTCTGGACTAAGTCTGGACTAAGTCTTGCTTTATTTACTAGCATCCTCAAAAAGAAAATGAAGTAAATATACTCTCCAGACATAGGCCAAGTCCTTCCCTGGTATTGCTCTTGGGCCAATTTGTATCTGGACTTTTACTGGCATTCCAAAAGAATACGAAGAGATTGCAACTTTAACCAGCTTGCCTATGGTAGTAAAATTTTTCTGTGGTTTAGACCAATTATATAGGAAGAAAGAGCACTGCAAGAGTTTTAGTGTTCAAGATTGCAGAGGAAAAGTGAGTGGTCCCCCCACAACAGTGGGAGGGGGAAAGAAACCTGGCAGGATTAGGACACCTGCCTAGTACCACAGCTCACCACGTTTCTCCCAAATATATTAGCCATTTTTATTACAGAATTTGTTCTTTTCTCTTCCAGTAATACCTGCACATCTTCCCCCCAGTAGCACAAAGGCAGGCATTCAGTAATTGCATAGCCTGTGTCACTGTTGTTCTCAGATTAGCTATCACCTCATTTTAGATGTAAGAATTAGATGCAAAAAAATAAAGCCTTAAAAACTACTACAATGACAAATCTTGATCCCTAGAAGTACTGAAAACAGGAATGGAAAATGCTCAGTGACTCAAAACAAGCTCTTGGGCGCTCTAGACTAGGCTGGTAGGTAACTGGTGTGCACAATTGTTATATGAGCAGGGAAGTAGGCAAAGGCTGGATGATTAAATACTTGCTTTGTCAGGGTTATCTGAAATTTCCATAACTTTTACAACAGCATGCTCATGTATACTCCTTCTAGGTTAATTGATGTTTCAGGGCACGCTGAACTTTAAATTGCCTTCAGAGAGTTTTAGGTCAGAACAGGTTGCCATCAGATGACGCGTGAGATTAGCTATATCAGAAGCAGAAATGACACTTATAATGACCTTCTCCTTTGAAAGGTTGTACGAGAGGTTGTCAATCACTGCATAATTCAAACACTGCCCAAGGACACCATATATTTCAAAGTCACCTGAAAAGTGCCAGCCTTCCTTCTGAGCATTATTCCTGATCTATTAATAAAATAATGTATTTCAAGTGACAGTCCACTGTTTCCCACACCCAATAGCAAAGAAACAACCTAAAGGATTTTTTAAACATATTCTTCAAAAGGAAAACACTCTCATGTAAAAAAATAAAAAATTACTATTTCTTACTTCCTTTCATCTGCCTTCTTTTTAAGCCTATCCCCTTCTCCACAGTGGCTATGCCTTAGATTTCTTTGGAATTTATTAGTGGGACTATGCATTAATCATCTCCATTTTAGATGTTTTCCTCAGTCTCTCAGCCATTTTTCATTACAGTTTCCTAAAAACCCACAATTATTAGCCACTGATTACTGAAGCAATCACTACTGCTAGTTGTAGTTAGCAAGACCTGCCATGATCACAAAGATAATTTACTGATCCTGTATATTTCTCATTTATTTTCTAAATATTGGTGGCTTTTCTTTTCCCACAGCAAAAGTAAAGCTTAACAAATTTCACAATGGTGAGATTTGCCTACCATTTGCACATACCAATGTTGTGGCTTAAATGTAACTACAGACTACCTACTATTCATGTTGCTTTGAAAGAGTATATCAGCTGAAGAGAGAGAACTACTGTTATAATATTGTGAATTACATGAATGAGATAGATAGATAGAAATACTTCGTCAATAGCATCATTTTCCTCATGTTTTTTATGCTTCTATCACAGAGAATCTAAACCTAAACCAGATTAAAAACCTAAACTTTTGCTCCCGATGAACTTTCAGTTTACATTAATGTAGAAGGGTGCAAGAAGATAATTAAAAAAGAGACTCCAAAACAAAGCACACAGCAAGAGTCTTTGTGGGAGAATGTGAAATTTGAACACAAAATGGTAATCTCCCACAAGAAAAATATTTCAGTATGTTACAAGCTACAGCAGATAAATGCACTGTAAAGCTTTCTGATACTTTGTCAGCCAGTCTCATGTGGCATACCAGAGCACAGACCTCTGACCAAGCAACAGAGACCAGACGTATCATAACAATGTCACTTTTAATTTCTAGCAGAGAGTTGGTTAACTCTGTGGTTCTCAAAATAGCATGACTGGTTGACCTAAGGACACCATTCACACAGGAAACTTAAATTAGTCCATTTTGCTCACTTTCAATCACTGCCACTGCAGTGACTTTTAAACCTCTCATTCAGCGAAATCCACAGGAAACTAATTCATTTGAAAATAGTTTGAATAAAATTAAAAGTTTGTCTTCTATAACACTGTAGAGCAAGCAACTGAGTGTAGGCCATAATTCCAAGCACTGAGTGCTTCTTAGTTTACACTAAGTTTCCTAAGGAAAAGCAGCCTTATCTGTAGGGGCACTGAATTCCTGAAGCATATATCTAGAAAGTACACGCAGAATTTTATACCATAAATGGGAAACATACAAACAATAATCAATCATCTTGGTCATATCTTATGTCCATAGTTTGTTTTTCAGACTTAAATTTTTTTTTTGCAAGGATATTTCAGTAGCAATAGAGCACATATATTCAAAACTTTGAAATAAAAGAAGAAAAATCTCATTAGTGCCCTCCCTCTTACTGAAAACATGGAAGAAAAAAGCTCTACAAATTTAAATGTGCTACAGAAAGGATAAGACCCACATCTGAGATGTGATAATGTACTGAGCCCTGTTCAGTGTGTACTGAAGTCAATAACTTTGTACAAAACCAGTATTTTCCAAATTATTAATTCAGAATCCCAGCTTAAGTATTCTTTTTTCTTCTAAATATCAGTCAAAAACCCTCAAAAATATAAGAGAAAGAGTCAGAGAAATGGGTAGGCAACATACAGTATAATGTACAATATCCCGGTTACACCATTTGTGACTGTGAAGTTTCTTGTTGAAATCATGGTATAAGCAGACTGAGACTATGAGTTCTTTCCTCTTCTACTACACGTTTCAGAGAAGAAGATGGATTACAGCTTTCATTAATGTATTTAAACAGAGATACTTTGGGGCACAATATATACTTACTATGCTCAATCAGCAAAGAGCAGAGATGATTCACTAAATTCTTAAGCTATTTTCTTGAGGAGCCAGAACAGAAAGAAGTGAAGCCATGAATATCTGACTGTCCCTCAGACTGCAA
This sequence comes from Phalacrocorax carbo, assembly GCF_963921805.1. Lineage (NCBI taxonomy): Eukaryota > Metazoa > Chordata > Aves > Suliformes > Phalacrocoracidae > Phalacrocorax > Phalacrocorax carbo. Next base: position 63,345,076 of record NC_087548.1, read on the forward strand.
GCACTTGATGGCTAGTAGCTTTATCAGACAGGCACCTTATGTGAACATGCCACAAATGTTGTTTCACCTTCATTGTAGTTTAGATGAAATTCAACAGTTTGTCATTGTTTATGTGGTATACAGATACAGTCATATGCATTTTTTTTAACAAGCCAGAAAAGATAAATATGTGAAATCAATACTGTATTATGAGATGTGCCTGATAGCTGAGTAATGACAGATTCTTCTGAATTGTTTTAAGAAGCACCCGCCTAATGGCAATACTCTTCCGGCACCAGACTGGAGCCCTATCATACCTGCAGTGTGAATCTTTATTGAATATTCTGCCCCAGTTCTGCATGCAGAGGTCTTATTGACATCAGTAAGTTCCATCCACAGAGTTAGGACAGAATACACAATAGAAACCTACTTGCACAGTGCAGAAAGGCTGTGCAGTTTCAGTGCATTAACAGTGACTTCCAACAAGCACCTCGGAGGTGTACCCATGTTACCAGTTGAATTCACCATATTTTAATGCTACTATGCTTGGTCATTCAAGACAGTCTGTATCATTTTGCCTGTTTGTTTAGATAACATACTGAATGATCCAGGGATTTTATCTTCCTCTGTGCTTTATACATTGTAGATGCAGCCATTTCAACAATAATATAAATAAATAATAAAAAGCTCACTCTCAGTTTGCAGTTTGTACCGTTTCAAAAGCACAAGCATCTACAATGTATGAAGCAAATTTTCTTATATAAAAGACGTGGCTCTTAGTATCAGTTACCAAATGGTGCTGCTGCTCAATCCTCAGAGTATTAAGGACACTCTGGACAAGTTGAGTCAGAAAGTCCTCTCAGTTTGGAAAGAATTTTAAACCAAGGGACATGTAGACACAATAATCAGAACCAGGTCCAGTTCTCAAATTACAAAATTTTGATCTCCAGAATAAAACTACACCTGAACATACTTTAACAATGGGAACTGTTTAAAAAAAAAAAAAAAAAAAAAAAAACCACAAACCAAAAACCACAACTAGATGTCAGATTAAGGCAACTGAATTCTGTTGAATATTTTTCTTCGTTTCTAGCATGTCTCTATCTTCCATCTTTTGCCTTCTTTAAAATGTGTATTCCCAAATGTTGTTTCTAAATCTTTGCTGAATACAAACTGTTTTATTTCTAAAAATTGCTTATTGGAAATTATACCTTTTATAAAATATTTCTTAATAAAAGAACACTGGGTGGCACTTTGTTCTTTGAGAACTGTCCATAGCACTTTTTAGTCCTATATAGCTTTGTGCATAATTACTGTGTACTTATTCTCAGAGTCACAGAACCACCATACAAATGTCTGGAAGGTTTCCATTTAGAAACACTTCTGCAGATATTACATCTATATATTAGGTATTTTCTGCTCTTTATCCATGTTTTTATTCCTGAAAACATTAGCTTTCTGTTAGCAACTTTCTACCTATCCCTCAGGTGAAAATCATCCTAATGGCATCTCTGTGATGCTACAATCATTGCTGCAAACAATGATCCAGGCAATATATAAAGAGAGTGCAAACAGAAGTAGATAATCCCTAAAGCCATAAAGATCTTTTTTTCCCAGTAATATTTTTAGCCATAGCAAATCAAACAGATTTGTCCTCTTGATGGTGTAAATAAGACTGAGGAACGAATAGTCTTCTAAATCAAATATTTAGTTTTCTGGAGCTGCCAGGTCTCTAGATAAGCTAAGTAAACCACATAAAACAGTACCTTTCAGCTTCTGTAAGGTTAGATTGTGGATTCTTTATATTTAGCACATTTGATTGGCATTTATCATGTTGCTTTCTTTCTCTTTTATACACTTACATGTATACATACACACATACATATACACACACATATTTGCAGCAATAAAACACATAGATGTATACACCCAGCTTTCTCTCAGGAAAAATAACAGTAAAAGTCATCTCTTTAACTCCATAAGACATTTTATGTCTTATGGGAGTAAGCAATCTTTACGGAGCCACTATTTGTCACGTGGCAGCAATGGTCGGACAACTGTTTCTTTTGCATCCTCAGTCTGAAGGTGCTAATGGCTTTTCAAACATCCACTTGTGCACATCGAACGGTCAACAAGAGACATTCTTGCTGCTCAGATAATAGTGAAAATTTCAAAGGAAATTTCAAGTCTGGGTGGCATTACTTAAATTCACAGTTTGCATGAGAAAAACAGATTCAAAGTGTTGACATTTTTAACTTGCAGTGCATTGCTGTTAATTTCCAAAGCATTTTGTTGTTACCATTGTAAGAGATGAGATCTAGACAGATAATTTTAGTTTTAAACATTCCAAAGGGAAATGTGCATCAGCCAGCAATAGTGGTTTGGGCCATAAAATAGGTAATATTTGGACTTTGAATACAGATTTTTGTTCAGTTTTCCTGTGTGCATATCCAGTTATTTTCTGGGGCTTTGGTGTAGGGCTATTTCTAATACATCAAAATATAAATTTAGGGTAGTTTGAGTAAAGATGTTTGATTATGTAACAACTTGCACTAGAAACAAAATTAATCACTGAAATACATTGTTACGTATGTGATAACATCAAGCGTTACAGACAGCATCCCATTTACTAGCTTTCATTTGTCTTGCCTCTTCCCTCTTGCCCCACTACAAAAACAGAAACAGAGACAAAAAAGTTTGTGTAAAGCAAGTAGGACAAATACTGCTTAAGCACTTGTATAAAATAATGTGTTTTAAAAGCTTGAATTCTTAAGAATTCATATCAGAACACTGAGGGATATAGACCAAAATGTACTGATTGAATAAAACGCTGAGAGACAGTTCAGACATGCTGAACTGACTCACTCTTAGGTCATAAAATCCACACAAGACTACTGAATGGGCAATCAAAATACATTCTCTCTCTATCCTGGTATCAGTTATTCCAATGTAGGTATACATTTATGTAGTCAATAAGCTCAAATAAACCTATATCCACTAATGATAAATGTGGCCCCAGTGAATGTTTATTTCCATACTCTGCTTCTAACAGCTCATGTCATATCTAGAAGAGTAACAATCTGGTAATGTTAATGGCCACCACCTGTGACTCAAGCCACCTGCCACACCTAGCAGGTCATTCATCTCAGGCAAATATTTCTCACTTCAATTATTATTGCTCAGATAACTCTGCTGCAGATATAAAATTGATCTATACTCAACAGGGATGCCCCTATATTAGCCTCATGGAGCAGTGCTGTCCACCAACAAAGGTGCTGCCCCTAGTCCATAAAAAAAAAAAAATTCTGGACTCTAAAACCGCTTACAGAAACCAAAGTATTTTACTCATTTTCCTCAGGGTCCTATGAACCAATACCATAGCCGCCTGCCTCTTAAGCATCCAGTTCTCCTTCAACCTCATACTTTGCTTACTGCTTGTGGACAGGATTCCCACTGCTTCAGTGAGGTTTTGTGAGCAAGTGAAAATATTCTGAAATGGGTATACATTTGTCACCACTAGAGGAAATCTTTTTTATTTAGCTTTATCTCACTTGCTGATCCAAGACTCAAGTATTATCTACTCATTCTATCTCTATGCCTTCTGCTCTCCCTAAAATACTTTCTTTTCCTACTCTTGATTCCCACAGCGCTGGGTTGAAATCTATTCTTCATTCTTGCCATGACTGAGATTTTTCCTGAGATATCAAACAACAGCAGCTTTGTAGTTTTCACTTATCCTCACCCAAAGTAGACTTAAAGCATTGAGCAATCAGAACAGTGATATTTTATACTACACTTACAAGGAAGCAGAAATAGCTACAAAAGAGGTATGGCAGCAAATATTCAGATGCTTGTAAGAAATAAGCAAAGATTGTAGGACTTGGTCCATAGTATCCTTTTCTGTGACATTATTGGGGCTGGGTAACATGAATGGATTTAGAAACCTTGCTGATTTTAGGGGGGTAAATAATTAGAGGTATCACTTAAGAACACATAGTGTTTAAGTGGTTAAATTATGAGAAACTCCCCCATCTTCTGTCATCCTACAACTTATTAACTTGCTGAGCCAGAGGCTGCATTTGCAACATCATTATTAGAAGCCATGGGATGACATTGCTTGAAGCTGTTTATTTAAATATATTTTGCCATTAGCCCTTTGGAGCTGTGACAGCTGCAAGATTCACCACCACAGCCTGTGGTGAACGAATACTGTAAAAAGCCATCTACACAGAGAATTGGATTTGTTTCATTCAGCTTCATATTCTAAAATTGATGTATCTAGGCTATTTATCTTTGCTCTCTCTGTAGTCGCCAGGCAGAAACAAGTGTTTCCAGGTAGTAATTAACAACATATGTTTTCACTACCTTTCCTCAGATGCGAAAAATCATGCATTAGAAGTAGCTATTTTTTCTCCATTGATTTTGGGGATTTACTAAATAACAAGATTCCCAACTTTAGACAACCTCATAGGAGAAATTACTTCCATGTGAACAGTCTCCACAGATCACCTTATGCTGACTGCTTTTACTGGCTGCCTTCCTCAGTTGTGCAGTACAGAGCAATCAGAAATGGGCAATAATTTAGATCCGTTTGTATAAATGATTAATGATTTATATGGCAGATTCTCTGGTATGCTATGCAATGGAACAGAACAGAACTATCAGAGATAATCCATTCTCCTTGTATAGACTCAGAGACACTGGGAGGAGAAGAGTGGCAGTATATTATTGTACCAAACCCAGTATAATTAGAGAGTTTCATGGACCTAGAAAATCACTGACGGGAAAACTAGCACATGCTCAGTGATTCCCACAATGACTAATCCTGGATTTTTGCTCCTGGTGATATTACTATAAGGGAACAACCCCCCTTGGAAAGAAGAGGTATTGTCTATGTTTAATTAGCATGAATCTAGACTCCTTTCTTTTTGATCAAGCATTGTTGGATGTTTTAATATTTAACCTAAGATTAGGATATCTTGGGTTATCTTGGCCATCAGCATTACCCATTTAATCAAGGACAAATGTTCCTTTTGGAAGAAAGTAAAGGAGAGTTGGCAAGAGAAAATAGCCTTAAATTGTCCTTTGGTGGCACAAAACCACATATGGATGAAAAGAATTCAGGTACTTCATCTGTAAAAACAACCAAGAGAGGAAGAGAGGAAGACATGCGCAGAAGGATCTGAAGTGGAGCCAAGAGGAGTTATTTAATGTCATTATGCAACCTATGTAGATTAGAATGAATACTTACTAGATAGACAGAATATGTATTAATTGACTGTATAAATATAATTAAGTAGCTGGCTTTAGGGAGCATGATTTGTGGAAAACCACTGAGCACCCAGGCTTGTGCAACTCTGAAATAAATTAGAATGTCTCTCCTGAGTGTGTGATTATTGACTCATTGCACACCGGGTCTGCTTTACAGACAACATTACTGTTATAGACTCCCAGTTTAGTTAAAAGACTAAGTTAAAAGAAGTGGCCAGAACAAAATCAAATTAATATCATGACACACACTAGCAATAAAATATGGTAAGAAAATAAAACATAAAAGAGGTGCAAAACAATAAACTGTTAGCAATGCCTGCATACCACTCCTAGCAAAAGCTGCATATTGCTGGACTGAAGTATACAGACCTAGTCTTGAGTGTCTGGTACTCTTCCTTTTACCAGGATGAGAACTTCTACTCCCCCATTCACCTTAAGGGTTCTCAAATTAGGTGTCATGGTCCCAGCTGAGTTCATGACAATTCCAACTGAGTTCAGAGGTCCAGACAGAAATCTAAACATTTATGGTGACATCTGGGGCCACCAACCCAACCGGAGGAGGGCAACAGCTTAGAAAAGTCTACACATAGCTACTTTTATGGCATCTGTAGAAATAAAGCCACAAAAAGAAATAAACTGAGAACAGATAGAAAGTAACCACAAGGTAAGCTTCTGCGAGTTCCTCAATAGCAGAGGGATGCTTCAAGTAAGTGAGAAGCATATGTTTTATTTCAAGGACATATTTCAAGGCACAAAATACATACATAGATAAACATGGATGCACAAACACAAAATACATTCCACAGAAAAATGCTAGACTGATTTGTGTTCTATTTATGGTCTAATCCTAGAGTAACTGCAGCCAATAGCAAAACTAGTATTTACTCCCAGGAGCACAGGTCAGATTTGCAGAGGATAACAGTTATTACACTGGCATTACTACTCCCAGCGTGAGTGAAATAGTACACATGCAGACTTGCCAAATCCCTTGCACTGTAGTGGCAGTCAGGCCTGTCTAACGTAGCTGTTGACTAGTATGTACATCCAGTGCCCTAAACATGCTAGGTGATATGATCTCTTGCTGTGGGAAGCACACACATTACTTCCATTCACCTAATGCTCCCAGTGCAGTCCAACACTTAGCGGGCAAGAAAGTTAGGAGTGTGACACATGCACGGAAAAACCCAGCAACAAAGACATCTAACTGTGCTGTGCACTATGTGGCTTAATGTACACAGGACTGAGATTTAGGTCAGCCTACACAGATTTGAAATTATCAGAAAATATCCTGGTGGACTTGGGCCGTTGGTGATTCTAACTCAAGGCCATAATGTAAGTTGGAAATATTGGTGTGCCAGTGTATCACTTGCAGACCTGATAGAAAAAGCTCTGATTTAGATGGGTTTGAAATTCCACATTTATTCAAATACATATATATTTCAAGGCCTAAGCACAATTTTGTTCTAATTGCAAGTTAAAAAGAAAACATAAAGAGTCTCGGTTTGACATCTCTCAGCCATCACTGAAATATACAGACTGGAAAAACCATGAGAAACCGAAATATTTATTTCTGAAAAATCTATTAATATTTACAAAGGCTTTTCCTAGCACAGCCACAAAAATTAACCCAAGAATCCCACAAAACTAAAACTCCAAACCATTAGAGCATGAGTCTATGGTTGATCATGGTTACACGCCTTATAACAAAAATGGAAATGTATAATATAAAATGTTCCTCCGTCCCTCAAGTTCATTAGACTCTGAATTTTCAGATGGTTTCAGCTCATTAGAAATGGTTTCAGACATATTTGTAATAGTACAAAGGTTTCTTTATTTGATTTACTGTTATTATGAACAACTTAAACTATGGTGTGCCTGAAGCCTGGACAAAACCAAAGCATATTATGATAGGTGTACACATACACACACTGGCTATCTTGGAAAGCCAAAGACACTGCTTTTTTATAGCCAGTCTGGGTGAGAAAAAGGTAGAATTTGTGGTCTCTTGCTCTTCAAGGCAAATCCTCTATATTTCTTATATGTCTTAAGCTTTCACCATGACATGAAACAAATTGATGATAATTACTTACCAATATGGTTTCATGTATCTTTAAAAAATAAAAAGCATGCCTGAATTGTTGATTTTTCCAGTCTTAGGTGTGTTACCTCTAGGGCCTGTTCCTTATGTCACAAAACAGTCTTGTAACATGTAAAGTGAACAGCAAATACTGCAAAACTATTTTAAAAAACACGTGCGAAACAAAAATTGTTTACATATGTTTGTACATCACTGGTAGCAAATATATCATGAAAATCAGTGTCACATTGGAGACATTGCGTACGCACAAAGGATCTATCAGCAGTAGATATAATTTGTCTGGTTACACTCCTCCTTTTGCAACTCGATTAAAAAAGACTGGTCTTATCTGGAAGCAGCATGCAGTATGAAGGCGTATTAAAAAGTAACTGGACCCAGTTTTGCATGAGGCACTCATCTGTCTTGGGAGAGATGCACTTGGGAGAGAGCCACTTTGCAGTTCTGATTGTATCTTCTACTAGGTTAAACCTAAATCTCTTTGTAGGTGCCAGGACAAGGAATTCTGTTTTGAGAGCTCATGTGAACTTGAAGTGGTATAGACTTCTACAAAATAAATGCTATTTACTTGATCTATTATTGATTATGGAATGCCTAGAGACTCTCCCAAAAAGGAAATCCATTATAGTGCACTGGAATGCACTGGTATCAAGTATAAACACTATTAACTCCAAACGTATTCTGGGCTGACAATGTATTTTATAAAACAAAGTAAGCCAGAGGAAGTCTTCTGTAACAATATACTCTAGGTCAAGGTGAAGCACTATGGAAGAAATAATGTAAGGGTTAACACCAGATTGCAGGAAGACTGGTCTAAACATTTCCCTATCATTACCAATGTTGCAAAATTATCTACCATAACTGCTTTCTGTGTAAACAGTAAGTTAAGTGTTTCTCCTCCCTCCCCCAACACCGACTTCAGCAATTGTTCTGCAAATGTTCCCAGTTTGTGTTCACAAACCTCAAAAAGGAGTTTCTGATACAAAGCAGTTTTCACAGCTCCATTTTTATGAAACTCACAGTTGATGGAGTAATTTGCATGCCATCTAACTCTTGACAGCCAAAAAGCTTTAAAGTGAGATTATGATGAACACCTCCACAGCATGTGAACAGCCGGTAGGATAGAAATACATATGTGACCAGTCCTCAAGCGGCAGCTCACAGATCTGATTCACTATTTTTATATGAAGTCAGCATTACAATTAATGGGAGCTTATGGGGAAAGTAACTGCAACAAATTCTAAGCCAAATCTTTCTTTTTTGTTCTTAAGTCTCCTTCTATTTTATTGTGTGTGAATCTGTTTGACAACCATCCCCAGTCTTTCTCATGACACCTGTACAGGACCATGGAGATCCATGGATAGCTATTAGTCAGGGCATAAGTTACATTGTCTGCATTGTAAATACCTGCAAAAACCTTGTTTGAAAAAATATGCTTATATACAATGAAGCAGACATCAAGCCACTCTTGTACACTGCTTTTACAGTAACTTCACAGACTATATGACTCATTTACATAAAAACCTTGCATAGTAAAGGCTAAGCTTCTAATTATAGAAATGCTCTGGTTTCACCATTGCCACTAAGTTCTAGCACAATGCTAAGGTCACTGCCTGGTCAAGGTTTTTACAATGTCAAAAATGTTATCTACCCAAGCATTTTCAGAAAGATTCCTGTGGAGTACCTTGTAAAAACAAAAGAAATCCCAATGTTTAGCACTTGAAGCAAGTAGGCTGGTTATTATATCCTTTCAGTGATATGAGCCCACATAGGCTTTCCCAGCTCTCAGTGTTGTCATCATAAAGAAACATAACATGTTTGATGTTGTGATATATTTTAATATAATTTATATTTTATATAATGAAGTGATATATTTTAAAAAACAAGACTGCTTGCAGCCTTGAAGCGCAGCATTCCTTTAAACACCTGCTGATTCAGGGCCTAATTTAGTGTTTCAGTAAAACTAGGTTACCTGTGATAAAAAGTACTACCAGTGAATCAGGGCACTTCTGCCATACAATATCCATCAAGCTGTTTCATGAGGTGTGTTGGATGCATCTTTAGAGAATGGTCTCAAGAAATGCTCCCATAATACACTCTCAGGGAGAATTTGCTTGTTAAGCTTCACCCTCAAAATTTTTACAAATCACTGTTTGGATACCTGGACAGGCAGTGCGTATTTTGTGCTTCTGTGTACAGGAATTAAGAGATGGCAAGTAAGTTCTTATATGGTATTCTCTACCATTGATACCTAGAGGAATGCCCATACATAGAACAATTGCCTGTTTTTCTTGGAACTGAGTAGGTTTCACAGCATGTAAGATGTGTAGAATTAGCAAAGAATCTGACCTCGCTGAACAGCATTCTCCCAGATGCTAATCTTAACTCTACTACATTGGGAAGAAAGCTGTGATATCATAGGGAAAATAAACTGAAAGTCATTGCAAAGTTGCAACGAGCTTAGAAGTTTCACAAATGCATGATGCTAATACAACCCGCTTCTGGAAAGTACACTCAGCCGTCTGACTAGCAACTACGATGCTAAGAAGGTTGAAAAGTACAAAGCAGATGATAGCTTTTTGTTTACCCAATTGCTAGTTCATGGGTAACCTGACTGTTTCACTGGATTGAATTCAAATAAATGGATAAACATCACAACAACTACCCGCCTCAGTCTTGAGGAGAAGAGAAAAGAGTAAATTTAGAAGTGCAGAACTGCAACAAAAAATAAGTTCTTCTGGAAGCTGCGTTAATTTAACTTACGAGATACATGAATAATACAATATAGTTTACATTTACACATTGTCCTTTTACAATAAATCATGAAAAAGTGATGGACTAGAATAATTCTCTGTTTTGCAGGCCTTGTTTTCAAACTCTTAGAAATATTATACGGTTCAATTGTACATTCAATATTGAAATTGAGAATTTCGCATCAGCAATCCAAATGGTTAATTACATGCTTGGCAATTACAATGACAGTACCTACATTTTGGAGTATAGCTTGGACACTCAGCTCATTTAAATCAATCACTGCCTCCCTCCCTCAGCCTCACACATCAGAATTCATCTTTCAATCAGCCCTAGTTTTTCTGTAATTCACACAGAAACCAGAACTCCTTGCAAACTTAATTTCTACATTTCCATTTTCATGCTGTAGCTGTATTCCTACTGGCATGCCTTTCACACTTTATATCACAGATAAAATAGAAAGACTACTATGCCTGAGTAAACTCTATTTACTAACAGCATACAATATGCATGGTCCATCCATGTACACACTGGTAGCATCCCTACTATTTTAAAAGCATTTTAAAAACACACAAGAGCTTACAGCTATTTTTAAAGAAAAAACACCAAATATTTATGCTTTTCAGTAAGCTAAGCTAATCTTCTACACCAGAAAGGGCAATAACACTCTCCCTTTTTTACTGGATTTCTCTTCGCTTCCAAATCCAACTCAGAATTTTGCTTGTGGTTGTCAAGAGAGTATGAGATTTGGTATAGATGCTATTGTTTACTGACTGAACTTCACCAGTCTGTTCTCTCCCTTTTCATCCATCCTGTCAGGCTCATTACTCTTTACCTTTGTTCCTGTTGCCCTCTTTCGCTTTCAGATCCTTTGGGAACCAGACAGCCAAAAAGTTTTTTAAAAAATCTTTTGTCAACAGAGCACAGCTGACATAAGAATAATTAGAAGGCAATAATACACAGGATCTTATGACAACAGCTTCTACAGCATTGTTTTTCATCAGTGAAATGTTCTTAACAGTGCAATTTGATAATTCTTAAACTAGTTATTATTGGGTGTTTCTGCATCAGTTTGAACTAGCTATATATAGCAAATATGCTAAGGTCAGAATGGTGCCACTGACTTGATAATTAATAAACCATTAATAATAAGGGCAAACATTCTTTAGGCTATGAAAAACAGGGATCTGAGTTATCTGCATAATCAACTAAGAGAGCAAATCTTGCTGCCATTCAAGCTGGAGGCAAACCAACTCCGGAGGCGAGCCAGACTGAGGTTGCAGCTGAAATATTTGAACCCTGTTGAAGAAAAAATGCTGAGGTACCCAGAGAGGGAAAGTCAGAAAGGATTTAACAAATGACCATATAAAATATCCGAAGAAGGGTTTCACACTGGGACTAAACTAGAGCTTTGGGTCACAAATCAGATGTAAGAAAACTATGTAGGAAAAAGAAAGCAGAAATTTAAATATATATATATTCTGGTTATTTTAATTGTTCTTTTTAACTTCATGTTTTGGTTGTGCACAAATATTGTAGGAGTTTTTGGCTCTCTCAAAGTATTAAGCAGCATTTTTGCCCAGATATTTCACCAAGTTTTTAATGTGCAGTAGTAATTCCATACTTTTAAAAGGACTTTAAATATACAAGCTGGTCATAGACTATTTAGCACTATTTTTCACATTCTGAAGTGTGGCACACATGGAAATATGTCCACAAAGCTTATGACTTCTAACATTTGCAACTCTTCATTAGCATTGGTAACACCTGTTAGATATTTCAACTAAGTAGGTTTCTATTGATCTTGTTTCTAATTATGGCTCCTTTACAAGCCAGCTGACTTAGATGACTGCATCAATAATTTGACCTCAAGAGGAAGTAATTTGGAAATTGCTTGTGACCTGTTGCATGAGTAGAATAAAAAAATGCTTTCCAGTAGCCTTTTAAAGTCCCTGGAGATAATGAGTGCTGTCCAACTATGCTTAAAACTGTCATGAATGTTTGTTAGTTGAAGAACACCCCATCTGGAAACTCCATGAAAGATAATTTGAGGTGCCCCATATATGTATCTGGTGAAGTTAATTAGGGCATATGTTCATGTAATTTCATATATTTTTGGTAATGCCTATCTCTAGGGTAGTGTGAAGGACAGATAAGATTTAGAAGTGATGTGATACTTGTAATGTATGGGGCAATGTTATTTTTTTAAAGCACATACATTTTTTATTTAGTTAAGCTAGAAGTTTCAGGTAGGCAGTAGAATTTGGGATTTGTCTGTTAGTTACAGTTGAATAGCAATCATTGTTGCTGGTCTTGCCAAGGTTATCATTTGCCAAAGTAAATCACTAATTATTAGCAGAAGGAGAGAAATTATGTAACAGAGGTACACAGAGATTCTCAATTGCCATTAATGACCTCCTGTTGATAAATATGGACTGTGAAAAACTTGAGTATCTAATTCTTAATGTGAAACTTGGAATGACAAATAACTGGATTAGCTTTCAGATTTCAGGCCTGGTACGATACGTGATTTAAACTAAAAGCTATAAATACTTTTGACCAATGTACACAGACATTCAGACTTTTAGCCATTTGAGCATAAGAAGGTCACATTGGACTTAGTAAAGATGTATTCAATAGACTTCAGAGAAATCAGATTCTGCTGATGAGAATTACATGCTTATATCACTTTCTCCCTTGTGTTTTGTTTTAACTTGCTATTTAATCATCAAATCTCTTAAAGGGGGGGAAAGAACTGGTACTGATAATTGTGTACAAACAGAAAAGCAGAAGAATGATTAACAGCCTATATTCATTGTCTAGCTAACTTGCAAAGATTCCCTTGTTCATAAGATTTTACCTTAAAAGTTCTGAACAATTTTGAATGTACCTTAAGTAAATATGGTTTGAGAGGCTGGTAGGCAGGTCCAAGGCTAAATATTTGAAAAGCCAGGCCCGACTGCTATCTTTATTTGGATATCAACAAACAGTCACACATAATGGCAAGTTGCTTTTGAAATTCTTGGCCAAATCTTCAAGAAGCATGAGTAATCAGGTAAGCTTCTTTGTGTCTGGACACCAAATACTTATTAGCATGCAAATGCCTAAATCTTTCCTGAATACAAATGTGGAGAGACATTATTTCCAGTTGTGATTCAAAATTATTTTGTAATTAAAAACAAAATGTACAGGATATCAGTACCACTTAGTTATCCATACATTCTGTACTAATTAGTTATCCATACATCCAAAAGATGATGATTCATCTACTTTAGAGATAATGTGCACATTACCAAAAACTGTAGAATTGCAATATAATATAGAATGATATTTCAGTAAAAACCAGTGATGAATGCAGTGGAATAATGCAAATAATACCACTACCTTGACCCTTTTTGACGGTTTTCTTCCCTCACTTAAGGTAGATACAGCTAGAATTCGATACTCTGTAAAAAGTACGTACTGTACTGCAACAGACCAAATGCCATGAGAGTGGTCACTAAAGATTAGGAAAAAAGCATGGGCACTGTCGATCACTCTGTGAGATCTCTTGCAATACACTCATGGAGTTTCTCACAGTCTTTACCTTTGGGACTTATCCAGGTCTATACTTTTTTAACTCATCTACAGTAACACCTCACTATCCCTCAAGAGGAAGTTGCATTGCTTATACAAAATCATAGAATCATAGAATGGTTTAGGTTGGAAGGGCAATTTAGAGGTCATCCAGTCCAACTCCCCTGCAGTGAGCAGGGACATCTTCAACTAGGTCAGGTTACTCAGAGCCCCATCCAACCTCACCTTGAATGTTTCCAGGGATGGGGCATCTACCAGCTCTCTGGGCAACCTGGGCCAGTGTTTCACCACCTTCATAATAAAAAGTTTTTTCTTTATATCCAGTCTAAATCTATCCTGCTTTAGTTTAAAGCCGTTACCCCTTGTCCTGTCACAACAGGCCTTTCTAAAGAGGTTGCCCCCACCTTTCCTACAGTCTCCCTTTAAGTACTGAAAGGCCGCAATAAGGTCTCCCCGCAGCCTTCTCTTCTCCAGGCCGAACAACCCCAACTCTCTCAGCCTGTCCTCACAGGAGAGGTGCTCCAGCCCTGAGATCATTTTTGTGGCCTCCTCTGGACCCACTGCAACAGCTCCATGTCCTTCCTGTGCTGAGGGCTCCAGAGCTGGGTGCAGCACTCCGGGTGGGGTCTTATCAGAGTAGAGGGGCAGGATCACCTCCCTCAAGGTGATGTACTTCTTGAGTTTGTTTAAACCAACTACCTTGTAGCTTTATCTGATGACCCATAGTTCTCACACTAGGATGAACAGGGAAGAATTCTTCCCTTTCAACCACTCCCATCCTTTTCATGATCTATCAAACTCTACCATACTCCCCCCATACTCCCCTCACAACCACATTTTCTATGTAATCTTTCCTTGTTACAGAAGCCTGACCATCCCTCTCTATTGCTCTTCTCATATCTTTTTAAATCCTAATATATCCTTTAGAGGTAAGGAGAGGAGAGATAGCTCTGAATACAGTAGTCTAAGATGCATCAAATACTTACATAGTAACACAGGTTTCTGGTTTATTTTCTATTCTTTTTCTAACAGTTTTTACCATTTCATTCATTTTTTTTGATCTCTGCTCAGCTGACTTTTGCATAGAACTTCCTGTGATAATGCCAAACTCTTTTTCCCTGAGTGATAAAATCATACAGGTCAATACTAATTTTTTCCCCACATGCTTCATAAAACTTCACACAGACCAATAATGACCCTCCATAAATGGTAACCTTTAGTTAGAAAGCTGTTTACAAGACTCTTATCATAAGCATTAGCATGTTTTATTTTGCACCCATTCCAGTTGTGAAGTATACAACATATCAATGGCTTGCTGTGATTACAAGGCAATCTACACACTGTAGGTTACAGGGCTAGAGATCTAGACAATAGACCAGGGATAAAAGCTCCAGTTCTTTTAACATGTGTAAATTCAAAGAAATGCACCCACTATTTAACATCCATGTTAATTCTTCTTCCCTACACACGTACACACACACACATATACTTACA
The DNA here is from genome assembly GCF_963921805.1 of Phalacrocorax carbo. Taxonomy (NCBI): domain Eukaryota; kingdom Metazoa; phylum Chordata; class Aves; order Suliformes; family Phalacrocoracidae; genus Phalacrocorax; species Phalacrocorax carbo. Next base: position 63,360,242 of record NC_087548.1, read on the forward strand.
AATCCCAGTAATACATGGCTGGACAAACAAGGATTAATAAATTAAAACATTTATTAATCATTTATATAAACTTTAAATATCTGAAAAACACTGTCTTGTCATGTTGATAGTAGTGGCATTGTATTTCATTGTCATCCACAAACAAGTAGTTTCATATGCATTGAAACTAACAAATCTTCGTTTTCGGTATCATATGGCTCACAGAGTATCAGTTCAGGTGGCTAAAGAAAGACAGGTCTCAACTGAAATTCTTCCTATTGTCAGAACTTTCACAAATCTTGTTCCCACCTAGATTTCTTCAGCTGTACTCAGGTGCAGGCTCCAAAGTCCCCTTTTCTTTCCATTAAACTACCTACATGGTCTTCTCCTCTGCCCAGTTTTCATGACACACTTACAAAGGTAATTTTTTTGAGTCTTGTATGCCCCAATGGATACAGTTGAATTTCACCACCAGATCATAAAATATTTCAAAAACTTGGACACCATATCCCAAATAAGTTTATTTTTATGAAGTGTTCACAGTTTCTTCATGAGTGAGGTGGGTTAGAGCTTTGTTTATTTCCTGTATGCTGCAGCATTTGAACTGCACAAAAACATTTTTGTTACCAGTAGGTCGCTAGTTAAGTGCTTACAAGAGCTGCAACAGAAATTATTTTCTCAGCCTAGCAGAAACAGAAGACATCAGACTTTTCAGTGTTTGACCTAAGAGGGCAATCCTCATCCCAACAAACCATATCATCCACCTCCATGTAACTGGGGTAGAGTTCTATTTTTTGACTGTGCACACTTTTACTAAGATTGAGTGCTTGAACAAGCCTGAAGCATGTCACAGGGGAAGGCTGATGTGCAAAACAGCTATCAAGAGGAAAAATCCTGGATGAGTCTCGGAACTGAGCTGGTCATCTTTGCTCTCTGTCAGAGAACTTAGAAGAATGGGTAGTTGTCACAATACAACAGTAAAGGAGCTATAGCCTCCCCAAAATGAGAGGAAAGTGCTCCCCCAGATAAGAAGAAGTAACAAACAGATGCTGATTTCTCAGCAGTGCTTTGTATTTCTATCTTCAGTATGTTTCCCTGGGAGTTTGGGGACAAACACGTATGGCCTCTGTCCTGTTAGAGCAGCCTCCTATAGCAAAGCTAGCAGCAGACTACATGCCACAGACACAGGTACTCCTGCCTTTAACGCAAGCGAACAACAAAACTGTACAGCTAGCGCTGTACGTATAAAGAGCTCTTAGAGCAAGGTGAACACTAGGAGCGTAGATTTGGGGGCATTTTTTCTTTGTACAGTGTTCTTTCTCACCAAACACTCCCAGAACTCTAATCAGGATCTCACATCCTCTGTTATTATTAAAACAGTGTGAAAATTTTGGGTCAGTACTATTTTGTGCTGAGAAATGTAAGTACATTTTTTTCCGACTGAAATGAAAACATGATGAAATTAAAACATTTTGAGTTTTAAAGCAATAGTTTATTTTGAATCTTTACTTCAGAAGAGAAATACCCATAGTCCTACAGTGGAATGAAACAATGAAGAGAAAAAAACCCAATCTTTACCTTTTTCTTGTTTTTAAACAAAATCTGTCATTTGAGTAAATTCAAAATATCTCAATTGACTTTTCTGCTCCTCACAGATGAAAAAACACAGAGTTAGGAATAAATTTTACTTTGGTTCCATTCCTAAGCTTTCTTTTTCACGTTTATTAAATGACTGCCACAATCTCTTGTCCTCTTCAATCTGCATCTACCTGTTTCACAACACAGCACCACAGTAACACTGCAGCTTTCTTTATGCAGTGTAAAATTGTATTTAAGCAGTATCAGTACAGACATACCAAGGATAATCTTGAATTAGCAAGCTCAAGTGTTGCCAGTGATACTAAACTTGGTATCGGCTACTGGCCTGTCTGCATGAGAAACTAGCTAAGGGGCTTGTTCTGTTTCAAGCTCTGTGATCTCGTATGCTGTCAGTAACCAAATTACCTGAAAACTGGCTGGCCTGTGGCCACCAGTCCACCTGTTTTGCTATGCTGCTGAAGATGGTTTTATTTTGCCAGGTCTGACAGTAGATTTCAGTGGCAGGCATTTGAAGGAGAAGGTGGTTTAGTGACTCACAGCAACAGCCTGAGGCAACAGAAATGCATTTTTCCCTGTATCTTAAAAATCACTATCTTCTTTTCAGTTTGTCATCCTTCTATCTGTAAAAGCAATACTTTACATTCCTATTTGGTTTAGTGAGCTCTTCTTTGTTCCTTCCTTCCTTTTAAGCAATGGTTGCACCATTAGAATTCAAATCAGCCTGTAGACTACCAGCGTTGCACCCAGCAGCAGACAGACAACTTGTATGATGCATTTCAGTTTTCGCTTGTGTGTCTATTGTATCAGCTACTTGTCCTAGCTAAGTATCACCGATACCAAAAGTTTGCTTGTCGGGTTTTTGTTTCCTGAAAACAAGGGTTTCTGTTCACGTTAGGAGTGATGCTGTTTTATTTTGCACCAAGTACTCACCTGGGGATTTGCAAACTGTTTTCTGATGTTTGGCATAATGTTTTTGAAGCCTTTTGTGCCTGGTAAAGTCCTTATGCCCTCTGCCCACATACTGTCCTTTTCCTGCTTTTCTTTAGTTCTGCATATGTCTCACCATTTTCCATAATGATCTAATAGGCTTCAATATTCAATTTTTATCTTAATTTGTAAACTATGACAAGTTTGTTTAGATTTCTTTTTGTAAAGTGTAATAGCCTGCCATTTATAATTAAGGACCTAAAGAAACAAGGCTTGTCTAATACAAGATTACTTTTGTATACAAGTAGTTTGTGCTTGTTGGACTGGAAGGAAAATTCTAGAATTTCAAAAGAAGAAGAAAAATTCTAGAATTCCAGCATCTTTAAGTCAGTCAGTTGCTACACATCCAGATTTTAGCAACTTTTCCCATTGGCTTTGATTATTTTGTTTTCCATTTTCATCCAGGCTTATTATAATCTTGGAGTTTTTCTGTTTTCCTATTGTAATCTGAAGGCAACTCAGTTGCTAACACTTCTCTCTTCATGTCAGTTGGCTTGGGTAGAGAGTTGGTATGGTGTGTTACTGTTTTTCTTTCAACTTTTGTTTGTTTTGTAACATGTTTAGTTTCCAGTTTTACATACCTGAGATGGTAACTCACTTCTGACAACAATTCTGTATCTGTGCCTGAACAGATAGAGCCAAGACAGTGTAATATTCAGACCGACTCCCCTACACATACTCTTTTCTGTCACCAAACACTTCCTGAAAGCAGGGTTCTCTAAGTCTGTACGCATAATCATAAAGTGGTGTCCTGTTGGGAAACTGCTTATCATAGCAGCAGCAGGCACAACACTACTGAACTGCATGCAAAAAGCAACCGCACTGTGGGCTACAGAAGATAAAAAAAAAAAAGAGAAGGCAGTTACTACAGTGGACATGGCCGCAAGTTTGCAGAGGCATTAGAATACCCACCTCTGACATTATTTATACAACTAAGCAATAACCAAAGTGTAAAAAATGTTACTTTATGAAAGAAAACAAACCACATCAAAACAAAAAAAAATATTGCAATGAAGGAAATCTTTCTTGCTGGTTCTGTATCTCATCATTAAATAACAAGCTTATTTGACTAATGTTTAGAACAAGACAGGGAAACACAAGAGGAAAATATATGAGAAATCTTCTTATTATCAGTGTTATAATAGCTGACTTTAAACTCCTGAAGGAGCAGGAAGCTTAATCTAATTAAGATACAGTAGGTAATAGGCAGTAATTTGTCACTTCTCATGCAGTTCTTATCTCTTTCATCCAGTGCCATGATATGCATTTGAATATTAGGACAAAGCACACAAAGAATTTTTTTTTATAATTATTTTTCGGCTTTGATAGTAATATTTCCTACTTTTTACAAGTCTCTTCTGCAAAAGCAATTTTTACCAATTACTGTTAGTTTCTTTTCAAAACATTCATTCTCTCCTGTTTCCAAAATAATTACAATGGCCCACTCCAGTCCTCACTGATACCAAAAGGCAGCTGTTGAACACACATCCATTGATAAAATATCTGCTAATACTGTGGTGAAAACGTACCCTGTTAGTAAGTAATAACTAGGCAGATTTCCTCTTTCCCTGTGTACACTTCTTTGGTTTCTGAGGAGCAGTCCGGGCTGCACCACCTTCTGCTCAGGTGCTGCCCTGAGCTGCAGAAGGTGCTCGGCCTTCTCAGTCAGAAACTTTCTCACTTGTCCATGTATTGGTCACAAAGGCTATGGCCCAAAAAGCAAGAAGGGGAAGAGATTGGGATAACAACAATGAGCTCAGAGTTTGGAGTGTAATCAGCAGGCAAGTGGTGGGGAAATGCAATTGCTCTCAGTTCACTCTTCCACCCAAACCACCCATTGCCTAAAGATTTTCATAGCTCTTAAAGGACAAGAGAAAAGGGCAAAAGGAATCATGAAATGCCCTTTAAAAAAAACACAGCCAAGGACATCAGATACCATCAGAGATAGGATCAGGGTAACCCATGTAGGCATATGCATGTGACAGAGATTTATATATTTATCAGGACTACCCAGAGAGTCCAGGGGGCTGGTGATGAGCTCTTGTTTAGCAGCAAGGCTGAACAAACTCAAAAAAACCAAATCACACTATTCCTAAACAAGCATGTCTACAAATAGACTGGGCATAAGGCACCCTAGAAAAGCCTGTTCCTTCTAAGCTAACAACCCCATAACAAGGCAATTACTAGGAAATTACAAATTACTTTGCTATTTTAACAGCTACTTAAACACCAGGGGCAAGATGTCATTTTAGACACCAATAATATTCAGCAGTTATGCATATTGCATTATCAGACACAAGATCTGAGACAAATTCTCTCTCTCTTCCCCAGCTAGGAGTTGAACCTCTGGGAAACCCATGTGTTATCCACTTAATTGAAGTCAAGTCAAATCGAGGGCATTCTGCCTCTTGCTGGGACCCAGTGATTTCTCACATTCACGATCCCAAACTTTTTCCATTATCTCAAGGAGTGGGTTGTATTCTCAGTTAGATTAATCATTCTTTCCCCTCCCCCCTTCAAGGACAGTTGCAAATGTGATTTCTCTTTAGTTGTGTTTTAAATTAGAAAACATAAATGGCTTCTACCTATGGCTGAATATAAAGTTAAATAGACGTCTCTTGCTCCTTCCTCAGGATGAGTCATCTAAATTGTTAAAACAGCAGAGTGACATGCACAAGTAAGAATAGCAATGTCCTTGTTGGTGATAATTCAATGAAACAAGCAGATTAGTCACTAGGGAATGTTTATTTAATTTTTCTTAGGCATTTTTTATTTGATGGGTGTCTCCCCTTTCATTTTATTAACCTGGTTATAAGAACAATCAAAACTAAAGGATATTTTAGATTACAAAGCAGAATTCTTTGAATCCAAAACTGCACACACCAACTTGATATTTGCACAGGTCATATGCCCAGAGAAGTTTGTAATTTAAATTTATAGGTCAGCCAGTTAATCCCTTTCAGTGTTTGTATTGAACTATTCTTGTAGGATGGGTCTAGAGAATCTGAGTAAATAAGGCACCACCACAAGCTGGAGAAACACATAGACTTGATGCAGGCCTTCCACTGCACTAATCCCACCTTCAGCTAAATGTCTCCTGCATCTAACAAGTAGTTGGGTTGAAAAGATTATCCTGGTTTGCCCTTCATTGAGGTGCTTCCTTTTTCCTCATCTCCTCTGTGCATGTGTGCAAGCATGCATGTCTCTGCTGACTTCTGAGTCGGGTGGCTGATTTCAATCCAGCCTGTCCACATATGTCTGACAAACATTTCTTTTCATGGCAATATCAGGCTGCACAACTCCCTTTCTTCTGGACCAGCCCTTAAATGGACCAGTAAAATCCCTTGTGCTGCTGTGCAGTATTCCTTTTGCTGGGGTAGTTTAAAAGTGTACTGGTTCCCTGAGCTTGTTACTGCCCCGTGCTACCCTTGCTAATAGATGAACTAGCACAACTAGATGTGAATGAGTAGCGGGAAACTGTGTAAAAGAATGGACGGGAGCTGCTATAAATTTCTGCAGTGTTAATGAAAGCAGTCAGCTGGGTAGAAGACATGCTCTGAATGAAGGAATGATTCAGAGTGCGATCAGTTACTACTAGACATGAGAAAATCCACTTTGTTTCTCAGCATAGGTATTTATAAGGATTTCTACCTATTCTGAGTTTCAGCACTCAAAGTATTGTTAGCCTGTTACAAGGTCTGTTCAGGTCCATTGCAGCTAGAAAGCTGTCAGTTACCACTGGACAACCTGAAAAAGCTGGGTACATGGGGTGGGAAGGAGGCTCTGGGTCTTCTGGTGGATTAAAAAAAAATTTATTTTTTTCTTTTTTACTTGCTGAGACATCCTGCTCAAGTTCTGCTTAAACACAGAGTGACCTGCAGAGCCAGATCCACGTAAGATTCTCTGTTGTCAGCTAAGACTGACAATCAAGAGTAAAGTCTGGGAACCAGAGCAGCCACCAGAGCTCTCAATTCCTTAACACATTTCTTCCAAACACAGGATTTCCATGCATTGGATGCTTCCTTCCCCTGAACAAACAGATCTCATTCCTGCGTCTTGCAGCCATGTTCAGTTATGTAGGGAGAAAGCTAGAAATAACCAACACTGGAGTTGAGTCCTGCATTATCTGACTCCCACTGGTAGGGATAGCCTTGCTTAATCCCATCATATTAGGGAGGCTTTTCTCCACAGCTGTAACCCATGCTGTAGCAGCTAAAACACAGAGTGCATGTGCCTGGCCAAAACATGGACAGCGAGTCTGACTGGAAATTTATATTTCACAGGCAAAATGGCTTTCTGGATTTCTTTTCCTTACAGATGCATATGAGACAGGCTAAGAAAGAGTTTAGAAGCAAATGGGAAAAAGACGCTTGAACCTCTGCTAGTACGAGACTACTAAGCACACTTCTGAGTTAGGCTTTCAGCTGGCAGTACTTTGGAGGCAGAGCTGGAGCTCTGGGTGTTTGATTCCTCGTGTGTTCAAGCAGACAGGACTGTGTGCACGCTTGTGAAGAAAAGAAATGTAGAGAAGACAGCCTAACCGAACTGCCAAATTTCCCTTTGATTAGGAGTAACCTGCAAGACTCTGGGTTTTGCACATTTGTTCCATCCAAAAGAAAGAGATTCCCAAAAGACAAGGTAACCCTAGGATCCCCAGGCCATGCTGTTTATGAGGAGCCACTGGGTAGCAAATGTCAGCGATCAATCTTGTTACAAGGAAATGGACAGAAGATTCCAACATTCCTACCAAAACTTAGGAAAGAAAAGCATGCTTGCTGATTTGGCCAAAAAGGTCACACACAAATAAATCTTTCTTCAAGAAACGCTTTTGGGGGAAGAAAAACAAGGCAGTGAGGCTGTCATTCCCACTGTAATTATGCAGCAATCAGGCTTGAGAGAGAATATTCAGACCTAGAGAAACTGCATGCACAGATGTTGGCTGAAACTTTCCAATTCACCCAGAACTGCATTTAAAAGTTTCTTAATGATAAGGAGTACATTTGCAAATCAACATTGAGCTGATTGATAATATCCTTTATACTCCATATTTGCACAGTTCTTCCATCCAAACTTTGTTTTTTTTAGTGCTGAAAGAATCTTACCAGGGCATGCATTGTATTAAATGAGTCGTCAGACTGCAGCATATAAATCATTCCAGAGTGACAGATGCTTGGCATGCACCCAAGCTGGAAGTTCAGTGAATGGTGGGCTACATGTATGACCATTATTGCTGCTGAATGTGATATCTAAGTAAAAAAACAAAAAAACAAAAAACTGGGAACCCCTAGTTGACAGGACATAATCTCACACTCTATTTATCCCACTATAATTTGTAATGCTGACAGTGAGTTTGGACATGGGAACAGGAGTTAAGGTTTTATTTTTCTCTTCTTAGCATGAGCCAGAAATATTTCCAGAGTCAAGAGAGATCTTGATTTCTGGTAAACTATTCAGCATGCCTCTAATTGCATTCAGCTTTAGTATCAGCTCACAAAGGAACACAAAGGAACACTTTGATTTAGCAAAATGAATGCTGGTGGATGGCCAGAATTTGAATTTTGTAAAATATCATTAGTTATCTTCAGAAGTGCTGTCTCTGTGCTATTCTGAGGTCTGAATATTCAGACGAATTAGAAGGAGATCTCAATTTGCTAAAAGACTATGCAGCTGGAGAGTGAGACTTGCTCATCTTTGCCAAAAGACAGAGCAGATCATGGCCCTTTATATAATAACATGAGATTTTAATGGGATCCAGGGTTTGGTGATAAAGTTTTCTAAAATGGATGCTATCAACTCAGCTTGTGACAAACAGAGCAACTGACGGCAGCTTCCAGATGCTACTTAGGCTGTCTTTAGTCCACTGTCATTAGACTTCTTGACCTTAAGCATTTTGATTGGAAGTAGCGATGTGCACACAACTGACTCACAATACTGTGTATGTTAGGTTTGCATTATGGCTTCTGTCTGTGGCACCCAGTCAGACTTTGACCTTGCTCAGGAGACAAACAATCGGAATTTTCCAGCACTTTCTGTGCACTAGCCCTGTATAAATGGAAAATTACTACTATAGCTGGGAGATGAGTCAGCCAGTCTTCATGACTCCCAAGTATTCCTGCAAGAGTAGACCCCAAAGCAGGTTGTAACAGGAGATGCAGATCATCAGGCTTTCCCAGAAGACTGCACACTTGTATCAGTGACAATATAGGACAGGGTTGCTGATGCCTGTAGGGTCAGGAGACAGCCAGCCAGTATAGAATATCCAGTACTTGCTATAGTTACTCACAGACACTGCAAAAAATAGTTACTAAAGTGGGTAGCTGAAAAGTTACGGGCAGATGCATCATGTTCTGTTTGTGGAGTTCTTTTCTTCCCAGCGAAATAGTAAGGCAAAGCGTGTGCCTGGCATGGTACTAACACAGACATCGTGTCAGACCAAGGAGACCACCCAAGCCAATAACAGTTCTGCAGTCACAAATCTCTCAAAGATAATAAGCAAAATCCCCAACCCCTGGAATTATGCAAATATTCAGCCAACTTATGAGAAATGTCAAGGTCTCAGAGGTCTGAAGTCACAGACTGGGTTTCTCTTGAGTCTGCCAAAAGCACCTTCCCCACCACTCAGCACCTGCAGGAGCAACACAAGTGTCACTTATCTCTATCAGGGTAACTCAGCTGCAATTTCATTCTCAGAGGAAAATTATAATGAAAAAAGATTTGTTAGAGCACACAGCTGTGCTGGCAGACTGTTACTTCAAATGCTATACTTCAACTAGGAGTCATTGTTTGTGTTTTAAAATCTAAGTGCTCTTACCTACAGTGAGGTGAGAAGAATCTTCGGGTCTGACTTCTATTCTTGACAAGGAGACTATGGGATCCTGAGGAGCTTTGGCAATGGCAAAGCAGACTTGGTAAAGGCTGGCCTGGCATATTCAGTAGTGTCATGCCTTTTATACCATTCTTTCCTGGTTTACAGAAAAGTCTCCCAAATCAATCCGCAGTAGTTGAAATATGTGATTATGTTGCAAATACTCTGGTTGAAAACACAAAATAAGCAGTCTTCTATATGAAACCTAATCACATTAGGTTCTTAACAAAGCCACAATTTATTCCAGGGGTATTCAGCTCCATTTATAACTACACATACAGCAACTTATACATCTTTACTCGAACGGTCTCATCACTATTACTACACTTCCAAATTATGTTCTAAAAATAGCCACAGAGTTGTCATTTACCAGCTACTATTCCCACCATATGCAGATTTGTATTCTTTGGTACATTTAAGACTCACTGTTTTTTATCTTTTCAGATTTTATTTCAAGCCTGAAGTTTGATTATAGTGCTGTTCATTAAAATAAATGGCATTCATATCTGCATTTATTCTACAGTTTTCTGTCATAAGTTTCTGGAACAGTGTCCAAACATTCCACCAGTAATACCTACAGTACACATTTTAAAGATAATTTGTTTTATCCTTTTTTATTCAAGGTAAATGAAACAGAGAAAACACACCCAAGCCTACCACCAACTATCATCCAGAATTAACTGCTTTACTTTCAAAACCATCCTTTCAACCTCTCAAAGTTTGTGTTCTCTCTCTTCCACACATATATTCTTTATTTCTTTCTCCTTCTTTGTTAAATAACTCATGTATATGTAACATGTATTGAGTCAGTTTCCTGCAATGCAAGTCTGACCTTTCGAATCAGTTCCCTTGTCCTGTTTTTACTACCTTGCACTTGTTGCCTAGCAGACTGCCCCATAGACAATAACCTACCAACACTGGCCCTGATTTCACAAAGCTGTATGATAGGCAAGTTGCTGAAGTTAATATTTGGATATCTGGTCAAAGGAATGTTGTGTATTTTTTTGTATAGCATTTTTTTAAAACTTCACTAGTAATAGTGTGTGGACCGCTCAATTCTTTATTCATTTTACTGACTCATAAATGTGCAAATAAAACAAAACAGGAAGACTGGCTTTGTTAAACCTCCAAGAAAGGCTATAATGTATCAGAAATACTATCTGTTAAGACTTTTGGTACATCCTCATACTGAATAATTTTTGAATGCATGGATGAATCCGAAGACAAATTGCTTCTTTTGTTTTGATACTTTTTTTGTTAATCTTTTATTGCGCATCCTCTTACAGCAGCTGCAATGGATACACTTGCCTATTATTCTCCATAGCAATAAAAATAACTGCAGTGCAAAATCAAAAATACATGTTTGTATTTAAAGCAGGTTCCTTGTATTTAAATCCCCTTGAACTGGAAGAAAAACAGATGCAGTTATCCAACTACAAATATTTATTAACAGGGTATTCCTAGTACTTCCACCCTACATAGCATAGTTTCCACACCACAGCTCTTCTTGAAACTTTACTGGTACAATTCCTCTCGTTAGGTGCTTTTTGTCTGCTGAACTATTCTGTTGATAACTATGCTATAGGTACTGAGCCTTTTTAAAGAAATAGTTTCTCTACAGGTAGTATAAAAAACAAAAATGCTACCAGGGACTCAGAACAGACAGGATGGCCCCTTGGGCTTGGAGCCAAATCAAGGCCGAAAAGTGCCTCAGAATGCTGCTACTGAATGAAAGATTAAGCAATTAATTACTGTTGTTAATAAGTCTACTAATACATCCTCAATTCATGTTCCAGGTCACCAAGCAGTGTTCAAAAAAAGGGTTGTAGAGCTGCTTGTTATTGTCCCCATCTCACTATAGGATGGGCTGTTGAAATAACCCCTCACTGCTGGCACTGAACAGCTCTTTGCAATCCCCACAGAAGTGACCCAGAACAACATCGACAGCCCTGAGAATATCGGTGACATACAGGAATCACAAAAAGTGACTGATAGTCTCTGTAAACAAAAGTTCGAGGAGACTGAGAAAACAGCAAGGCCAGGTACCCCACAGTTGTAAGACCTGGAGTATTTATCTAGCTTACTTATGGCAGACATTCATCTGTAAAGAGAAGCGCTGCCATAACAATCAACCAAGACAATTACTTGGGACCTAGCTAGTCCTAGAGGTTAATCACATCTAGAAAAATCCGCAGTAGCCCTCCTGAGTAGAAATCTGCAGGTACAGCAGTCTGTGAGTACTGATGTGGCAGTATGGCACACTTCCACACCACACCTCACGTTTTCCTCTGGGTAGTGTATTTGAAGCGTATTTGCCCCAGCTGAGCTACGCAACAGGGCTTCTGCATGGAAGTGGTGCTTGTATATCTTGTCAGTTCCCGTTTCAGTTGTTGGCCATCCAGGTTTTGCAAGTTGGATTGCTATACCTTCACTGTCCATGCGGTACAAGTTGAACAGGATACTAATTATTCAAATGAGAGTTTATTCTAATGCTCAAGTACTGCCATTCACATTGGTCAGTGGTACATCAGTGAGAAACAGCCCTTTGGAACAAGGCATCTACCAGCCAGTGGAAAGCCTTTGGTTTACTTACAAGTGCCCGGATATTATCCTGCCAAAAACCTGTACACTTATAGCCCTGTCAATAAGCAGATAAATGTCAATAAGCATTTTATTCAGAACCGGTTAGTACTTGATTAATGCAGAAGGTAATAGCAGTCCTGACAAAATTCAACACCCACTTGAGAATTTTAATATTCAAAAGCTGTTCTCTGAAAAAAGTAACTATTAGCATAGCAATAAAATGCAGCAGTTCCCCACCCGCTACTCTGCTCAGCACTGATGAAGCCTCATCAAAGCTCTCTGGGCTCCCAGCTGACCTGGTAGGACAGTATTGTCCAGGTAGCCACTGCAGCAGCCCACTGAAAGCAACAAGGAGTGCACGTAGAGTTAATAACCAGTAAAGGTCCCCAGCACTTTCAGGAAACACTATAGTGCCTCTTTTGTATTACATTCCTTCTCAGCAGTGCTTTGAAAAAATGATTACTTAAGTGTTGTAAAATGTTCTTTTATATGCAACTTACCTACCACCAGGGACACAGTAAAAAGGAGAGAGATCAGGGAGATTATGTGGGAGAAACTGCAAACAGAGAAGGAAAATACCTTATTGTTCTGAATTTCTGAGCAGCACTGTGAAGAGCGATACCAACTTCTCCTACATTGCTGGGAACCACAGGACGTTATCGTCAATACGCCTCTGGAAAGCTGATTGTCTCTACAAACATGACACAATTTCATGTTTAGCATAGGATTTCAGTGCCCTGACCATTCCACTGCCTGATGCTTGCTGCTTTCATAGCACATCCTCATGTGCCAACATGACTGCAAGACAGTTGGCATGCTTCATTCTCCCTGCACGACTTCTCCTAAGCCCTGTGGGACTTCCTTCACAGAGGAAGGTATCTCCTTCTTTGCTTTGTTTAGCTTTTAGTCTTCTTTTTTTTTTTCTTTCTGAGAAAAAGGTTCTGCACTTTAAAAACTTCGTTAATAACTCATTAACCAGCAAAATTACTCTCTCTGTTTTCAAGGCAGCTGACCCTGACTGTCTGGCAGCAATGGCTGAAGTAGCTGTCCATCTCCACAGGGGAAGCGCTGCCATTTTCTCCCCTTCCTCCCCTCCTGGAGGTCTGGGGAAGTATGCTGTCCCAGCACACCTGTGCCCCTCAGTTTCCCCCACACTGACAGCTTTGCCCCAGTGCCCCCACCCAACCACACCAAACACAGTCTGCAAGCCAAGACCACAAGTGCATTAAAAAACCTTTAAAATTTGGCATTAAAATTCCCCTAGCCGTGCCGCACCCCTCCCCCCAACACAGAGGGGAAGGCTGGGCCCAGGGGAGCCCTTCTCAGCCTGGGTGGCCAAGACACCCTGGACAGCTTTCCTGGGGTACAGAGAAAGACATCTGTGTGGTTTTGATTCCCCACCTTGGTTTTAAAAGAAGTATAGCTCAAATGTGCTGGTACTTGAATTCATTCATATGGCGTCGCTATCAAGAAGATAATTTATGAGCACTTTGATTTTGTTAGCTGAACGCTAATGGCAGTGTCATCCTTCCACGCAAATTCAATCTTCTAGGGAATCCTGAACAGGGATGCCAGGCTGCTAACGGTATGGCTTTTCTCCAGAGGAAGAAAACCTCTCCTTCCTGCCATGTTGGCACCAAAGGGTGCACAGAGTCAGGGCACAGCTGCGGGGCCAGGTGGAGGCAAGTCCCCTGCTCCCCAGGGCTTGCAGGGAGACAACTCAGAAAAAGCAATGCTTACCTTAATATTAATCTGTGCTCAGGGACACCCTGGTGAAAGTGCAATGTAGCAGCTAAACACCATGCTACTGCAGCTTCTAGCAGTTCATATGTTAACGAGTAAGGCAAAGGAAGAAAACATTGGCAAAAAACCTCAGCTTGTTACCTCCAGCAGTTCTGTCAAGTCAGGTAACTCTCAGATATAGTGTGACAAAAATGCTTGAATAACAGTACACATCAGTGGATTTGCTTTTTAATCCTATTACTTTCTGGCAATTGGCCTGGCTATAATTAAGCACAGCGCCCCTCACCCCTGTAAGCCCACTGCTCCATCTCTTCGCCAGGGAGGGAACCTCAGGTCACTGCACCACGGGGCCGCTTTGGCACAGGGCTGCGCTGCTGCAAGCTGCAATAAATCAACATGAGCCCTGCTCTGAGACCATCGTTTTGCACCACCACCCCTAACTCCAGCAATCAATGGGGGCATCTGTGCTGCCCAAAGGGTTTGGTGAAAACAATCATATTGCCTCTGCACAAGTGGCCATCTCTTTGAGCCAGAGGTTCTTCAGTCCTCTTCACTTTTTTTCTCAGAGGCTAAGTGATAAAAACAACCTCGTCAAGGTCACACAGATAGCTGGTGACAGAGTCAGGGAAATAAATTAGGTTTTCACAATTGTTGCCCAGGTGCCTCCTGGCCTTTTTGCTGCTCTCGAGCTTTCTCTCAAATTTCAGTAAGTCTCCGCGCAGTGAATCTGCAGGTTAGAGACTACTGGAAAGGGCAAGCAAGAGCAAGCCAGAGATAAGCACAAGGCAAAACAGAGAGGTGTCTGTAGCATGTCTCCTGCCCACCTATATAACTGTTAGCACAGTAATGCAAACAATATAATGTCCTCAAGTTCTCCTCACCTGCAGAGTAGCTGCGGAAGTCCTGTGGGCAGGACAAGGCAAGGCCAGGAGTTCAGCTGACAGTGCAGCAGAGGCACAGCAAAGCACAAGCCTGTATGGACTGCAAAGTTAGGCATCAGCAAGCATTGCCCTGATCACTAGCAAATCCCTCATGACTCTGTTAGATCTCAAAGCATGAATGGGTTGAATGAATCAGAGCTCCATCTAGTTGTAAAGGATGGATAGAAATAATCCAATCCACTTCTCAAAGGAATATGGAACGCAGGCTTTATCTAAACACAAAAGTTTTACTGGCAATTCAAGTTAAAGTTCTACTCATACACTCTTCATATATACAATTTCATAATGAAAGAAGACTTTTTTTCCCATTTAATCTTTTATACTTTATTTTGCAACATATCAGCCATTCTTACACCATCATGAAAATGTGAACACATTCAGACATATGTCTGCTGTTAATACAATACTTGTATACACCCTGCTATGACACTATTTTCCTAGATTCACATCTCTTATTCACCTATAGCTGTGTAAAGACCGAGAAGATCTGTAAACCAAATAAATGTGCTCCATTAAAAAGGCTATTTACACCCAAAGGATCGCTTTCCAAGATGGTTTTGGTTTTGGCATTTTTTTGTTTTTTGTCTGACACCAAAATAGCACAATGGCGTTACAGCTAAAATATTATGTTATATATAGCACATATATGGATCACCTTACTCTCTACCTATCTATAATATACATACAGTGTCTATTCCTGTATTATATATACAATAGCTCAACAGTATTTTCTGTATATTAGCTAGTTTTCATCCTAACTGGACACTAAAAAATGTGTCATAGTAACATACACCACCCTGCCTGTAATTTTAAAGCTAAGGGTCATGCCCCTGTCTCACTCTGGCCTTTGGCAACTCGGCTCCAATTAGCTTACTAGCACTAATAAAAGATTCTCAGCCAAGTGCAGCATGCTTCAAAAAAACACCCTAGGTACCATGGGCACTCTAATCAATTTCAATAAGACAGGTTTAAAAGTTACTCAATTTTGGGTGTGAATTTATCATCTTAGTGGGGTTCCATTGCAAACTGTGTCTTGGCCACTTCATAAACAATATAAATAAAACTAGACACAGGCTGAAAAGAATTTTTCAGGTCAATATTGTGCCTAGGAAATGTAGCACTTTTATCATTTAGCATCTCCTCTACAGATGGTTTTAAATATATAGAGAGAGATGGATTGTTACATATGAGAGTTTAATATTAAAAAATTATTAACAACTCATTTCTGAATTTTCATCTGTAAGAAATACATTCCTTGGTGCCTTGCATGTATGCCTTTATTTAGATTTGCTGTGCAGTGAGGAATAAATCAGGTCTTTTTACTCTGGTTACTTTGACTTTACTATGCACTGCTTAATACTAAAGGGATTCTTGAATTATACACTCTATGTGTCATACTGGAGCTGTGATATATGACATAACTTCAACCCAGCTGACACACAGAATTGAACTGGCAACGTTTATCATTCAAACAGTCCTTTCATATGTCTCTACAGCTTGAACTAAGGAAACAAGCTTGTCAATGGATAGAATCATACTCAAGATACATCATACATACTGTCCAACAAATTAAAGTAAGTGGATTTTTAGGGAATCTAAACTACTAAGAGCATGCATTATATGATTTTCTAATTTGTTCTCTCATTGCTATGCAACTACCAATACCAATGAGAACTGATAAGAGGCAATCCACTGCATCCTATGCTGTTTAGCCTCCAGTTCCTTTGAGATCCTGTCAAATTGCCTTCCTTTCTGGTCCCCAAGAGAATTCTTTGGCAGTGTGGCAGGTCTTGAGGAGCAGCTAGCAAATGGTAAAATTATTTTACAAACTCTCAGTGTTTCCTCATTAACAAAACTCATCAAATTCAGAAACAGTTATGCCTCTACAAAGAGTGAGTACTATTATCCAGACAGAAATGTACCCAAACTGTGAGAAACAGGAGCACAAGGATATTGGAGATAGATGACATAACCCTTCATTAGCATGGCCTTATAAGGCATGCAACATACGTAGCAGGTAGCTAGACAGCTAAATACTCAAGACAAGTCTGGCCAGCTACTAACTTGAAAAGCACATTTTTGTAATGAGACAGGGAAGGAACGGGGCCTTGGGAATATTGCTACCAGCAAAACATTCCTGGCAATACAGAAGCATAATGAAGGATGTGTGAACCTCAGGATGGCTGGAACATCCCCTTTTGCTCCAATATAATAAAGGCTGAAAATGGGGATGAGAAAGAGAAAAATGAAATGACAAGTGAAATCCACAGCACTGAAGAACGACACATATCATAAAACTTGCTGGAGGGTTAAAGGAATTTTCTGGTTGTGCAGTGCTGCTGACAGTATCTGATTACAGGCAGCAAAATTAATATCTTGGCGCTTGAGGCAATAGTTTACTGCCATTATCCTGCACACTCTCCCAGGGCTTTTTTGGTTTTTTTTATCTTTACGCATCAACTGATGAATATAGCAGCTGTTCTGCAGCTGAATATAGCCACACTCACCAGAACCCCATTTTCATAATCACTGTCCAACTCAGAAGGTAAGGAGAACTTCATCAGCGGAATGACTGCTACTGGACCTGCACCTTCAACTTTGTGCCTAAGCAAAGGCTCATTTAAAAGGCTTGATTTTATACTTCACATGCTTGCATTTCCAGAAGTTTACTACTCCCTGCCTGATCTTGACACAAAGGGAAGCAAGTCACCTAATCGCAACATAATTTTCTAAAACCTTTTATGATGTGTTTTGTACATGTTGCCTATACCTACCTGTGCTTCAGATCACAGCTCAAATAGGCATGATCACCAGTTGTTTAACATGAGGCAACCTCCATCCCCAAGACACAGCATGCACTTTCTTCCTGATTCTCTCTCCTGTCATCCTCTTGCCTAGTTCACCACCTCTGATGGTTTTACACATGCTTTGTGGTTTTGTTCTGTTAGGCAAGAAAGAAAAGGGTTAACAATGGGTTTTCATTGGCTTAATTCTTTAACAGATCAGAGTAGTGCAGAGGATTCTCCTTGATACTGGCTTAATAAATAAATGGAATAAAGTGCCCTCTTGTGTTTCTCTACCTAAAGCTAAGAGAGGCTTAGGAAAATATTTTTAGGAATATTCCTATATAGAATATTAATGTAGAATATAGAATGTTAAGAAAATATTCTTAAGAAATATTTAATTGCATACGAGCTGTTAAAACATGAAAGAGCACAGAGACATTCAGAAAATATTTTCAGGACCCAGGCTTCCATGCTGTCACTTTCACATTTCACAGTGTAAAAAATATGTGAAAATATTTCTAGGCTTTGTTGATCACTTGTCCAGTATTGTAAGGCCTCAGCACTGCTTCATTAATATCTAAGTTACAGGATAAATCAAGAAAACATCAGCAGAAGAGTTACAAAAATAAACACTTATAAAACAGTCCAAAATGTGACATCTTTGATTTGGTCCATTTCCTGAAGTATTATCTTTGGAAGAAAGCTATCCATCAAGATTTTATGACCAAAAAAAAAAAAAAAAACCAAAAACAAAAAACCAACCTTTAAGAAATAGCCAATATTTAGTACTAAACTGGAATCCTTTTTTGTCAGCTGAATAGGATAACTCATGTGAGAAGGGATAGCCCCTATTAATCAAGACAGAAGGGTCAGGCTCTGAAATGTTTCTGTGGTTGGCTACGTTTTCACAGTAATCCTACTGTAGTATGTTATATGCTAATGTTAATGTTTAGATCCTGCTTTAGGATCCCTTGTTTGGGGGAAACAATGTGAACGATAACAACAAATTTATTTTTTATTTATGAGGGAGGCAAATATTTTAAAAACAGATTTACTTTAGAAAAATCAGTCATAGTTTGCATTTAACAATTTGCAAAGTAAACACTCAAACCTTTACACACCTTTCAATAAGGATACCCCTGACACATCCAGCTTGTCAAGAAGATAAAAATCAAAAGCTGCGTACAAAGCCCATGCAGTAAATTCAGATGACTGCAACCGGAATGGGCCCTCTCACAGCACCCGCCAACTGTCCTTGGCTGGCAGAGACATCAGGCAGTGCTCGTTACCCAGGCTAATCCACCCGCAGCACCGCACCGCCGTTCAATCACTCCTGCTTTGCTCTGTCCCCACATTTTGACAGGCAGCTCCCTGCAGATCTCTGTTTTAATATTTAACAGCCAAACTGGAGCAGTTGTTTGGGGAAAGAAACAGAGGTTTTAGCATCTGAGAAATTTTTGCCTGGTGACGAAAGAGACTTTCCCATTGAAGTGGTTGGCTTATAGTTGCAGAGAATGTTCATTTTTAGGTTGCAGTTCAAGTCTATTGAGATGGATGCAGCTCTTGACACCTTTCACTACAATTTTTTCAGTTCTCTGGAGTGTCAGAAAGACTGCTTTCAGCTCGTGGTTTTTCTTTAGACTTCTATTTTCTTCAGACTTCTATTTTCTTCACAGATATAAAGGCTCACTCTTTGAAATGAAAGAGAGAGTTCTGTTCCAAGGGACCTATTTGATGCCCATCAAATTATAAGTTAAATGGGCCTCTAACCACAAATATGATTATTGTCTACCTATAGAAGGCAATGGGATGGGATTGGCTGATTTTGGATCTAGCAAAATTCAGAGCTTGATATGTGTGTAGAACTGGGTTGTCTGTGGAGTGTTTCTGTTTTATTTTCTATGGTTCTGGTATCGTTTATCACAAATATGTTTTAGGCACAACCTAAAGTAGAGTCCTCAGGAGCTATTTGGCCTCTGCTGAAATGGGGCAATTTGTTTGGCCATCATATCTCCTAGAGGTCTCTGGGAGCTCTGCAGCAATCTACATTGAAAATTCACAGTCCCATCCCCTCCGTCTCTCTGCTGTGATGGGATGTTTTTTGAAATCTCAGATTTTCACAGCCTGTTCTTTTCTCTTTCCTCCTCTAGTACCACATCTATAAGCCAAGTTCTGGCAAACTGATACATGTTTCACAACCACCAGGTAGAAATTTGGGAACCCCAAAGCAGGGTTTATCAGTTATTGTCTCACTGATTCCAGCCCACAGTCTCAGACAGGAGCCAACAGTTGCCTCTGATCAAGCTGGCAAAACAGAGGAAAGACCAAAATGTGGACTGATATAGCTCCCCAGACCAAACGAGGATTTACAGCTCAAAACTGATTTTGTCTCTGATGACAAAAAACCCTTTCTAAAAGGTAGAGTCTGAATTAACAGATGCAGCTATTTGAGTTTATTAATATTCAAAACTACAGCCATGATTAATAGCAGAGAGTGGTTGCCTCCGCTATTACATTAATCTATTATTTTTCAGTTATTACTTTGTTATAGTATTTTATATGTCAACGTCTTCTCTATTTTGTTTGTTAGATTTTGTCTTCACTTGTTTCAGCTGCTCATTAATTGTGCATGCCCCCTAGATAAAAAGCCATACAGAACTCCAGAAAGCAAGAAAGAGCAATTCCCATCAAAGTGCTGACTGGCATGACCTAATAACCTGCTTTCTTCACTCAAAATTAGAACTGAGATGTCATTTCTCTCTTCTTGCTATCCCCTCACTGGAGATTCGATCCAAAGCATTCTGAGTTCAGCAGAGCTCTTCCCAGTGGCTTCTTTTCTCTGGGCTGTCCATCAGGAACCTGACTGGGATGCAGATGTAGATTTCTGACTACTGTGAGTTCTTCTAACAACTGTGGAGAAAGAAAACATGCCTCTGGACTAAGCATTGACCTGACTGGCCAAAAGACCAGAATGGCCAGCCGTGACAAATGGGCAAGTGTATTTGCAAGGGAAGGGAGCACAGGAGAATTCACACACAATCACTCTTTCAGATGCAAAATGATAACTCTTTTATATCTCTGGTGTCATCTTCTTTCTATAAACACAGCCACTGAAATGAATAAGTAGACGTAACAACTATTCACAAAAAAATGCTCAGATATTAAATATGTTTTGAGTTATAAAATTATCATAATGAAGCTGGGCACTCTCCTGAGTACAGTGAATGCAGACACATCTTGCGAGATTGAGTAGTAATAATACATATTATGATCTTAGAAGTATATAATTTTATTTTCTTTATAGTAAACTATTAGCAAATTTTATGATAGTGTAATTATCCAGAATTTTCTAAATCTGAGTTTCTTTTTATTAAAAGAATTTACTAGACATCTTGCATATCTACTCAATGTAGATAAGAAAGTCAGACTACGATTTATTAAATAGTCTTGGCTATGTTGTTTTGTTGCTGCAACATCAGATGATAGGAGGTGAAAATAAGTAAGGATTTGGAGATGGCCAACAGAGAGAAGGATAGTAGGTTTGAGGGTTTTTTTCATAGACTATATTTTGCTATGGATGCAATACCAGCAGAATTCTTACAGGCTCCTGATTTAGTTGGCTATTTCTATTCAGGTAAGTTTTCAAGTACATTTGAAGTCAGCAAAACTTTTATGCATGTGCTTAATTCTCACTGCAGTAAAAACTGTAGTGAATCTTTATTTCAGCTCAGTATCTCTGTGGGAATCTCACTGAACGCAGCACTTCTCATGCCCTAGATAGATGTTGCAACTTGCACTTCCAAAAGGATTATCCTTTCAACTGGTTGAATTTTGTGTATGTTTGTACTCCTCTGGCTGTGTCAAATACTGGCCTTGTAGAGCTGACAGGATAGCTGACTGTGTTCATGTATCTTTGTTTTTACTCTATACTAAAGCAGTAGGTATAGTCAAAGTAGTGGTTAAAAATGTCCTTGGAGGTTTAGAGCCTAAGAAAAGGTACACTATTTATTTCCCTTTTGTGATGTTTGGATTTGAACATTGAATTACAGGGGCACTATGACAAATGAATCTAGTCAGCCATGTTATGAAACAGTAAGTGAAAAGTTTACTGAAGTCAGAGGGAAGTCAAGAATTCTGTTTGTTCCCAAGAGATGACATGTCTGCTTTGATAAAAATTTTCCATTTGATGCTCAATATAGATGCCAGAGATAAGTGAATTTCAAGTGCTTGCCTGTCTTTGATTGGCATTCTCATAAGCAAAATTAAACTGTTGTTAATGACTGTAGCCCCAGATATGTCAGTGCAAAATAAATCCTTAACAGCTGAGGATCTATTATAGTGTTTATCTTGGTGTGAGCTCAGGCATTTCAGTCAAGAATCAGACCTGAGAAGACACATACTTCTGTAATTAGCAGTAGGTGCTTCGTGCTATAGGTTTGGTTGGTTTGTAAGTGTATCAAAGCCAAAACAACAGAAGCTACAAAATAACACTAAGTGCCTCTGCCAGAAGGCCAAAAATTGGGGCCGATCTACATATATCCTGGAGGAAGACATCAATAACTGGCATAAGCATGCCAAATTACTGACCATTTATCTTTGCCCTTGATAGGATTGCTGAAGGCATTTATTTTCTCATTTTGACTTGCATGCTTTCTCATTATGATTTTGTTTAATAGATTATAAGAATACAAACAGTTAGATACAATACCCCAGATAAGCTGTTTTGTACCAGAAAAGTAAGCCAGAGACCAAGCTGTTAAATATCCCTTTGTACGGCCATTGATCAGACCTCAGAACATTCTTGTGGTGCTTTCCTAACCCCACACATTTTCACCATCCATTTCAATGTGACAGCATCTAAACTCAGTTTGCCCTAAGTCACCAGAACAACTACATGCATTACTGGCTCAACAACAGAACTCAGATGGTCGTGATCAATGGAGCAGAGTCTGGATGGAGGCCCATAACTAGATGTGTTCCCCAGGGGTCTGTGCTGGGTCCTGTCCTGTTCAACATATTCATCAATGACCTGGATGATAGGATAGTGTGTAACCTCCGCAAGTTCTCTGGTGATACCAAGCTGGGAGGTGTGGCTGATACACCAGCAGGCTGTGCTGCCATCCAGCGAGACCTGGACAGGCTGGAGAGCTGGGCCCAGGGGAACCTGACGAAATTCAACATGAACAAGTACAAGGTCCTGCACCTGGGGAGGAACAACCCCATGCACCAGTACAGGCTGGGGGCTGAACTACTAGAAAGCAGCTTTGTTGAGAAGGACCTGGGAGTGCTGGTGGACAGCAAGCTGACCATGAGGCAGCACTGTGCCCTTGTGGCCAAGAAGGCCAACGGTATCCTGGGGTGCATTAAAAGGAGTGTGGACAACAGGTCGAGAGAGGTTATTCTCCCCCTCTACTCTGCCCTGGTGAGACTGCATTTGGAGTACTGCATGCAATTCTGGGCTCCCCAGTTTAAGAAGGATGTAGAGCTCCTTGAGCAAGTCCATTGGAGAGCTACAAAGATGGTCAGGGGACTGGAGCATCTCCCTTATGAGGAACGGCTGAGAGACTTGGGTTTGTTCAGCCTGGAGAAGAGTAGACTGAGGGAGGATTTCATCAATACCTATAAATACCTAAAGGGTGGGTGTCAGGATGATGGGACTAGGCTCTTTTCAACAGTGCCCAACAACAGGACAAGGGGCAATGGGCACAAGCTGGAACACAGGAAGTTCCACCTAAACATGAGAAAAAAATCCTTTCCTGTGAGGGTGCCAGAGCAGTGGCACAGGCTGCCCAGGGATGCTGTGGAGTCTTCTTCCCTGGAGACATTCAAAACCTGCCTGGATGCGTTCCTGTGCCCCCTGCTCTGGGTGTGTCTGCTCAAGCAGGGGGGTTGAACAAGATGATCTCCAGAGGTCCCTTCCAACCCCCACCATTCTGTGATTCTGTGATTCTGTGGTCTGCATCCACACCAGCTGACAAGAATGGGGCAATTTTGTGAAGAACAGTTACTAAGGAAAGAATCACATTTCTATGCTGCAGACATGGTGGGAATTGCTATAGTCCAAAAGGTCCCTCAGCTAGCTGGGGTTCTCAGAGAAGGTATCTGTGACTTACAGGCAAGGCTACTTGGTCAGCTGCATGCCAAGGCTGAGGCAGCTGCAACTAAAGGCCACCAGACTAGGGACAACACCTGAAATCTCCTCAAAATCCTAAAACAGACAATGACCAAGGCTGTGGAAGCAATACAGTGGACTGGCCTGTGACCAAAAAAGTAAAGCCCAAGCAAACCATTATACTTTTATCAACCAAACCTGTGATCCTAAGCAATTAGATTAAGTAAATTTGACAAGACCTGTTTTCTTTTAAGCCCTATTTACTGACATTAATTCTACTTCAATCTTTTAACCATTCCATCTTTTGGCCACAAATCAATGCAAGATTGACCTAAAATTACTCTGGTCATCTTACGTACCTTTCTAAAAATAGTTTCATGACTTTCAAACTGTCCCTAGTCTCTTGGAACATAATCAGTTATAAATTTACAAGGAACTGTAGACATGGGCCAGGGATGTCTGCCTCAAACACAAGCATTTTTCAGTCATCTTGGTACCCTTGTTGGAGTCAAAAGGATGGAAGAGGCTGGAGGAACTTGGACATCCAATTTGTGCATTTCCTTCTGTGAGGGTTTTTTCTGCTCCAGCTCAAGGGCCAGAGGTGGTATCTCATTAGTCCTTACTGCTCTCATATGCCCTGCTTGGCCATTCTCTCCTCAAAATCTTAATGCATATTAGGGGGCAGCTGCGCCTATGCTGAGAAATTTGCAATAGGCACTTCTGCAAAATTCGTCAGGCTTGTCACTTGTCCCTGTGAAGAAGAGCCTGGATGTTGGGAAAGTAGCATGAGTCAATATATGCAGGGGGTGGAAGACGATTTGTCCCTTAGGATGTGCTGCAGATCAGGGGAAATGCAAGACCAATGATTAAAATAAGCAAGTCCCTCTCAAATATAATTTGTCCTGACTCTGGATTATACACTGCTTACTTCATATTTCTCTCCTGAACCAATACCTGAAACTTAACATTTTATAGCATACCAGGCTGTTTGGTCTTGGATTTACCCCTCTCCATACATCTTCCTTCTGACTGAAGGAGTCCTAAATTTCTGACTTCTTATAAGTTAATTTTTCTTTCAGCACCCTGGGTTTTGTCTCCTCTTCATTCCAAACACCATCTCACTGCTTTCAAAAGAGCCCTTTTCATTATGAATACCTCAAAAACCACATCCATCAAAACCTTTCTTTCTCCAGAGTTGATGGTGGTGATGACAATAATAATAACAAAATAATGTAATGGATCAGGAAAGAGTATTAGGGAGGAGAGAATAGACTGAAATAGTAATTAATCTCTATAAAATAATCAGTACTTATAAAAAAATGCATGTCAGACTGGTAAAGGCTTGAAAATGACAATCACTAAGTGAAAGTGACTCAAAGTTAAGAGACATAGATATCCTCAGATGAGCACAGCTGGTACATTTCCCTGTGCTCCTCTATCTTATCTCTAACTTTCAGGATGATCTAGCAAACTGAGCATGTTACTAACATCTTCAGAGGGTGTTTTCACAAGTCAGACTCACTTTGTTATGTAATATGAAGGCAAAAATGCACAAAGGCATGTAGCATTTCCAGTGAAGACATGCTGAGAAATAAATGAATCTCAGCACCAAGACCACAAGGCCCCAGTGTGATACAGCCCATTCCTCCCTGTAAGGCCAGAGGGAGAACAGAAAGGAGCATCTCAGCGATGTTGAAGTCAGAGGTGAAGCTCTCTGCTGAGGCCTGTAAGGCCCAGACTTCATGTTTATTTTTCCAGGATCTAGAAACTGTGAATAAAATTTATTTTTCATGGTAAATCACTGTTTTCTGCCTGCTCAGCACTTTCTCCTCCATGCTCCAGCATCTTAGTCAAAGGCATCCATTGCAAAAAACAGCTGGTTTAATGGGTTTATTATTATTTAGTTATCAATCTCTATTTAAAGACATGAACAGTATTGACTATTCAGCACTAAATACCTATTTCAGTATAACAACACAGGCAGCCTTTCAGATTGGGGAGTTTCTCTCTAAGTGACTTGTACTGTGATTTTTAACTTCTTTTTAGCTTGCCTACTAGGCGACTATGTCTTTCACCCAGGTTGGAGATTCAAATGCAAAAACAGTGGAAGACTGGCCAGGTGTACAGCAGGGCTAGGTACTGGAAGGGCACAGGTTTTTTTTCTAGCTTGAAAAAGATCTATTTTCACCTTCCATCCAGCTATAAGAGTAGCCCTAACAACACAGGGACAGCTGAAAAGTAAGATGGTAGTGACTGGTTCTGTCTGCCTGTTTGATGGCAGTGATCCTGGCTGTAGGAGGCTTTCTCCTTCTTTTATTAATATTCATTCCTGTGTTTTCATGCAGCAAGGGAATATATGGACTGCCATGAGAAGGAATTTCACATATCCAGGCTGTGCCAGGAAGCAAGCTAAGGAGCAAAGCTATTGAAGTTGATCAGGTTAGGTGTTCAGACACACATCCTTGTCTTGGCCAGTTGAATTGCAGCAAGATTATTTGAGGGAAATGACATTCGTTGATAATGGACTGAAATAGTCCCTGAATTAGGAAATAGGAGACATCAGCGTAGAATTTCACTTTAGGTAGAACCAGGACTAAGAGCACAACCTCATATTCTTCTGTACTTAAGGAACCCCATAGTATTGCCAAATCTAGAGAGGACATCAGTATCCAAACTGAAGATCTGTCATGCAGAGGCTTACAGTCATTAACAAAACAGGACCACATCCAGTGTTGACGTAAGTGGATGCAGCTCTTTGTATCTCAGGGAATCACTTCTCATTCAATCAACAAAGTAAAGGGTGGTTCTTAGCATCATGGACAAATACTCAGCTTACAAAACCACCATTCCCTCCAGCATCCTTTGTGTGTGTGTGACAATTTTCAGAGAGTAATCAAAGTTAAGAAATCAGGTATCTTTCCTCAAGCGGAAAAGGTGTCACAGCTCCGTGCAATGAAGGGTTCTCCTCTAATGGGAAGGTTGACCCTTCGGTCAGCCCCCTGGCTAACCCCCTCTGGTTAACAGGCCTAGCACTACAGCAGGTAAGCCCTGAGCTCACTGGGACCCATGGTGTCGGTCAAGAGCAAGTGAGTGCACTCCCACCCTCACCACAATACTCTCCACTTCTATGCAAGGCTTTCTCCTACACTAGCAGTAAAAAACCCAGGTGAACTGTGACTCCATCACCAGTTGAATTAGTGTTGGCCATTATGACTGCAGGTACTGAATTTTAGGCATATTCTGAACATTGTAGAAAGCTTCTAGATCAGCCTTAAGTCTGAGGGAGTTCTCAGTGTAGCTGCACAAAGACCCAAGTACACAGTGCATTATAGCATAAGACAGATATTAACAAGGAAGGGAGAGTTTACATCACCTCGTTGCCAGGGGAAACCTACCATGGAATGATATCACAGGACCCTCCAAGGTGTGGAAATTGAGGCACAAGTGTGAGCAAAGAAGTACAACAAAATTTTCTGTAATTTCTCATGCAGAAGGCATTAGTTAGGGCCAGGATGACCAACAGGGAAGCTTACACACTCATCATGCAAGCTGAACATACAGGATCATGAGGAACCACTTCTCCCTCCAGAGCAGACTTTTACAAGAATGAAAAATCATCACAGAACACTAAATACTTCAAATCTCAGTAAAGCAAGCGTCACCATCCCATGCATCTTGCTCTATCCAAAAAGTAGGTAAAAAGCCCCCAGCAGATACCTTGCTGAGTTCATCAGCAAAGCACTAAGTGGCTGAGAAGCAGTGACTGAGAAGCACTGCAGCAACCCATTTCTGAGCATGAGTAGACAGGTGCTTGGTACACGCAGGTATTTGGTCATGGGACTACAGTCAAGTATTGGTGTAGTCTGAAACACTGTCTCTTGTATTTGAGCTGTGAATATACTCATTAAAAACTGATTGGAAACAGTTGTGTATTTGTCCTTCAAAAGAGTAATGTCTTCATTAAATCTTCCTTTGTGGAGGCAGTATGAGACTGACTGAGGTTGGGACAATTCATTGCAATTCAAAACAAAGACCAAAGCATCATGAGACAAGAATTTAATAAAAAAAAAAATCCATTTTTATTCTTCTTACCAGCTACCTTCACAGAGCAGTAGCTGTGATAACATCAAGTCCTGATGCAGAGAAATACTGTAATGTTTATGAAGTCTCCTTTGCCTGTCAGTCTGGAATTAGAGAGAATTTTCCAATGTTAACTGAATGATAGCAAAAAACCCCAGTTGTTAAAGGAAGCAATTTATAAACTAAGGACCATTATAAGGGTATCTTTATAAACATCCAGTACAAACAGATCTCCTAGAACCCTTTTCTTAAGTGATACCCACTTGTTCTCACACAAAAGCATTAACCACCACATTAAGCACCTGCGTTTACATACAATCTCTTACGTACAACTGTGTAGGCAACATTGGAACCTGGCAAACATTTTGTTGTTTCCTGCTGTTTTCTGGCTGTAAGGTGCCACTTGTGAGCATGCCTGTGGGAGCTTGGCTCTCAGAAACATCCTGAAATGCGAACCCCAGGTTTCTATTTAAAGTCGCAGACTGAGTTGTTACAGGTTCAAGCTTACTAAAGTTCTCTGTTGTTTACCCCTCCATCACATACACACATATTAGATGAAACTTCTATGAAGAGTGAAAAATCTCTGCTGTTTGACATTGTACTACCGTAGCTGTGGGTTCCCCTGAGCCCCTTTCCATGGCTGTCACTCCCTTGTGGCCCAGGCAGGGCTCCCAGAAGTAGTGGCCTCCTGCAGCCACCCTTGGCCAGTCAGCACCATGCAGCCACCCTGCCACTGTTCCTCCTGGGAGACCACTGCCTCAGCTTACCCTGGCATGCATGGGTGTGAAGGGCTCCTTGGGAAGGAGACTGTAGAGGGTTGTGTGCACTCTTGCCGCGCCCTCAGGATTATTTTAGTTATACTTCCCAACATCAAATAACTACTCAGCCTTCTCTGGAGTAAATCCTCTGCTTTACCCTGATTCAGCAGCAGACGCAGACTGTAACAAAGATCTCCACTATTCAGTGAGTTAGCATCAGCAGATCAAAAGAGTAAGCAACATAGTACTAAAAATTGCTGCCAGAAGAAACTTTCAAAACACCTATGGGAACAACTTGGGAAGTAAAATCAATTCCCATTCTATTACACAATATATAAATACCTATTTTGAGTAACATGCTGGGCTTTCAGGCTGCTAGAGGGGACTCCACTCTGGAGGTCAATGCTAATCACTAGTGCTCAGGCTCCCAGTAGGCTGCTTAGTTTCGCTATCAGAAAACTGCTTATCTCGTTAAATTTCAGCATAATAATGGACAGAATCCCATAAACCTGGCAACACTGCTTATAGTCAATGCCAACCAAAAGAGATCAGGATTGAAATAAATCATAAAAGAAAAAGAAAATTAAAAAGAAGACATCACTGTACGCCTCTAATGGTAGTTGGTTATAGAGTGTCCAGCACATAACTGCACGTTATATTTTCATACTGTGGTTTCATTGCCAAAGAGGTTATTCCTCTCCCATTGCATGTTGCTCATTCTCATCCATGCAATACCAGTCACAATCCCTTTAAAAACAACAGCCTGTGGGAGTGAGGAAGGGGCAACTGGTGGCAGTGTGGCCAGAAACATCTTAAACCAACTCTGCTGCTGAAAACTATAATATAGAATTACATCATTCTTTACAGAAAATGTGATTTACCAGCCTTGACCTGAAACAGATCCCTACTTCACTTAATCATGTTACAGTGCTGACAGCAGAGTCCTTAAATAAGACACAGATGCTTCAGAGAAATGAGCGTGCATGTGTCAGAGAGGAAGAGATGACTACAACAATTTCTGTGCTAATTGTAGGATAGACTCGTGATGCTCCTAAGTAGGGTTAAGGAAACAAGCCACAATAAAAGCACAAAGACAGGAAAAAGCAGGTAAAACACAGGGGGAAATACAGAGTCGGATGCTGGATCTCATGGAAATGTGAGCCAGAAAGACCTGGGGACATTGCAGTAGTTGAACTGGCCAAAAAAAGTCCATTCTTCTCCCACAGCCCTCTTCAAGCACACAGTTTTTAAAATGAGGGTTATTAAGTCCTAGTTGTTGAGAGACGGGCTTCTTAGTGCCGGGTGAAATAAGTGTTCTGGTCAACTCCTTCAAAAACACTAGTTTACTAACTTCCATGCATTCTAACTAGGAGGTTTCTGGCCCGCCCCCAGAGAATTCATCTTCTTTCCAGTTTAAGAAAAAATACATATATCTGCTGAAATTTACAGACAGGATGTCATGAAGAGTATGGGAAAAGAGATGTCGGTAATTCAGCCTCTGTCCCACAGGCTTGCATGTATGAGATGTGAAGCAGCTGTCTGCTCTCCCCAGCTCTGGATTCAGTTTTGGGGCTATCTTTCCATAAAAATAGGAGCTGCTTCAGAGGGTCTAGAAACAGGGTGAGGGTGGGAGAAGCAATCAGCGAGCTAGAAAACATGACCTTTGGAGACAGATTAAAGAAGCTGGAGGGGGTGGAGGATGTTGTACTTAAAACAGAAACGACAAAGGAGGAAGGAATGTGATAAAAGTTTTAAAAAACCCAGGAGACTTCTTCATAGAAAAAGGGGTGCTTTGTTTAAGTCTATCATACATAAAACTTAAATCAGGCAAGCCATGCTGCTGCAGGAGAGGGAGACACTACCAGGACTGCCTTGGGAGTCTGTGGAAACTCCCATGCTGGTGAGGGTTAAGGACATGTTAGGTAACCCTTTGTCAGGCCATAGTTATCAATGGTCCCACCTTACAGCATGGCTGGCACCCATCTAGGTCAATTATTTTGATATCTGGCTATTTTGAAGCAATCATTTACTGAGCTGGTCATGGAAAATCATCTATCTTCTATGTGTTGCAAAAAAGAAAAAGTTCATAGATACTCTTACTGGCATACTTGCTGGGCAGCAGCACCCTGAAGGTCTCTTTGCCAAACCTGAACGGTTGCTTAGTAGGAAATTCAAAGAGATTCACATATCCAAGGAACTCCTTGAGACAGCTACAGGACCAACTAGACAAGAAATTTAGAAACTTTTCTCTCAACTGAGGAGCCTGCAGTGTAAATGGGTGTCATGCCCCTTTTCCACCTATGTTTTCATTAGCAGTTTAAGAAATGGTAGTGTAGTGTTCTCCGAGTTCTTTGGTTTTACAATTATTTATTGTCTCAGACACAGACTGACTGCAGATTGAGTGTTCAGTATTAGAACAAGCTGCATGTCCTTCTGGAAATGTAATCAACACATGCCAAGAACGGCCTCCAGCTGAGACAACCTGAGCACAGTCCTTGCTTGGTCAGCCAGAGGAAGGCTCTGCTTCATCTCACCTGGGGCAGCTGTTGCCCACAGACCATATTGTTCCCTTTGTGTTCAGTGAGCAGGGGGCTGAGGGAGCAAAGGCAGTGTGTAGCCGTTGTGGGAAGAGTTGGCACTGTGAACAGGACACTGCCTCTGTACTATGAACATAGCGGGGATGCAGATGGGAAGTTGGTATCTATTCAACTTTACTCTTAAATGAAAATTAAAAAAATGGATTTCAAAAGCATGCTCAGAACTCAGCACTCCTTCAGCAAGTGACAAGGCATATATACTTTTTGGTTGGCTCATATACTCACACAAGCAACCCCTGATCACCCACTGATCCAGCAGTTGAGAAACCAGACCTATAGCACAGCCCATCATCCCATTTTGGTTGCTCCTGCATATGGTGGCACAAAGCTGAGTGCTTCTGGTGTTTCTAAAGAGAACTGAACTGTAGGCCTGAAGCATGTTTGGTAGATGCATTTGTCTAATTCAGGTAGAAATCTGCTTTGCTGTCGATAGGCCTGGTCCTCAGCACTGCCGAGTGAACACAGGTTTTTCCTCCATTTTACCTGTATCCACTGCATCTGTCTGATGTGTTTGCCTGCTGGGTAGCCTTTGAAATCTCTTAGTTAAATGAACTAGGGTACAGGAGCATTTTTACCCCTGTAACAAGGTATAACTAATGTGTATATCCTGCCTAATACCTAATGTACACCTAGCATATACATCCTGCAATTTATTCTTGCACTCTGAACGAGTTTTCTTAGTACCAGTGCAATAAAAGCAGACAGGGTGCAAGATTACAAAACCTGCATCTCCTATCACATCTAGATGGCCTGCAGATGGCTATACCAGTATGGTGCCCAATTCTGCCAATGATGCAATTCACAGATTCACCTGTCATCCTTCTGCAAGGGAGACATAGGTAAGCAAAGATTCCACAGCTCTTCAGCAATCCAGGAGCAACTTTGCTTTTGCTGTCTTTTCCTCTGGGTGGAAACCTGCTGGCAAAGCAATTCCTCTGCTACTTGTCAGCTCCTGGAGGGGCTGTAACACTCCCAGGTGCTTCCCATGAGGCTGGGGACCTCCCCAAGGACACGGCAAAGGCAACCAGTGAGCACAGGCAACCAGTGAGCACACAAGGCAGACTTTGCAAACCACTGCCCCTGTTGCCATTCATTAGCCCTGTAGCTGCTATTCGGGAACAGCCCCTGGGGTCCCCCGGTTTTACTCCTGGCAGATGGAAGCACCACCTATTTAAACCCTGACAAAAGATCCTGTGAGACCCCTCTAGGCTCCCACAATGAGACACACTGTGCTGTTCTAGAATCACAGAATCATGGAATGTCCTGAGTTGGAAGGGGCCCACAAGGATCATCGACTCCAACTCCTGGCCCTGCACAGGACAACCCCAAAATTCACACCGTATCTCTGAGTGCTGTCCAAGTGCTTCTTGAATATCGCCAGGCTTGGTGCCGTGATGCCTCCCTGGGGAGCCTGTTCCAGGGCTCCACCACCCTCTGGGGGAAGAACCTTTTCCTAATACCCAACATAAACCGCCCCAGCACATCTTCCTGCCATTCCCTCGGGTCCTGTCATTGGTCCCCAGAGAGAAGAGATCAGCGCCTGCCCCTCCTCCTCCCCTTGTGAGGAAGCTGCAGACCACCATGAGGTCTGCCCTCAGCCTCCTCTTCCACAGGCTGAACAAACCAAGTGACTTCAGCTGCTCCTCATGTAACTTTTCCTCTAAACCTTTCACCAACTTCGTGTCCCTCCTCTGGACACTCTCCAGTAGCTTTACACCCCTAATGTACTGTGGCACCCAAACCTGCCCACAGCACTGGAGGTGAGGCCGCCCCAGCGCAGAGCAGAGCGGGACAATCCCCTCCCTCGCCCGGCTGCAATGCAGGGCTTGATGCACCCCAGGGCACGGTTGGCCCTCTTGGCTGCCAGGGCACGCTGTTGGCTCATGTCCAACTTGCTGTTGGCCAGAACCCCCAGGTCCCTCTCTGTGGGGCTGCTCTCCAGCCTCTTGCTCCCCAGTCTGTGTGTACAGCCAGGGGTTGCCGTGCCCCAGGTGCAATATCACCCTTGTTAAACTTCGTACGGTTGGTATGAAGTTTATGCTGTTATTTAGCAGCAGCCCACCGCTGTGTCCATGCCTGCAACCCGGGAAGGTGGTCGCTGGCCGTCCCCCAGGCAGAGGCTGCGGCCCTTGGCTCCGCGGGAGGCGCCACAGCGCGCAGCTCGGCCCCGCGCAGCGCGGCGGTGCCCGGCGGCGGCGGCGGCGGCTCGGTGCAGGCCTGCCCTCTCCCGGCAGCGCCACGGCCGAGCGCACCGGGAACCAAGCAGGGGGGCCGGCCTGGCTGGTACTTTTGAGAAAGCCGGGCGGTCTGGGATTTTTTTTTTTCGTGGTGGGTTGTTGGTTTGTTTTGTGGTTTTTTTTCGTGTTAGGTGGGGCTCCCTCCCCTTGCCGCTAGACAGCACCTCCTGCTACACTTACAGACCTGCCGCTGGGCTTTCCTAGTCTTTGCTGGGTCCCTTGAATCACAGTTTGAAAAAGCTGGGTCTGGATATGGCAGGATTTTATTTCAGGTTATTCATGAGTGAAAGCCATTTTGGGTCACTTTTGTACAGGCCGTGTTCACCTGACTCCTTTCAAAGTCATTGGCAGGGTCACATTTCTAAAAAAAATCCTGCCTCAACTGGATGGCCAGACACACTGAAGGCAAATACCTTATGCTTTGAAGCAACTGAACTTTTAAATGACTGGCACCGTGGCTGTTTGAGACCAGATACCCTTTGGAACAGTCAATTCAGATATTGCTAGCCTTCAAACTTCTAAGTATTTGTTCCTTTTTTCCTCACTTACATTTAGAGATGCTTTACTTTCATAGTAGCTAGTTTGCATTTGCTTGCATTGAAATATACCCTAATGGAGAGCTTCCTCTATCCATACATCACAAATTAATACACCTATACCTCTACCACCTGCAGCAATTCAGTAACTGAGTTTGAACAGTGCAGTATATTGATTGTAGCTGTAGGTTTTAAATTTAAGCAGGTGTCCCACTTTAAACTTTCCCTGTTCTTATCCCAGCCCCCTTGCCTATCATGGCACCCCAAGTTGAAATGCACATTCCTTAGCCTTTTACACAATCTATTCAGATTTTTCATTATTGCATTATGGCCTGTAATCAGATCAAACAAAAAGAAGACAAATCTAAACCTTGGTTGCTTGTCAGCATAAATCCACAGCCTTCTCCTGAGCTCCAGGTGCCAGAGAGGGAATGGCCCCGGATGGGGTGCACTGGGTGACCTGCAGTAAGGCAGTGCCCAGCGGCGCCCCTCTGCTGCCAGCCAGCCATGCCAGGGCCAGGGCAGAGGCAGGGACCTGCCATTACTCTTTCAGAAGGGATTCCCATTAGGTCTCACCTAATCTTTCCCTAGTAACTCACCCCAGGCATCTGCCTTGTAGGCACTCTGGGAGGGCACCCAGTATAATTCCCATTTCCAGCATGTCTGGACAGCACTGTTCTCTATTAACCTTCAGAGCAACAGTAAAAATTGTACTAAAAAACAAACCAGGTGAAGGGCTGCAACTTTTGTGTGCAACATGCAATGAGCAAGAACACTGCCCGTGGCCCAGAAAATGGGCTCTGGTGCTATAGTTTTATACGCTTCACACCTTTCAGTGGGTCTCCTGTAGCAGACTTTGCTGCTTGCTTCTCTTAAAAATAGAAAAATAGCAAGGCACTAACTTACAGCTTCTACCTACTGCTTTCCAGTATTTAATGAAAATGCGAAGGCTTTAAAGAATAAGGAATTGAACTCTTTGCTTCAATAGAATTTCTATTTAAGAAGGGTTCTGGCTGCCCTGTGCTGTACCCACAGCATTTCACAAGTGGTGTTGTGGTTGCCAGCTGCATAGTTTAATGGCAGCAACTTAATGGAACTAAGCTCATTACTTAATTATATCTATTATCGGACCTGGAAGGCTGCAGACTGCACAGTGCCACAGAAACCTGGCTTTTCAGCTAAAGAAATACCTGTTTCAGACTGAATCTGAGTGTTTAGGTAGAAGCAGAGATAATCACACTAACTGCCCAGAGCCATTACCTCAGAGGTTAAATGTCCAGCCACCTGACATCACTGTGGGTAAAAATGGTCATGCAATGAGAAGTAAAACACGCAGGTGAGTGAGAAGGGAAACAGCAGAGATTTTTGGAACACAAAGGAGTCTAAGACTATTTCTTTGCAAGATCTTCATCATTCTGTGACAGCCATGTGGGCAGACACTCGCATCCCTCCAGCAGAAAGCTAATTTGGAGTTGAAGGAAATGTGTTGTTCTTGGCTCTTTTCAGGGACTGTTCTGGGATTTATAAAGTTACTGAAATGCTGCAATGAGATCTTGAATCTAATGCAAGCAAGATGGGTTTAAATTACCTTCTCAAAGCTGGGTTTGTTCCTTTTGCTTGGCTTTGTCTTTGACAACCTTGTTGTGTGGAAGACGTTTTGCAAAAGCAAATGATAATGTCAATGTTTTGTCAGTAGAGTACACTTTCGTGAATATAGGAAAGCTGAGCTTTGCTGGAGGGGATTACCTATGTTTCAAAATGAGAAAGATTACATGATATTTTCTGATTGAGGCTCAACACATTTTCTCCTTTTTTTTTAATTCAGCCATAGGTTTTAATAATTAAATGTATAAAACTTAGCACCAAATTAAAGAATCTGAACTTTGTTAGTGTTAATTCTGTCAAATGATGACTACCCAAGGATCAAATCAGAGCTTGTTAATGAAGGTGTAGAACAGGGCTTTTCCTTCCTCTTCAACAAATAGTTTGCTAATTTGCAATATAGTGGTCTTATCACCTTGATGAGATGGAAAGCCCCAGCTGTTAAACAAAGCCACATAATATTAATTATCTGTTAAATATTTCTGCCACTTTATATTTATATTTTATATTTTATATTTATATCAACATCTATAATATTTTGCAAGCATTTAGACTAAGCCTACTATAAGAAGGGGAAGGGCAGAGATATACAGATGTTCTAGTCAGTAACTCAAGTGTGGAAAAGCAAAAATTGGCAGGCTGCTGTATGACAAAGTTACAGTTCCTACAGTTACACTTCCTAAGTTTTCTGCAAAACTTATGATCACATCCTTTTTTCTTTTCCAGTATTTTGACTTCAGGCTGCTTTCCTCTGATTTCTCATTTGCTTCAGCAAGCCTTGGAACAAAGCCCACTTCATAACTTCAACCAGTTTGGACTCAACATGTTTTGGCTTATTCACACAATGTAAAGAGGTCTGAATGAAACCTAAGCATTCTTTGTAAAATGGATAAATCCAGATCATAACAATAGCTATGCTGCATTAAAGAACATTCTTAAAATCCTGTCTGCATTGAAAAGTAGAAATAATCTTCTTTCTTAGTGATGTTTCAGTTCAGGAAGATGCAACCCATAGGATAGTGTGGTCACTTCTTAGACTTTTGTCTTTCTTAAATAAAATTTAGCATTATTGTGAAATTAGAAAAAGTTGCTTTTCTTTTTTTTCTCAGTAGATCTTCCTTTTCCTTTTGGTATCATCAGCAAATGATGGAAACACAGGGAAAAGAAAACTTTGTATCATTTTAAAAAGAATTAACCAAGTGTAAGAAATTCACGTTTTGCTAAGTCCACAACAGGAACAAATGTCAACTAGTGACTAAGAAATCTTTTTCATATCAATAAAGAACATTCTCCTTAAATCAGAGTTCACCCTCGTGACAACTTAAGAACTTCCAGCAGATTTCTCAACAATCCATATAGAATTTGGCAAAGCCAAACCTAAATTTCTCATTACAAACACATTGCCAATGTGAGCAATATTGACCTCAACAGTGAGATACAGGATAATCATCCACTGAGTCACACTGGTGAGTTGCAAGCTTTTAACTTAATCTCCAACAAGTTGGTGTCTGCAGACCTACTTATGGAACTCTACTTCAACAGGCTGAGTACTGCTTAACATAAAAGCTGTGGAAAATAAGAATATGTTTTCTCTGGTCCTTTGCTTCTCAAAGCATTTTGATTGTCACTCTCTAGCATTCATTTCCATTATATGTGCCATATCAAAGGGAATGGCAGCCACTGGAGCAGTGACTTCCCATCAGGTTTGCATTTCAAAGGAGAGGAACCATTTCCTATACTTACTTCAAAGCAGCCAGACCTTGTGCTTTTGCATTTCTTATCTGTTCTGTGTGGACAGCCCAATGCTACCAGCAGCAATGGAAAATACATTAAAGCCTGGGCTGGTCCCATGTCGAAGAGCACTTCACATGATTTTAAATCTTGCGCCTCTCCCTTGACAAGTAAATGGGTATTTGTAAGACTGCAGATTTGTAAAGCAAAGCACACACTGGATATACATGAGCTGAACAAAGCAGGCTCAGCCTGTCTCCCGCAAAATACTGACAATGCCTGCTGTGAAACCACATAGTCCATCTCTACTGTTTTAGTTTCTATTTATCAACAAATATGCTCTGATTATGTGCTCTTAAAAGTATTTCGTAATTTCTTCCTTGCTGCCTGCTACATGTTCCAGTGTCACCAGCACGTGCAACTGGCCTTATTGAGATGTACCTGGAGCTAGAGGTCCTGTGAGGGAAGATCTCACCAGAAGTGGCCAAGGGGTGAGTCAAGGGGAGGCAAAATGCTACAGCAGCTTCAGCTGAGAGTTGGTGTTAATGCTGGCTGCTGTTACCCCCTCTTTGAAAAGAAAACAGGCATGGTTAATGGTTGGACCAGAACCACAAAATCACAACTGAGAAATTAGTATTTCTTAAACAACATGGACTACACTTTTTAAAATAGTAGTCATGGGTCTTCTTTAAAGTTTTTAAAAAATCAAGTTCATAAACTAGGTTTAAGTCTCTTTTTTTAATCATTATAAATAATAAAACACTAAAAGAGGCAGTATGTCAATACTGTAAACAAGTGTGGAGTAGTATTTTCTCCTTACCATCTATAATAACGGTACATGTGATTATGTGGACTCCAAGGCATGTTCTTTGCACTGCTTCTCTGAAAAAAAACTTCTGCTTGCATTAACACTATAAATCCATCAACTAGCTAGACAGGAGAACCTAAGGAGAAGGAAAAACTAAATAAAGGGGGAGACACTACAAAGCCAATAAAAGTGAAGCCTACCCACACACTTAGATATGCTCACACAGTTCCAAAACCAGCACCTGGACCCAACAAAAAATTATGGCAGAGTCCTGAGGAAATCCCGCCCCAACCCCTACTGGCTGCTCTCACGGCAAGTTAAAAAAGGGTGCTTGAAGATAAACTCATGTCTAAATAGTCTTGAATGCATTTACACTGCAAATCTGCATATGCCATATGTTACTGCCCTTTGATTACAGCAATAATGAACCAGGCTGGGTGCTGTGACTGCCTGGTGCTGGTTGGTGCGCAGGGAACAGGATGGGGCTCAGAGCGATGCCAGCCTGCCTCCCTGCAGCCTGAAAAAATTGGAGCTGCACAAAGTTTAAAAAAAAAAAAAAGTGATTTAGCAAGTGAATTAAGGCATTTAGAGAGAAAATAGGATTTCCAGAGAGAAATTGTACCAACACGTTCTTTCCTCGCTAGTGTCTTAAAAATGCATTTTTCATAATTTCTTATGTCTGGAAGAAATGAAGTGCTCTGAAATGAAATAGTACAAACCAGGTACTACACGTGATTTTCTTCTCTCATGACAAGTCCCAGTCTTATCCTTCTTCAACCTTATTTTTCTGTCTCAATAGTTTTCTGAAATGGACTCTAGTCATTTAAAAAAAAGTAAATCAATTACATTTTAAGCTAGACTTAGTATAAGGGTTTACTCATTCATCTGTGAGGCAGGAAGAAGTTTTAATAAAACCAGCATGAATTAATTCACACCTGCATAAATACCCTGAAATATCAGGAGGTGCCTGATACGTATCATCTTCTAAATAAGGGAAGAAGCAACAAATCCAGCTGAAGCCCGGAGTGACTATGCAAAACCAGCTTCCTTTGCCAGTTAGCTGCCGGGTGGTCAGTGGAGGCAGCTTCTTCCCCATAGGCAGATGCTGGGAGGTCCAGATCCTGTGTGGGGCTACTGTGGGTGTGGCTAAGGACTATTTCTGCCAGGGCAGAGATGCAGGAATCAGGCTCAGAAGTGTCCTCCACCATCATTCCCAAACCCAGAGTCTTCTTGTAAGTCCCAAGAAACAGCAGGGAGGGAGGGGACATGTGTGTGAGGCATCTCCAGGTTCAGCAAGGAAAAGCTGAGATAAAAATCATCCTGTCAGCTCTGCCGAGGTACACGTCACGTCTTCATGTCATCTTCTGGCTTAGCATGCACCGGTACAAAGATGCACCACCAGCACCACCCAAGATCCTTCTGCCTCATGGTAAACAGCCCCTTCACCCCATATACCCCCTGGTGCATAGGAAAGGACCATCCTCTGTCACCTCCCACTGGCTAAGTAGCTGGATGCAGTGAGCATGCTTGGCCCAGCAATATGTAAAATCCTGAAAACATGGCACTAAGAACAACAGTCAGTATTACTGAATGAGCCAGTTTTTTCTCATCTTCCTAACAATTTCATGAGTAGCCAAATAACTTTCCCCAAAAAAAAGACATGCATATATACACAAATATGAATGCATATACCCACACATCTTCAGTGATGACTGAAGTGCTGCTTGTTTTCCATAGCCTAGTAGTTAGTTCAGATCCCTGCAATTCTCTTATGAAATGACTCCTCCAGTGAATTCTTGATTTTTAATCTTCATTCATCACTTAACTTGGTTTTGAAGGAGTATTTATCAGATTATTTCTTAAAGGAAATTTCTTCATTCCACTGCTTAAGTTTTGGTCGTTTTGTGGCATGCTACATAACTAAGTATGATGACCCATTTAAATCGCATTAATATAAATTCTACTCTTAAAAGGTATACCACAGTTCTCTTTTTAAGAAAGGATGGATAGATATCTATATAACAATTCAGACAACCATTTTTTGTTGGAGACAGACATCTTCTAAATCAATTCACACAGACAGAGACCAAGTATAATCCTTTTACTTAAGCTCAGGCAGAAACAGTCTTTCGCACATCATGCCATATAGCAAGAAACCGGGAGGAATGCACCGAACTTCCAGTTTTAGCCCACCAGGTCACAGTGGGTTACCAACCCCAGGAAGAGCCGTTTCTGGATAACACGCCAACTTGCACTGTGGGTCGTACACGTTTACCAGCACCGGTGGGAACCTCCTCTACCTCCCTGCCCTGCTTCGACCACCCACGCAGAAT
Source organism: Phalacrocorax carbo (assembly GCF_963921805.1). NCBI lineage: Eukaryota > Metazoa > Chordata > Aves > Suliformes > Phalacrocoracidae > Phalacrocorax > Phalacrocorax carbo. The sequence continues at coordinate 63,400,519 of NC_087548.1, forward strand.
GGTCACTCATGGACCCCATGAGTGGAAGAAAAGAATAGTTTTTCCTCTCCTCTGAAACAATTTTTTCTCCTTTTTTTTTTTTTTTTTTCAAGGTGAAAGTTTTCTATCTACCCAGGGTATTTTCTCTCCATCTCTTTCTGAAATGTTTAAGGATAGCTCCGTATTTGCTTTCCTCCCTTCCTACATCAGTTACATTGCATGGAGGAGCAGAGGATACTGCTACTGTTGTTCCAGGTTTGAGAAAAGAGCAGGAAATCCAATAACTGCACTAAAGCTGATCTGATCTGGGTACGATGGAGAAAATAAGAGGCAGAATTTAACAAACAGGCAGGAAAAGAGAAATCTTTGAGAAACATTTTTTGACAGCATTTGAGCCTCCCATTTCTTCCTTAAAAATGTCTTACGGGGTATAGGAGGCAGGAGAAATAAAAGGGTTAAGAACAAGGGCTAAGCCTGTGAAACCAGGCAGGCTAGCTAAAACAAATGGATCCTTTCATACTAAGTTGGATTTGCCCAGTGCAATGTTTATAGTTGGGCAATAAATGCACAAAAAGGCTTATTATTTTGCCAAGGAGCTAGAAATATCCTTCAGGCCAAGTCAAAGCCACTTCTTTCTAATTTGAGACTCCAGTGCAAACTGAAGTTCTCTCACACAGATGCATGGTTTGTTTTTCTGAACCTCAAAATAAGCTTTCAGAAAGTTGTTACTGAACAGGAGCTGAGCCAAGGACCATGGACCATCTCAGTCTTCCCCTGATGGCAAGCATCTCAGGAAGTGCCAGTCAGCTCTGCATTCATTTGCTGACGTGGCGCCAAGAATATTCTTCAGCCCAAGCCCTTTTCAAGTGCTTTCTCAGCCACCCTTCTGTCTCTATAGTGTTGGTTTTACTCAGCTTCAAGCAATAAACAGACCCGTCATTTATACCTTTGAACAACATACTTGAGGATGGCAGTCAAATCAGAAAGTTGAGAAAATTCAGAATGCTGCACTTGGTTTCAAAAATCCTGCTTTCCCAGGAGTATCAGCCCTTCTCTCCTAAAGTATACACATACATATATTGCCTGTGTGGCTGCTTTAACCGCACTAGCACAGCTGACAGGACATCACTGTGAATACAGCCTCCAGCACTCACTGCTGCACACACAGCAGGCCTGAAGGCAGCAACCACCATAAGCTGGAACTTAAAACATCCTGAAAGCAGCAGTGTCGACAAATGTAAACACTGAATTTTCAGAGAGATACAGATTTGGGCAGTGGCACCAGTTTTCAGAATTGTAGAGCAAGGCAGGTCCACCCAGCCTTACTTAGGTCTCTTGTGTGTGCTGCTCAGTTCCGAGAGTGGAGCACCATCTGCCTCCTCCGTCAGTAGGTTCCCTTGAAAATGCCCAAGAGCCAAGTTCTTTTTGGATACACATTTTCCTCCCCAGCCTGGAGAGGGAGCTTCAGGCAGCTAGGTTGCTAACGTCAGCATCTTAAGTAAAAGCCTGATGGGGCAGTTAGTCCAAACTAGGCTCTTTAGTCCTCCCAAAATTAGAGGCACTGGTATATGGGCAGACTTGAGAACCAACTATTGTAAGAAATATTTCAACTGAGGTACATCAGAGCTGGGATGCGATAATGTGCACGAAGAAGCTACTGTATTTTCAGCTTTTATTAAAAAAAAAAACAAAAAAACAACAAGACATCACATTTACATTTCAGAATATTTTTAAACAAGGCCTTTTTGTTAAAGCTTTAGATATCTAGAAAGTGTCTACATGATTCACACCTGCATGGAGCTTTGCAAGTCACACAGTAGTCACCAAACAGCTATATTGCACAAATTTCCACACAATACCACACTACTCTTAGCTTAGTCTACATTGTAAAGTGCTGTTTTGTAGGAAGAAACTTGTTCTGGAAAAATAAGTGTCTGGATAGGCAAATACCGCTGAACTGTATTTCTGAAAGGTGACGCTTCCATTGTAGTGGAAAAAATCTGACTGTGTTGTCAGTGCCTCTGACAGTGTGGGTTTTTATTTAATAAGCTGGAGTAAGCACCATAGAGGACTGTAATGAATGCATTCTAAGTATTCAAGTAACACCAAAAGCCAAACCAATTTTTAAACCAATTTGAGATAAATACAGGCATATCAAAAGGTAGACAAACGTTTAAAGTAGCATCAGTCTCTGTCCAGTAGAACAAGTAATTGCATAGGAGAGCACATCTTAAATGAATGTAAGATAAAGCTATAGTAGGAAAAAAACCTTACATTTTTAATTTCTTACTTCTATATTCTCAAACTAGTAAAATTTCATCTTCTTTTTTTTAATAACTGAGTCTGAGGGACTGTCTTCATATCTTAGATAGAGTGTTACTTTATAAATATTTCCATAAAGTAACGAAAGGCCACAGGCCAAAGCCTGGTGATATTGGTCCAGATGCTTATAAAGAATCCAAATACGGAACTGTGGAGTGCTAACTGTGACATAAAACCTGTAATTCATATCAGTTTCTGAAACAGAGGAATCAAATATGATATATTTGTCTGTGGAAGGAGACGTGGTCTGGGAACAACAAACCTGGAAGTTCAACCCTATAATCTACAGCTTTAAGCAGATACTAGGTTTGGTAGATGAGCAGACAAATGGTGATGATACAATGGGAGAAGAAAGAATCCTGTCTCCTGGGTCTATTTGACCCACACATACAAGAACATGAGTCGTCTACTCAACAGAGTGTACCAACATGTAAAAGTTTTCAGTGCTTGGCTAGCTAATCATGGTTTAATAAATGACTGAGGGGAAAAAATAGCAGAACAAACAATAAATTTTAACAGCAGAAAGATTTGCTGCATCTCACTACAAATGAAGTTGCTCCAAGATCTGGAAAAGGAAGGAAACAAAAAAAGGATTACGTTTGTGTTACCTATGAAGCTACTCAGGAACATTCAAGTCTAGAGGAGCTGCAGGAGGCCCTCAGGACTAAGTCACTAGGTAAACAAGCAGATGAAACTCAATGTTAACAAAAGCAATGCACAGCTTGATTACAACTCACCATCAGGATTGTGTGGAAAACACTGCAAAAGAAACTTTGTAAACATCATCTTAGTGTTCGGTATCAATCAAAAAAGCACATGCGGTTTTAGGAGTATGGAAAGAGGAAAACCCAGAATTTTGTCATCCTTCACAGCAACAGAGTGTCTGTATGGAGGGTTCCCTCAGTCAGTCTCAGAAGGCAAGAGAAGAAAGACAGGCAGCAGGATGTTCACCAGTACAGAATGGCTTCCATCGAGCAAGAAGAAATGTGAAGGGCAGGGCATAATGGGAAAGAAAGGCTATGATAACCATCTATTACAAAGACAAATTATCTAAAGGGTAACTAGTGAGGGATAATTTGCCATCTGCCCTGCAGGAGAAATCTCTAGAAGATACACAGTGCTTCACACCTGCTGCCTGGGACATCAAAGTGTTTCTCACACAAGTACGCAATGAAGCTGTGCAACATACTTCCACACAATCTTACTAAGGCAGAAACGTCTGTGGGTGAGATCCAGAGAAGAGGTTGCCCTTGCTGAGCCTTTCTAGCCCTGAAAGGGCTGTCATGCTCACCTTGGTGCAGATGTCATTTCTGCCAATTTCTTCTGACAGTGGCCACTGGACAGAGGCTTAGGAGAGAGGACACTGGGAGGGGTAGACTCCAGGTCAGATCAGTATGACAGTTCAGACAGCAAAGCACACAGAGGTTTTGCATTATGACCTACATTCATTTAAGTGTACTGTGATTTTCAGGTCCCATTTCATAGCCCTACAGCTGTATACATGTACTCAATAAGCATACTTCACACACATTCATCAAGATGCAACACTATCCCCAAATTAAAAAGTGTATCCCCAAATTAGAAAGCACCAAGTATGTATTAGAAATACCCTTCACTTTACATCCTTATTTCCCCACAACACAAGTTAACAGTGCAAGTACCCAAATGTTTTTTCACGTAGATTCCTATAAACAGATGCAGTCCACCTCCTGGACTTCCTCCTGGAAGATATGTTGAAACATATGGAAGACAGGCAGGTGACTAGAGACAGGCAACATGGGTTCACTGAGTACAAATCATGCCTGACTCATCTAGTGGCCTTCTTTGATGGAGTGACTGCATCAGTGGACAAGGGAAGAGCTAGGGATGTCATCTACCTGGACTTCTGTAAGGCCTTTGATACGATCCCCTACAACATTCTTACCTCCAAATTGGAGAGATAAGGATTTGATGAACGGACTGTTCAATGTATAAGGATGTGAATGGATGGCCACATCCAATGAGTTATAGCCAATGGCTCAATGTCCAAGTGGAAACCAGTAACAAGTGGTATCCCTCAAGGATACTGTACTAGCATCAGTATTATTTAATATCTTCATTAACAACACAGACAGTGGGATTGAATGCACCCTCAGCAAGTCTGCAGATGACACCAAGCTGAGCGGTGCAGTTGAGATGCCTGAGGGATGATATGCCATCCAGAGGGACCTGGACAAGCTTGAGAAGTGGACCCATGTGAACCTCATGAGGTTCACGAAGGCCAAGTGCAAGCTCCTGCACCTGGGTCTGGGCAATTCCCAACATTGATACAGAGTGGGAGATTGAGAGCAGCCATGCAGAGATGGACCTGGGGATCCTGGTGAATGAAAAATTGACAAGAACCAGCAATGTACATTTGCAACCCAGAAAGCCAATTGTATGTTGGGCTGCACAGCAGAGAGAAGAGTGGCCAGCAGGGCAAGGGAGGTGACTCTCCCACTCTTCTCTTCTGAGACCCCATCTGAAGTATTGCATCCAGCCCTGGGGTGCCCAGCACAAAGCAGGTCCAGAGGAGGGCCACAAAAATGGTCAGAGGGCTGGAACACCTCTCCTGTGAAGAAAGGCTGAGAGAGTTGTGGTTGTTCAACCTGGAGAAGAGAAGGCTCCAGGGAGACTTCATTGGGGCTTTACAATATAAAAAGAGAGCTTAAAAGAAAGCAGGAGAGAGATTTTTACAAAGGCCCGTAGTGACAGGACAAGGGGCAACAGTTTTAAACTGAAAGAAGGTAGACTTAGATTAGATATAAGCAAGAAATTTCTAATGATGAGGGTGGTGAGACCCTTTAACAGCTTGCCCAGAGAAGCTGTGGCTGTCCCATCCGTGGAAGTGTTCAAATTCAGGTTGGATGGGGCTTTGAGCAACCTGATCTGATGAAAGATATCCTTGCCCATGGCAGGGGGGTTGGAGTAGATGACCTTTAAAGGTCCCTTCCAACACAAAGCATTCTGTGGTTCTGTGATTCTATGAAAACCTACTATCTGATACATTTTTTAACATGAAAGGAACTTAATTTTGAGGGGAGACATCCTTTAAGGCAGAAATTGTGTCTCAAAACTTATTCAGTGCATTTTTAACATTCTTACTAAAATAGATCAAGCTGCTACTGGATCAAAAAATTAACTTATAGAAATAAGGATTAAAAGAAATACCTGATTTTTTTTAAGAGTTCACATATTATTACTAATGTCAGTAACTCACTTGCTTTTGCTTATATACCAGGTACTATTACTCACACATGCAAACACTTCTGATTTTGCACTCTAAAGTCTGATGTTTAAGGTCAAATTGCACTTCATATGTTTTATATAGCCTATAGTGAAAGCCTGGAAGAGTAAAGAAACTTATCATTATGCCACCAACTATATGACACCAGGTATCAGAATTAGTTTTAGCTTACAGTCACATTAAACGTATATGACATGCAATCCGATTCTAGTTTATCCTCCTCCTTCCCAATACAACCTAAATGTTCAGCTGCAGTTCTGATTTCTCCCTGTTTTATATTGTATTTTTCCAAATGTTACTTCATGCTGAAAGGCCCAATCCCTGGTGCTCAGGAGTTAACGGGAAAGCATTTGACTCCCCAGAGGCATTTCAGGCAGATTTTTTAAAAGGAGAATGGCAATCATACACTGTCAGCTTTGACATTATTAAATGCAAAACTGACCATGTAAAGATTCAAGTCACATAAAAGGCAGATTTCTACCCCTGAAGAGTAATTTTGGTTGTTAGTCGAACTTCTTCCCTGCTTCCCCGCAGGAAGAAAGTCTGTGGAGAACAGCATTGCACAGATCGTAAGAAAGGCAGGAGTGTTCCTGGAAGAATATTTCCCACTGCTGTGGGAAGTGTCTGAACCATTTGTTTAAAAAAAACATGGCCCATAGGCTTGTGAGCAACACATAGGTAAAATGTAACTAATCAGGACGGCAAAATAAGGTAGAATTCTTCTGCTCTCATCTTCCATCTCAGAACAGCAATGGGAAGAGATTACTGCACTAGATATGACTTTTCTGCGATAGCTTCCTCAAGATGAACTGCTGCGCCGCCCATTAAGGCAAATACTGGGTACATTATGCCAGAGCAGTCCACCTCACACTCATAAAGGCATTTCATACACCCTGCGTCGTAAAACCCCACCTTGCCTTTGTCACAGTCGAGGCAGATGCCCAAGCTCGATGGCAGGGGAAGGATTCTGCTCTCTGGATCCTTGGGGGCAGCAGGTGTCGAGGGGATAAAGAACTTCTTCATGCCTAAAGTGACCAGTGTGCAAGGCTGTGATGAGTCAAAGAAGGCATCTTCACTCCCACTGTCATGACCACTGTCTTGTTCGTATCTAGAACAGAAAAACAACCAATTGCAAAAACAACCATTTGCTTTTGTCAAATTCTGAAGTGGGATCAGTGATGTGAATTGGAGAAAATGTTGTAAGACAGGTAACACCACACAATCACCTACGTACAAAACCTTGTGGGGTAAAAATATACCTAAGCCAGAAGGGAAGATGCATTTAGTAGGTGGAGAACACTCACTTGGGCCACTTTAAACAATTAATAACAGCTAAACACTAATATGGATGAGACCACAGAAGGCTTTACTAAAGAGCAGATGTATCTAAATGTACTCATGCTATGCAATCATTAATGAACCTAGAGGTATAGTAAATTAGCTCACTTCAGAAGTAATCTAGCGAATATGACTAATCATAGCAGACAAGATATGTTCAACTTTATTTACATAACGTTAAATGACACCGGTAAATACATTTTACCTCACTGTTGTCCTATGAGTTTCCCATGCCGCTCCTGTAATACATTGTCTTTAAAATTCACAACACAGAAAGTAGTGGTTTAAGGTTTTGGTTTTTTGTTTGTTTGATTGTTTTTTAAAAGTGCTGTGCCTGGAGGCTTCCCTGAAACCCTGTTTCCCATCTGGTTCCTGGGGGAAGTTAGTTTTTAGCCAGATTTGTTCAGTCTACATGCTTTTCCCCCTATTTCTGTCCCCAGGTGAAGACAGAATGGAGAAGAACACTTTCTTCTGTGCCGACAATCCCTACCGAGGATTTGTGGTTTGGGGTGTTTGGGAGGACGTTGCATGTGTGTCAGCTGAAGTCTTCCAGATATTTGTGTGGACAAGGAAAAAGAAAACAGGAAATCAGGATCTAATTTCTCGCTTTGCAAAAAGGCATCATCTGACTTTAAGCAGCTCAAGACATTGGTTTTTTTACACTTTCAATATGTTATACAGGAGGAAGTCAATACATTCTTAGATTCCTGAAAAAGGTAATAGCCCCCAGCAGATAGCCTCCCAGCCTGCAGTCTTAGACACATCCAGGCTTAGTGTAACTGTAAATGAGAGCTTGAAATGTTTTTGCTCCTTTGTCCACCGTACTTCAGCTTGTGCTCAGTAGCACCCCAGTATCATATGCAAGCATATAGCCTAGGATAAGCCAGTCACCTGGAATCCACCATGACACAAGCTACAGCAAAGATACACAAATACACACAGTGTACACCTCCGAATGACTGCCAAACCTATTATGCTAATGGAATTAAGGCACAGTCTTACTATTAGCAATTAAGCACTGATTCAATCTTGCAGCTGATGCTTTTTTTTTTTTTTTTTACCTTGTTGCTTTAACTGACATATCTTGGCATTTATAGGAACCTGCTTTCTTTCCCAGAAAGAAAGAAAATAGGACTCTGGATAATTGGACCGTCTTTGTACTAATAGTAGGGGATAAACAGGACAACCTGCTTACACCATATCCTTCAAGCCACTTTCCATTTAGGTTAGGTTCCACTGGTTAGGCTCATCTTCAATAACGGAGACCAGACTCAGTCTTAATTTATTTTTTTAAAAAAAAGTCTCCTTATATAAAATATATATTAAGGAAGGGTCTGCAATTTACCTCGGGCTGGTCACATCATGGGTATTATGGAACAATTTCTGTATCTTGTTGCTAGAAACAACTCCCACTTTCACCACGTATGAATAGGCTTCCACATGAAGAGCCCAGAAGTGCTTCCCTTTGGCAATCCCAGTGTCGCCAATGATGTAATCCAGGGTTGTGTAGCATCCAACCTGCATGCGCTCAGATCCCAGCAGGAGAGAATATCCAGCCCTACTTTCCACAGAGGTTCTTCTTGGGTTCAGCAGGAGATGTTCACTGTTGTACCCACATTTGTCATCAAAAAGGAAACTGAAAACTGAAAAACAGCATCCCAGAAAATTTCCTCTTAGTTAAGTATTCAGCCTTCTGTGCTTATAAATTGCATTTTAAGTCACACTGGCATTAGAATGTTTCACTTTTAAAGGCTACCAGGAATGTCACACAAGCTAACACAGTCTTCGTATGGTACCTGTTAACAGTGCTTCTAAACACTTATGCAACTGGTGACAGTAGAAAGTCTAGGAGCTACTGGAAACCACCTACAGCTCTTAACACCAACAGACACAGATTCAGCACCTTTTGGACATAAGAAAATCCAGTACCTGGAGCTGGAGGCGTACGCAGAATAACTTCTTGGCTCCATGGGCTACAGATGGACCCTTTATATCCTCGAACTCTAAAGGCATAGCTGCTGTCATCATCAAGATCAGATATTACTTTGCTCTTGCTGCAAACTTGGATCTCCTGCCATGTTGCACTCTCCTCTTCTCTGTTAAGCTTATGATACTCAAGAACATAGGTATCAGCTGAGTCTGTCTTCCCAGGACATTCCCAACTGATCAGAGCTTTGTTGTATATTCTGCTCTGCTCTTCGTTGATATCTGGTATTTCTAGACCTGGAATGCCAGAGATTCAAGAGAAAAAACCTTCAAATTTAGATACACGTTAGTTTAGAATTAATCATTCAAGCCCTTTGTTGAGTGGCTATAGCACAGTGTCTGCGTGTATGCAGGAGATCCGACTCAGTTAAAGAGTACAGATGAGGATAGTTCATACACTTAAATAAATCCTTCATTTTCTGTTTTTACTCTGAAAGTTGTATTATTTATTGTTGCTGACAGCTAAAAAAACATATAAAAACCTACTCTTTTCTGTCATGCAACAAAAAACTTCTAGGAAGATCTAGTGCCAGGTAATGCCTCGTGGATCATGGAAACAGAAGGGACAATGCAAGTCACAAGACTGAGTTCTGCAGCTGCACCCCTGCCTAAGTTTTGCCTCTTCCCAGAGAAGCCCTTAAAGCCATAACTCAAGAAAGACCTGATGCTTTTGCAATTTACCACTGGAATGGAAGGACAAGCCACCAAGGATCTCTTCTTGCTTGGTTATGTCCACCACAAACTCCTCAAAAGTAGTTTCAGCTGCTGGCCTGAAGCTCTTCAGAGATTCAGTAGCTTTTTGGATTCTGAAAGCACATAAGTAGAGAGATGGCAGAAAAGAGAAGAGCGAGTTCACATGTGTGCACTTCTTAAAGTAACAACACTAGCTTTTGCTTTAAAAAAAGTTCTGTTTTCACGTACTTACTGATGCCCCCCAGGAATTTCTGTCTCTCTAGACAGAAATCAAACACAAAATTTAAAGGCTTTTTGTACACCAGTGTAAAGACAACGAACAGGCAGAGCATTTTAACAATTTGGGGCATTATGTTCGAAGAACAAAACAGGTGTGAAGCACTAATGGAGAACAACTATTAAGATTAAAAAGCTTAAAGCCAAGAGAGACCTGTTAGATTAACTTATAAATACCTGACACAATTTCTGAGCAAAGGAATATGTCTGAGCTGAATGGGCTGCCCTTCCACTGCAGTCCCACTCAACAAGGCTAGGCATCACCACAGGACAGAGCCCCTCCTGTGTGCTGTTTCTTAACACACGCCTTTAATGTAGTAATTTCTACTAAACAGTACCGGGACCATCTCTGAGCCTCTGCAATCAAGACACTGCATTGAGTACTTTACTAGCAGGTGTCAAAAGAATATGACTGACCAGGCGTCCTGCAACAGTACCTATACCTCAAAAAGAAGATAATTAAGATACCTGACATGAAGTTGTTTTGCTGTTTGAACAAAACAAGATGGATCAGTTTCTTTAAGCACTTCTTGAGCATATCCTACAAGGCCATTATTTTCCAGGAGCCCTTGATATTCTTCTGCTTGCATTTGCAATTTTTCCAGCCTTAAATTCTTAGAAGTTTCAATTGCCCTAAAAGCTTCAGATTTCCTCTCTTCCAGGACATGAGACAATTTCTCAAAACTCTGAGATGCTTCTTCTTTAGCTCTTTCACTGTTGCACTAGGAGGGAATAAAAGACATTTCAGACAGATTCCACAGTACTGTGGCTGTGTACAGAAACATGCTTAAGGTTGTTGAAGATATCAGAGCAATCTAGTCATCTATTTCACAAGACTAATGAGCTTTGTTATGCTCTTCAGCACTGAAAATACAATCAACACTGCAACCAAGCTAGTAAACATTTATTATCTTAACAGGGGGAACAAAGAGAAAGAAAGTATTCCTCTGATTATGCAGGACATTTGTCCAAACAGCTCATAGAAAAGTACTATAAAAGCAGGTTAGCCTCTGAAGTCTTCATGCCCAAGCATTAAGTGCTTTTCCATCTTCCCCAAACACCTTGAACCCATCTTCCCCAATCACCCTGAAGCAGGGGTCCAGCCCAGTTTCTCACACATGATCTCAGAACCATAGTGCCACCTCTGACTAGTGCCCTGGATAAAAGGAACTACAAAGCATGGAGACAGTTCATGTCAAGATACAGGCAGGGTCAGGAGCTCCTGCAATTTCTGTCATTGTTTTCAGCTTGTATGTGAGCATGCCCCCAGCTCTGACATTTCTGCAGGGAGATTTTGCCCTTAATTCTGACTTTACTGCAACATCCTCAAGGTAAACAGACAATGTAAATTGTGCAGCACCATTAAAACCCAAGAGCTGTAAGTCAAACACACCCCTCTTTGGTTAAGGTATCAAATAAACTTTATTTCAATTAAATGTACAGCAGTACCCAAAAATCAACTTCCCTCTGTGTGTTGCCCAGATTTCCCACACTGTCAGGACTAGATCTTACTGTGTGTGATTCAGGACTAACACAAACTGTACAGAAATTGTTTTACTGGATAACTGAAAAAAACAAAAGGATTTGAAACGCTTCACTGAAAAGAGTTCAAGTCCTTGCTGTGCCCCTGCAAGAGCCATCCCCAGACAATGCACAAGCCCTCTTACCTCTGTTTCTTTCAGCAGCAGATCCAGATGTGTGATGTAAGCTTTCACCTGGTTCTCCTTACTGAGGAGGTACTCAATGTCTTTTGAAAGCTTCTCCTGTTAAAATAAACCAGCAAGTTGCAGAATGAGGGTGTCCCACCCAAACCAGCGCAGGCAGGTCATCCAGCTAGTGCTTAGTTTATCTAGTTACAAGGACAACAGCCTGCCACCACTTATGAACAGCAGCCCCACAGGGAACTGCTTGGTGACCTGCGATGACTGCGCAGAGATGTCAGGCCACTGCTGTGAGTAGGTCTGGGGGCACAGCCTTTAATGACAAGAGGTAACAGCCTCAGCTGGCTCATTCCTCCCCAGCCAGAGGAGTCACCCTCTCTTAGGCTAGGAACATGAGGCTTCAGGACATCACTAAAACTTACAGAAAAGCCTTGTTAGTTATTAACTTATTTGTAGTAAGATTTGCTAGAAAAATTAGTGTTCAAAGCACTAACTTACGAGTGTCTCTGCACTTCCTTAGTTGCCAGAGTTAACAGCTGCACAGGAAAAGCCTTGCAAACAGGGGACAAGGCCAAAGAGTACAAGGCTGGCTGGGGTGGTGCTTTTTTTTTTTTTTTTTTTGTGTGTGTGTGAGCAAGAGAGGAAGAAAAGGAAGAAGAGGAGGTAGTGCAATCATTCTTTAATAACAAAGCAATGTTTTTTGCAAGTCTTTACTGTTGTACTGCGCTTAGGGAATTAACAGCTATGCAACTTCAGAAACATACAGGGTCCCAACAGATACTTCAGATGCAAATTTTTCAGGAGTGCTTCTAAGTATCAGTTAACCCAAGCCACAAGGACACTTGTCTGAACATCCAGGGATAAAAGCTAGATTGTAATGTATTAACTGCTTAGAACTTCTGTGTTGGCCAGTACTGCTGTACAGTTGGCTAAAATAAGATGCAAACACTTGTAAGGGTTATATTTGAAGCCTCATAGAAAATACAGTTTAGTTTCTCAGACGTGAGCTACGTCACCACTAATATATACATTAACAAATGTTGCACAACAGCATGCCTCACGCCTAGTTCAGTGCCCTCTACACACACATCCTGGCTTCCTGCCACAGAGAGTTTGCCTTTACACCAGAAGCTCAGTCCTCTTCCCCTTCTTAAGGCCAGGTCCAACAATATTTACTTTTACCTTAAGGGTTTTGTAGGCAGTGTTCATGGTTGTTACTCTATGGTTTGCATGACCTCCACCCAGTTTACAAAGATGACAAACAGGCCTTCTGCAGATTTCACAGTACATGTTTACCCTCTCCATTTCATGTTCTGGACACATCAAAATCTGGAAAAAAAAGAGAGCTGAGAAAATGCAGGTGTACTTCCAAATTAACAACCCATCAAAACACTCAATCAACCCACAGCAGTGACTGATTCCATAAGTGGATTTTTTTATATTCAGGCTATCTTCCACCTTTCATATTTGTCCATGCCAGTGAAAGCCAGCAGATGAACACAGGCAGTTTCATGAGGTTTTACAGTGACTAAACCTGTAGCAATATCTGTGTACACAACATGTAGCCTCCATACTGCAATCAACCTTTTTTGCTAATCGCTGAAGCTGTTTGCATGCTGAAAGCTCCCATCACTCCCGTTCAGAGTTGTAAATGCAATAGATAACACACCTACCCTGTTAAATTTAACCGTACCCATGCCAGCATCTGAGCTCTCTCTCGAAATGACTATGAACTGTTTATTAAAGCAAGAGTTGACATAATACTGTAATGATTTAAGTCTAAGGTAGACTTGGATCAGCCACATAGCCATTGCTCTTGGAGCAAAAAACGAAATGCAGCCGCCACCACCAGTCACAGTCAGTTTAAAGACAAAAGGCTCCAGTGTTTCAATTTTTCTGTCTGACTCCAATTACAAGTTGTTCATGCTGAGCGCTAATTCCAGTATCAGCTTAAAAAGCGTTGCGAAAAACTGGTGTTCACTAAAAATCATCTTTCAAAAACCGAACATGTTGAAATAATTGCTTGAAGAGGAAAAGAAAGTGCTGTTCAACTCCAAGCTCAAGCCACAGACAAAACTATATACGGGGGTGGGTGTTAAGCAAAAATCCTTTGCTTCATTCCATGACATTGAAAGAGAACATTTGAGTCCATCTACTCCATGTTACCAAAGAAGAGCTCTTTAGAAAGCTTTTCAGTTTCATGTCAAGGAGAGGAACAAGACAGCAGTGCCAGCAATCAAGCTTTAAAAAGATCATCTTTTAACACACACACACAGAGGAAAAAAAAAAAGGACAGGAAAGGGCACAAATATAGAAAATGATGAGTAGTGTAAATATGGACACATTAAGACAAAATCACACACCATCTCTGAAACCAATGTTCAAGTCCCAGATGTTATCTCGGGCTATGGTGAAAAGGCCAAAGAGACCAGTCTCACTAGTGCCTTTGTACGTAAGACTGTCATTAAGCAGAATATGCAATAAACTATCCTGTTGTCATTGACTGGTGGATGTAAAAGAAGAAAAAAAAAAAAAAAAAAAAAGAAACTTTCAGGAAAACCAGCTGCGCGGGCAGACACCTCCAAAAACTGCAGCCATGCTGTCAGTCTGTGGAAGTTATTTTCCACAGCAGTGCATTGTCACACCTACAGAAACCACATATTTGTATTCATCTCCCCATATAAGCAAGAATTACAGCCTGCCAGACAGAAGAGGTCAGCAGATTACCTGGTCTGGTTCTCTCAAAATTCAAGAACAATCAGCCCAGTATGTGCTTCTCCCATCCCCACCACTCACATTACAAGGTCTGGTTGTAAATTAAAGTGATGACTGTGAATGCCGTTTAGGAGACCAGCAAATACTCCATGCATTCTGTTCAGGTCTTCGCAATGCAGTGCAATGAAAAATGCACTTTTCTTTCTTTATATTAAGCTCAAACAGTCCTCAAAAAAGTCTCTGTAGGAGCACGGTAAATATCAGTTTACTGTTGTTGGGATGTTTTTCTACAAGGCTGATGTACCTATAGTTGATTTAACTACAATATGTTTTTACCTTTTTTTTTTTCTTTTTTTAAATAGTACAGCTGTCTTCACATATAATTTTAAAAAGCTAAATCCCACACACATGCACACACTTCATACATCAACATCGGGATAATTTAAACCACTTCTCCCCCTTTTCATCTGCTTCAATAGAATTCAACTACTGACATTGAAACCCAAATTCAGTCTGCACGTAGTGTAACAACATACAGTACCTTTATGAGTACACAAGGATCACAAGGTGCCTTTGGTATTTTTAAGTAGCAGTGTCGTAGCAGTGAGGGTTTAGATACCATAGAAGCAAAGGTTTTAAGGAGCTGTACAGCATTTTAGATCAAGAGCTGGAATACAGCATGCAAACTTTTACCTTACTCCTTTATCCAATATAAGGGACATTTCACATAGATAGCTGTGTGCTAGCACATTTTAAAGCACATCAAGCACATGCTTATTCTTAACTGGAATGAATGTATCAGACTCAAAAACAGCACTAAGTGGACTTCTGGATGTTCACTATCTGCCAGCTTCCTAACTTTTGAGGCTCAAGTTTTTCCAGCCTCAGAAAGAAGGTACCCCACCAGTCAAGAGCTTTGTATGCATTGCACATTAATCAAATCTACTTAATTTAATCAAAATTAATCAGGACTCCTTGAACATCAGCCTTTCCAGTATCTGTGGGACCTCCAGCAAGGTCACTGGCCACAGGCACAAAGCAAGTGCTGGGACATTAAGACCTACTGTAGTCCTTTGTCAGAAAGACGGCAGCTGTGGCAATTCCTCCCGTTATGCAACTGAAATTCAGTAAGGCGCTGTCATGTTCTGTACCATGCTTAGCAGGCAAAACAAAGGGCATGGCACTTTGCAATCATTCCGTTTTGTCTGAATGCAGCAGCAGCAGCAGTGTGTACAGTGGAACACTTGCCATTGCATTTTTTCTCTTCTGCTGTTGTTAAATACAACAGGGTGTAACAACATCGGAGACCTGAACTCCACCTTTTGCTATTCATAGATGCAAGGAAGGAGGAGAGGAAGATGATGTTTTGTGATGGGTGAAGTTCAGGCAAAAAAACATCCAAAGGGACCCTGCCTTAAGGGGGTGGTGGGGAGGTCAGTTGTGTTGTTTTTTTTAAGTTTACCACACACAGGCATCCTCCTTGACCTGACTTCCAGAGAAAAGCACTGCCATTCTAGATGTTCAATCATTAAGTCTTACCAAAAAAGAAAAAAAAAGACACAAATCAAAAATGACACAATCCGTCCCCCGAAGTAAAAAAATCCTTATTTTTAGGATCTCAATCAAATTTGTTCTCGATGTACTCTTCAATGACAACCACTTCAGCATCAACAAGAACAAAATCTATGCTTCACTCAATAAATAACAGCAACAGTCAATAAAGCAACGATGGTCCTAAAACACAAGTAACCTTGCACATATGTCTGAAGCTATACGCAAATCCTGCAACCCAAACCCTGCAAGATAGGGTATACTCACCTTGGGTCTGAAGTTGGTGGTTGGTCCTACGTACTCATGCTGGGCTTTCACAGTTCCCCAAGGATGGTGTATTTTGAAACATTCATTGCAGTAGCTTGCACTGCAGTCCATGCAGCTCTTGGTGGACTCTTGAGGTGGAGGTTTGCAGAAATCACACATAATAGCAATGGCTGCCCTGGCTGCCTGTCTGTATCTTTCCACAATGGTTTCCAAAGTAACGTTGCGAAATAAGCCATTGATGCCACGTTCTCCAAGATCAATATCGCGCTTGCAACCCGGACAAGGAAACAGAGTTGATCTAGGAGTCAGCGAGTTGCGTTTTCTGCCTGTGTAGACACCAAATCCTGATTCAGGAGGAGCATAAATGGAAGAGGTTTAAAGGGAGAAGCACAGGAATTTATGAAGCAATTCCAAACTATTGTAGCACATCGTCCAAACCAGTATAATACCAATTCATATGCGGTCTGCCAAGCCAAAGAGAATACATTTGCCATGACAAGGTAGCATAATGTCTGAGTCCAGGGGACATTGCAAACTACTACTTTAAAACTTGATTCAATATTAAGATTAATTTAGTTGTTCCAATCCTATCTTCTTCATCTAGTGTTGGATGCACTCAAGCTGCAGCCTTTTGAAACACTAAACACAAAACCTTCCAGAAACCTGCTGGTTTTAGACTAACTGGCTGCCCATATAGAGAGCAACATCTTTGTAACATAATCAAGTGCAAGATGCTTATTCCCAGAGTGAGACTAGTTATTCCCAGACAAATATAGCCAACTTAGAGCTCCTTGAAGTTTGCTTTGGCTGAGTCAAACTTCTATGGCTCATATCAAGAGGCATCATAAAAAAAACAAAGAGGAAAACAAGAGAACTAGATATTACCAGTGTGAAATCTCAGCCAAATCAGTCAAAATATGCAGAGGCTGACTTGACCCTTGCTGAATGGTCTTCATAAAGGAGGGCTGCTAACTACGCCCCACATGCCGAAGGGGATGCTGTGATGGTTATGTCTGAGAGATTCCTCTACCCTGAATTGGGGAACCATGGATATGCACAGTTGCACAGGGTATGCCTATCTCTTTAATTTCAAAAGGGGACAGAAGAGAAGCTGCACTCCTACCAAACAGCTATGCATAAACTTCCCCTCTTCTACAAAATAGTCGTAAAAGGCTCTGGTAAAGCCACAAGCCTAAGGAGCCCTTGGCGCCTGATTAAGGGGATAGCTCATACAGATCCAAAAGCTAGTTACAGGGTAGCATTCTCGAGGCTATCAAACAGGGAGTGCATCCCCATGTCTCACTCATGAACCCACAGGGCACAACAATGAAAAAGCAGTCCATTGTGTGTTTCTGAAGTAGGCTAAGCCAGTGTTTAGCCGTAACATGTATTCTCTCAGCTTCCCCTTACGGAGAAATAAAAAGTGTGGAGTGTGTTTTTTAAGATCCCTTTGAGAGGACTGCAGGTTGTTATAACTACCAAATTTGTAAATGGAGGTATGACATAAAACTGAATTTCTTAGTGTTGAAATAGGTACTTCTTCAGAAAGGAAAATTTGTTCTCATCTGTATTTAGCCAGTATCTTCGGAAATGTTGATGCTTCATTTCTTTTTGAAGTCCTTTGATGCTATCCAAAACACACTTGCCTTGTGCTGCTCTCCTGTGGCTGCTTCACCCAACAATCCAAAACCTCCCTTCCTATCACGCCCTTTCCAGTCTCTTTACAAAAAAAAAAAAAAGTCAACACTCCCATAAGGAACAAGCTCCTTTAAAAGTCTTTGAAATGTGCCCCATGGTAGTTACGCATGACTGTCAGTTAAGAAGCCACAACCAGAGCATGAGTAAGTGTGCACAGGCTGACAGTCCCAAACTCAGCTGGTCTCATGCCTTTGTGTATGTTCTGAGCAGAACAAGTAGACTGCATTTACAGAACAGTATGGGTAACACAAGGCACTGGCATACAACCCTCCAGCAAAGGGAAGCAGAGATTTTTTTTTTCCCTTACTTTTTTAGTACTTACTTGAAGTTTATTAATGACCCGAACTGCACATCCTGCAGTACCTGTAACTTGGCATACACAGCAACACATACGTGCAATGCACAGCAACAGCAGTGAAACACAAACTTTACTTCCAATGTATGCTCCAAGCTAGCACTGCACACAGGAACACAGAGATATCTTCTACACAGACTTCTACAATGGCCTAAACAAAAAGATGCTTTCGCATGCAGTGCCATGCAGTCAACAGCTACAGAAAGGGATCTGGAGTACTTACATTTGCTAAAACTAAGAAAATAATGACACAGTGTCCTACATACAGAGAATACCTACAAGCTATATGCTATAGCAGAGAGCAAGCAATGACAAAGCAAGATAACATGAAAAAAAAGCATGGTGCAGTGGTCAAGTTTAAAAACACAATCTGAAATTCATATCCAGTAGCATGCTTTTTAAGTCTGGCCGAAGCGGCTCAAATGTGGAAGGGGTGTTTGTGTAACTCAAAGGCGAGTTCAGCTGCATACCAACGGAGGCCTTTCATTCTGCCCATGGTGGACCGAAACGAGACCATCATCACGAGCCATGCTCTGCGAAGACTGGTGACACTTTGCTTACGGAAAGCAATCCAGTATCAACGAAGTCCTGCGTACCTTCAGATGTCTCATCCCTTTTCATTGACAGCACTCTCAGAGCCTAGGGTTGGGGTTTTTTTCCCTGGTTTAAGCCCTGGAAGCTTACTTGATCAGCTTCTTGGCATGCTCTGCCACTTCCATACTTAAAGTATGGAAACATTCTCTTTTTGCTTAATGACTGTTAAAATATTAACACGCAGTAAGAATTAGTCTACTTTCTGTTTATAGGATTTCCACACTTGTATTTTAAAATTAAAGCACTGATGAAGTAATAAATTACTTGGAGCACTATCTTTCCTATCTGCCTTGTGTTCAGTTCGCTAAAACTGAGTTCTCCTTATATATATATAAAAAAAAAAACAAACCACAAACACAAAAAAAAAGAGCAGCAAAAAACATGGATTTTTTTAGTCATTTTAGATGCATGGCTCAGAGAAACTTAGGTTCTCCCCATATTCTCTCGTACACTTTGCCAGTGCAGTTTTCAAGAAACAAGTATGTATTTTGTGAACTATTAGGAATCATCACAAGGAATTTTCCACTGTGGTTTGTAAACAGACTGCTCCACTTGCAATGAATAGCTCAATCAATAACTAAAAAATTAGCACAACATATACTCATGATCAGACTCTAAATTCACCAATATTAGGACACAGGTTGCAAACACTCAAGTCAAAGAGCAATCTTAAGTATGTCTTTTAAAGGCAATGTTTAAATGTCCTCTTCCCAAGGAGAGGTACCAACACTTAAAATGTTGAAAAGCCCAATCTGCAGCTGTTGGTTTGCAAAGGGATAAGACATCTTAAAGATAAAATTGTGTTTTCCAAGTAAACAGTATCACCAGAATTCTATGGTTATGGAAGACATGGAAGTTAAATATGTGAGAGTTTAAAAAAATAAAGAACTTAAAAGTCAACTGGATTCTCATAGAAGTTTAAAAAAATATATAAATGTATATTTCTCCCCCCCAACTCAGTTAATGCTTTTGGATGGACTTTTAGAACGAAATAAAAGAAAATTTTAAAAACAGTGAAAGAAGTCACTAGCTGCAAAATATTTCAGGTACTTCAATCTTCACCAAATCAACGGTGCTTTCTGCAAAAAGGGCAGATTGGGACACCTTTCTGAGAGCTCTGACGGTGTCCTATGGTATCTTTGTTTTATGACACTTTCAGTCTTCAACTGAGACAATTTAAACTTCCCCTTCTGATTAGGTGCTTTGTCCTTCATTAAGTGTGAAATTCAGTTTTGTGTTTAGCTCAGTACATGTCTTTCTTGAAGGACGCAATACTTCTATGAATTGCTCCTGGAGCTTTGGGGGTTTTTCCCCATTTTTGACAGAGCACCACATCAAAAAAACAAATACTTATGTCAATAAACTTACACAGCAGCTGAGATGCTCCGACTATTTCGGTTTTGGAAATCAGATGTACTTGAAGACACACTGGCTATCTTTCGATCCGACTGTGCCACTAGGCATGTCAAACATTACAAGCGTATCAATTTAAAATATTTAGGTTTCCTCATACATTCTTGTGCTGTGCTAAATCACCAGAACCAGAACTATATACTCAGATTAACATGGTGTAAATTTCCATCTGCTTCTCTACCAAATTAAAGGGGCTCAGATACAATGAAGAAACAGTACTACCTTCCATTTAAAAGCAACGACCAACCATGACATCTAAATGTTACAAAGATCAATCTAATAACGATGCTTCACTACCAGTAAGGCATCAGTTTTAGTGAAACCTAAGCATGTAAACTTGAAAATTAAAAAGTGTGTTTGTGAGGGGGTGACTGTCGGGTTTTTATTTTAAAGGGAAGAGAGAATGTGCATTTTTGCACCTATCAATGTATGCTCAGTCATGTGTACACACAAGGAAAAAAATATAATCCAATCCTTAACTGAATTCCCGTCCAGTTGACCTTTAAGTCAGTGTTAAACAGAATGAAAAGCTTTCCTTATAGAAGTCCTTTGCTGTACCTTTGCTCACTGCAAAAGCCATTTTGTGCACTTGACCACTGACAAAAAGATATATGCTAACCAACAGTATTTAACTTGAGATCTAAATGCTAGGCTATCTCTAGCCAATACAAGAAGTGAAGCGTTTCTACCTCTCCACCCAAAAGACCTCCTCTGTGAGGCTGCGAACAATGAACAGAAAGCTGTTTAGAAATCAAAAAATGAGATATACCATTGGTTTACAATGGTTCAAATTAAAAGCATCAACTGTTGTCTCTCCTGTGGCTGTTAAACTATTGCAGGGCTGAAAGGCAAGAATGTTTAATTTCCTAGCACATGAAACAACTGTAGTATTTAAGCAGAACAGAAAAAAGGAGAAAGAAGAGATTGGGAAGGGCGCACACGGAGAGATATTTCAAACATTTGGTTTCTGCGTCATCCGTCAGTGCTGCACAAGTGTCAACATAAGCACATCACATGCTTTAATTACACCAACATTGTAATTACACTAACATTACAGAAAATGGATTAGCAGTAAGAAATATCCTTTGTTTTCATTCTATATGCAACATAATTCCTTTTAATGAAAAATTATTTTATATACAACATAAACAATAGGGGTTTTTTAAACCAACACGTTAGATTTTAAGAAGCACAGTTCTACCGGTTCCAGCTTTTTAACATGAAGATAAATTTTATTTGTAAATGCAAGCCGTGCATGCACAACAAATACAAATTTGGACCAGCTCCCTCTGGCATCTCAAGAATTTAAATGCCCAAAACATTTTAAATAGATGATACTCCTCATGCAGATAGCAGAGATTCCTTAAGTGAAAAAAAGAAAAAGAAAAAACCCACAGTGGAAGGAGGGCGTCATATACATTTTCAAATACAACAATAATGTCTTGACAGTGACATGCCCTGCACAACCCTACCAAAAATTCTAGTGATTTTCTGTTATACATGCGAGGCCCTGCTTTGGATGTTTTCTTGTAAGTTTTCTCTTTTATGGAGTTGTTTTATTACAAATTTCCCTAAGGATCACAAAATGAACGAAGCAAGGCAATGCACAGCATGGGTACTTCAGATGCAAGGCAGGAATTGTACAAATGTAAGTTGCGAGATGGTTGAACATTACTGGTACCAAACATCTGAGAGCAAATCTCACACCCCACATAGCAATGGAGCTATAACGCCTGTAACATTAGAAGCAAAGACAGTATAACCTGAATGTCCAAATGTACTCTTTAAAGCTGCTATTTCCATATGCTTTTCATTTTGCAAATCTGAACTGTCTGAGATTATTATTTGCCTGTGATGTGCATCTACCCAATGCTCTTTGGGGGGAAAGGGATGAAGCCTATTATTTCCAAGTCTCAACGCTGTCTTGCTACTCATCAAACAGGTATGAAGTCTTTAAGAAAGCATTAATCTCCCTCCCTCTACTAGCAGGTTAGATGAAGAAATAACACACATAACTTCCCATCTGTTTGCTGGCATGGTGGCAAACTACTGTAGATTTAAAGATTACAACCCCTGCAACACGTTGCGTGCATGTATCTCACGGGGGCAGGAGTACCAAGAATGGGTCTTTCTTGCCCTGTTGTTAAGGTCACAATGAAACAGTAACGCTAAACCTGGTGAGAAGGGCAGTCAACAACTACGGCAGCACTGCTAACTGAACTCTGCAGATCTAGTAGTAATTAAACATCAGGCTCCCAAGGGAGCTCTGCCTCCTCCATGCACAGGGTGGACTGTGTCACGGCACCACGTGCGGGCCATGTCATGCTAGATCACTATTTCTACTGCCCAACGGAGAGCAAGGTGGAGGGCGGGCAGCTTTTGATGGGAAATAAAGGATTACCTCCTCACTTACGCTGCTGAAGGCAGTGGGGGGGGGGGGGGCCGCTCCCCATGCACGGCCTGTCCGATACTCCCACACTCCGCAAGCCAGTTTTCACAGGGAGGTCAGGTCACCAACAGCCCGTCCACCACACTCCTGGCACTCCAATGTCCACATTGTAAAAACATAAAGTGGACAGCTGCAGTGGAAACTGGCGACCACTTCAGTCAATGCATACAATACCATGCCAGAACATTATGCTTACTGAGGAAAAAAAGGGAATAGACTTGGATTTGGGAGAAAGCAGTCGCCAGTGGGCTCTCTTCATTCAAACTTCAGGTAACACTGCAGTTAGAGAGGGCTTAGAAAGCAGCTGAAGTGTATTGATGTAGAGCTAAACAGTGACTGTGGGGCTGTGTACCCCACATCCAGAAAACAGGCCTGTAATGAAGATAAGCAGCCATTTGATTTAGGCATTCCCTCAAATCATGTAAGCCTCAACCAGCCAAGCTACAGCAAGCACTGCATTTGCTTACTGAACTTGATTTGAAAGGGTTACAGTACTAACAACTCAGGAGCTGTTTAGAAGAAGTGGATGAAATAAAACATTTGAACTTTGGAATCTGGGAAGGGGAGGGTGAACATTAGTAGGACATAAAACGTAAGGTATGGTTTTAGGGTTTGTCTTGTGGGTGACTCTTCCAGACCACTGTGGAATGTGGTTTTAAAGCGGATAACAATGTCAGAAGCAAGACTAAAATCCAAGATGAGGTTTCTTTAAGAAGTATAATATGCACAAAGTACTTTCAATGTATCTGCGTAAAAGCATTATCAACTCATCCATGGATTACAGAGAAGGCTGTAGGCAACCTTCTAGTGTGATATTACAAGGAGCATGAGGAGTCCTACAGCTAAATGCTCCTTAAAGCTTCGAGCAGACCATGCTGAAAGAGACTGTCAGTGCAGCCTTCTTGCAGCCATCTGTCCTCTGATTCTGCAACCCTGCAATGATCATCATCTACGGAAAATTATTTCTTGTAAGCATAATGAACGGGTAGAACAAAACTATCATCTGCAAAGTCTGCAGAGGGTCAGAAGGAAGTTGGAACTACTGAATTTAGGATGGCTGAAACCTGAGAGAACCACTTCAACAGTACTACTGACAGGCAATAAAACTGCTGAAATCTACATCTTGATGCTATTGAACGTAAGGCTATTGCTTCTCAATGTAAAGGAAACAGAGGAATAAAAAACACAATGGTTATACACACATAAAGATTTACAGGACACCACAAAGACAAATCTATTATATATTAAATAAAGTGCATTGTCCTTAAAAACATTCCCATTGTTCTTGCCACAGAAAGAACAAGACTTGTACTGTCCCTAAGTCATGTCTTTAACTGCATCAGGAGTACCAGGAAGGCATTTTACCAATGCAGATACCATTCATCTCGAGTCAGCTGAGTACATAAATTTAGTAAAACATGCAAAAATTCTGATACGTACCTGTTCTACTAATCCTGTCAATTCTGTCCATGCTAGAGGAAGAGATTTTAATTCGAGGGCTACTCTGATTAGAGGATTCAGAGCCTCCATCAGCAAGAGAGTCTTCAAAGGTAAGGAGTATTTCTTTCACACATTTGTGACAGATATTGTGCTGGCAAGGAAGGATCAATGGATGGGTAAATAATTCGTTGCATGCTGGGCAGATGAGCTCTCTTTCGATACCCTTAATGGTAACCTTCATGACAGAAAGAGGGAAAAGCAAGCGTCAAAAGCACAAAATGTGAGCCAGCAAGACTTACTGCACAGCTGTATGCCTCTCTGTCACCAAACCCCAGCTCTGTGGAATAATCACTGCACAGTTATAGCTGGTTTGAGGCTCTCCCCTGGTTAACACTGCAACAAATCTCAATTAACATTTATGAAAGCACTGACAACATTCATTGCAACTAGAATGAACACTGCCACTAGACAAACTCAGTTCATCTTTAGGTCATGTCTGCATTGCAGGGGAGGAAAGGAGAGGAGGGGAATAGTCTTAATTCCACTTGAGGACCTAGTGAAACAAAAGCAACCATACTTCTTAACAATAGGAATCCATACGTTTAACTGATTGTTCGTTCGCTTTTCAAGAAGGGGCGGGGGGGTGGAAAAAAAAAGAAAAAGGAAAAAATTAAGTGTCAGACTGGTTAAACAACAGGCTTTCCTGCCGCTGATTGACATTTAAGGGCTGAAACTGACCCGACTATCATGAGGCCACAAGCTCGAGTCAGGAACGTTATTTCTATACCCATGTACTGCGCAAAGCGCAGCCCGCGGATGCGTGCGGCTCCCCGGTAAGGCGACGACCGCCCCGCACCGCCGCCCGCTGCGCTCCGCGGCCGGGCTATCAGCCGGGAACGCCGGCGGCGACCGACGCCCCAGCCGAGAAGCATCAAGTGGCGAGCGCGGGCAGCGGCGGGCCGGTCCCCGCCCGGCCCCTGCGGGGGCCCCCGCCGTCCAGCGCACCGCCCGCTCAGCCCGACGTTACCGGAGCGCCTCCGGGGCGCGGACCGCCGTGCGAGCCCTGCGCGCCGCCGCGGGGTGCCGCCGGTGCCGCTCCCACCCGGGCGGGGACACCGGGGGAGACACGCGAGGAAACACTCCCCACCCCCACCGCCACCCACCCACCCCGCGGCACAAGGCGCGACGGCGGCGGGGACGGCAAACCCCGACCCGGCGGCCGCACCCCCCGCTCCCCCGCGCTCACCGGGCTCTCCAGCCGATCGCCCTCCATCCCCGCGCCTCCTCCGCCCGCAGCGGCTGCCTGCGCGGCGGGGCGCCGGGCGGGAGGGCGGACAGACGGACGGACGGGGCGGGGGCAGCCGTTGGCGGGGCCAGCGGCGGCGCACAATGGCGAGCGGGCAGCGGGCACCGGCGGCTCTCGGCGGGGGCGGGGGCGGGGGCGGGAGGGGCGCGGCGCGGCCGGCAGGGGGCAGCGCGGTGCTGGGGCGGGGCCGCCCCCGCCGCCCCCCGCTCCGGTCCCGGGGGGAAACCGGCTCTATTTCATTTTTTTTTTTATCTTGTCCGTCGGCCGGCGACACCGGGAGGGCCGCCCGCCCAGCCGCGGGGAGTGTCTGATACTCTCCCGCTCGGCCCCCGCCGTGAACGCCCTCCCGCGGTAACAGAGGTGTCGCGCAGGTGCGTGTCGCACCCACCACGATCACGATACGCGGGGCGTGGGAAAGGGAGCGGGACCGGGGCACTTGAAGGGCGTGGCAGGCAGGCGCCAGGCGGCTTTCGTGGCAGCTAGGATGAGAAAGAGGTGGGGAGGCGGTTAGGCTTGTCTGCACCTCCTGCCCGCCTCCCTTACAGCATGTTTCCGTTGGAAAAGGTGCAGCAAATGCCCTTTTTGCCACCACCTAGAACCAACAGAAAAATACTTTAAAATATCCCGCTTCTTCAGGTTTTGGCAAGGTTGCAGATGCAGCCACTGCAGACGCAATGCTGTCTGTAGTTAATGTAGCATTAGGCTAAAGGAGAAAAAATCAGTAGTTAGGAAACTCAGAGTGAAAGCATACAGTGTCCTTGCATTACACAACAGACAGAGGTTTAGTTAATTAAAACAGCAGGAGCCTGGAATATGTGAATGCTGAAATGCTGTCAGTTTGATAAATCCAAAATTTAACCTACTTGCCTTTTAAAAGACTAACATCAGGATAACAAGTTCAGAATTACCCTTCATATGTGTCAATAAAACAAACACACTTGAAATGTCTTATTTGGGTTTTGGTCATTATCTACATTTGGGCTTCAGTGACCCAGACATGAAATTTGAATGGAAAATTACACTCGGAAATCCTGAAGACAGAGGTGATGTTTTTGCATGTCCAGTACTACACAAAAGAACTTTCTGGAGGAGGTATGTAAAGATATTATTTCACATTTACTTTAGAAATCACCCTCATAAAAATAGAGTACTGTGCTTGAAATGATGCCGATAATGGCAGTAATGCATAGGATGTATATTCAAACTGAAACACATCACTTAAACAAGCGGGGGGGGGAAGAAGGGGTTGGTAAGAACATGAGTTGTCAGCCTTCCAACTATCTTTTGAGTAGTGATCTGCAAGCACCTGAAAAACTATATTATCCCTTAACCACTTCTACGACCCCCTAATTTCCTGGTGTTACAGGCAGGCTTTAAAGGATGTAGCTCTTAATCATAAGCCCTTTGTCTACATTAGTATGCTACCCATTGCTTTGGTTGCATTGGTTGTGGTTGATTTGAGGCCAGATAAACCACCAGCCACAGACCAGAACAAAGCCCCTTTGGCTCTGCTGCTGCCTTTGAAACTGTATGAAGAAATTTTGCCTTTGGCAGCACAAGAAGGCAGACCATTCTGCACTTCACCCCAAAGGCGTAGGTGCCCGCAGAGGTGGGTGTTGCTAGCATGGACAAACCCAGAGCATGCGTTTTCCTCCTGTCCACCTTCAGGTGCACCACAGTGCCAGCTACAGTTACAGGCAGGACTTGTGAGTGACTCTTTGTTCAATCCCTTAATAGATCATTAAGGTATTAGCATGTTTGTGTGCCTGTTTGCTCTGGCTTCAGGGTACTTTAGAGTAAGATTTTAATTACCACCTCCTCCACCACATTAAGATGTTACATGGATGAAAAGGTCCTTGAAGGCCTCCAAAGGGTAAGACTCCCCCTTCTGCACTCACACCTTTTTACTAGCCCTGTGATCCATCCTCAGCCAAGGATGACTGCATTTGCAGTGCAAAATCTGCATTAGCTTTAAGGTACGGGGAGGCAAAGGAACCCAACAGTTAGGAATCACGGGTACATTAAAAAGGTAAGAGCACAAACCACTGTCAGAAGAGACTCCTGTGATTAGCCTCTGCAGAAGGGACCTCCATATAAGGCCAGTGTGGCCACGGAAGTCAGACCTACCTTCTGCTTTTTTTCCAGCCACAGGTGTGCATTGGCTCCTGCCCCCTCAGCATATAGGGTCTGGTAGGGCGTTGCTAGCATGGCTTGCATTCCCAAAACAGGAGCACAAGACAGAAACTGGAGGGGGGTGACATCTCATCACATTTTCCTCCTACCTCAGGGTAGATAGGATCGGAATCACAGAATCATTTAGGTCAGAAAAGACCTTTAAGATCATTGAGTCCAACCATTAACATAACACTGCCAAGTCCACCACTAAACCATGTCCCTAAGCACCACATCTACACAGCTTTTAAATACCTCCAGAGATGGTGATTCTACCACTTCCCTGGGCAGCCTGTTCCAATGCCTGACAATTGTTCATTTAAGAAATTTTTCCTAATACCCAGTGTAAACTTCCCCTGGCGCAGCTTGATGACATTTCCTCTCATCCTATCACTTGTTATTAGAGAGAAGAGACCAACACCCACCTCACTACAACCTCCTTTCGAGTAGTTGTAGAGAGGATAAGGTCTCCCCACATTAATCAGTAGTACACAGCAGTCTCCCAAGTGCTCACTTGCATTAACTATCAGTAAAATTAAAAACAGGATATGGCACTGGTTTTCGATGAGCTATAAAAATCCTACACTTTTTATACCGTCCGATTGGGATCCTACTCCATGAAGTATGACACAGCATGCCCCAAAGTGCTTGGGAGGTGCTGGCAACACCTCCCCTGCCTTCAGTAGTGAGGTTCTCAGACTAAAGCTTTCCAAGCGCTGCTTTTGCAACCATGGCTTAAGCCTGAGCCAGTTCCTTGCTGACCTGCACTCCTCTGACTGAAGTGCTGCTACCTGCCATGCTCTAGGTTTGCATCAGAGCAGAGCCAACGCGTCCATAGCAGAAAGATGCAGGATGAAGAGTGAGATTTGTTCCTGAGCTAATGCGACTGTCTTGGGGACTGAGCTATGAGGGAGACACTTTTCTGCCTGTGCAATGGAAATATTTTCTGCCAGGATGGATGCAGTGGGTTTTTAGCCTGCATCTCGCTCTCTGTAAATTGACAGTGATGTGATTTTCTTCTCTGCTTAGCCCTGAAAGTTGAACCATAAAGAGGTCTGTTTTCCCCAGGATTTTCTCAGTCATGCAGGCTGAAAGACAGATTGTTCACTCAGCAAGAAAGCAGGAGTTCATGCTGCCTGAGAGAAATGTGCCTGGTCGGCCTCCAGAATAGGTGCTCATCTTTGTGTTCTTGACAGTCACCCTTCAACTGCATCACCCTGAACAGCCAGCAAGGGCCTAGAGACATTGGGTGTTTCAAAACAAAAATAATGATGACTTGAGGATTTCTTGTCATAAAACAAAAATATCAAGCCCTAATCCTTGATTTTGGTTGTTTATCTGCTCTGCAGAGATGTGCCACAAGCTCATAACCCTCATGGTCGGATGGATTTCCTAACAGATCCCATAACCTCATCAGCTAGACCCAACAGGTTTGGAAGGTCACACAATCCACTGCTATGCACAGAGCACCATGCAAATGAAACTATGCTCATCAAACTCCCAGAATACTGGGATTGCAATCAGCTTTGGATAGGATTTGCGTTTAGCATATCTCAAAGTGTTTTAAGTTGACTCAGAATATCTTTACTTTTTCACTTACTGCTGCGTATATAGTAATCTGCTTCGCACCCAGGACACCTGGAAAGCGGTGGTTGCAGGGGATCCAAACAGCAGCTGCAGACAACAGTCCATACAGAGGACTTTGCTGGTTCCACCCATGCATCATAATCGCTTACCAGGCAAATGAAAGAATTATAATAAAAAAGCTTCTCAAAACCACATGACATTCAAACCAAAATACCCTCCAGCTCTGAACTAGGGAAGAATCATAGCTGTAAACAAATTATTACTGTTTAGTGGGAATGAAATGTAATAAAAATTTTTAAAAATATTTGGAATATTAAAGATTTACATTTTAAAAAATAAAATTAATTTACAGGAAGCCCAGCCACAGACTCAGTTTCTGACACCATGAAGATATGGCACAAAAAATATGAACAATACACATGTAGCACATGGGGGACGGCTTTTCTGTCCCACTGCCTCCTCTCCTTCTCTCTGATTGTAGCTACCCCATCACCGAGGGCAAGGCTGGGACCTTGCACTTGCTCTCCAAGAGCATCCCATCCTCTTGTAGGCACTTCAGAGAACCCATGGCTGGAATGATGAGGGCATGTGTAAACTGTGGAAACACATCTTTGTCACGCAGGCTGACTAACCCAGCTAAGGAACTCAGATTAAAAGCTGTGAAGACAGATGAATTGGATTTTAACTCCTCTTAGCCGTTAGACTCCTCTGTGACATCTAAGTTAAGCTGTTACCTGAAAGTGAACTACAAGTTACCTTTACATGCTCTTTTAACCCAAGTCACCTTTTTGCACAAATACCCCTTATGGTATAGACATAACCTGGCATGCTTCTGGATACTCTGTGAACAGAAGAAAATTGTTGTTAAAGGGCTGTTCTCTGCATAGGGACCCAAACCCCAAACCAGCACTTTCCTCTGCCCGAGCAAGAAATATATAAATCTTCATCTTCTGAAAGATGAGCGGAACTCCAGTTCAGCTGAATCAGGCAGCCCAGAGCAGCCCACCAGCCCCCACAGCTGCTTGTAAACTTTGCTGTATTTCATATTTCCAGTTCCTCACGTGACTTGGTTTTGTGCCCCTGTGTAGCTCTGTCCCTTACTCTCACCTGGAGAAAAGCTGAAATGCCATCATGAAAGAATTGTACATCGGTCACTATATGACAGAAGAGGCAGACAGAAATCAGTGTCACCTGCAGGGTCTAGGTGGAGAGCATGCAGAATTTGAAATGCCCTTAAAATTATTTTTATAAATTCCTCATGCTTACATCATATGGGTTTTAGGGCATGTTTTTAGTAGTATCTATTTCTCTAAATGCTTTTTCTGGAGAAATGTTTTTAAAACTGTTCCTTATGAATCACTGTCAGTTTCTGCAAACCCTGTGGAGGGTAAGAATAGATGGTAAAGCAAAGAAAATGAGTGAGGGAAAGTAACAGAGAGGGTGAGGGGTTTGATTAAAAAATGGAGCATGCCAAGATCGTTATTTCAACAAAATCAACAGCTAGTGCACAAGGACACAGTGTCAGTGTTGCTAGCCTCCCTCTGAAACTCACGTCAGTTTATATCAATTTATTGGTTTTATTCCAGTTCCAGGAAAATGCCTGAAAATAGTTCTACAAAATGGGTAACAAGTACTGGTATCAGTTACCCCACCAGACCCAAATTTTTCTTTACAGAATTTTCTAAAAATTCCTTGAAGTTAACACAAGAGAAACAGACGCGTTCCAATGAAGAAAACGTGCCTATGCAAGTAAAACAATTTGAATGGAGTGAGGGTGAATAATTGTAGGGATATTCGTGTGTTTGACTACTGCAAAAGGAAACTTATAGACAATGAGGAAGAGAGAGGAAGAAAAGAAGCCTGAAACTGTTTCTGGAATATTATGTCATTCTGAAACAGTTAAGTGTCCGTCTTGCTCTGATTTGAACTGGGATTTCAGAGCCCTGAAAGAAGGTCATACAAACTCCTTCTGCCTCAGTGCCTCTGCTACAAAATGCAGTTAATTGTTAAACTATTTCACAGGGTATTTTGGAGTGCTCAGTTGCTACTGCCATGTTTGTGACAGGTACTTCAGAGGCTCAGAATATCTCACAGAGTTTTGCACTGAGCCTAAAAAGATGTTGTGGATACATGGATAACACAAGGACTGTCTTATTGGGGCTAAAAGTTTTACATGCATCTTTCTGTTCCAGGCACAACATGCAAGTTGTGTGTGTGAAAGAGAGTCACAGGAGAAAAATTAGAAAAAATCACTAAAAGTGCTAACAGGTTTTTGAAGTGACATTCCCCCAGGGAAAAGCAATATAGAACCATTTGCCCTGTTTGAGAAGCCTGACAGAGACTGCAAACTGAGTGGAAAAGCAGCATGAGAAAGAGCTCACGTGCCCTGGATCTATCAGCTGATGTATTGTACCTGTTGGGACCCTGCACAGTGGAGAGGTGACTGTGCCAGTGTAAAGTATTGTTATCACCTCCTGTTTCTCCTCTAGCTCTTTGTTGAGTGAAAAGCAGATGCTTAGCAGTTAATTCAGAGCATATTAATGCTCTCAGGCTTTGTTGCAAAAGTATTATTGATCTGGGAGAACAGGAAAGGGAAAACTGGAGTGATGGGACCTCTAAGCAGTAATACCCTGCCCCTAAGCAAATACAGTTTACTATGCAGAAAGTCCTTTTGCTGGCATGATTTATGTCACCCGAGAAAGAAGCTTAATTATCCCAGCAGAATACCTCCAAGCTCCTAGATAACATGAATTAATTACTAAGGGACTGTAATCTAAAACTCTGGGCCTGAGGTAAAGAAATGCAAAAGAAAAACATGGAGAGCAAGAGGTCTCAGAGCCGGCCGTTGGAGAACCCCAAGTTGTGGCCGCCACTATGGAAAGTCGGTGAAGGTCACACAACTGCTACTGATCCTCTTTTCTTCAGGTACACCAAGTGTCTCTGAGGATGGGAATTGGCAATGTGATGCTCTGTGTATAAAGAACAGCACTGTTTGTAATAAACATGCATATTTCACACTAATGTGCTAACTTGGCTGTCTACTGAACCATATGCTCTTGCAGAGGGTGTCTGATTCAAGCTACCAGCACAGGCTGTTTGTGAGAGTAGGGGCAAACGTATCACCCCCTCGCAGGCAAAAGGAGTAGCTTGCCTGAAACCCTTTATGATTTTTTTGTATTGTGTGAAATGGGCAGGAACAAGACCTGGCCATCTGAATTTTCCTTTAGAGCCCCAGGCATGGTTACTCCCGGGCAAGGAGAAGCAGAAAATCATGCAGGGAACTCCTCTCTCCCCTGCCCTAATGGTTCATCCACGATATTTAGAAGGGGGAGGGGGAGGTAGAGAGGGCGGAAGGGGAAGCAAAGAAATGGGGTGTGAAGGCAGCCTGTGGAGATGAGCTGGAGGGTTTTCAGGATGTGTTTGGAACAGTCTTTCTGATAACACCGTTGTTTGCCACACTCATTAAGTTTAAAAATACCGTGACTACTTCGTTTTTCCTAAATCCACCACATTAGAGTCTTTGGGAAGAGGGCAGAAGTACTCTCTGTTTTTCATATGTATCAGCAGCTCACAAATACGAGAAGTTGGATTCACCCCCCCTTTTTTCTAAGAAACCCACATGCTAGTTTCCCTCAAAATATTTGCAAACTCTGAACCATCTCCTGAGGGCGACACTTTTCACTCCAGAATCGCCCACAGCCAATCCAGCTATGGATAACAAAAAGCCCCCGGTAACAGGCTGCCACGGGCACACACCGTGTTACCGCACCACATCCACGGATTAGCGGAAGGACAAACCGTCACACGCAGAGCAGAAGGCTGGGGGGGGAAGCCAGATGGCTAACTGTGCTGGGTTGAGTGACACTTCGGATTTTATTTTTTAACTTTTTCACCTGACAGCCTTAGAAGCCTGCGGCAAATATTAGGCGAGCCTCCGAAGTAAAGTACATCAGCTCTAAGGAGGAGTCAAGTTCCGCCCCCCCCGCCCAAAAAACAATTTCAGGAGGCAACCGGGTGTCCCCTCCGGGTGTCCCGGGGGCGCTGCCGCCTCCCCGACCTGCACGGGTGTCCGGGGGGTGCCTTACCGCACCCCGCGGTGCCGCACGCCGCCCCCGGGAACCCCGCCGGCAGTCCCGGGGCCCCCGCACAGGCGGGTCCGCGGCCGGGCCGCCCCTACCTCGTCCAGCTTCAGGAGGTCCAAGATGTAGTCGAAGCAGCTGCTGTCCGCGGCCACCGCCATGGCCCCACGATCCGTGCTCCACCCACCCTCCGCTCCCCCCGCGCAGTCAGGGATGCTCAGGGGCCGCGGACGCCCGTGAAAACCTCTCACCCAGCCGCAGCGCATGTGGACTGTCAGGGCATGTCGAATTGCCCAGAGAGAGCTGGTGAGGCTATGCCTGCTTGTGGTCTCACCAAATCTTGAGTGTTAACTGTATAAATCACCCTTGGTCTTCACTGGGCCCGTGGTGTGGGTCTGGTGCTGCAGCAGGTCGGCCCAGGGCAGCACCCAAGGTGGGCATGCATCTTTTCAAAGAGACTTGAAAGCACAGCTTGAAGTGGGATCTGTGCTGAGGTACAGCATGATGCATTTGTCCCCAGGCTCCATCTGGTTTTCTTAAACTCCAAGCTTTTGTTTAGATGAAAAATTGTGTCTAAACACATCAGCGGAGAAGAGTGCCTGCGAATGTGATGTACGTAATTGCATGTATGATCTGCCTCGTGTGTTTCTACTTAGCTGGTGGCATGTCAGTGGGGTAACTCAAACAGGAAGAAAACTTCTATCATCTGTTTTTCTGCATCCCAGCCCTGATGCTGCCCTGCCACTCAGGATGGATACAACATGCCTGTATACAGTTGTGGCAGAAAAACTGGTCCTGGCAACTCAAGTACCTTACACTGCTTGAGGAAGGCAGCCCTCAAGGCCCAATGAAATGTTCACATCACACAAGAGGGCCAGCTACCAGGAGACGCACTGCAAAACCCCACCCAGACACCGTGGGCAAGGGAGCCCCACCAGACAGCTGGGGAGTGGTGCTGAGATGTTGCAGACCCCACACCCCTGCTCCGTGCCTGTCTCCACTCCACGCTGCTGCCATAGCCTACTTCTGGTAGAGGCACCATAGGTCACGTCAGCCAGCAGCTGGCTTGTTTATTCCTCCTCTGGTCTCAAACTGCCCCAAACCCAAAGGTCCCAGATGCCCCAAAACCTGGGGGAGAGGGGCAGGTGAGTGGCCAGTCTGCTGCTCTCTCACCAGCTCTACCCCAAACTGAGAGGTAGAAGGGGACAAGCCGCCCTTACGCGGCAGCTATCGGGTAGCCCATAGAGCACATCACCCCTGTGTGGTGAAAACGTACCAAAGGGTGTTTTGTAACAGTATAATGTATCCCCTCGGAGGCTGTATTTCCTAAGTGTACTGATATGGTAGTAATGTTATCCCAGATTCTCTCTACAGGTTACTCACTGAAACAATATACCCTTTCTTTTTCAGGAAATGGGACTCATGAATAGCTACCAGACTTTGCTGTTATTAGATACTGTACAATTATACATATCAGATAACTCATTAATCAAATAGCTTGTTATTGGTATATGGAGAGGCTTTCAGTGCTCCATGTATTGTTTTTGTGCAAACAGCCCAGGAATAAACAATGGGCACTGGTGCAGGGGACGGTCAGTTGTCATCACCCATGCAGCTGAGAGGTCTTTGATCCATAATTTAACTCAATGTGAGATATTTTGCTTCTCTGAACTAATTCCAGCTCACCAAATGGCACCCACGTGGGAAATTTTCACTACTACAATTTTTCTGGGTCAGTGTCAAGCACTGTCAGTGGGGCCAGCCAAGGCTGGGATGAGGAACAGCCTGAAGGAGTGCCTCACTTCTCCCAAGCTGCTCAAGTCCAGCAGTCGACCGCAGCACACAAGGCCGGTGGTGGCCTCCGCAACAGTGGCACACCCGCGTCAAGGAAGGTTGCACCACAGTAGCAGTGTGAGTCTCCAGATGATAGCCCGCACCAAGCAGCAAACATACCTTTGACCTTCCTGCTCAGTAATGATAGGCTGTGTGAAAAGCCAAGGAATTTACAACCCTTTCTTCTCTGCAGTGCAAGAAGACAACGTGCAGCAGTGTACTCCACTGGAACACTGTCAGCTGGAGGCATGCCTGCACCTGAACCTCATTGCAGCTGTGTTATGTTCCTGTTAAACAACCCCCAGCAACCACCTCCCAAGGCCCGTGAGACAAGGGTCTCCCCTGGTGCACGCACTGTGCGCCTTCTCTGAAGCAGTGCTTTTGTCTTGAAATGAATCACGCTGGTAGTTTGAACTATGTGCTCTGAATTCCTGGCTGCTGTCTCATGATTTTTTTGCTGCACCAATGTGATTTTTTTTTCCTTTCTACTGGTAATGACCAGCCCAGAAATTCAGCCAGGGCTGAAATTCAAGGACTTGGGACAGAAAGGATGATTCCCAGTTCTGCTTCCTTTACCTCCTCATGTCCTGCTTCCATAAATTAATCGACACCCCAGTCACTGCTAAGTTGTGCTGTCCGGGAGGAGCAGGGGAGTGCTGTGGCTCTCATTAGAGTGCTCCGTATATGGAAGGAGGTGTAAATGTAGCTCAAGTCGTGAAGTCAGCCAGGGCAAGTAGGATACAGAAGACAGAGGAAGCTGATGGCTCTTTCATGCTTTTTTCTTGGAGCAGTGTTGTTTCGGCGTTAGCTCCAGGTTCAGGTGACTGCCACTGATAGGCAAGCCGGAGAATGGCACAAACCACTTTTGCATTGATTTTACAGCTTCAGCAACAGCATTCTCCCAAAGAGCGCTTGCTTTGATGATCCTGGCCACAGTGCTCCCTGCCATCAGCCCAGCAGAAGAGTGTATTTCTGCAGAGTCCTGCGAGGCTGGGCAGAGCCTTCTGGGCAGTTCAGTGTCATTAACACGAGCTGTTTCCGTGATCCAGACTAGCTAGGAATTTGGGAGTATTCTCTGCAGCATATATCAATTCCTGTAGCCGTTCTAAGGGATTCTGTTTACCTCCCCTCAGATGGCAGAAAGTCTGTGCTAGCCTTTGTCTTAAGTGGCTGCAGGCTGACAGGGGAATGTGCGCTTGGAAGGCTGGAGACAGATGGAGAAGCTTCGTGTTGCAGCTGGTGGCCCAGGGACTTTCACCCCTGTTGGTAACCGCTCCCTGTGTTTTACACAACCTTTACTGAGGTAGGCTCTAGGTCAGAAATAGCCTCACCTGTTCCACATAAGTCGCAGATATGAATTTGCTTTTCACATTTTTCTTCCTTTTGTTTCATCTCTTAGGTTCGTTCCTTTCTGTGGAACCAGGATGTCTGAAAATTAATTCAAACCTTCAGTTGTATGAAATTATCAGTCTCAGAGCATGTCCTATTATGTTAAAATGAATCAGTACAAGGGTCACAAACTTGAAGTAAGTCTCCAAGAGCAAGGATCCCAGGCTAGATAATCCACTGGTATAAACTAATTTGTATAATTTTATACCAGCGAAAAATCTGGCCCTGTATTGCAATCCTGACAGGGCTCTGTCTTGGCACATTGGTACAGAAATTAAAATGTAAAGGAAATTTGTGTTTCCTGACCTGCAAATTATGTTGATTCTCCCAGGACAGCAGTGGCAGGTCTAATTTTTCTGGATGATCTCCTTCTCCATCTTAATTTCTCCTTCTGAACTAAATCTGAGCAGTGGAGCTTGCTTAGATGCTCTTTTCCTTCTGCTGCCGTAGGATGGTAAGGTGTTTTCCAGTTTTCATTATACAGGCAATCCACTCAAGCATGCACCCTTGGCAGCCGTCTAGCATCCTGAGCAGGGTCTTCCCGCACTGTGTTCCTGTACACCATGCTTGAAGTTGTTGGCCATCATTACCTGGGGAAATCTACTTAAAGGGATTCTGAAGTCAGCTGCAGATGGTGATAACGGGAAGGGCTAACACAAATAATTCAGTTCGGAGGAGAGAAGGAGTGCTCCTGTTTTACAGCATGTATGGGGAAAAGGGATCTGTGTAGATGTACTTCCATCCCCAAGGACTCTGATGCCACTGATGATTGCAATGCCAGAGCAAAGGAGATGCAAGAAAAATGATATTAAAGGTGGTGGGAAACTGTGCCGATATTCAGTATGAACTACTTCAGTGTTAAATACTACATTTGAACTAACATTTGAAATAATGAAAAAGCCACCACTTAAATGTGTATCCATGTGTGCATGCCTCTGGTAAGGATTGTGACCTGCTTTTATTCTCTTAGCTCTGTTCAGAGGCCTGCATCCAACTTGAGCAATGCTAAAGAGAATTCGTGTAAATAGTTTATTAATTTTATATGAATGGCTTCCTTCCACAGGGAGTGATGTAAATTGGAACTGTCACTAGCAGAAAAAAAATGCCGTGAAATAGATGAGACCTTCTGATGCCTGGAAAGGTTTTATAAGCAGGACAAATTACACCAAACTATATTTCTAAGCTCACAGTACCTGCACGCAGACCTAAACCTCTCCCTGCAATGAAACCCATACCCACTAGTTCTTTTAGGCACCACAGGGGGATGTTTTTTAAACCATTCCCATGTGTGCTGCTCTGGGTAAGAAAAAGGAGCAGAGCTATCTGGAGTCTCTTGGTAAGTGGTCAGGGAACTGCCTGCTTCTGTGTCTATTCCACATTCAGCTAAGGTCCCACCAAGGCCACCTCAGGCACGCAAACTCCTACACCTTCTCCCTGACTGTCATGCTAACAAATCCCACTCAGGATTCAGATTTAGCCTGGGATTCCCTAGGATTCCCAGATCTCTTTCTGCAATGCAGCTGCCGATTCACATCATTACTTTCTGTGGGAGAATTTGATTTTTCCCTCTTCAATGTCTCTAACCTTCCTTAGTGATCAAATTTTTACTGCTCATCACCACAGACTGAAGCAGGGTTTTATTTATTTTTAGATACTTTGTTCTAATAGGTACTGGCAAAAGCAAAAAGGTCGCTAAACCAATAACTCTAAATATGGCAAACTAACAGCAACCATCAACATGAGATACTGAAGCTGTTCTGCTGCTGCTGTATGGCTATGTCAACATCACCTGTTGCTAATGGCCAGAAATAAGTCTCACCCCTAGCCTGTACCTCTTATTTCCCTTACTTCTGGCTGTAGGTCCTCTGGCAAAGGCAAATATAGTAAGATTAAAAGGTGAATGTCAAATCCACAGCATTTTGGAGCCAGATTTTTTCTTCTAGTATGCCGAGACATTTTTGACATGAGAGAGATCTACCTCTAGGCTTTCTGTCTTGCTCCATTTGAAGACCTTCATCCAAAGATCATAAACATATCCATTTGGTATTTGTGAGGCACAAACACACAAAATAAAGTACAGAGTGAAAACTGTGTCTGTGCTGTGTGAAAAATTATCATTATGTATGATTTGATCCTAGCCTGTCCCATGTGGTACTAGTACAATATCACATGCCCCTGGGAGCAAGCTCATTTAAGAAATATGGGTTAAGTATGTAGACTACTATTAATATTTAATGTATTGAGTATCTTATTAGATATTTATAAGGAATTGGCTAAAGTACGGAATGATGCATCCATGAATATATAATGTATTTGCCATTTTTTTGCTACAACTACAGTTAATCAAGTTTGACATTATAAAGAGAATTTTGGGTATCTAGAGTTTTAACAAATATTAATTGAGAAAAAAACAGCAGGCTTGAGTCTATTAATTTACCGATTCTATTAATTTACTTAAAAGAATTTGTCTAATGAAGAAATCAGAGACATGCAAAACAGGGAGAGATAAGGGAAAGATGAGTGCAGCTGAGTTCTGCATGCAGCTGTGGCGATGTATGTTTTAGTGATTTGGTGTGTTTTGCAGAAAATGTATGTCTGTAACAGCGAAGGCTCTGAAGAAGGTGGCATAACACTTGAAATCTTTTCAGACTCAGCTGGTCTTCAGAGAGTACTATGCCTTGACAAAGCTTGTCCAATTTATGCCTTCGAGGTTTAAATGTGTGAGCTGGCCCCTGCACTTTTCTTACAGCTTAACTACACCAGGGTTAGGTTTGAGTTAACTTTCCTTTTTCAAAATGGCATGCCCAGTGTTCCTGCAATGAAATTCTTCCCCTGTGTTTACCTGTGTGTTAGTACAATCATTAATCCCCACTGAAAGTCGATTAAGCTCCCTGTGGAATGGGTTTGCACAGAGCGAGGTCTGTGCAGATCCCGCTGTGCTCTGCATGAGCCAGACAACTGCCTCCCCTCCTGGCGTCGCGCCACACCAAAATGAGCCTGCCTCTTTACCTGTTTTCCCTCTGGTTGTCTGAGGCTCTACAGACCCTTAACACCAATAACCTGCTTTTAACACCAGTATCCAGCTGGGATCAGCTCTTAGGCAGATGTGGCGCTGTTGGAGTACCTTCCTGCAGTGCTGCAGTGCAGTGGGAGCACTGTCACAGCCAACCTGGGTGAGCAGCACCATGCCCATGACGGGGGTTCCGGCATCTCCTTCCCCCTGTGAAGACCAACAGAGGTGCTGGTGACCCCTCACAGAGTCACTGGCTTAAACAAAGTCGGCCTATGTATATTAAGGGATGTGCAGTGCAGAGCAGAAGGCCGAAAATGTCACTTAGGGAGTTTCTCTGAAGTCACAACAAAGCAAACTGTTCCATGTAGTGTTAAAAAGCTGAGGGTGAAGTACAG
Source organism: Phalacrocorax carbo (assembly GCF_963921805.1). Lineage (NCBI taxonomy): Eukaryota > Metazoa > Chordata > Aves > Suliformes > Phalacrocoracidae > Phalacrocorax > Phalacrocorax carbo. The sequence continues at coordinate 63,440,295 of NC_087548.1, forward strand.
TGACACTTCTGCTCCTGGCCCTATTGTGTGGAGCATGGCGAGGACCTGGGACAGCAATTTGTCCTGGCTGGTTCCCTACGTGTGTTGTGATGTGGGATGAGCCAAGCACCGCAAGGTGCAGAGCCAGCTGCAGGGTGTATTGTAGGAGAGGTGCAGCCCTGAGTGCTTGGCTGTTGCTCTGGAAGACATTCCTGACCCATACATGCTGCAGTGCAGAGCTGTTACAAACCTTGCTGCATGAACTTGGTCACTTTTATCACATGGTTGATATGCAGAAGCACGGTCCCTGATGACGGGAGTCTGGGCTCTGTCGTGCCAGACAAACACTTATGCACTATCATGGAGTTTCTAGAAAAGGAAATCTCCCTGGTTTTCCATACAAGTTTGGTTTTGTTCCTTTACCTTCTACAGGCTTCTTGGCAACTTCAGCAGCTCTCCTCAGCGTACTTAAAATGGGGTCCCTGATGCAGCAGCCTAACTGAGTGGGATGGATTTCCCTCTGATTAAGCCATAACACACCAACTACATGGAGGCAATCTTGCTTTGCCCTGCTGTGAAGGAGGGCTAAGTCAAATGCATGTTGATGTGCCAATGGTGGCTCCTCCCAGACTCCTCCCCAAATAACTTGCCAGCCAAGTATTTCAAACTGGTTCAAGACAAGGCAAACTCTCCTCCTACACAGCTCACAAGGCAAAATATCTCTAAAGTGTCTGAATCTTCCTTTACCAGTGTTAGTAAACCTTCACCAGAGTGACTGACACTGGAGCACTTATTTTTGAAAGACAAAAAAAAATCCCCAAACCTTCCTTTAATGTTTCTGTTTGCTCCAAATCTGGCTAGCATCAAAAAGCAACGGAAGGTTCAGCTTGTTCTGATGGCAGAAGTCATCCATGGATAGCTGAAGTACTCTGGGCAGCCAGTGAGGGGACGGGACGGGTATCCAGTCCAGACTGGCTATCAGATCAACAGCTGCTGCTGACTTTAATTTCCTTTTATAGAAGGCAGATCGTGGGAACTGTTGCTCTTCATAGCCTGTGGAGCCTTTGGCTTTAACAACTGCCCTCCCCAGGGACAAAACGCTACGTAACATCTTAAGTGCCCGTCTGCATGTTTGCTCAGGTTTCTGCTACAGCCAAAAGCAGTGTGCCTGCCATTGCTTCGTGCAGGGACCTGTGAAGCCTCCCCGTTCTGTGGCTCCTGGACCATGACTTGCAGTCATGGGAGGTGAGAAGGCCTGCAGCAGTCCAGAGGGGTTACAGGTGGGTGGTAAGGTTGATGCAGAGTTAGGGCCACTCAGGAGCAGGAGGAGGAATGTGCGGGAAACCTACCTGCTGCTATGCATGGGGCCTCACAGGGCAGAGAGCAGACAGTGCCTGTCTGGATCCTGTGCCGGGGGGCCCTGAGCACAGGAGCATGCCGACAGCCATTAAAAGGCTGGGGAGCTGCTTTCCCATCGACAGCTGCTGGTTCCCAACTTGCCCTCAAAGCCAGGAATATCCCTCAGTGAGGAGGCATGTGCATCTTGGGCAAAGGAGGATAAAACATGTGCCTCTGCTGTTCCCTCGTATCTGGGTTTAATAAAAATAAGGATAAGCTTTTGGTAGCAGAGGGGAAGGGGACAGGACGAGGCATGTGGCCAGGGAAGCTCACCTCACTAACATGGCTTACACCTTTTCATTAGAAAGCCACAACTGCAGTCCTCGCTCTTACTAGCAGCTCCTCATTCTGCAGAAGAAAGTTGCTTAAGGCTGGAGTTTATTTACACTGAAAAAAATGTAAAGACACAGAACCATCAGAAAAGTTTGGTGGTAGTAGCAGTTTCCACGGTCTGTGTAGGAAGCTATCTATAGCAACTGGGAAGCCAGAGAGGGCATGTGTTATCACTACTCAACAAGACGCACTCTGTCTGGCCATATATGGGGAGTTATATATAGAGCCTTATACAAATATATAGAAGAGCCCTGTGGCTGGGATGGAAAGCCTGATCCAGACACATCTCTAGCAGAATTCTGTCCTTGGCTGTGTATTTCAGAGGCTATTTCAGAAGGAGGCTGGGCAGTCAGCACAGCCTGGGGACAGCTGATCCGTAAAGTATGCAAATAGTCAAATATGTGCAAATAGTGCAAATATGCCCAATCCTTCTAAGATTTATGATTTCCTCTGAAGTATCTTTGTGCTATTTATAGAAACATCCCTCACCCCATTCCCATCTATGTACCTTGCAGATCAGCACTACATTAAACAGTGCTACCAGCAAAACTTTCCTTAAGAATTTACAGGTTGGGGGGGGTGGGGGGTAGGGAGGTGGGATGGATTAAAAAAATCACAGTGTTGGAGTAGTACTACAGAACTATAAAAAATAATCCAGGAGGGTCCTTAAGAGCCCACCAGACTTCCCCAAGGCAGGATCAGGTGTCCCTATGTCGTTCTTGACAGTTGTTAGTCTAACCTGCTATGAAAGAGCACCCCTGACAAAAGCTCCCTGGGCAGTAGGTTTACACAGATGCCTTTTGTCATGATGCTCCTCCACAATGAGTCTGAAGTTAGAGGAGGCTTTAATGGTATAAGCAGTGCAAAGGTTGGGCCCAAGGTTAAAGTGTAATTTTGTAAAATGAGCCCATTTTAGTAAGACATGGCCATGATTTAAAGAAGGTTGCTAAATGAAGACTCCTGGACAGCGTAACAGGAAATATATATAGCTCTCGCTTACGGAAACCTTTAAATTATCCAAAGGCAGCATGCAATTTCAACAGCAGTCCTGCATATTTAGCTTTCTAGGCAGCATGAAGCACCACTCCTTTCCCACAAGCACTCAGGAAGGGTGATGAACAACAGAAAGCTGTGCCTTGACTTCTATGCTGGCATTTTCACATCAGACTGCCCTTTAGCAGATTTCCTGTAAAAGGGTAAGGTGGGATCCTCCCTCTCAGTGTGAGGCAGAGCCTCTGTTCCACGTGCTGTAGCAAAGGGGACAGGGGGAGGGATCTGGATGGAAACCCAGGGATGGCTCTTGCAGAAATAGCTTCATGAAGGCCTCCACGCTCTCTCAGACTGTAAGCATGCAAGGTGGTTGCTTTAACCAGTGCACAGGGTAGCTCGGGGTCCTTGTACCACAGCCTGGTTATCATCACTGTTATGAGTTAACACAGAAGCTGCCTTCACATGCATACACAACTAAAACTGTTAAAACACAGGCTTCCAAATGTGTATCATCCTCCTTTCATTTGAGTTGAGCATAAACAACCTGATCTGGCAAGTAGAAAGCTCGCTTTTTACCACAGACTTTTCCCCCATGCATATTTTGAAATTCTTGAGTGAGAGGTTGCAGATTGTTCTCACACAGATTTTCTCTTCCTTGATGACCTTCCCCGTTTTGTTGAGAATTAGGACTGTTTCCCTCCTTGGGATCCTGCTCATTCTCCAGTGAAAATGACCACTTCTGTCCAGTCCCACTCCCGACTACAGAGCCTGTACCTACAGGTGGACATTTTAAAGCATGGTCTCACACTGCAGTTACCAAACAAGGCACTTTGTCAGTACCTCAGAAACAAAGCAGTAGTGTGGGGGTTTGCTCTCTTTTGGTGGGTTCAGCTTGAAAACCTTTGGAGGTTGTAGTATTTTGTGCCCTGAGAAGATGCTGCGTGGGCAGTTCTTCATCCAGAACATCTGACTGGCTTGCAAAAAACCCCACCCCATGAGAGCTACAGCTCACAAGGAATAACAGTTTTCCCTGCTTCCCGAAGCAACAGTTCATTGATTTTTATTAAATTCAGAAACTAATCAAGTAAATAGAGACCAGGAAGACAAAACCTTTAAAATGGTGGGCTGAAAGTGTAAATCTGTGACATACTGTAACTGCTCAGTGGAGTAATTTAATAATAATTTAGTATAACGACAATGACTTTCACCCAGTGCTTGTCTACTAAAGTGAGGAAAACTTAAGTGGCCTCTACTTGCAACAGCAAAACAAAAGCTTTTCAGAAAAACCACAGTATCTAACACCAACCTAAACAGACCAATATTCTCATTCAGCTCATGAATTTCAAAGACATTTGACATTTCAGTTGCAGCAGAAGGATCTGCTTACTTGGGGGTCTCTCTTCTTCTCATGTCCTGACAGCATGCCTTCTACCTCCGCAGAGGCACCAATAGCAGGGTTCTTCCGAAATGCAAGGGGACAGACTGTCCAGAAGGTCTCCAACTCTGGAAATTATTGTTCTTCCACCTCTACACAAGGTAACCCCAAACTAAATGGCTGAGGACTCTCTGCAACAGTGAAATGTGTTCACTTTTGATACTGGCTTGCATGGAGAACAGCATATTTGATGTAGCTGAAGAAGCTCCTCTTAGGTTGTCTTTTACTTTGTTACCGGGCATTAGGGCATAGAGCAAGGTAGAGTTAACACGTGCTTCAACATACATATTTCAGGTATTTCTCCAATGCCCAATTTACTTGTTAGTTTTTTTCACAGCTGATGATTGTTCCATTTAGAACAAAATTTCTCAAGATGAAAAGTTCATAAATAAAAACATATTCAGTAAGTCATCCAAAATGCTGTTGCTGTATCTGCCAGCAGCTATGTACAAATCAAGTTGCTGTGAAAGCCCTAATGACGATGTTTGAAACGCCTGCCCTCAGATCCCATTGAAAGGATACATTTAACTTCCTTTGTTCAACAAGCCAGTTCCAGGCTGTTTGTCTGGGAGAGGAGGTAGAACAACAGACAATTTGTGAGTCTCTCAGGTAAGCCAGGGGCACCCAGCTGGCATACATTTGTCAGCCCAGGCCATGGGCTAGCTTTGAGTGCTGTTGAGGATTACACAAGGCATTAATTTTATAAATACCACCTTGATAAACAGGAAGAATTAGGGAGTGGGTCTGTTGTATGACACCACTGCTGGAACATCAAAAGGCTGTGTCAGTGTAGCTCTTCTGCCCAGTGCAAGCCTTGATAGCCAAAATGTTTTTTTACATCCTCAAGCACATGGTGAAGCCATTTAATTTAATTTCTTGCTTAAGTTCAGCTTCAACAATCTAAAGCTGTGGTTAATACAGAATTATTACAGGTGGATAGTAATCGCATGGTTTGCCTTTTGTAGTTCACATTTATGTTTTAGCTGCATTTGGATGTTTCTGTTTTAAAAGAGATTTTAGATTATGGACTCATCTTCTTACCTGTGAAATTGTTGTCCATTGGTTCATCATTTAATATTTTTCTAGTCGGAAGACAGGATAACCACAACAGTGGGGGAGGCAATGCAATCTAGCATTAACTCCATAGTCAATATCGAATTGTCGGCTACACAGGAACAATTCAGTGTTGACCATTTGTTTGCTTGACATCAGTTGGGGCACTAAGAATGGCAAATCATGCATGCAGGGTTGGTTATTAGCACAGATTTTTCTCAACTTAAAAAAGATTAAAGATTTCAAACCAATTTAAGTAATCAGATTCTCAGTGTGGGGTGAAGGCATACACATTTTGCTGGCTCCAGGACAAACTATGGGAGTTAATGGGAAACAAATATGCCTCCTGTAACCTTTAGAAAAGGATACGTCTGCTGTCAACATTCAGCCTGAAAAGATGTTATTTGGCTGGGGGTAAAATCTGAAGTGTAAAATCCATATAAACAACCCAAGGTAGCTTACAGAAAACAAAGCAAGAAATATTTGCTGCTTTTTGAAGCAGAACACTGTTAAATTACTTGCCATGAGAAATTAATTATTCACAGAATATGATCTTTCACTGTTGTCCCCTTACTTCTGCTTCTCTGCCCTTATGTCCCTCACAGATGAGAGCCTCGTCACAGATAGGTGAACTCAGGAGCCACAGTTTAGGATTTTGCAGGTATGGATTTGCCCCAAGATAATTAAATACACCATTCCTCATTAAGTCAAGTAAGAAAGTATCAGTATTTGGGCTGTTTCCTAGCAGCGACTTAGAGCACGTTATTAAACTACTCCGGAATTCAAAGCTACTTCCTCTAACAGGAGATGTACTAAATGCTAAAAAACTGATAGACAGCTCTCCAGCAAGGCAGAAAGGCATGGGTAGGGATGGCTAGCTACAATTAGATCTCATCTTAACTTCACCATGTTCCCAAATACCACCCCACTCTTCCATGGGTCAACTTGTAGCCACCATCTGATGTCAAGGACAGGCATATTCTGTGCTACTTTGAACGACTTTTACCCCATGGATTTTTTTGTTGGTTTGTTTTTCAACGGATTCTCAGTGAGGTAGAGCCCCATGACCTGACAGTCATCTGTTCTGGGAAGCTACCTCAGCCTTTGCTGACCCAACATCCCATTAAGCTCCTCCGGGAAAATGGGACTCCCACAGGAACTGCTGTAGCGTGGCCCCAGCTGGGTAGATCCTCTTTTAGGGATCTCTACTATTTCTTTTTATTTGCAAGTGAATTTCAGGTAATCTCAGGATGTGGGGAATAAAACCAATTCCCAAGCTCTATCTTCCTCACTTCACTCCCTCACGTTGCTTGTGTCAGTACCTCCCTTTTGCTCTTGCCCCCTAATCTATGCACTTATCCTAGGCAGCTCAAATCCTTCCCATCGTTTTGGTTCCACTCTTACTTCACATTCCCTTCCCTATTCTTCTCTTGGCTCCAGCCTCCGTATCTTCCAGTTCTAATATTCTCTTATGCTGCACCAGTCCTACTCAAGTACCTCATTCCTCCTCCCCAATACTAGCCCTACAGTCCTCTTGTTTCCTCCGCTCCAAACTGATTACAGTTCTACCAGCCTCTCCTCCTACAAGAGAAGTGCCTACTGGGACATGCCTACATCGTGTCTTACTTCCAAGCCCTGCCCCATGCTCCTTCTCTGCTTTTCCAAGCAGACCATCACCACTGCTGATGTTCCCAATGCTGCCATGGAAGTCAATCCGCTTACAGAAAGAAGACCAGTTTCTTTACGTAAGAAGGCTGCTCCAGATTTGGACACCGGGATTGTTCTGGTAGCCTGAAGATGCCCATTGAATCTCTCTGATATGTGTGACAAGGGCATAACTACTCTACTCTTTTCACTTGCACTGCAGTGCAAAATTAGAACCATGGTTATTCCTGAAGCTCTTTTTGCTCACTGAAAGGGTCTATATCCTGTCTCTTTGGGCTCAGTGGTGGCAGTGGTGCGCTTAATCTGGTTTGAGTGATATTCAGTTACCTATTTGGAAGTCCTTTAGAAAAAAGAATGCACCTTAATGACCGGCAAGTGGAAAGACATCCTGGTGGCTACTGTATGCCTGAAAGGCACAAACTGACCAGCTGCAAACACAGCAGCTGTGAAGTTATTTGCTTTGATTCTGAAGACCATTTCAGGCGTAGGAAGTAAGGCACAACTACTAAATGAGCTGAGAATGTTCATCATCTTACTGTAAAACCGCTGCCATTTACTTTAAAGCCCAATGTTTCATTCTTTACACAGAATGATTACAAAACTTGGAATTATTCACACTAAAGGGGAAATATGTATTAAAAAATATTCAGAGTGCAGTTGTACAGTTTTAATGTACTACAAAGGCTTGAGTAATGCTACTCTTGCACACAGCTACTCTTCCAAAAGACTGTGTTGAATATCCCTTATTAACATACATCAGTACGCTACACTCTCATTGAATTTCACAACTAGAATATTTCAGATGAAAAGTCTTTGGCTAATAATCCATCGCATCTGTGTAGAAGCTACTCAGAAGAATTATAAAATCCATTTAGTAAGGCCACACAACTTTAGAAGTCCAGTATATTGAATAAAATAATTTTATTTACCTGATCTTTTTAACAAAGTTTATAGAATCTGAAAGTAGACAATAAAAGGTAACTTTTAACTGAGACTTAATATGGGAGACTCTCTACCCAAAAATATGTCAAACATTAAGATCATAAAGAACTCCAATGTTCTGTGCTATACTGTATGGTATGTAAACAGATTTTGAAAATACTCCCCTATTATATATTTTGACACAGTATGCACAAATTTAAAAAAATAAAATAAAAATGAAGTTTAAATGCCTCAAGGGGTTTCTTAGAAGTAAAGCCATTTGAAGAGCCACTTACAGTCTGTGGTGACAAACTTCTCTATAATCAAAATATTTTTTCACAACGCAGAATAACCTGCTGAAGGCAATCCCCTATCGAAGTGATGCCAGCAACACAGATCTGATTGTATGACTCCAGCACTTAAAAGAGCACATTGGTTATACATGGCTTTTAACCTTGGGCTACAGTTATGCTACCAGAACTAAATTCAAGTCATAATCAGTCTTGTACAGAGTTGTGTGTTGTCTGAGCACTGTTTACAGTCCTTGTTTTCCAGATCTGATGAAGGTGGTGAAGGCGCTCTGAGGTTCTTGTGCTTACATTCAGGGCGGGATGAACTTTGCAAATACCAGCTTCTCCAATTAATGACAAACCACAGATCCCAAAGTAGGCATGTAAAGCATCTGAAAAAGGGGCAGAAAAGGAAAAAATTATGTTATGTTTTATAAAAATTCTTGCCCACTACTATATTTCTTCTGAGTGCTCAGGCCAAACAGCAAAAGAACTTGAGGAACTGGAAATAATTTCTGTTGACAAAGCACATTTTTTCCCCAAACAAACAAGAACTTCTTGGCTGATTACTTGATGCACAACACACTACTGAAACACCAAAATTAGTGCCAATAGCTGCAAAACAGCAATATGTAGAAGTATGAAAGAATTACTTTACCTAGTTTCCCCCCTTCCTTAAAGAATACCCTAAGGATAGGAATTCATGAAGTGGCTGCATCAGCCGTAACAGATGACTGCCACCAAAAAGGGACACTCTTATTCCCCTGTCTCATGCTGCTCCTGCTGCCTATCTTATACCAGCACTACAGCTTGCTGAACACCCTGCATGACCAAAAGCAACTGAAAAAAACATGCAAGGAAATTAACCTGATCAGGAGAAAACGAAGAGTTTTCTGACACTTTGGTAAATTAAACTGGTTTGCAGAAGGCTTTGACATATACCAAAGCTAGTGCAAAAAGGAGAAAGGATGTGCCACTGTACTTGGGGAAGCTGGGAGGAGGAGAAGTGAGCCTGCCTCCTCTGGCAGCAGCAAGCCATTAGACTGTATTATCTGCCCATGAAATCACAGGCTAAAGATGAAAAGAGGATGTGAACTTAATGCCCCCCCTTGCAAATTCTCAACACTCAGTAATCTTTTTGACGTGTTGGTAAATTCATATCTGACTAAAATGATAACAAGAGGTATCTGGATAGAGAGACTCTGAAGGAAGTTTCTGCTTAACCACATTAACAAACATGCAGACAAAAGCATGCTTGGCAGATACAGCCCCTACTGACCTTGCAGAAAGTATGTCAGGCAAGGAGACCTCAACTTCAGGAAACACAGTATATTAACTCTTGTAGACAGCTACATTGATATGCACTAAAAGCCATATATAAACCTAATTACCTGTATATGGCCATTTGGTAGGTTTAACCACAAAGTTCAGTAGTTGTACAAATCCATGCTAACTTGAGTATTAAGTTAGTTCTAGCCAAAATGTATATATGTGGCCTGTGTTTCAAGCTACAAAATACACCAAGTTTTTTAAGGTCAAAAAACATAGGTCCAAACATTTTGTTTTGTGAGTAAGTCGCAAATACGGAATGCAGCATGCAACCTCACAACTGCTTTGCTGCTGCCTTAAAAAGAACGTAACAAAGTGAGGTGTATTTATACTTCTACGAGAGCAAATCTCACTTTATTGTTTTACATGTAGTAATTCTGCACAGTCATTTTCATCCTCTCACTCTTTTATGTTAAACCTTTTGATCTTTCTCTTGCATAACCTGTAATTCACATGTGCTTCTAATTCTTTTATACTGCCTATCATTCAAAGATAAAAAGCAAGATGCATCAGAGTTGCAGCACAACCTCCTGGGGCACACTCCAGTACATCTAGTAATTTAAAAGAAAAGTTTATTTAAATATAGTTGTGACTTATTCACAAGTCTGAAAAACCCCCAGATGGCTTCAGTATGTGTTCTAGCAAAATGTTGTAGATTAACTCTGGTAGGCATCTAAGGACTGTACAGCTCCTTGCTGGCTTCCTCCCCTCCACCTCCAGTGAGAGAAGAGGAAAGGAATATTAAAAGCAAGAAAACTCATATGTTGAGATAACAACAGTTTATAGGGGAAGTGAAAGCCATGGGCACAGGCAAAACAAAAGAAGGAATTCGTTCACTACATCCCATGGGCAGGCAGATGTTCAGCCACTTCTCCAACAGCAGGGCTTTATCACACATAATGGTTAGTTGGGAAGACAAACACCTAACTCCAAATGTTCCCCCCTTCCTCCTTTTCCCCATAGTTTTTATTGCTGAGCACAATGCCATGTGTTATGGAGTACCCCTGTGGTCAGTTGGGGTCAGCTGTCCCAGCTGTGTCCCTTCCCAAATTCTTGCACACCCCCAGTCTGCTTGCTGGTTGGGTGGGATGAGAAGCAGAAAAGGCCTTGACACTGCATAAGCCCTGCACCACAACACCTAAAACGTCAGTGTGTTACCAACAGTGTTTTGGTCATGAATCTATAACACAGCACCATACAGGATGCTAGAAAATTAACTCAATTAAACCACATTAATGTGGTTAATGTTTGTAACAAGTAGTATTAACACAAGGTAGATCTAACTGCTTAACATGAAAGGCTTGGTGAAAAAAATATGTACCAGTCAACTGTAAACAAAGAACGGAACAAAAATGAGTGTTCAGTTCTGTTTTGAAGTATCTATCTCCCTGGTAAGTCAGTGTCCTTGCCTGCTTTATAAAACAGTACTAGTTCTATACTACTACAATGATATTCAGAAGATTTTTCAGATAAAAGCCTTTTATATATTTCACAACCTGTAGATCACTATAAACAAAATAACAGTTATGTCCTGATTCACTTTGTTATGCTCAAGTTTTCAGAGGATTGCTAGCATTTAAGAGTCTTTTGACTTTTCAGATTTATTTTCAAAGGCAAAGAAGTTTCCTAAGCTCACTGCTCAATAAGCACGCTAGTCCAAATAGTATTTTATATCAACAGAGTGTTAAATAATGCTACTGGACTCCAGAACCAAAAATATATTGATGTTTGTTAGCATGGGCACATTAGGACTACAAAATAATATTTCCCTGAATCATCAGTTGTGAAAAGTTAGTTAGAACTTTGGAAGTCCACATAATACACAGATTATCACAAGCAGTTCACTGTTTGCTGCAATTTCTTCTAGTCTGCTTCCTAAAAACATTACTGCACAGCAAAGACAGGTTGACTATCCAAATTTAAACTGAGCTTTTATACAGTAGAAGCTACAGAAGTTCAAATTATGAATCTATCTTAGAAAGCACCTTTGAAAAAATGGCATATTCTTACTTTGCAACCCGTCCCTGGAATATTCTGTCACATCTGAGTTTTGGAACAAAACCAAATTGAGGCCACTTATCAGCTTTACAAATAGTAAATGCTTCACGGAGAACAAATAATTTCTGTCCATATTCAGCCTCAACAGAACTATTAACTCATCTGCAAGATGACCCATACCACTCTTGTTACCTTCACATTTTGCATTTAGACTGAAGTCAAGAAGACTATGTACATTTAACCAACAGTAGGTTTTTGAGAACAATCGAGCTGCACAGATGCTTCACGTTAGTAAAGTGTGAGATCTTTTCCGTGGCGACATACAACACTCAAAAGACAGCTTGCCTTTCAGATACTAGACTGATCTTGTAGGAAGCTCAGCTATGTACGTACAACAATGAAATCACAGTTCCACAGAAACAATCTTTGCAATGCTGCATTTATAGTAATTCTGCACATTAGAAATGCATTAACTTTTTTACTCTTTCCTTCAAAACATGAACACAAACGTATGTCACCATCTGCCTGAGGAAAGAATGCTGCAATAAGCCCACCTATCACAAGAAAACAAGAGGCACAGCAAAAGCTTGCTTTATAGGAAACAGCAGTGTTCAGGCTGGAACACCACACAAATCAAAGCAAAACAGCTTTACTATTGGTCTTGCCTTTCTCAAATCTTACCTCGATCAATCACAGCTATACTAAAAGACAGGTTAAGGAACTTTGCACATGACTGGGGTTTTAATCAGATTTTTTAATTCCCAACCCACTTAAGTAAATGGTTCATCAAGATAAACACAAGTATTTCCTCCACGTGATACTGACTGATCTATATCATGCAGAATAAATACAGCTAAGTCCTCACGAATCCTAAGCCGGTTTTCAGGTGAGTGTGGGGAGTGCATCTATCTCAAGCACTGTGTTTTCAGCATGGGTCCACCCTGACAAATTCTCAACTGTTGTTCAACATGAAGTGATGAAAGGATGAAATATCAGGGCACAGATTCTGAACAGACTCATCTTCTATTCTGACTAAATTTTTATCTTATTTCGTCAGCTTGCAGACAATTCAACAAAGGTATTGCATGCAAACTTGTGAAAACAAACCTTGTGCCAGTAGTGCTGCCCAGTGGCAGGGAAGATAAACAGTCTGTAAATTGTCCAAATAAATTAAAAAGATTTTAGCATCTTTCAAAATTTCTCACTACTTCAAATTATTCACTTCCAAAAGGATAAAAATTAACTTTCAGATATACTACATATAATTGCTACGTGTAATCACAATCTATAAATCATATGTAACTATGTAAACTTTGACTGTTCGTAACTACATTTATGACTCCTGAATAAGCTTAGAAGATTCCTTTAAGGAAACAAATGTTCTGAAATATTTTACTTATGCCATTTACAAAGATACCCTCTGCAAAATATTAACATTCCCTTTAACTGCAACAGTTAAACACATGGGAAAAGCTTGTCCAGCTCTAAATAGACAGCAATACTCTTTCAGCAACAGTCTAAACAACAATAGCTCACTTACTTTTTGGCTGAACAAGGGAAAACCATACTCCCCATCTTTCCCTTCAAATTATGAAAGTCTCATTAAATTTCAGGGTTTTTTTTTCCTTTTTTTTTTTGAAGGTGACGGAGGGAAAAATGCTTCCTTTACACCTCTTCGGTGTCTTGACTTCTGGAATGTATTTCTAGCTTAGAACAAACCACACTTTTGACAAGTAAATTTACCTGGATGGCTGTCTGGCCACTTGGCAAATCCACCAACAAGGCGATCTTGAGTTGACAGGATGTAATTTCGGTTCTTCTCGAAATCTGAATATTGGAATATGTTCAAGAGCTGAAAAGAAATGGGACCATTACAGTAAAATAGTAAACCTTAGTATATTTTAAATACTAAAATATAAAGCCTGTTTATGAGATAAACAGTGTTAGCAGAGATAGCACTAATCTCGTAAACCTCCATATCCTGAATTTTTGCAAGATGAGAGACCTTTATCTGTGCATATTCATGCACTCGTGCCAAATATGTAACTCTTCCAAGCAAAGAAAAGATATGATGCTTAAAGAAATCAAAACAAGTCAGTAACTATCCTGTAGCTGTTCTGTACACTACCTTCAATGTTGCTCCCACCCAAAAGGAATAGCAAGTGTCTACAGGTTTGTTGGGTCGACCATGGTAGCCATTCTGTTGTCTCATTATACACCATCTTCTTATTCTGTTCAGTTCTTTTTCTGAAAAAACTTCCTCCAGTTTACCCATCAAACACAGTGATGCAATACCACAAAATGTAGAGCCACCTGTGAAGAGAGAGTTGTTTTTGTGATCTTTTGATACTCTGATTTTCACTGAAGCATGTATGATCTCAGTCAGAAGTTTAACTAGGGTAGTTAACAGTTAAATCAATTAATTTTTAAAAGTATGAAAGTGTTAATTTTCATTCTAAAAGCTAAATAAGTAAAAATACTTTAGTTCAGCATGTATGCCAAAGGACAAATAACCCCAACCCAACTCTTGCACAAATAAAACTGCATTCGTTTTCTTAAAGTTGGATTGCCTCTTAATGCTGTGCAATTTACATTACACAGCAGTCCAGAAATAAGTAAATTGCAAGGCAACAGAAAACATTTCTTCATACGTAACTTAAAAAAGAAAGCTATTGGGATGCCAGCAATCAGACTGAAGCAGAGGTGCCAAAGGCATTCTCAGACACAATCCCCCAAGAGTATAAACAGACAGAAGCGCCTGCTGAGCAGAAAGCTAAAAAACAAAACAAAACAAAAAAAAAAAATCAACGGGGGGAAAAAAAAGGCACCTTAATACTATGAAAAGACTGCTAGATTCTCATGGTTGTAATAAACACAAATTACACTCCTAAAGAATTTTTGTTTTCAAAGAAACTGCAAGTAAAATTTGGAAATAGAAAAGAAACTCATATTCTTTGTCTGTGTATCATAGCCACCACCACTTTTTAAAGCCCATCAAAACTCATTCTGAGTCTATTACCTGATAGGATAAAATTACAGCCTGGGAAAGACTGAGAGCAAGCTGTTAATAAAGCACTTGGGGCCCAAAGTTCTTACACTACCCTGGTGCTAGAAGACCCCAGGAACTCTTAAGGTTATTTTTATTCTGATAAATGCAGCAGGAGAAGGATGCTGAAGTAATGCTATCTGTTATCACTGTCATTCTACAGTAACTTAGTTAACTAATTTTGTAAATATGTAAGGGTATACATTTTTCAGCTTTATCCCTCCTGCAGGAAGAAAACAAATAGAGTACTATCAAAGCTCAATACTAAGGATAAAGCTAGCAAACATTTGATAAATTTAATACCAGTCACATAAAAGTCAACAGGTTCTCTGTCCCTTTGTCACCACTACTTCATAGCACAGAAAACATTTTGCTTAAAAACATCAGTCCCTTGGGAACGCCTATCTTCACAGCTAACAACTGTTCACAAAAATTAACTGCTGCCTCAAGATTTAAGCCCCAATGGATGCTGTAACCTATCGGAAGAAAAGTTTCTAGGTTTTGCTAATAGCTGCGGAAATTGGAGATTATCAGGTGCGTTGCACAAGATCTCTTGCAGACAAATCCATGGAGTGGCCATGGTACATGTGGAAAAAGTTTGCTCTGTCAGCAGGAGACAAGAACTGCTGCCAACACCTTTCAACAAAACATTCACAGGTAAGATTAATGCAGTTGATATATTAAGAGCCCATCCAGTCCGATATTAAGAGGAAACAAAGGGAAGAAGACAGATGATATTCTAAGGAATGTTTTGGACTTACTCCTCCTCATCCCACTTCCTTAAAATCAGAAGAGAAGGAAAGGCATGACGTACCCTGCACCTCTTACACCATTTTCAATCCCAGTCTTAAAAATAGGCATAGAACATTTTAACATTCTTACCGTGAGATTCCAGTCCAGCTCCCTGAGCCAGGCCATTATCGTAAGACTGAAGAAAAAAAACACCACAAACTTGTTACTTTAGAACGACATCACTTTCGCAGATACTGCAATTTCTCAGTTTACTAGCAAAATTATTATCAAACCATAACCACCAATTAATCTGACTAAATTCTGAACCTACACCTCAAACAGCTCTTGGCACAAAATAATTAACAAATTAGCCTTGTCTCAGTGCAGGCAGCTTTTATGACTTTCATGGAGTTCAGTGTAGTTGTCTCATATGTTAAAAGTCTGAAAATGGATAAACATGTCCTTATCAAAAAGGGAAAGCATGTGACGCAGACAACCATTACAGAAAAAAAAAAATTTTTTGACTTTATACAAAGAGAAAATAGACCTGTAATTCCAAACAAAATTAAATGCATAAATTAAATCTGTCTCTAACCCAAAAGCTGTTTAACATACAAGAAGGCAAAATGCAAGGTACTACTGTGCGTACAATACTCAAGTACAAGAAATGCTTTAGTAAGGAGCAAGACCATCAGGCTTTAAAAAAAATGAAGGGGCATGGGGAGACACACCAGAAGCAACAACAGAGTAAAGAATACTATTGCTCTAAACCTAATGACTCCAGTAGTCCTAACCAAAGAATGGCTACAGGAGCTAGCACTTGTTTAGGAATGACCATGGGGTTATTTTGTAGATCTGCTTTTAAAGCTGAAATTGAGTAGAAAAAAAGGATACAGAACCAGCCACAGAAACTACATTAAAAATATATTGCTCAGTTTTGAGTTGTTGCTGCAAATTGAAGCAACTAAAAACACTAATATTCGATACATACATTTCAAGCTGCAGCTTAACCTCCTAAAGTTTGAACTAGCCACTTTTAAGTAATCCTTACAAACATCTGGATGTTAAAACACACAGTGGAAACTCTTTGCACTGCCTTGAGAATGCAATGCAAACGTGCTACCACACACCACAGACCCATTAATAGCTAAGCAAAGGCAAGCTAATTAGCAAAGCCATGCTGGCAAAGCTAATTAACTCTACAAACAGTAATTGTAAAAGGAGGTGTTTTGCTTTATGTATGAGGAAGTAATTAGCTCTGAAGAAAAGCTGTTAAGTGTGCATCCCAGACAGGGTACTATGTTGGGTTGTACAATTAGCCTGAAATATTAATAGACAATAGCTGACCTTTGGCTGATGGGTGCCTATTTATTTACAGACAGCAGCTGCTCTCTGGGGACTTGTGTGCATTAAAGAACTAGGGAAATATTTTTATTTCTTTGTCCTTTAGAAAGACCTAGGAAATTATACGCAAAAGAGGCTCTAGGTTACTGCAACATGAAAACTACATAATTAAATACTATCCTCAGGAAATGTGTAAATCCAATTGGGTACAATCTTCTCTTTACAGTCTAAAAGTTTCACAACCAGCTTAATCTTATCAACAGATTCATATACCTGTATTTCAAGAGGACTCTATTGTATTAGAAGAAGCAGGTGGTATACTTAAAGCTTCTTGCAATTTCTCTACTTAAAAAACAAATTTGTGGTAAACCAAGCAATGTTGCAAAAAGCAGTATTTCAAGTCTGTTGAAGTAATTAAAAACATCAGTATCTTAGCGTCTCTTGTTTTCTGATTAATGATTTATCTGACTTTTGAATGTGAAAGCTAAAAATCAGTGTATGCTGAAAAAAAATCTGTGATTGGAACCTATCTATTCTACTGACAATAAAACTGATCCAGAATTATTTTTGTGATCAGTACTGTATGAACACTTTTTCCTTAAGTGATAACAAGAAGGCTCTCCCATTTTGTATGAAGATTTAATTTTTTTTAACATTACTTTTCTGAACAAAGCAACTTGTTTGTAACGTTGTTTCATGTTACAATCTTTCCCTGTTCTTAATATGCCTAACTACATGAATTCCCTCCCTCCTTCAGCTGTACTGAATTATGTCACAATTCTTATACTGCATCACTAGAGAATAAATTCCAAAGAATAAGCTAAGAACTCCAGAAGCTTATTAGAAAGATTACTGTGTTTAACCAGTCATGTTACTCTCCATCCAGATTAGTTGCATTTCACATGTATGCCATGTAACTGAAAAAGACTGTGAACTATCACTTGCTTCATCGATGTGTAAATGATGATATATTATAGAAAAACAAAACCACACCTCTCTGCCACAGCAGTGAGCAATGCAATCTCTTTTGTATTGTAATTAATGGAAGTATCAGAGTATGGTAACATTGTAACAAGAATAAGCATTTGCAAGAAAGACCACGGCAATATTCACTGCAGACTTAGTTACACAAGGAATAACAAATTATTTACTTTGAACTGTAATACATACAGGTTATTTTTAGCACTATCTACAAAATCTTAACAGGAGAAATCAAGCTAACATTCTTAGATACCACATTTCACATTCATTGTATTTAAAAACTATACTTTAAGAAATACTCCATTCATATTATAGGTAATTGAATTCAAATACATCTCAAGGAGGATCGTGGAAAGAGAAGAATGAGAGGACAGAACAACTACCACTGTGGAATGATATTCACACGAAGGGCTACTCCCCGAATGCTTGGAGCTCTTCAGACACATCTTCAGCTCTACAATGTGACCAAGCAGGATGCACAGATTTTGTGCCTGACACTTTGCAGCCTCGTTAGTGCACTGAAATACTGGTCTGACCAAACACTGCGTACCCAGAAAACCCAGACAAAATTAGTGTACCTGTGCATACCAGCTCTGCACTGAATTAACATTATACTAACGCTTTTGGAAAAGAAGTCCTATTGAACACAGCATACAGTGAATCTACCAATTTACAGTAAACCTGGACAAAAATATAGCATCTCTTGCTACGTATTAGCACATGGTAAGATGACTGCTGCCTACAGAACACTGCTTACAGCATCTCTTTAAGTTACTCTCTGATCTAGCCAGCAAAAGACATGGTCTTCAGGGTAAGCCAGTGTCTTCTGGACTTTGACCATACCCAGACTCCAGTTTTACTTCAACTGCTCAACTGCTCAACTGAGGTATTACTACAAGCCCTTCCAAGAAGTCTTGTCCTGTTCATGCTTCAATTTTTTTTTCTTTTAGAGTGGTGTCAATTTTCCTAGTAGGAACATAACGGTTGGAATTTACAGGTACAAGGAATAATGCTAAGGCTCTAGAAGCAAACTATAAATTTGATTCAAGATCACTGTTGACAGAAATCTCCATTTCAGAGATCCAAACTTTCAAAAAATCTCCACTGGCCTGCTCTACCAATGGCCTTACATAACACTCTCTAGGTCTTGCCTTAGAAATAATTGCTCCTTGCTCGCTTCATCTTTTCAGCGCTACTTATTACTTTACATACCTCTGTCACACTTCATTTAATCATGAAGAGTCTTAGTATACTAAATGCTTCTTTTACACGCTGGTTCATACCTCTGACAATTCAACTTAACTTTCTTTGTAACGTTCCTATGGGACCAAAACTGCGCTCAAGTGTACAAAATGCTAACTAACAGTTGATGTGATGTATAGAACAACACAAGGAGGATTTTGGTTTTATGCTCTATTCTTTCTTAAAATGTGATTCTCCTACTGAATCTCTGCTAAGCTATCTGATTAAAGGCTCATCTCAGTAAACACAAAGGTCCAGCAAGGATCAGAGGAGGAAGAGGAAGAACCCTCCTGACCCACTCAGTGAAAAGCGAGCACTCTGACTTGGCTGCTCCCTCACACTGTGAAAGGAGAATGTATAAATCATTGTCCCTGGGTGAAACCCGCCAAGAGGACTCTGCAGGGATGTTCTAACCCTGGAAACCCATGGTACCTAAAGTGGGCTACTAACTATGGGGGTACAGGGGCAGGGGAATAAAATTCTGGGATTTTATAGAACTTGTTATGGGGTGTTTTCTGGGGAAGGCAGGGGTGTGCACAACGTATTATGGGATTGCTAGGGAAAGGCCCAACAGTGAGAAATAGAAATATCAAAGCAGACTAGGGAAGAACAAGGAAGGCAAAACAGAGGTAAAAAGGGGATAAAAGGTGCTAATAGAGTGTGAACAGACTGCTGGTCCATATGCTTGTATGACTGACCCCTGCCCTTGATCACCTTGGTCGGGCCAAGACTTATGAAATCCTATTTTCAACTCCCTTCTGTGGGCATGCACTAGCTGTTCTGAGTGTGCGCATATGTGAATGCAAGTAAATTTCAGGCCCAAATAGCCGGTGGGTAAGTGCGCTGGTTTTGGCTGAGAAGGGGTTAATTCTCCTCACTGTTGGGGGGCGGCTACCTTTCCAGCTTCCCGCGCTCTGCCGCGTGGCGGGGGCGGGGGGCTGGGAGGGGCGGGGCCATGGCAGGGGCGGCTGACCCCGACTGGCCAATGGCAGGTTCATTCCATACCATGTGACACCGTGACCAATATATTAAGGGGGGGTAGCTGCGGCTCGGGCGTGGCGTCAGGTCAGCGGGCGGCTGCGGCGCGTGCGGTTTGTTTCGGCTGTTTGTTCCCCCTGCCCCCCTCCCTTCCCCCCTCCCCCGGGGCTTTGCGCCTCTTGTTGTTCTCCTTTACATTGCATTTCTGTTGTTGTTTCTTTTAATTTTAATTATTAAACTGCTCTTATCCCAACCCACGAGCGTTACCCTTCTGATTCTCTTCCCCCATCTACCGGTGGGGGAGTGAGCGAGCGGCTCTGTGGGGCTGAGCTGCCGGCTAAACCACGATAGTAAGGCAGGTGGTCTGAATACCTGCAACTGGAGTGGGACCACGAACCTCAGGGGCTCATAGGCTGTCCTGCCAGAAGTGGGGAAGACATGGGCACTAGCGGACAGCTGTTGGATGGACTATCAGCACAAAGCTTTCTCTTTTTCCACTTCACCATCCCAAAGCAAGTAGGCTGGGGAAGAAGTTGGGGGCGGGGGCAGCCAGGACAGCAGAACCCAACTGGCCAAAGAGATATTCCATCTTGTAACCTCATGCTCAGCTATAAAACTGGGGTAGGAGAAGAAGAAGGGGTGGAGAGGAGGGAGGTTTCTGCCAAGGTGGCTGATGCTTAGATAGGCCGGTCATCAATCTGCTTGTGGGAGGTGGTGAGTGACTGACAGCCTTTGCATCACTTGTTTTTTTCCTCTTTTCTTCACTTAGCTAACTGTCTTTACCTCACTCCACAATTTTTCTTGCTTTTGTTCTTCCTATTCTCTCCCATCCTGCTGACGGGTGTTGGCAGGAGTAAGCAGAGAAGAAACATATTACAAAGCATTAAAAGCAATGTAGGTGTGATAGTAAAAACTTTTGCTCATACACTCAATTCCCATATGCAGGCTAATGTCATGAATGCACAATGTATGAATTAGATTGATTTTAATTTTTTAAAAAAAGAACATATGAAGAGAATTATGTTCCTAATCAGCCTATGGCAGTGTGCCAGAAAGCTCCTTGTGATCTACAGTAAGGAATGCTTATGCATCTACCTACCTCCTTAAAAAATAAACAAAAAATAATAACCAATTTGGTCTGAAGCAGGAGATTAAGTATTTATTTTGACTTGTTTGTCACTTAGATTTTACAATCTCACTGCTGGCAGCAACTACTAAAACATACTGGTTTACAACAGAAGTTGTATGTCATCAAAATTTGGCTCTTTTTTGTGGACCAGCAGAGTTTACTACGTATGTTTACTCACATGGAACTATAGTTTTCAAGCTTACTCAGCTTCTTTGAAAAACATTTATTTTAATCTTGCAAAATGATACTCAATTAAACTAATGAAAACGTAATGAAAAAACCTGAAAACTCTCCAACCAAATATGAAGACAGCTTGCACAGACACAGAAGAAAAAATGTGCATACACTAAGTAACCTGGTTTCAGCTGGGATAATTTTCCTCCTAGCAGCTAGTATAATGCTGCATTTCGGATTTAGTACGAGAATAATGTTGATACCACACCAATGTGTTAGTTGTTGCTCAGCAGTGCTTACAGTCATCAAGTACTTTTCAGCTCCCCGTGCTCTGCTGGGTGCACAAGAAGCTGGGAGGGGACACAGCTGGGACAGCTGACCCCAACTGGACAAAGGGATATTCCATACCATATGACATCATGCTCAGTATATACATTGTGGGGAGTTGGCCAGGGGAATAGTGACGGCTGCTCAGAGTTGGGCTGGGCATCGGTCAGCGGGTGGTGAGCAACTGCATTGTGCATCACCTGTTTTGTACATTCTTTTATTGTGAGAATAATATTGGGGCAGTGCTTTACTTATGCACTTTTTCCAAGTTATAGCAACACCAGGCCCTAGTTTTCAAAAACTTGCTTTCAATTTTAAATTTAGTTCTAAAGAAAATACATCACATTTAATTTGCAGTGAACGAACACACCAAATAAAATTATCTTGCTAGTACACGCATTATAGTGAAAATACAAATTAAAAAATAGATATACTTTTTCATTTTCAACTCACTAAAGTAGGAAGATAAAAAAAGAAATTACCATAGTATTTCAATTTGGATGCAAAGATTTTTAGTCATAGTTAAGAAACAAGAAGCTAGTAAATTTAAAACGTAGTAAGAAATAACTCTTTGTGAACACTCACCATACTTCTTCTAATGTAGTCTATTGCTTTTTTCATATCCATGCCTGACCAGTTATCAAGCATGTAGCAGATGCAGGAAGCACAGTACACAAACCTCATATCATTCTCACTTCCTTCCAGCACTGCACGGAAGCTGAAAGAAATGTTTCTGTCATTACACACTGTAGAGACTGTTATATCAGAAAATATGAAAAGCAGTTCAAGGAATTGCATAATTTTTCCTTTAAAAATTAGTTACTTCTATTTACAGTATTCACATAAATATGACCCAAAGCTATGCTAGATTTTCTTTTTAGAAGATGTGATTCTAGCTAAGCCAAGCAAAATGAATGGCACTATTAACACTTAGGGGCCTGGGCAACTATTTCCAGCAATATAATGACACTGGTCTTTATTTATTCAAAGACGTTAATGCTCACAGTCTTTCAGCTATCACAGTATATACTGATGCATGAGTTACCATTTTAACATTTACTGTTTGGGGGAGAATTCTTTGCCTTCCTAGAAATCTTAATAGTTCACAGAGGTTTCTTTCCTGACTGCAACTTCAGGATCAGTTTCCCATGTATGTATAAATGTAATCGTTATTACTTTAATTTCTAATACAAATGGTGAAAATTACCTTCAGTCCAGTTTTTTATTTCTTATGGCTACAATCTTTCCAAACTCTATGAATATGTTAAAGTTATTGTATCTGGGTTATCTAGTTACAATCCTGTGCCCTCCCAGAGACCCTAAAAGTGAAGATGGGTGCTGTGATTTGCTGCCTGACAAGCCTCCATTTGGTTCAAAGACCTAGTTAGTATATTTTGATGACTTAATAAATTGCAAGAAGCCAGGACAACAGGATATTCTGATGAGTCCTCCTGACAAATCTCTTCTAACAACAACAACAACAAGAAGATTAAAAAAAATGGTACTTCTGACTTTGAAGACAGTCTTTTAAGCATGACTATCACCACTATGATGCTCCCTCTTTGGCCCTGCAGTTCAAGTATGTACCCCATTATCTTCTTGCATAGAAGGGCCTCTGGGAGATACCTTCATCTCTCCTAACCCAAATGGTGCCAGGCCCTGCTCTCTGCAGCTCAGATAGGGATGAACTCCACTGCTCTCTGGATATGACACAGGACATTCTAGGAAACCAGTATGCTTCTTAACATGTCCCAGTACTGTTGTTTACAATCTCGCCCCCTCCTCAGGTGACAACTGTGCTGTATGTTATCCAGATACTTCAAATCAAATTCTGCTAAGGTAAGGTAGAAATTAAACCACATACATTTATTCATAATGTGAAAAGAGACAATATAATTTCAATCCTTTTTCTTTAGTTTTTGTTTCTTTATGCCTGTCTCTGTTAACTAAGACTAGCATACTTACACCAGGGTAACACCAGAAAAAGGTCTCCCTGCCTCACTGAGCTTACTTGCTGTTTCCATCTGGACAAGACGTTAGCTCAAGTTCCAGCGTTCACACAGCCTCCCCCTTTGTGCCAGTAAAAGCAATTTTCATAGGTATGAAAATGTCTGTCACACTAGAAATTGACTCCTGCCAAAGTAACAATTCTGTACTGGTGCAAAGCACTCTCCTTTCCCTATAGGGGCCAGCTGGCACTCTTCAGCAGGGAATATAAAACACAGGATCATGTGTAAGAGTTATCAGTCTGTGTATTAAAACCACACACAACACAAACATCTAGAAGAGGTTAACTGCATGTAGCTTATTACTGTAATCAGGCAAGATGACAAGTAACTACTTCAAGATGCTAGTGAGTTGGGAGCAACTTCTGCCTTTCGGATATACTTTAAAAATAAAAATGGTCTGACATATAATAGGAATGCTTGGAGCAATGGAACAGGCACTTCCGCATGCTTGAAGAAACTGCAAACTATAGCAGATGAACAAATACTCGTGTATATATATCTGTATACATACATTAGGACTTGGCCCATCAAGGTTAGTCTGCTGTTACAAATAACAGAAAACTGTACATCATGTAGTTCATATTCACCATTCACATTCTGAATGTTCCGGAGTTTTCTTTGGTTTTTTTTGTTTCTAAACACACATGCAGCACTGCTATTTTTTATAGTTGTGTTACCAAAAAAAGGTTTTAATTATATAAGATGTCTAGGCAATACACAGCCGTTTGACCAAAACAAAAGCTTTCTTTACTCATAAAGGGTGACAGCAATTTCATTGTGAGGTGAAGGATAATTTCTTTAGGAACAACATTTCTAGAATTCTGCATTTCTTAAAGTACTCTTTCAAAAATGCCATTCAGTAAAATTTAAGAACATAGCCAGATTGTGCATTAGCAGAAGTTTTCGTTAGCTACCAGCTTCAGCCTGCATTAAAGAAAAACCAAACAAAAACCCCTCCAACAGAAGCAGATGAAGGAGTATATACCATCTATTAAAAAATGCATGCCAAAAGGACAGATCTCACAACAGAGTTTAGTAATAATATACTCCTATTACAAACAACATATAAGCTAATTCATCTGTTGCTATCTTGACTCTCTCAATACTAGATAAGGACTATCCTCCCACAAAGCACAGCCAAGACCATCATAGCAGTGTTACAGGGCCCTGCAACAACCAGAGAACATGAACACAGAAAACCTCACTTATCTGAAGGGCAGAGCAGAAAAACGAGTATCCTCAAGACATCAACCAATCTGTTAACTGTCCAGTAATAAGTATCTACAGTTGTAAGGAAATACGGTCATTCTCCTATGTGAAAGCAAATCTATACAGGAAGTGCTGTTTGGTCTTGTAAACTGGCATGTGTTCTGTGGCTGGTACTGATTACCCATCAAAGTATTTTCTAATAGAAAGAAAAGAGTATATAGCTACTTTCATAAAACCCATGTTTCTTATGTTTCATTCCACATCTGGGTTTTCTATTTATCATCCAGAGAGTTGTAGAATACAAAATATATTTTACCTTCCATCCTCCAGCTGGAGAGCTCTCAGTCCTGCCAGTATGGCATCTCTATTTACTCGACTTAAATCATCTCCAAGAATAACCAGACATGACAGACCTGTGTAAGTCATTGCTATGTGCCCGCTATCGTAGGGATGAGATATACCCGGACCCTAGAAAAAAAGGGGGCGGGAAATACAGAAACATCGTAAGACCTTGTATTACCATCAAGCATTCATTTTTTAAAAAAGTTAAGAGGTAGACAAAGTTCTTTTCCCTTCATTCATTGTGGTTAAATGGAAGGCATCCCACTCAGCTTTTCTAATCAAACTAAGCTGCTGCACAGCACTGCTACCCTTGCAAACAGTTGGTCAGTAGGAAGCTTTGGAAGAAAGCGCTGCCAAGAGTGATATTTATGCAAGAGTTAAGCAAAAAGATGGGATGTGCTCAACTGTACCCAAGTTCATCCTGACACGCCACTGGGCATTAGCTTCCTGGCAGCTGGGTAAACACTGTTAAACAGCCAACCTCTGGAGGTTCCTTAAACAATGATTTTACAATCCAATGATCTACAAGTAGAAAGCAGTCTGAGGGATTATTAGTAATCTGTCAATTGCAGCAATACCAAGTTAGCCTCTCATCTACTTTCATCTCTACTCTAAACAATAATCAGAGCTTAAACAAAGTATTTACATAGCAAATAATGTCAACAGAGAAGCTAAAATGAGAGTTAAATGCTTACTAGTAACAGGACACAAATCACAATAATGGGCATGGGATTGATACAGCTGTGCTAAAATAATTGTTTTTCCTTCTGATATTTTATAGGCATATCCTGGACTGTACCACTTCATGAAAACAGAAACCACATGTAACACGATGACTTTGGATACCTGGAGTGGTTCAATGTAGAGCAACTGGAAGACAAGCGTTTTAAACAGGATAAAAGCTACTTCACTACTGAGTAGTGGAGACAAGCAAGTTTTTAAATCACATTTTACTAGCATTATTGCCTAGTCAGGTGCTACTGTTATTTTGCAATTAATCCTAAAAACACATGCAAAAAGCAGTATCGAACCAAATTTAAGATTACATTATGTGTAATTGGTATTTTTTCAGGCAAGTCACACTTATTTCCAAAGCCAAAAAGCTTTGCTTCTAATAAGGAACTGGGAGAAAAATACTTATTACCCACTAGACAGAAAAGGACTGTTCTCACACTAGGGAATCAAACACAGTTGGGAAAGGGAGGCAGAAAACAAGGTGAAAGTGGCTGTAGAAGGACTGAAAAAGCTTTAGCGATGCAACAGAGAAGGGGAACAAGCGAGCGAGCACTGAGAGCAGCAGCTCTTCTCTCTCGTTTCCAGCCTTGGACTCTCTGTTGCGAAGGGGGCACAAATCTCAACAGCTCCTACTCCTACCTGTGAGCTGTCAGTGCTTCCATCATTGGCTCCTGCCTTGCACATCCCCCAGTCACACACACACAATCACAGCGTGGCTGAGGCTGGCAGGGACCTCTGGAGGTCACCTGGTCCAAGCCCCTGCTCCAGCAGGGCCACCTAGAGCTGGCTGCTCAGGACCACATCCAGACAGCTGTTGGATATCTCCAAGATGGAGACTGCACCATCTCTCTGGGCAACCCGTGCCACTGCTCGGTCACCCTCTCAGTGAAAAAGTGTTTCCTGATGTTCAGAGGGAACCTCCTGTGTTTCAGTCTGGGCCCGTTGCCTCTGCCTCTGGCACTGGGCACCACTGAAAAGGGCCTGGCTCTGTCTTCTTTGCACCCTCCCTTCAGGTGTTTATTGGTGAGAGCTTCCTGAGCCTTCTCTTCTCGAGACTGAACAGTCCCAGCTCTCTCACCCTTGCTTTGTAGGAGAGCTGCGCCAGTAGCAGGCTGACTTCCCCATGGGGCACCCCACAGATGGAGGACAGCTGTGCCCTCAAACAGCTTAGAAAAAGCTACTGCAGTCCTGAAACATGTTTCTTCTAACAGAAGGAACAACCTGGCCTATCATACCAATTTTAGGGATTTTAACAGAACCAAAAATCTTATTTCCAGAATACCTTCCCCTTAAAAATGTTATTATAAGCAGTTTAACCCTTGTGATGCATCAACTTACTTCAAATGTAAAATTCTGCTCCAAAAATCCAGACATATAGGGTGATACAAATTTACCCTGGCAGAGAAGTATTCAGTTTAATGTAATTTACTTTTAAGCAAAGCAAGTCTCTATTCTAAAAAGCAAAATTTGAACCCATTTTTGCCCTAAATGGATTCTCAATGTCCCAGCTCTGTAGCTACAGTTTCCCACATTTTGTCGAATGAAATACAAGACACACTCAAGTCAATTAAAAATGTCTGTAAAGGTTCTTTGATATTCGGACCAACTGCTTACAGAATGTCCCAGCAATTCCTGTCAGCACCTACGAAGAAAACTTCCATATAATTGAAGTTCAACTGGAATGAGAGGAACACTTAATTTCTTCCTACTTGGAATAACCTAGAGCAGGGGAAGTGCAGAAGATGCCTCTGCTTATTTCACACAAATACGCAGAAAATGCCTGAGCCTGCAAATCAGTGTTAGCTGTTCACCACTGCTGTTCACACACTTTTATAGGTAGTTCATCTCCAAAACAATACTGACATCAGGAATACCTGAACAGTAATAGATACAGTGAGAGTTTGACTTTACATTAAAAAATATTATTTCGAAAGGAAGACTACATTCACTAAGGAAGGAAGGCTCATTCTACGGATATTCAGATTTGCTTTTTAAAACTCTATTTACGAAAACTCTACCCAAATGTTCTAACAAGTACAAAAGTGCTTGGATATTCAGGAAATTCTCTAAGGTATCTGTAGTTCTCAAATAACATTCTCTTTCAAGTGACAATTTTTTTCACAGAGCGTCCACATAAAGTAACTGAAAATTCTCACTTCTGATGATTTCTTTTTATTTGTACTTTTTTATACATATGCTATTTCCATATTGCATGTAAAGCTTTGGTAGCCTAAAAACATGTTTAAATAACTGGGCCTTTATTCTTTAGTGAATTTTGTATTTCAGTATTTCTGTTACACTATTACTCGTTGCAGCAAAACCAGGCTGCGAAGTGTTAGAAGCACATACACTGTATGGTCATGAAACTAAATAACACCAGCCACCCCAGAAAAATTGTATCAATCACTACAATACCCGGACAATGTACAAATTCTACCTGTACTTCCTTCCCACACAAACATTTCCACATGTAGAGGTAGCACACTGCTTTTCCAGATACAGGGTTTCAGCAACACCAGATCTGTAGAAAATTTTGCAAGTCTGGTAGTTCTAACCAAGAGCACAAACTATGCTTGTATGATGCATATAAAGCAAACAATAGTGTCTGCTGCCTGTAACATACAATCATGAACTTCACAGCTAAATTAGTACTGCCATCTGCTTCTGCCCTTGAATGTCAAACAAGTATTTAGGTACAAGTAATACAGAAAAAACTGTCAGGATACATGATTTTGAAACATCATTATGTGGGGAATCAGGGAGATGGTCTCAGCATTCAAGAACAGCTGCCCATCGTCACGTGGCAAGTAATTAAATTTCCTACACAATAAATTTGTGTACTGCTAGATATCTTGATAAGTGATTACTAAAAAAGCCAGTAAAAGTGACAGAAGGTCCGACATACTAGTATGCAGCCAATGCCTTGAGAACATTTGGGTTAGGGCCAAAAATTCCAACAAATATGGCCAATATTTCAGTAAAATTAAACACAGAAGTATCAGTATCGAATATGAGATCATGCAGAAATTACTACAAGGCATACGCACAGAGGCCAACAAGATGCTTCATATGTGTAATTACTGTATGTTTTTAGAAGCTTTTCAGAGACTAACAGATCTTTGGTCACCACATGTAGTTTAAAAAAAATAAATAAAACAAATACGCTTATTCTGCAGAAGAACAACAACATATTCTGTACACTAATTGTTAAAATTTTAAGTGTACTGGAATTCACTTTATCTTCTAGGTTCCATGTAATTATTTCAGGCTCATTGTGATACTACTTACCAAATTTTATGTTGTACCTACACACACCAGTGTATGCTTCACACATTAATGCAACAAAACACCTGAGCCCAAGTAACAGGATGTCTTTGAGGGGACAACAATCAGAATAATTGGACATTTTAGAAATAGGAAAAAAAAAAAAGATAATGCCTAAGAAAACACTGCTTTTTTGCATAAAATTGAGAATTCATAAAATTTGTAGAAACTGGCCCTTGACATTTTGATATTGCAAAATAGGACTGGAATGGCTTCTCCAAGTTCAAAAGATTATAGTAAGTCTCGAAAGTTTGACACCTCTAAAATTTGCATGGCTGGGAGGAAGTATTGCTAGATTGCCTCTACTATGAAAGACAAAGTAATTCAGACATTGTGTAGAAATTTGTCCCAAATTTATGAAATCCACTCTAGACAGAGGACTTGATTTTTAACTGGCATCTTCAGGCTTGGTAAAAAGAAGTTCCTTTGTAAGTTCTGTATTATGAACAAAGCCTACTTTTAGCAGACCGTAACTATTTCTGCCTCATAGACTAAAACAGCAGCAGCAACCAAGCAAACTGTCAGCATAAACACAAAAAACCCACTGCTGCCACCACCTCAAACTGTGATCTTCATGGGCCAGGGACACAGAGATAAACAGAACAAAGTTATTTTAAGAATGGCAGAAGTTACATCTCAAAAACTAGGAACAAGAAAGCTGTTAAACTGTGGGTGAATCATCAAACACTTAGACTAAGCAACCAGAAGAAATACACTTAATCCCGTAAGTTATGTCTACGTGAAGGCGTAATGCAACAGGAGTGGGTCTGGAGGTCAGAACAGGAGGTGCTGTGGCACTGGTGCCCACACCACATGCATTTCACAGTTTGTGCCAGCTGTAGTCTGGGTCCATGGACCAACAGCCTGCTAATGGAGAAGCTCATTTGCAGTACACCTTCTGGTTCAGTTTCATTTAAAAGGACCCCAGTTTGTGTGTTTTGCTCTTTTGGAGCAAGCACATTAATCTGCTTTCATGAAGTACTCTCTAATGATCTGCACTAATACACTGCTGCAGACATACTCTGTGAAGACAGCAATGGGGATATGGCCAGGTCCTGTTCTCTCTCTACACTTTGCCTTTTGTGATAATTGCAGTTTGTAGGTCACACAGGAAGCAGATTTAACTTGGATTTTAGTAATGGAGGAAACCATTTCTCCTCTACGAGTGTTACCATCATGGTCTCCACAATCTGAGCCTTCCTTAGAAGACATAACACTTAAAGATGCAAGGTGAGTGGAAGCTTTCAAACATTTAAATCTGGCTCAGTGATGTGATAATGTTCCCTACCACATTATCCAGAACAGTTATTTAAACATAACTTATGGTGACCAACAATTCCTGTTGACCGCTGCAGAGAGGGCTAAGAAACTGCTGCAAAAGCATGGGCAAGATCTCTCCAAACACTAATAAAGAAAGCTAATAAACACACTCTTACACAGGCAGAGTTCCACTTTCAAAAACTTTCTTCTTATACCTGGCATCAGTGTTACAAACACGGATTGTTTCAGTCTTAAGAAAATACAATGTCATGTTGGGAATACAAAACAGATCTTTTTTCCCTAAGCCAAAGCGTATGTCATTTACTGCAATCTTACAGAAAAGTTCCAGGTATTGGCTTTCAATCCAGCCTCCAAAACTGATTTGTAACACTTTAAAGAGATTGAAAAGACCTAGGTCTATCTGAAACTCTAAGGAAACTGTTTACCCCTAAACTAAAAAGCTAAATTAAACGTCAATAACACCAAGTCACAGAGACTAAAAAACCTGAAGCCATTTCAGAAAATAACTGTTATCTAATTTCAGACGATTCATGTTTAAATGCAGCAATAGATGTGGGTTTGCTTTACTTTTGCTACAGTCCCAGATAGCTGCACAGGCGCTACCATCAACCACTGAAATGAAACAGCAAAAAAATCCCAAAGCAAAAACAAGTGAGCTATCCTGGTAACATTTAGTAAAGTTGGAAATTCTAACATATCCCTTGCTTTTTTCTATTATTTTGAAGCATCCCTAGGGACAGAAGAGATTTGGCTACCTCCAGTATGGCACTTTCCCAGAGTTCAAGAATGAAATCACTGTGGTGGCATGTAACAGTAACTGTCAATGCAATTCCAAAGAAGTTACAGGCTTTTTCAAAAGTTATTTTTCAAGATGCGGATTTAATAGAACATTTTTAAATTATTAAGAAAAATAACACGATCTTAAACATAATTCAAAGTCATCGCAGCAGATTTCCAAATCTTTCTTTTTCTGAGTTACTGCAGAACATTTTTGGGCAACATTGCTGGAAATACTTTAAAACTTTGTATGCCAATAAATCAAGCAGATCTGATCCCTCTAATGCAGATGCAGTGAAAAAGGTATTGCAATGCTTGAATGAAAAGCACATCCATCTGCAAACAGTTTTCTAGAGATAATGACCTTGTAGCTAATTTCCACAGGTTACACGACTCCATCCCTTTGTCCCTTCTGTAGATTGGCTAACAGATTGCAAGACACTGATGTGCCGCAACACATTTCCTGAAAAAAAGAGTATTTAAATATGAAGCATGTACTACTGGAAGTTGAGAGTTAAATTAAAACACCAGAAGGTGTTGGGAAGGGATAATGATGCTTTGCCAACCTTACGGTCTTTTTTGTCTTCAGGGGCCTTTCCAAGATCCCAGAACTATATCCAGAATTCGCAGTTGAAGCTTTATACACTGGGGAGGATTTGAAAAAGGTTTCCAAAAGCATGCACTGATTTAATGTACCACATCACATGGCACTGACCCAAACCTTTGAGGAAATGTGACTGATATATTTTTACTATCTGTTTGGTAAAATTGTGTCTTTATTCATTTTATAATGCTGTTATGCCACAATAATAGCATGACAACCTCAGCTTCTTTAGGTCACTGTTATCAAAGACAATCATCTTCTTTCTGTGTAAAACCAGTCTTTTTTTTTTTCCACACAAAATGATGAAATTATAGGAATTATATGAAATTGCCTACTGTTTTGTCTTTAAACTTTAACAATGTATCCCAGTAAGTCTCTACTACACATCCCAGATTTCACTGCAGACACCATCTGTAGTGCAGAACAGGATAAATACCAACGTAAACCAAGAGACAAATTACCTCACCTGTCACATGCTGCTGTAGCACCCAGTATAGGGCTGTATCTCTTCACAATTATTTTACCCTTGTAAAGTGCATGCTCTGAGTATTACTGTTATGAGTACTTGGCTGACTTGCTATGCAAAGATGTATATGCAGTTATTAACCCATTCCCACAAATTATTAAGAAGCATAAATTTATGCTGTTAAGGATAAATAAGGCCAAACCAGGCTGCTGTGCTACCTTTGTACTCAAGTCAGTTGAAGTGTTTTCATAGTCAGCTAGAGTCATTAGTGTATCAGATGTCCATCCTTGCTTTCAAGTTCAGATCCCAAGATTCATTCATTCATTCATATTTAAAATCTTGCTATCTGTCCACTACAAAAAAATCAAATACTTCGTGATTATTTAGTGCCCCTCTAGGTTTTTCATCCACTCTTTACTGAGATTTGACTCTTCACTGTCAAGCACAGGATAGAACTCCTGTACCACTTCCACAGTCCTTCATTCACACTGGCCTCTACTTCCCTCTTCCAGCTGTATCAGGCAGGCCTTCCCATCAGACTTTTAGCAGCCTCTGCTAACCTCCCTTCTCTCTTTTATTAAGGGCACTTTCTTTTTGTATACATATTTAACTCTTTCGAACCTCAGTTCTGTGGGCTTCAAAGCATCCTCTCTTACTGTCACGACAAACTGGGATGAGCAGAGTCTTGCCTACGTTTGAGTGGATACCAGGCGCAATCAAATATGCATGTTTCATCACAGGAAGAGGAATACTGAAGAACAGCATGTGCTGCACTACTTAATACGGAGCTATTCTCTACCAGGTGGTAGTTCTTGAGTTCGATAGGTTTCCCTACTTCAGTAACAGATCAGAGAAGGGGGGGAGTGCTCTGAGACAAGACAATCTGTATGTCAGTTTCTTCATCGCTCTGGAAACTCAAGCAGTACCATTTTAGTACGTTTCTTATGCATGTTTGTTTAAAGCTCTGCAAACATTTCAGTGTATTAACTGTGCAAAAATCCCTGCCTTCCAGATATTCCATAATTATTGTTAATATTATAAAAAACACACAAGATCATTTATTGCCCAACTGAAAGTATTTCACACACACACACTTAACTGACCTTGGAGGGATTGAATGGCATCCCTAAATATGAAGAGCCTCTGAATCCACACCGATTCAAGTTTGATCCTGAAAAAGATTTAAAAAAATACTCAACTAACTTGCTTTGCTGAAACACTCATTATAAACCATAATTGTCTATTCAAGATCAAGATCTGTTAGTTCAACACTGTTCACAGTATTACTAGAGTTTACATGTGTCATTTAGCCTGTTAATCTCAAAAAACCCAAACAAAACCACAAGCAAACTTGATCCTGCCATAGTAACAGATGTTTTTTGATTGGTGGAAATATAGTATTCATATCAGCACAGAATTCTCTCCCATGCTCACCAATTTAAAAAAAACAAACAAAAAAAAGGCTTTCTCCCCTGGAAAAGTGCCCAGAGTTGTTAAATATTTTTCCTCTCTGGATTTCTGCGTGGTAATACCGTCTGTTCCCAATCAGAACTGTTTTAAGATACTTTGCAATATATACAAGGACAAACAAACTGTTTGCAGTTTTAAGCTAGTACTGATCTAACTCAATACTGTCAGAGTGAAACTGTTAAAATTATGTGGAAGGCAAATTTTTAATTGGAGTCATCTTTCTCTCACCCAAAACACAGACACAAGAACACTGTAGCTATCAAACATTTCTGCTAGTGATTCAGTATAATTTGTTTTAAATGTGCCACAGTACCTGAGCGTGCAGCATACAGAAGTGTGCACCACACACTGTCTAGAGCGAAGCACATATTTGCAGGGCTCAAATCTACTTCTACATGGCAAAAACTCTATTACTTTACTCCACAACCTCTCAAAGTAAAAGCCTAATGAGTGCAATAGTTCAACAACATTTGGGTGTTCTTAAATTCTCCCCCCGCCTTTTTTTTTCCAGCTCTTCAGCCTTTAATCTAAAAATCCTCATGGAGATTAGGGAAAATTGCACCAGACTAAGAAAAAAAAAAAGTTATAAAGCTGAAAGTCCTAAAAAACCAGCACTGTGCAATGCGGTCTACCAGTTACGGTGTCATTAGCTTCTAATTTCAAATGCATTCTGCATATATGCAACATTTAAACTAGAACCTTTTATGAGTCTAAGTACTTCAACATGGTTGAAGTATGCAAGTTTCTCCACCAGGCAAGTCCTTGGACCTAATTTATGTGGAGTGAACTATTATTTAACAGAAAAAAAAAAAAGAAAACCAGCTGCAATCTCCCCTTCCTCCACCTTTCAATCAAAAGTACTTTGTAATTATTCTGCAGGTGTAATGAAGGTCATTTCAGCCTGCACTAAAAATTGGTATGCTACAGTCACACCCACAAAGACAAAACAGAAAGAGTATCTGTATCTGTAGACAAAAAATGTTTAACATATTTTGTTATAATCTAAATCTCTGCAGAGAACATTTGTTAGCTCCTGAAGTCAAAGACTTGCATTTCATGTTGCAACAGGTTCTGGAAAACACAATAAATCTTAGTCTTAAGGACGAATCTAAGGCCCTGAAGGACGCGCCCAAAAAGTATCACAATTTGAAAAATGACACACTGTGAATGATCAGTAAGAGAATTAGAATTCTTACTTCTTCAATACCAGATTTTCTAGGTGACATTGTGGAAAAAAAAATCACCATTCACTTGCCCCATTTTTAGTAAAAACGAATCTGTGTCTTAAGTGCTTAAGTAAACTACAAAATTCACTTTGAAATGGCACTAATGTGGAAGCTCTTCATCCAGAAAACAGTTGCTAGCCTACTAGCACACAGCTGTTCTGGCCTGTTGCAAGTGAAACCGTGCCACAATTAGGACAGCTCTGCAGTCAAACAGAACTCAACTGTTATTTGCGAGATGGAAGGATCCATCCCAGAAAGACTGAGCCCCCCCAGTGGCATTCTAGATGGTAGCTTATAATTCATTATCAAGGCAGAAATGGCAGTATGAAACCCAAGTGCAGTGTGCTGTTAGTAGGTCACTTTGACTGACGTCTGACTTGACTGCTACTGTGAGAGAGATTAAAAACAAAGTACTTCAATGAAAATCAGGATCTTTAGCTGTTCAATTTTCATGTAATATTTTTAAACTTTTCTTGTACTATCAAACTGCTACCAACTAAAAACCAGCACTGGCAATTTTAAAATGCTGAATTTTTAACTGTATTGCTATCATTAATTTAAAACCTATTTTGACTCTTTAAGTCTGTGACTTCTGATCTCCCATCCTAGAGTTTACACACTGGTTACTCGGAGAAACAGAATAATAGCAAGGCTCTTCAATGCCCTTCTTAATTCTGCACCATCTTTAAAGGGAATTTTATCCCCTCCTCCAAACAAAAAAACCCTTTGTAACAGATGCTTCCTAGACCTTCAGCATTACAAGTGAATTGATAAACTTCTAGTTACAACTCTTGAATTAAGGAAACAGAATGCTGAGCTGACACAGGAGGTGCTAAAACAGGAAGTGAAAACAGCTCATTTCTAACCAGATGACTCTGACACATTGACGTCACATCTCAAATTAGTTTTTAGCTTCCTGTGAACATACGAGTTCAAAACCAAATGGGAACCAAAGGGGAATTACAGAAAAAGCACTGTCTTTCAATTTGTGCATACCACCTCACCTTTCGTGAAGGTGGTTTTACTATTTTATTGCAAAGTACTTGCACTTCCTATCTTATGTAATAGTTTAGTAGTGCTAACCAAACTCTTGCCTACTTTCCTGGACCACAAATAGCCTGTCAGAATCAGAAGCAGAGTTAGAAATCAAACATATCCTATCCCAATTAGAAGGATATGATCATAGTTTACGTCCCATGTAAAAAACCGGGGCAGTGACCAGTTCGGCTCCAGCACAGTCCACTGAAGCATCAAGTATAATTGCAGTTATGAAATGGTACCACCTAGTGTTCACTTTCAGAGTTACACATATTTAACCACTTCCTGAAAGAGCTTAAGACAGAGCGAAAAGTAATAAATGTTTCACTGCTTGACTACTGCAAGCTGAATGAAACACACCTGGAAAAACTTTTCACATTTCACAACAGAACTAAAGAAAATCGACCTTCTTCCCAAAACAAAAGACTCCACACCTAAACCAAGAGCTGAGACCCTCCCATGAAGAAAACCACCAGGAAGTCCTTCAGACATGTAACAGAGCTCCAAATGATGACCACAGATGTTTTATCCTGGGAGCTCTTTTGTTGCAGACAGGACATTTTTGTTATTTATCTCTTATGATTTGTCTTGCATGGGAAGACTGGTAACTTTTACCACTACTTATTCCCATTCAGGTACATGTACATTCCTCTGTTCCAAGGCTTTTCTCATTTTGCTAAATACAGAAGAAAGCTCACATGCATCATTATAATATTGATACTAAAAAAAAAAATCACAGCTTTAACATAGGCTGACACAGTCAGTGCATCCAGATAAAGGTAAGCATAAGCAATTCTTACTGAACTAGGGCTAAAAAATAATTATTCTTACGGATCAAAGCACTAGAATATGGCATAAAATGCAAAGTTGCATTCTCTAAAATGGAAGTCCATTATACATCCAGATAAACACTTCAAATGTAGTCATTAAAGAAGATTACATTGAAGGAAAATTCATATTTCTGCTCAAGAAATCCATGATCAGAAAGCTCACATGTAACAATGATCCGAAAATCATTCAATGACATTTTATCAATTTTTTCAGTACTGACACACAAGTGAAGAAGAAAGCAGCATCACTACAAATCTAAAGCATCCAGCTGTCAAGCAGTACAATTTTCTTCCCTCTCCCGTACTGGGCTGGCACCAGTACTCCCATCCAACACAGTTCAGCAACACCAACACAAAGCTAACCTTCTGACATAAAGAAACGCATGCTCTTCTGCCACTTCAACAAGCTAAACCAGCTCTCAAGCAGGGTCAGGCAAGTGCCAATGTTGCTATGGGGGAGGATGGTAAATGAATACAGCCAAAGAATGTGCCCCCACTGTCTGTAGATTACTTGAGTACCCAGCTCTGGATTCACACTCTTTCAAAAGTGCTACACTGTTTCTCAATGTGACCTGCAGGAAACTGGGATAAATCTTTTGCTAAGAGTTGCAGTTTAAGATAGTTTAAATAAATTTGAAATTCTGTCTAGGAGCTGCTTTATGACAGGAAAACCAGTAAAACTCTGACATGACAATAATCCTAGGAACAAGCAGTTGAAACAGGGTCTTTTGTCAAACCCCTTTTCCAATTTCACTAACGCTTTAAAAAGTATGTCTCAGTCTAAATACACATAACTTCTGATAAGGCTTGTAAAAGAACACCACCCTCCCCAAAAATGAAAAAAGTTTTTTTTTTTCAAGAGTTCAGCTTCTTTCTAAAAGAAACACAGTGAGGTCTTACAGCAGTGAACA
The DNA here is from genome assembly GCF_963921805.1 of Phalacrocorax carbo. Classification (NCBI taxonomy): domain Eukaryota; kingdom Metazoa; phylum Chordata; class Aves; order Suliformes; family Phalacrocoracidae; genus Phalacrocorax; species Phalacrocorax carbo. The sequence goes on from NC_087548.1 coordinate 63,477,861, forward strand.
TACAAACAAAACAAAAACATTTATTAGCATTGCACCTAAGCAGAGCATTTACTAATAGCAAAGAAAAAGTAACAATGGCCAAAATCTACAGAATACAATACAGAAAATATTATTTTGCAAGAGTTATAGAAGACAGGGGCCCTTTAAATAAGCAGAAGTCAGCAATGGGACCAAGCATTCAGATAAGGATGGTAGGCTTCTGTGTCAGGGTCAGCTTCTGTATGTGACATACCAATTCTACTTAGGAGGGAATGGCATTGTGTCAGCCTCTAAAATACTTGAGCTGAGATCATGGTACCTAAAAGACATTATTTGTTTGAATCACAGTTACAATGAACACACAGAAGAATACAACCTATCCTGACAGACCTTAATTTTTAGCTTCCTTTAGTGCATTTCAATTAGGCTCACAAAGTATATATTTGCTTTCTTACCCAGCGAGCTCAAGATCTCAGCACTTTGCATTCATGAGCATAGTATCACATAAAAAATCCGAAGGCTACAAACCTCTAAACTGAAGCTTTCATTACCCATCAGACATATCACATACCAGTAAATACAAACATGCTATCTAAAACTATCGCAGTATATTGTAAGACTCTATCAAGGAAGTATTCTAAAATCAAATATTGAATTTTCTAGCAAGTTGCGTAATGCCCTGCTATGGTGGGTTGACCCTGACCAGCAGCTAAGCACCCACACAACTACTCACTCACTTCACCCTCCCACGGGAAGGTGAGAAAACAGAGAGGAGAGAAGACTCACAGATTGAGACACAGACAGCATGATAGGTGAAGAAAAAGCTGTGGGCACAAGCGAAGCAAAGGAGGAATTCACTCACACTTCCCATTGGCCAGCCAGGTGTTTAGCCACTTCCTGGAAAGCCGGGCGTAAGGGTTACTCAGGAAGGCAAACGCCAGAATCACAGACATCACCCCCTTTCCCTGAGCTTTTACTGCAGAACATGGTGTCAGATGGTATGGAGTATCCCTCCGGTCAGTCAGGGTCAGCTGTCCTGGCTGTGTCTCCTGGCTCTATCTGCTGGGGGAGAAGGGATGCAGAGGGGGAAAAAGAGACAGCCCTGATGCTGAGCAGGCACTGCTCAGCGATAGCTAAAACCCTGGTGTGTTACCAACACTGTTTTAGTAATAAACCCGAAACACAGCAGTATATGGGCTACTACAGAAAAATTGAATTCTATCCCAGGCAGTACACCTACTGTAATAGTTATTAATAAAAATAAACAGATACTAAGTTTGCAAAGCATCAACTGTTCTGTCTACCATCCATTGGAAAGATGACTGTAAGGTAGCAGTAGTTCTCAAAATAATTTTATTTGGCACCTTAAAAAAGTGCTTTAAATAAAAATTAACTGAAGTGCTATGGAACCTTTGGAGGGACAAACAAAAACAGCGGAGAAATTTATTTTTCTAATAAGAACTACAGGAGTTCTCCTTTTGCTCATTTTAGTTTAATCAGTCATTTATTTAACCAGTGACGTGATCAAAAACAACCCCAAGATTCTGTAAAAATATATTCCAATTTGAACTGTAGTTTTAAATAGGTTTTCAGTCCCAGAGCCAAAATTAATGACGACTTATATCAAGCACAATACAGTTACTTAGGTTAAGAATCTTACTGCAATTCTTCCTTCCAGAAACTACATCATAAAACAGGGTTATAATTTAAATGTTTAAAAAACAATTTTCCATTGAAAGAGGGATTCATCAGCAGGAATGTAAAAAAAGCTGTAATAGAATGTTTCTTCAAGAGCAAAGGGTTTGGTTTTTTTTTTAACCTGGAAGAATTCTGATGCATCAAGCTAGCAACCTCTCTCTTTAATGAGCGATACATAAGCATTTTGAAACCAAAGGTTCACTGCTGCAGCCTACCACAGTTTAGCTACTTCTTCAAACAGGCCGGGAGAGGGAGTCAGAGCTCTACTGCTGGGAGGCTTCCAATTAATGAAGGTTGCACACACCCAGGACTAAAAAAACCACAAAGTCTATACATTTTATTGAAAGTAGACATTACAAGAGGGTATACATTCCCTTCTGCATTTTTAGTCATCGAATACCCAACTTGCTGCTGTTGGTATCATTTACATTTTGCATCCTCTATTGTCCGTTAAATGAAGTAAAAACAGAATAAAAATAACGCTGAAGTTTTAGGTATTAAGTGACCAGATAGAGTAGCTGTCGTGCTTTAGCATTATTATCAAAAACATAAAAGCACAAGAAGAATAGAGTTTTACAATGTGATATGAAAATACGGAATAGGAGGGAAGTTGTTCTTCTGCTGGAGAGATTTATCACTTTAAAGCACAGAATGCACTGCCAAAAGTGCCCTCCCCAAAACTACTCTCCTGTAGTTTTATGATATGATGATAGCTAGAAGAAGAAGGAGCACATCTCAGCTGTGCCCTGGGCTGTTAGCCTCCACATCCACAAGCTAAGATTTACACTGCCCTTCCCAGAAGGCTCTTGACAATGGGACTATTCCAAACACTGGCTAGGTAGAACTGCCCTCTGCCTCTCCTCCCCTGAGAATTACTACATACTATCAAAGAAAAACAAATTAAAAAATGCCTATTCTATTCTCTTGGAAACTTCACTCTTCTTCCAGAATATTCTCCTGAAGACTGGGATAAAGATCAGAAAGCGAGCAACTCCTAAAAACAAAGCATGTACAGCCTGCAAAATTTTTTTAATGCTAAGGCAGAGGAACCTTCTCATGATTAAAAATGCTGTGGGAGTAATTATGTGACCCAAACCCCTAATCTTCTCTAATCAGTCCTGGAATACAACACAAGAAAACACGAATCTATTAGAGCTAATGCCTGGGGTGGATCTGATGGTTTTTAAGTCTCCAGAATAAGAAAAAGGATCTTTTTATTACTGTAAAAATCAAGCATCAGCACTCTTGACTTCCATATGCTTACTTCATAGAAATGCTTTTATTCATAAAACTGCTTTTAGGGAAGAGACCTGATTTGTAGTATATAATCAGACTACATATTATAAGGAAACACACAATTTTCTTTCTGCAACCGTCCAACATACGAAGTACATGTTCATGAGTTTACAGACAGGCACCTGGAATTACCCTTTCTCAAGAGACCTGCCTGGAGCTAACCCCACACCAAGACTTAACAAACCAGCACCTCCTGTCATAAAGCAGAACTGCCTTGCCCACATCTCCCTCCCTTCCACAATCTCTACTGCTATTAGTCATTCACCTGTGCTGCCATGGAAAAAACTGCCAATACCACCTAGCCCACACAAACGGCACCTCCCTGACTTCTGTCAAGTCACTTGGAAAGGGACACTTCATGTGTGCTCCCTCCGCGGCTTGAATCTGCTGCGCACCTTCCAAGCTGAGGACACTGGGATGCAGCAACAGCATTACTGCTTCTAAAAAACTTAGGTAAATTTAGCCTTCACAGATCTAAGGAACAGATTTTTCATTTTAAAGCAGGAACTGTGTTTATCCCTTTTGCTTCTTAACCTTAGACCTGCGATTTTCCAAAAGCTGTTCCAACTAACCACACCTGTGCTCAGAGCTCCTGGCATAGTTACGATTAGTGGAAGTCGATATGAGGACTATTAGACTTGTAATATTTCTGTAACATATGCATTTCTTTTAGAACCAGGTGATACATGCCTCTGAGATGCTTAAAGGTGTAATTTCGTTACTATTCTATACTGTCTTATCTTCAAATTAATTTCATAGCTTCAACCTGTATACATAAAAAAGCCAAAAAGTAATTGCTTCTTCTAGCTTTATTACTTTAGAGGAATCTATTTCTAGGATTTGGTTGACTTTTCTATCTGAAATTATCAGGACAGCACTTCAGGAACATCAGCCTAGCATTTTATAAAAACCAAGAGCCATCCACTATTCCCCAGGTGAAAAGCATAAGTAAAGATGTTAATATCAATAAAAAAAAACTAAAAACTCACTCACTGTCTTCTGTGGGAAGGACCTGCAGGGAATAAATCCATTCTATTATATCATCTTTGTTCACCACATCTAAGGAATCCAACATATCCAGACCAGAGAGTGCGAAAAATGCAATTGTCAACCTAAAAGAAAAAGATAAGACTTACACTTCCCACCATAAATATCATGGGGAAATTAACAAACGGTTGGAGAAACAGAAATATCTATGAATTCTCAGCCTTTGACAGGGGTGCAACACACAGATCCTAGCTCAGAAAGAATGACATTTATCTATGGAACAAAACTATGTCCTTTGTACCATAAACATTTCTCCATCTTAACAAGGCTTTTCATATAAAGCAACCCTCCTTTTATATAGTAATGATACACCAACTCAGACGTTAACCTAAGGGCCTGCTTACCTGAGAAAAAAACACTACAAAGCAAATTAGGTTATTAACATATGAAGCACTAGTTCTCTGTGATGAATTCTTACATGAATAATCCCCTAAATATGCAGTAAGTGCAAGGTAACCCTGAACTGCAGTAAACTGTCTCTCACTGTGTCCCAAACCCAATTATGGATGCTTACAAGGTAGGCATCAAACAGCAAGGCTTCCTTTGTAAGCAATCAGTGTATAAATAGGCACACCAGATGAATTACCATCGAGAGACACTTATTTCTTGTCCTTTGGTGTGAAGGAACCTAGATGACTAACTTAATTACACATCTAAAATTAAGGACGTCAAATCCAAGTATCCAATACAGGAGTGCCGTATGCTGAATGCCTTTCTTGCCCGTGGCTCGTCTCCTTCCATAAATGTGTGCCACCATACCTGTTAACCAACACCTTCTTTGAGGGTTTTGTTTTTACATCAAACCATTGCAGTTCCCTAGCTCACAGCATGACCCTCAAACAGTTGCATTGCTTGCTCTGAGAGCACACCAAAGCAACAGCACTGGGTTAGGAACTTGAGATAGCTTGCTGTGAGAGAAAATGATCATGTAATGGTACCTTGGAAGTTCTGACTCAGACTGAAATCAGCTGGATGTATATTTTGCCACCCACACTTGCATCTGCCTATCCTACTTCTAGAAATTCTTGCTCTCCTTTCACCAGATAAGATGATGGATTGTGAAACAGCTGCTACACAGGCAGAAACTAGTTTAGCATGCTAAGGACAACCAAAAGTTAATGCCAGCTTTCCTTAGAAGGCTATGTTATAATTTGCAGTTACCTCACAAGCTGGTGAGCCACCTTAGCCATCAGTAGTAGGCACCTCTGAAAATGAGGAGACAGATGTGGACAGAAGCCTCTACAGCCACTTAATTTCTGCATGTGGTTCTGCATCTGAACCACAAACATGAAGACCAAAATAAAAATGGTGATGTAAGTCAGCCCAAAACACACCTCCAAAATAATTAATCTAATTAAAACAGAGCAGCTAAATGATGATTCAGCAGATACTGATCTCAATAAAATGGCACAACGTCACAGGGTGACATTCCTACCAGTGGGCTGACCTGCTGCTATAGTCATAATGTGGCCATTCACAAGCAGAGTTTAAGTCAACAACTTCTGCTTCAGAACTGTTATCATCTACGATTACATAGCACAAGTGATGGCTGCAACTCAGTTGAATAATGGTGACTTGTTAAGCTGAGGTTACTTGATTTTAAACCATCTCTTACTTTGATCCTCAACTTTTGCACTGCTTTTCATACCACTCTTACAAACAAAAGGTTTTAGTCTATAAACTGCTTGGGTACTCAACATTAGCATTCCCTTTTCAAAAAAATCCTTCCATGCAACTCTAAGGATCCTTGCACACACACACACAAAAATCAAACATGAAATAGGGTACTGCTCCATATTGCGGGTATACATGGCAGAAAATGTAAATTTACTCTGTGATCATTGGATTCTAAAGTAGGTCCCTTCACTATTATTAATACAAATAAAGTTTCTGAGTACTGAAAGCCAAAAAAAGTGTGTTGCACACAAAGGTATTTCTACATGGAACAAGTGTGTCTTTTAAGCCATCTTTTAAGCCGTCTGATGGCTAAAAGATTGTCCTTCAAAGTGCAAAATTAACACTTCCAAGCTGATATCAACTTTTGCCATTGAGCAGACCTATGTAACCCAAAATCTGCCTCTGGATAATAGCCCACTATTTCAAGCAAAATCACAACTTTTATAAAAAAACAAAACAAGGAATGTACTGTTAAGCTACAATAAGTTATTTCTTTGAAAGCTTGAGTACATTTTCCAATTTTCACAAACATTAAGCTTAACAATCTTTTACTGAAACTACTTAAAGACATTTTTATTCTATGTTACCCAGCTAAGCTCCTTCCAACGAGGCACAAACAACATGCCAACTTCAGCACTAGAAACTGCTGCAAACTAAAAACCACAAGACTGTAAGTACAAGACGGACAATAAATCTCATCTATACTTAAAAATACATAGATCAGATAAATAAATATAAGAAGTGGTTTTACATATAGTCAGTTTTCAATTTATTTAGTTAGAGCTGATTCTCTGTGTTAATAGTACCAGCGTGACTACGGAACAGCTCGTACAGTGCTGGAATTCACATGATGGGCAAGAACATCTGGCACCACTGGACACAGACAGGCCCTGATACAGCCATCCAGATGCTGCATCCTTACTCCATATGCTGTCCTGCCTCACAGAAAATTAACAGACACACGTGCTAAGACTAAGAAAGGCAACCCTTAGCAGCACCTTAGCTGACACACAGCATGCGGTGTAAAAAATTTACATACAGCAATTTCCAGACGGCGGCTCTTTGTAAGATGACCTCCAAGCTTGGCACCCCTTTCGCTGTATCTTTTCTTTATGCTTCTACTACTTCAGTTACTGTACATGTATTAATTTAGGAAGTCAAGCATCAAAGCTTGACAGCTGAAATTTATTTGTTAATTGACCTACCAAAAGCTTATGAACAGGTATCATTTGTCTTAAGTTCCCCTCCAAGACAAGTAAGTAAAGACATTTCTGATGATGGATTCAGAGCTCTTTGTCTTCAGGCGTGGAGAAAGACTACAGTTTCTCAGCACAATTCAGAAAGCATCTGAGCTGACCAATTTGAGAAACTAAGTAAGTGTGCTACAAAGAGCACCATGAGGCACCACAATCTGAAAGACTTCAGAGAGACTCGAGAGTTACATTCTCCTGCAAAACTTCACAGTACTGACTGACCATGTATGAAACACTATCATCTAGGTTATTTACAAACTACTGTTGCTGATGCTGCGTGTAATAGCTACAGACAAGAATCATTATGAAGGCTCTGAGCCAGTAAGTTGAGTAAGGAACATGAAATCAAATTTCTTTACTGTTGTACTCACTCTCTTAGTGTTTGACCAACTACAGCTTAAGTTAGAACGGACCAGCACTGGAAAATTTCATCCTCTACCACCCTGCCTGGCGACAACAGATGCAGTTGTTTCTGCTGCAGTGCAGTGAACCAAAACTCACTGACAAATAATTTTGTTTTTTTAAACAAGGGTCTTTTTAATTGGGTTTCCCTGTCTAGTTCACCATGGAATCACACAGATCACAGAATCGCAGAAGCATAGGGGTTGGAAGGGACGTCTGGAGCTCAGTGACCTTGAACCTGTCAAAAACATAATCTACGTACCTTCAAGGTCAAACTGGGAAAGATGCATTTATGGTTCAGTCCCCCACTTAGAATTGGTTAACAGACATGTATGTGCATCTGATCCTATACCTTAGATCAGAATAAGAGAACTGAAAAAGTAAAAACTTCATGACTTCAAAAAAATGCATGAATTTAGATGACTGCGATTCTTACTCTAATCGAAGGCTTCGACTGTGCCCTTTAGCCAAAAAATTAAGGCATTCTGAAATAGCTTCAAATTGACAGTTCCAATTTTTAAAATCAAAAATCAAATAAAAAACAAAGAAAAGAGTGTTTTTTCAGTGTGACACAGCCATTATGTACAATTCACTGGGCACTGGTTATGTATTGTGTCATGGCTACTATGACCACACATGAAATTTAAGTTAAGACAGTGCATTAATTTCTCAAAACAATTGGAGTTATTACTAGTACTATCCAGTAAGACTGGGGGAGTCTTCACATAAGCTAAAGGCTCTGTTTCAGCTCAGTGCCAAACTGCGTCAGCATGGCAATGTAAATCACGGAACAGAAATGTCTAGGTTGCCAAGGGCCTCTGGAGATCACTGGTCCCACCTTCTGTGGAAAGTGGGGCCTTAGGCAAGATGACCCAGGACCCTGACAAGCCAAGTCGTCAAGGGAGACTCCAGCACTTCACTGGGCAACCTATTTGTGGTTACTGCTCTAATGGTGAAGAACGTTATTCCTACACCCAGGCAATTTTACCTGAAGCGACTCATTCCCTCAGCCTCCTGCCCTGTCACCATGCTCCCTTGTGAAGGGTGCACCTCCATCTTTCTGTAACTAGTTTCTTGGTAATGGAGGACTGTGATCAGATCCTCCCTCCTCTCGGATCTGATCTACATCTAGGAAGTGAACAGACCCCAGTTATTTAGCCTTTCCCCCCACGTCACTGTGCCTAAGGTTAGCCCTTCACTTTATGTTCTAATACATCTGCACGTTACTGTAGCTTTAACGCCTAGAAAAAATTAAGAGTATGCATGCCTAGACTGCCTCTTGCTGTCATTTAAAATAACTGACAAAGTACACTGAAACATCACCTAATTCTTAATGAAAAAATTATACATATCTCTGAAATCAAAATTTCTAACTTTCCTTTTGAATATAAAGTTATGTGTCATTCCATGTGCAGTTCGGTGCTATCCATAACTAATCCTTAAGTGTTTTTGTCAAGTGTTTGTACTCTCCAGTGAAACAAAGCTTGATTTAGCAGGAAGACTTGCTCAAAGCCATTAAGCACTCTTCACAGCATGACTTGCAGGAGACTACAAAGTGAAAAGCATCTGATGATTTTATTAGTCGACTAAGAGATCAAACCCTTTACATGTCTCCAAGTTTTTGTCAAGTGCCACTTGACAAATTATCGATCCTTTTGTGCCTCAGATGCGACTGACTGTATGACGTGAAGGCTTCAAGAATCTTAAATAAATGCATTCTGAAGCCATTGCAGGGACAAGCGTCCCTCCAATTCAAAGCGAGGAGCATTCTTCACTAGCACGTTAACTCTTATACTAGCTAACGAAGATTTGCGTTATTCCTATTACATAAACAAGAGCCTTCTGCATGCTGACCTCGAGCCACAGACGGCTGGAGTAATTTATTTTAAAATCGGCTTCCAGCGTGGATTAGAAGAGCGAAACACAGGTCTGAAAAAGAAATTACAAGGATCCACAAGGCTTCCCTCGTGGATACGTGGGAGCCCAAGCGATCCCCGACTAGACCCCCGCATCAACCGCGGCGGGCGGGGGGGGGGGGGGGGGCGCCGGTGCCCGCGCCGCCCCGGCGGGCCCCGTCCGCTACCTGCTGGTCTCCAGGGACGAGTAGCGCTCGGGCAGGATCTGCAGGCAGCGCTGAAAGAACCGCACGTGCCGCTCGCGCAGGAACTCTAGCCGCTCAGGCTCCTCCGGGCACGACGACAACTCCGCCGCCGCCTCCGCCATCTTGCCGCCGCCCGCGCCCGGCGCGCCCCGATCGCGTCAGGCGCCGCTGCGCCGCGCCGCGCCCCGCCCCGCCCCCCCGAGACGTCACTGCCGGCGGCGGCCGGCCGCTGTCTGTCACGCAAACGGAAATACGTGCCGTCACGCCAACCCTGCCCGTCTGACAGGCGGCGTTTCAAATCCCGCTCTTTTTCGAACAACACAAATATAATACACATCATGGCATCAAGCAAATGTGACGACTCCAGAGGACTGCTGGCCTCTTCACAAGCAAGGAAGTCATTCCCGTGCGACAGGGACAGGCCCGTGCTCATCTATAACCCTTGCCACCAGGCTGGAGAAGCTCTAAAAACAAGGCAAAAAAGCATAAAGAGGTCATATACAACTGTATTTGTGTTATACCACACATCCATAATTATTCTCACCTATGAGGAGCTCGTAAAAGCAGTTTTGAAGCTGTTGGTGTGACCTCTTTCACGCGTTCCTCCCAGCCCTTGGTAGGTCTGTACAACCTGGACTGGTCTCTGGTGATGTGGACCTCGACCTCAGAGTGAAACAAACAAAATATTGGGCTATTTCATTGATCACAGAATGAGTTACATACACTCATTAGGTTTTCATCATATGAATAGGTGTGGACTAAACAAAATACAGTTGGCTAGCCAGAGGCTTTTCCTGCTGCACTATCACAAGAAATGGCAGAAACATGAACACCAGTAAGAGGGGCAACAACTGTTTGCCCTCATTGGTCATTTAAAAGGTTAATTGCTAAGAACCCAGACAATACTCCCAAAGCTCTTCTGGAACCTGCCTACTTAGTTAACTAATGATAGAAAACCATTTAATGAAACCATCACCCATACTGCAGCTCACCTGTATGACCTATAGGCCTTTCCCAGAACAAATATTGCCAGGAGACCATTTATTTATCTCCTGCCTTTTTTCTTTACACCCCCCCCCCCTTTTTTTTTAAACACAAGAACAACTATGGCTGCTGCATTTTTGTCTCCTGATAATGAGCACAACTTACTATTTAAATTTTTTCCCTTCATCAACCATTTAGATAAGTAAAAATAATTGCTTTTTAGAGCAATGAGGAAAAAGGCTGTTTAAACAACCACCTCAGGTTAAAAAAAGAAATGTTACCTTCTCTCTTAACTTTGCCAACCTTTTTTTCTTTTTCTCGTTTCTCTCCTTCTTTAGCTTGTTTTTGTAGAATCCTTAGCTCCAGTTTATGTACATCCTGAAACAAATAACAAATGGAAAAGCAAACTTATCTTTGGAAGTAGAACATATTGTAACAAAATATATACACACCCTTTTCACAGTTAATTTTTTTGTTTTGAAATTGCTTTGTCATAGTACAGAATAAAAAGTTGCACTAGATAGCTTACTCGCTACACAGCTTGTCCTGGACAAAGTATAGTTACACAGTATTGAAAAAAAAAGGATTGCAGTGGTTTAATCTCTGTTTACAAAAATTAACTCTAGTGTGAATGCTGACAGTAGTATTGGTTCTCCAGTAACTGGATTTACACTGAGATGGGATCTAACTTGACATTACAGCTACTGAAACCTGCAGGATCCTAAGCATCTCTTTTTATTTCATACCTGCATACAACAATCAGGTCTTTTCATGTTTTCTATAGCATGGAGAGCAACACAGCCTAAGCTGTTTTTCCCAAACATTTTCACAGTGAAGTAAATAAAACCACTTCTATATGTAGAAAAAAATATGGGCTTGAATAAACCTGTAGAATTTAAGATACTGAGGAAAAGCAACATCTTTGTCTAGAATAAAGTTTCATACTGTTTCTTGTAAGTAACATGCTGCTGTTCCTAGTGAATCAAAAATAGTTAATGAAACATGTGCATTAAGGATTTTTAAAAGTGTTTAACAGATTATATAATAGGAGGAAGTAGGTGTATTTAGAACAACATGCATAACTGGAGATGTAATTACGGACACGTTCTTGAAACTTAGTAATTTCTTCTGCAGCAATTCTCTTCCTTTCCTCCTTTTCACCTTCCTCTCTCTTCTCCTCTTCAAGCTTCTGAAGTTCCTCCTTTTCTTTCTTCTGCAAGGTATACCTTTCCAACAGTAATTTCATCTGGCATCGGCGCTGGCGTTCTTTCTGTTGCTTTTTCTCCTTCTCTTCTTCTAGTTTTAGTTGTGATGCTTGTTCCGTTGCAAATTCTATTGCTTTCTGTTTCTTCCACGCTTCAATTGCTGCTTGTTGTCTTCTTCTTTCTTCTTCTGTTTTTTGCTTCTGAGCTTCTTCATGCTGTAGCCATTTTTCCTTGAGCTTTTTTTCTGATTCCTCTTTCTCCTTCAAATTTCCTCCTTTTTCTTGCATCTGCTTTTCTTTCCACTTCTTAATTGACTGCAAGAGAACAGCAGGGAAAAAAAAAGGTTTTAATGAAAATTTTACACATTCTCTTTATTCGGTCTGATGAAAACATACACTCCAAGGATATAAACTGCTGATAGGAATTAGAAGTCTACTAAAGGCAAAACTTAAGGCAAAAAAAATGTCTCCTTTCTCCTGATCTTTTTTCCTACTTTTATGGATGACACAGGCAGCTTTAATATGTGCCTGCTAAAATTACTGAAGTTACAGCATTCATATTACCTTGGAGTAGTTATTAATGTTGGTGTAATATGCTTTTTTAAATGCAAATGTATTTCAGGTCTTAATTTTTTTCTTCAAATTAACAATTCCAATTACTATTTTATAATTCAGTTTCTGTCAGTGTATCTTTTATTACTCAGATGAATAGTTCTTGAAGGAATCATAGTTCTCTATGTCAGTATGGCAGAGGTATATTGCCTATACAGTGGGACAAATATTCTTAGGGACAGGTATAATTAGAACTGCAATTTCAGATAGGATCACTTACTGCTCTAGGATTGGCATCTAACTTTCTGGACGACTGCCATCAAAAGCCTTTAACATATACTTTGGCAATACACAGCCCACTTCAGTGAGTTGTTAGGTCTATGCTTATTGGTAATTCGGTAAGACAAATATTTTTGGCAAGTTGAGGATGCTAAAGGCTTCGGTTATACACCATCAACTGTAACAGAAATCCACCTAGCACCATCACCAGAGAAGCAACCACAAAAATAAGAAATGCATGCATTTTAAAAATAAGTACTTTTTCTTAATGCTACAAAAGCCCTAGAGGGATTATTTTACCTCTTTCTTTCTTTCATGGAAAATTAGAAATTCTCGATACCATCCGTCATGTTGTTCAATATCTTCTTTTGTTCTTCCACAGAGATACGCAAGGGCTTCATCCACATAAGATAGCCTTCCTTTGTGTTTTGTCCATACTTTTAGAAAATTTTGATAATCATAATCATCCCAGCCTCCCTGCCGCCCTCCTGCTCGCTGAAGAAATCTTGCAAACTCTACTACTTCTTCAGGTAGATGATTTTCAAGTGTTTTATCAACTGAGACCCTGGCTGATGGTAATTTCAAACCTTTTCTGGTTGTTGAGCTGCCTAACGCCCACAGTCCCACTTTTCTCTCAAAGACACTGAGCTCATTAATGGCAATTTTTTCCTCCTTCAAAAGCCGTTCATATCTGAAAAAAGAACAAACTCTCAAATGTAAGAAAAAAAATCCAGTATTCATTGCTTATTCACCAAGCATGAATTTTGGAACTGTTCAATGCCACACAAAAGCTATTGTTCAAAGATTAAGAACTGAAGTGTTAACACAGATGACAGCACAGTTGTAATGAACCCATAATAAAGCACGACACAACCACAATTAAGTTACCCTTTTAGGGAAAGCACACATTTATGGCATTCAAACACCTGACACCAGTAGAGAGAATGGAAAAAAACCCCACCCACTTAAAAAACAAAACAATAGCAACAACAAAAAAAACATGACCTAATAATCTTTTCTGCGGCTTTTATCTGAGAAGCCTTTTCACAGGCAATTCATCGTTACACTGGATCACTGCAATAGCTATACAAACAGCCTCCCTAAAAGGCTGTTTATCAACATTCTAATATTGATAGTTTGAGTTTTGATTTACATACCATAGGAATCGCTAGCAACAGAGTAAATCAAAAGAATAATTTACTTGATTAATGCAAAGTTTTCATTGTGTCTTACAAAAGCACTTTTTCTTGTAGCTGAATCATGTATAAACATACATTTGCCTCTGTTCCTCTTTAAAAGCATTGATTGCATTTTCAGCTTCTTCCATCATTTCTTTGAGCTTGTCCACAACTAAAAAGGAAAAGAAGAAAAGAGCATAACACTTAATAAGTTGACAGTATTTAACACTAATTCAGCACTGCCCAAAAATGTAGGCACTTGCAGAGACTTCTGGGACACTTTTATTTCAGAGTACAAAAAAGCATGCATTTCTATCTCTGCCTTAGAAGACAGACTCTCATTTATTCAAAAGGTGTGATTTCACACTGATTTAGCTAGCTGGATGCAAATCCCAGTATAAATGTTTATTTCCATTAAACAAGTCTCGTTCTGAGTGACCTTCAACTGATTCACAGAATAAGGCAGCCTTCTCCTAAAGAGTTTCCACTTCTGGTTTTTATAACCATGCAGTTAGTGACTTAAGATGCACACTCAAATCTTTAGTTTATACCAGACTGCAGCAGTCCTATTTAATCTACAGGTCACTACTTTAACAAAGCTAACAAAGAAACATCAGAGAAAGATGGTAATACAGCTGTCTAGAGGTCTATTTTGCAATGGTAGAAATATGTTTTAGAACCTTTTTTAAACCAGCACAACATCTGAATGGACACATATTGAACACATAGTTTAACTAACCTGGCCTTAAAAAATAAACTAAATTGGTTGAGTTATGTCATCTAAAGCTCTTAGTTCAGCTTTCATGCCTTGTTAGTTCTTGGTATCTTTACTGACAGCTTAAGGAGATAATGCATTTTTTAATAGAATAGATACTGAATAAATGAAATGAGGTGCATTTAATCTAGCATCAGAAAGCCCTCAGCTAGTAGCAGGACTTCTGCCTGAGCTCCACACGAGGTACTAGAGCATCACAGAAGAATGGTTCTTTCAGTGCCTATTTCCCAGAAGTTTCAAAAGATCCAAACAGAACGAGTTGTTTCAGCATCTTCCACAGAATATTCCAGCTTACACTTCAAGCCATGTGGACGGCTAGAAATGAGTTCCCTGTAGACCCTACTCTGTGACCTTTTACCAGATGAAAGGGAGCTATACCTAAATGGCACTAGAATATGAACTGTATTTTATGTAAGGCAAAGAGTTACATACAGAAAATACCTGGCTTTCAACAGCCTGAAGAAACAAACCCATACCGCTTCCAACTGCACAATCTTTCACCATTTCTTACTTTTCTGCATTCTTCCCTTCCCAGATTCCTGGAAAAAGCAGACTGGAGAAGTCTGCAAGAGAATCATAAGCCCAACTGTGCAAGAAACCTGTCTGTAGAGGAAAATGGTTTTAAATCTGTCGTCACAACTTACATTCTGGTGTAGGCTTCACGTCTTTTAATTGTTGCTGAAGTCTCTTCACATAATTTTGTATTTTTGATAGCTGCTGCAGGATTTTACCCTCTGTTAAACAAAATAAGGTGTTGATAGTTCTAATGGTTTCTCTGTGCATTAAATTCAAATAAAAGAACAAGAGCAATGAAGTGTCTGAAACAAACTGGGGATTTCATCTAAGCAGGGACACAAATTCTGTTTGATCAGAAGAAACTGTCATCATACTGAGCACAGACAATATTCTCCAAATCTTATCGGGTCCAAGATGTAAATGTAACAAAATTTACCTAAGACATGACCCTAATAGTTCCTGCTGAGACCACAGAAAGTGTAGAAGCACATAGATCATGCTGAAAGACCAGAACATAGTAATGGGGAGTTTGGGGGTTCTAGTATCTGCCCAAAGATCATACTCTAACAGCCCTTCACACCTCACATGTAGTGCCTTACACCTCTCATCTTTGTCCTCTTTATTATCTCACAACAGTAACTCCATCCGTAGTTCCATGCTCGCTTCTCACCCCTGGAAAGTTTTCTGAACTTTTTAGCTTAGTCACTTCTCAGAAATATTTACATTTCTTAAGAATTGCAAGATGTAAAGGATATGATAAGTTTCCTTAATGAAAAGACACACATTAAAACTCACATAAGTTTGTAAGGTAAGTGTAGTTTTAGTTGTCTTTACATGTCCTTTCCCTTCTTCAGCTTATTTTCTTTTGATCATCTTTATCAGAAGGCATAGCAGGATTTGATTACTTTTGAAAGAACCTATGTACTGTGACCAGGGAGTCACTTTTTTTTCCTTAAGTATTTAATTAGTCTGTATGTAGAACGGATATTGTGTACTGTCACACAGCACTTTTTAGACCGAATATTCATTATCTACAAATCTGAAAAATGCAAACACAATTTAAAAGTATATTAAAAGGCAGCAGTTTATAAAAACTTATGTTTCAGTAAGTATATATTTATTGTTCCTTAGCTAGACTACATTAGATTTTGCAATACACACAAAAAATTGATTCCAAGTTTCTAAAACGGTATTTTTCTGCTGAAGTTGTGTCATGTTTTTAGCTGGGATAGAGTTAACCTTCTTCACTGCAGCTGGCACAGTGCTGTGCTCTGGACTTAGTATGAAAACAGTGTTGATAACACATCGATGTTTTAGTTATTGCTGGGTAGTGCTTGTACTAGTCAAGGCCTTTTCCAGCCTCCCGTGCTCTGCCGGGTGCACAAGAAGCCAGGAGGGGAGGGGGCACAGCTAAGAGAGCTGATCCAAACTGGCCAAAGGGATATTCCATATCATGTAACATCATGCCCAGTATGTGAACTGGGGGGAGCTGGCCAGGGAAGGGAGGCAGCAATCGTGGCTCCCTCCCCCATCCCACAGGGGTGGGGGGAGTGAGCAAGCGGCTGCGTGGTGTTCAGTTGCCAACTGGGGCTGAACCACGACAGTCCTTTTTGGTGCTTGTCGTGGTTTAGCGGCAGCTCAGCCCCACACAGCCGCTCGCTCACTCCCCACCGGGAGATGGGGGAGAGAATCAGGAGGGTAACGCTCGTGGGTTGGGATAAGAGCAGTTTAATAATTAAAATTAAAAGAAAAACAACAGTAGAAATGCAATGTAAAGGAGAACAACGAGAGGCGCAAAGCCCCGGGGGGGGGGGGGGAAGGGAGGGGAGAGGGGGAACGAACCGCCGGAACAAACTGCCCGCGCCGCAGCCGCGCGCCGCCCGCCGACCCGACACCGCGCCGCCTCCGCGCTGACGCTGCAACTGCCCCCACCTCAATATATTGGTCACGGTGTCACATGGTATGGAATGAACCTGCCATTGGCCAGTCAGGGTCAGCCGCCCCCACCATGGCCCTGCCCCTCCCAGTCCCCCCCGCCACGCGGCAGAGCGCGGGAAGCTGGAAAGGTAGCCGACCCCCACAGTGAGGAGAATTAACCCTTCTCAGCCAAAACCAGCACATTCTCCACCCCTTATTCCATACCATTTACACCATGCCCAGGTCCCATATGATGCAATACAACCATACCAACCACCACCCCTCCCCTTCCCATCCTTTAACATAATACACAGACATCATTCCCTTAGTTCATGGACCTTCCCTGTACAATGTCCATTAAAAATGTCCATTGAGTTCATCCAGTCCATGACTCTGGGCTCCATCTGTTGTATCAGTCTTTCCGGGTGGGAGAGATGGTGTGTGGCGATTGGCACCTGTTGTTCTTTGACCTTCAGCAACCCCACCACAGAAGGGTCCTTTGAGAGACCGGGCAAGGTAGACAGCTGTTCAGTTTCCTCCGTCTCCAAGGCAGCTACACCAAAAGCCCACTTGTAACCTTTTGGGTCCTTGAAATACCCTTTCCTGAGGTAGTCTATGCCAAGGATGCACGGAGCCTCTGGGCCAGTCACAATGGGGTGCTTTTGCCACTCATTCCCAGTTAGGCTCACTTTGGCCTCCAATACAGATAGCTCTTGGGATCCCCCTGTCACTCCAGCAATGCTGATGGGTTCTGCCCCATATAGTTCGATGGCATTAAGGTGCACTGTGCGCCGGTGTCCACTAAAGCTTTATACTCCTGTGGGTCTGATGTGCCAGGCCATCGGATCCACACAGTCCAGTAAGCCCGGTTATCCCTTTCCTCCACCCGGCTGGAGGCAGGGCCCCTCTAGTCCTGATCATGGCAGTCACAACTCACTTCCTGCAAATGTGAATCAGGAGTCCTTCTATTACACTTAGAAATAAAATCTGCGCTTCTACTCCTCTGTCTGGGGACTTGTTCACTGGAAATTGGAGCAGCGGCTTTCCTGGAAGAGCCCCCCTGAGTGACTGTTCTTCCTTGCAGTTCATGCACTCGTGCCTGTAGGGTCGAGGTAGGCTTGCCATCCCACCTCATCATGTCCTCTCCGTGGTCACGCAGGTAGAACCATAGGGTGGCCCGTGGTGTGTATCCCCTTCTTGGAGCCAAAGGACGCTTATTCCTAACAGCTGAGACACTGCTCTGTCGCAGTGGGGAGTAGGACAGATCTTCTTTGAGTTGCTGGACCTCTTGGGATAGTTTCTCCACAGCAGAGACAAGCAAGGAAGAGATATTTGTGTCGTAATCTCGGAGTTTATCTATCACCTCTGCCACTGTTGGTGTCTCATCATCTTTCCAGGACATCACTGCCAATGAGTTTGCATGCGAAGATGGTGTGCTCCGTACAAACTTCCGCCACATGGGTCGTGTGCACTCGGCTTCATCTGGATCTTTGGATGACCGTTGATCGTCCAGGTCACCATAAATCACCTCAAACACAGCTAATTCCCTTAGATACTGGATGCCTTTCTCCATAGTTGTCCATTTTCCTGGGCGATATGTAACATCTTCTTTAAAGGGATACCTTTCCTTCACTCTAGACAGGAGTCGCCTCCAGAGGCTGAGGGCTTGTGGCTTTTTTCCTATTGCTTTGTCAACGCCCCCTTCCCCAGAAAGGGATCCCAATTGTTTGGCTTCTTTTCTCTCTAGTTCCAGGCTACTGGCCTCATTATCCCAGCATCGGAGCAGCCAGGTGACAATGTGCTCACCTGAACGACGGCTATAATCTTTTCGCATATCTCGCAACTCGCTTAAGGACAGGGATCGGGTGGTCTCTATTTCATTTATTACTTCTCCCTCCTCTCCCCGCGATGGCCCTGGTTCTTCATCATCCCGTTCTAAACGAGTTGATGTCCGCTTCCAATATTTTGTCTTGTGTATGGGGGCAACTGATACTGGTACGGGTTTATTTTCTGAGCTAGTTCCGGTACTTGTTGTGGGGGTTTGAGTGGCTGCAGTGCCTGTCGTCAGGGCTGGATTGTCTACAGTGCCAGTCACTTTGCATTTCAATCCAGAGACATTCTCTTCCCCCTGGGGGCACTGAATACTGTTGAGCAGGGCTCGGTATGCATGGGCCAGACCCCAGCATGTTGCAGTTATCTGTGTCTCTCTGGAGTTCCCAGCGTAACAACATACTTTCTCCAAATATTCTACTAGTTTTTTAGGATTCTGCACTTGTTCGGGGGTGAAACTCCAAAACACTGGGGGTGCCCACTGCCCTAGGTATTTGCCCATGCTATCCCACATGCCCTGCCACTCGTAACTATCAAGCCTCGGGGCAGATTTCTGGGTGATATTCTTAAGTTGCTTAGTCAAAACCAAAACAACCTGCCCAAAAACTAACAATAAGTGCACCTTAACCACCCAAGGATGTTCAAGATACAAAGACGTTGTTGTAAGAAAGGCATAGGCATCATAGAACAAAGTTGCAAAGGTATTATTCTGTATTTCCTCCATATAAGATCTCTCAGAGGAGGAGGTATAATTACTAATTGCCTCAACAAGGTGGTATCCGAAGTACAGTAACGGTTTCAGCAAAAACCCCAAATACCAGATAAAGCTGAAAACGAGTGTTTGTATAACAAATCTTGTAGGCAAAACGTTACTAATCACAGCAGAACACAGCAGACTCAACAAATCAACACCAATCTGTAACACCAACTGCAAAAAGGACAACATGGTGCTGTGACCAGCAGCTGTTGTTATCTCCAACCCTTGAGCCCCACGTTGGGCGCCAAAAAGACTGTCGTGGTTTAGCGGCAGCTCAGCCCCACACAGCCGCTCGCTCACTCCCCACCGGGAGATGGGGGAGAGAATCAGGAGGGTAACGCTCGTGGGTTGGGATAAGAGCAGTTTAATAATTAAAATTAAAAGAAAACAACAGTAGAAATGCAATGTAAAGGAGAACAACGAGAATTAAAAGAAAACAACAGTAGAAATGCAATGTAAAGGAGAACAACGAGAGGCGCAAAGCCCCGGGGGGGGGGGGGGGAAGGGAGGGGAGAGGGGGAACGAACCGCCGGAACAAACTGCCCGCGCCGCAGCCGCGCGCCGCCCGCCGACCCGACACCGCGCCGCCTCCGCGCTGACGCTGCAACTGCCCCCACCTCAATATATTGGTCATGGTGTCACGTGGTATGGAACGAACCTGCCATTGGCCAGTCGGGGTCAGCCGCCCCCGCCATGGCCCTGCCCCTCCCAGCCCCCCCCGCCACGCGGCAGAGCGCGGGAAGCTGGAAAGGTAGCCGACCCCCACAGTGAGGAGAATTAACCCTTCTCAGCCAAAACCAGCACAGTGCTCAACGCAGGGCACAAAGGGTTTGAGATAATAACAGTTTCTGGGCACAGCGTTGATTCATCTTTCTCAGTATTAGTTGGTCCAGCCTACACCATGCTGATTTTGAAGTACACATTAAAAATTGCTGTTGGTTTTTGTAGTTTGCTGTGCTCTGCAGTGATTAGAGATGTTTTGCCTGGGAAGGTTGTTATTAAAACACTGGCCTTGAGCATTATTGGTCTTGCATGGAAGCTGTTAACTGTACTTCGGGTACCACCTCATGGAGCCAATTAGCAATTATACCTCCTCCTCTGAGAGGTTTTTTACGGAGGAAATACAGAATGGCACCTTAGCTACCATCTTCTATAATGCCTCCTCCTTCATTACAACAACTTTTCAGTATCCTGAACATCCTTGGGTAGTTAAAGATACATCTGTTGGTATTGCTTTGGCAGACAGTTTCAGTTCTGTCTAAGGTTAATCAGGAATTTAGGAATATCATCCAGAGATCTGCCCCAAGGCTTGATAGCTATGCATGGCAGGGTATGTGGGACAGTATGGGCAAATGCCTAAGATGGTGGGCACCCCCAGTGTTGTGGGACTTCACTCCTGAACAAGTGCAGAATCCTAAAAAATTAGTAGACTATTTGGAGGAAGTATGCTGTCACCCTGGCAATTCCAGAGAGATACAAATCACTGCAATGTGCTGAGGCCTGGCACATGCCTATCAAGCCCTGTTTAACATTATTCAGTACCCCCAAGGGGAAGAGAAGGCCTCTGGATCTAAAAAGACAAAGACAAGGAAAGTGACAAGCACTGTGGCCACTCAAACCCCCATGACAAGACACTGCAGCTACTCCAACCCCGGTGACAAGCGTTGCAACTGAATCAGAGGACCAACCCATGCCAGTATCAGTAGCCCCTTTACACAAGAAGAAATCCTGGAAGAGAAAGTCAACTCGTTTAGAAAGTGATGATGGAAGAGCAGGGCCATCACGAGAGGAGGAGGAAGAGGAGGAACTTGTACAAGAAACAGAGACCATCTGATCC
The DNA here is from genome assembly GCF_963921805.1 of Phalacrocorax carbo. Classification (NCBI taxonomy): domain Eukaryota; kingdom Metazoa; phylum Chordata; class Aves; order Suliformes; family Phalacrocoracidae; genus Phalacrocorax; species Phalacrocorax carbo. The sequence continues at coordinate 63,499,143 of NC_087548.1, forward strand.
CTATCCTTTAGTGAGTTGCGGGATGTGCGAAAAGATTTCGGCCATCATTCACATGAGCACATTGTCACCTGGCTGCTGCAATGCTGGGATAACGGGTCCAGCAGTCTGGAATTAGAGGGGAAGGAAGCCAAACAACTGGGATCCCTCTCTAGGGAAGGGGGCATTGACACAGCATTTGGAAAAGCGGCACAAGCCCTCAGCCTCTGGAGGTGACTCCTGTCCGTTGTGAGAGAAAGGTACCCCTTCAAGGAAGATACTGTATATCGCCTTGGAAAATGGATGACCATGGAGAAATGTATCCAGTACGTGAGGGAACTAACCATGCTTGAGGTGATTTATAGTGACCTAGACGATCAACAGTCACCCAAAGGTCCAGATGAAGCCGAGTGCACACGACCCATGTGGCGGAAGTTTGTACGGAGCACACCACTGACACATGGGAATTCATTCGCAGTAATGTCCTGGAAAGATGATGAGGCACCAACGGTGGCGGAGGTGATGGATAAACTCCAGGATTACAAAGAAAATATCTCTTCCTCCCTCATCTTGGCTGTGGAGAAACTATCCTGGGAGTTCCAGCAATTCAAAGATATGTCCTACTCCCCACCAGTACGTACCAGTATCTCAGCCATTAGGAGTAAGCGTCCCTTGGCTCAAGAGAGAGGATACACACCACAGGGCACCCTATGGTTTTAACTGCGTGACCACAGAAAGGACATGAAGAAGTGGGATGGAAAACCTACCTCGACTCTAGAGGCATGGGTACATGAGTTGCAAGGAAGAATAATCACTCATGGGGGTTCTTCCAGGAGAGCTGCTGCTCCAGTTTCCAGTAAGCAATTCCCCAGACAGAGGAGCGGAAGCACTGATTTTATTTCTGATCCTAATAGAGACACTTGTGATTCATATTTAGAGGAAGTGAGTGACAAATACTATGATCAGGAATAGAGGGACCCTGCCTCCAGCCAAGTGGAGGAAAGGGATAACCGGGTTTACTGGACTGTGTGGATCCGATGGCCTGGCACATCAGACCCACAGGAGTATAAAGCTTTAGTGGACACCGGCACACAGTGCACCCTAATACCATCAAACTATATAGGGGCAGAACCCATCAGCATTGCTGGAGTGACAGGGGGATCCCAAGAGCTATCTGTATTGGAGGCCAAAGTGAGCCTAACTGGGAATGAGTGGCAAAAGCACCTCATTGTGACTGGCCCAGAGGCTCCGTGCATCCTTGGCATAGACTACCTCAGGAGAGGGTATTACAAGGACCCAAAAGGGGACAGAGTCCCTGTAGTGCACATGAAAAATACGTTGGGGAAAACAGTCTGGGTTCTTCCTGCCTCAGGCAAAGGGGAATGATAAATGAAACCTGTATATTCTACTGAAGGACGAGAAGGTGGGTAGGGGTTACTGAAGTTGTATTGGATAGTATGGGACCTGAGCATGATGTAAATGGTATAGAATAAGGGGTGGATACTGTCATAGTTGGGATAGAGTTAACCTTCTTCACTGCAGCTGGCACAGTGCTGTGCTCTGGATTTAGTATGAAAACAGTGTTGATAACACATCGATGTTTTAGTTGTTGCTGGGTGGTGCTTGTACTAGTCAAGGGCTTTTCCAGCCTCCCGTGCTCTGCCGGGTGCACAAGAAGCCGGGAGGGGAGGGGGCACAGCCAAGGGAGCGGATTCAAACTGGCCAAAGGGATATTCCATATCATGTAACGTCATGCCCAATACGTTAACTGGGGGTAGCTGGCCGGGGGAGGCAGGCAGCAATCGCGGTCGGGGACCAGCAGCATTGGTCGGCAGCTGGTGAGCGGTTGTATCGCTTGTGTTTCTCGTTTTTTTCCCTTTTCCTTTTTATTATATTATTTTTATTATTATCATAATAATATTTATTTTATTTTAATTATTAAACTGTTCTTACCTCAACCCACAAGTTTTTGGGGGTTTTTTTTGATTTTACGCTTCCGATTCTCTGCCCCATCCCACAGGGGTGGGGGGCGTGAGCGAGTGGCTGCGTGGTGCTAGTTGCTGACTGGGGCTGAACCATGACAAGTGGTCATGGGTGGCACTACTACATTAAAGATTAAAAGAAAACAGTTAATAACATGTAAGTCCCAAAACATTTATCCTGCTGAATTTTGCAAGAGAATTGTGGAGGTCTTTGTTATAAGCAGCACACATCATGAAATACCACACTTTTATCTGCATCTACCTTCCACCTGAACTAATCTCTCTGTACCCATGATTATAAAACCGTCTAAACGAACGACAGTAGAGTAAAAAAAAAAAAAAGTAAAACAAAACACCCAAATAAAACACCACTTACTTTCAGTTTTCCTGCTGACAGCCATAGTATGTTCCAGTTCCTCTAGTATGCTGTATTCTACCCTGAAATCATTCTTCCTATTGTAAAGATGTCCGTTTTTGTCTTTTTCTATACTGGCAAGCCTGGAAAAAAAGGTTGCCACACTGAGTAAGACATGAATACTTAGCAAAGCCCCAAGATTTTCCAAGGTTAGTATCCAGCTAAGGCTGTATTAACAGGACTGTCTTAGATTTTTATACAAAACACTGGTTGTTCCTACAGCTGTTTTCAAGGAAAAATCTTCCTGCAGTTATAACACTACACACCAAAGAAACCCAAGGACTTGAATAAGAGAAAGAAGTTAACAGGGAAATTACCTCACTGACAGGTAGTCACACTGAAACGGTCTGAAATTTCATCCGTATGCTCACTAGCAGGGAGCTTTTTGAGAGCTTTCACCGGAAAGCGCAGGGACAGACAGGCTGTATTAATGCAGTTGCACGCATAGGTGGAGCCCCAGCACAGACGGAACAAGTACATTCCCTCAGCCTTAATATTAGTAATAGTACTACTGCAACTGAAGTTTCAAATTCATTAGCATTTAACTTACGATATTAAAGCTGCTACCTTACTGACTATGCTTTACATATAGTACAGAGAACTGTAAGGAGCTGGGGTTGTTTAGTCTGGAGGAGGCTAAGGAGAGACCTTATCGCTCTCTACGGCTACCTGAAAGGAGGCTGTAGCGAGGCGGGGGTTGGACTCTTCTCCCTAGTAACAAGCGATAGGACGAGAGGAAATGGCCTCAAGCTGCGCCAGGGGAAGTTTAGGTTGGATATTAGGAAAAACTTCACCGAAAGGCTTGTCAAACATTGGAACAGCCTGCCCAGGGAGGTGGCTGAGTTTCCATCCCTGGAGGTATTTAGAAGGGTAGACGTGGTACTTGAGGATATAGTTTAGCGGTGGACTTGGCAGTGATAGGTTAGCAGTTGGACTCGATGATCTTAAGGGTCTTTTCCAATCTTAACAATTCTATGATTTTGCTTTCTTACTCAGGTCAGAAGCTTTAGAGTAGAACAGAGTGGGATGTGCTTTGCCTTACTACAACCAGGCAGTGTGTTAGGGTCTGACCTACAGAACAGGACATGCCAAAGTGTCTGCAGCTCCAAGCACATCTGTGAAGTTTGGTGCCATGTCGCTAGAGATCAGAACAGCCACGTTGCACAGAGACATCTGGTAGGATTCCCAACGTTAACCAACACTACCAACAGCCCAAGAATCTCTCTCAGTAGCAGCCTTGTTTTTCAGGAAACTACTGCTCCTATAGGGGTTTGAACCATATAGGGTGCAGTTTATGGTTCACAGTCTAAATGCTTTGCTGTCCACTGGACTTTACAGAGCAGACCCTAGTCCCAAATCTCCACACACAGTGCACTAGAAGCCTTCAGAGCGCAATTACAGAAGGACAATGACTGTAGTTAAATGGCATGCCTTGTTTGAAGTTGCTTGGCAATGTCTACATTACCCAGCAGTCATTTTTTGAGCCATAACTCAGGATCCTCTAAGGAGAAGCCAATTCAGTCAGGCAGCATAAAACACTGCTGTGAGACTTAAGTGTCACTGTTCATTCCAGATTCACAACCACAAACCTCTCCTTCAGCTGGGTGGCTACGTCAGCTCTTCCTCATAAAGCTCATCCGTGCAAAAGGAAACCTCCCTGTCTTTCAACTGCCAGTGCAGTTGTTACAGCACTTACTCAGGATGTGGAGAAAGAGATATAAATCACTTATGTGCCTCAGGTGTCTTGAACCCCCATTTTCCAAAGCAGTGGCCTAGATATTCTAGATTAAGTACGTTCAATCTTCTCTGAGGAAGCTGTTGTAATGCTGCAGCAGCTCTCCTTTTGTTGGCATGTCTTAGAGGCTTTCGGTCCTTAGAAGGGCAAGCACAGCTGAGTAGGAAAACTGAGAACTCAATTATGCCACATGCACTCTTTTTTGTGCATGTAGTGTAGCGACAGCTTACTACAGATGACTGACCAAAGTCCAAATGGTAATTAGAACAACAGGGCTAAGTGCCTGAAAAGGAGATCTTAGCCTAAAGGCTTCATTACCATAAATTCTTACCATGAACCTTGTGTTATGTTACCTCCAGAACAGTGTGAAAACATGATAAAAGTGTTTAACTTACTGAGTTTTTAGCTTTTCTGCAGTTCTTATGAATTCAATTTTTTTAGCTTGTTCAGCTTTCATCTTCTGGTACTGAATTTGTCGACTAGCACCCGCAGTACTGCAACAGCTGTCATTCTGTACATAACAAAATGAAGTATTATTCAAAACCAATACTTTTTAAATGCTGGTTGGTTAATTTTAAGCAGACACCACCACAGTGCAGAGTAACAGCATTAACTTCAGTTCTATACTGACGCTATTCAACTAATTTTAAGTCACACAGGTGTAAAACTGGAGCAAGGGCTGATGGCAAGCTGATGATTATACAAAAATGCATTCAAGAGAAAAACAGAAAGGCTGCAACATCAGCTTACTCTACCAGAGGCTGCTCACCACACTGCAGTACTAAATCAAGGCAATTGCCTTGCCTCTCTCGTGGCAGCGTCTGAGGAGCCAGAGTAACCACCTACCTGGCTATAAGCATGTAATCTACGGTTAGCAGATTACCCCCATTTCATCTTGTTCAAAAAAAGGACTAGCTTAGCTTCTGAAATCTGCTTACTGTCCCTTGCAGATTACCAGCTTTTATTCACAGCAACCCTGGCCATCCTTAACAGAGCTGCTGCTGCGAGCGCAGATTATGAAACCGCCAGCTCAGGTTACGGACCGACCTTGCTGAGGCCAGCCCGGCGAACCCGCGCCGCTTCCCGCAGCTTTCTTTTTAACGTTGACGCCTACACCTCGTAGGAATTCCCCCTTCCCCGCGGGAAGGGCCGGCGGGCCGGGCCTTTACCTGTGGCTGCCCGGCGGCCGCCGCAGCAACGGCCATCGCCAGCGCGGCCATGTCGGCGGCACCGCGGTCCCGGCCCGCCGGCGGCGATCAGGACAGGCCCCGGCGTGCCGCCACTTCCAGCCTCCCGAAACCCCGGGATTTCGGCCGAAAGAAGGCGGGTTTCTGCGCGGAGCGTCTGCCCCGCCTCCTCCGAGCCGCACGGCGCCTGTGTGAGGCGGGCCGCCGCCGCCGCCGCGCCGCTGCGGGCGTGCGCGGGCTGGGGCGGGGGCGGGCGCGCGGGCTGGCGGGACCCCGGCTGCCCGCCGGTTCTGTCAGAGGCCCCGGTTGCCTTGGAGAGCTGGGGCCGCAGGCTGGGCGTCGCAAGCGGGTGTCCCCTCGGGGCGGCGGGCTGGAGCCCCGGCGGGCAGCGGCGCCCCGGCCCGCGGGCTGTTGCGGCATACGGCTAATTGTGTACCTAGAGGTCCGCCACAGGCGTGGCAGCAAGCCGTGCTGGCTGTGGGGTGTCCCGCTCTTCTCTCAGGCTGCTGCTAATAGTGAAGAGCCATGTGGGGGTTGTAATTTGACTATGACTGACTAATCTGTCTTGCGTATATGTTCTAATGCTATTTTCCCCTTTCCCGCGTGTTACTGGCTCTGGTTTCAGTTATGTTGGGGTTTAAGGTTTTGTATTGATTGCTTCCTTCAGGAAGACCAGAACATATCCTCATTATCCTGGCATAAAGAGTTTCACAATATTCAGTACATTTTGGGGACTCTCAAGATCTTGTTTTTCACTCACGTATACCAATCAAACTTTTAATGAGTGGCCAATTAACATTTCTGCAGAATAGAAATAATCTATTCATGCAGTGACTTTGCTAGCTAAAGAGATTTTACCAACTGGTGTTCTCCCAGCTGCAGAACACAAAAGTGTTGACAGATGCTAACCAAATGGCCTAAGCTGAAGACACTTTATTGCCTAATTGATGTTTTTAAGAGCACTTTCCTGATATATTTTTCCTCTTTATATTTTATGACTGCACTTACATTTGTTCTCTTTGTGTTTGCTGAATAGAAATTAACAAGTAAAGGGGAACATTTCAAAACCTGAAAACAGTCATCAGCATAAATTAAGGAGGATTGTTCTCACAGATTGCTACCTGAAATGGTTTGTAAAAGTATTCTCTCTACAGCAGTGTTTCAGAGTCTTCTTTGTCTTGTCCTTCACTGCTGGACGTAACAGAAAAAATGTGTCTCCTAGAATATGTTTGTATTGCTTTCCTTTGGTGACTGTCAGCCCTTCCAAGGCTTCGGTTACTAGGATCAGCAAACTGACAACTGGTAAGGGATTGCTCCAGAGCAGGCACCTGTTTTCAGCAAGCAGTTCAACATGGTGGCTCTGGTGGTAGTGGAGTTCAGATGCTGTTAAGTAGTTCACCAATTTCTGCATGGTCAATCTATATTATTGTTTGCCACACACTTTACCTGTGAGTTACTCAGAATCCTGAGGACTTTACAAAGAAACCACTTGCAGAAGTATTTCAGGTATCGGAGCAGAGCTAGGCTTGGCTAGTTCTAACTGTAATCACCAGGGGAGGGGGCAGTCAGGCACCAAGTTGTGGTGCTGTTATAAAAATGAACCCCGGCTTTCAGCTGAGCCAGGACATTACTTCATTCCCTCTCTGGAGCAGGACTTGCCTGAGCCAGAATCTGCCTGTGGTGGCTTGGCCTTGACTGGCCAGCAGGTGCCCACCATGCCGCTCTATCACTCCCCCTCCTCAGCAGCGTGGGGAGAGAATAAGATGAAAAACCCATGGGTAGAGATAAAGGCAGTTTAATGAATAAAAGCAAAGGCTGCGTGCGGAAGTAAAGGAAAGCAAAAAGATTTATTCTCTACTTCTTATCAACAGGCGAAGTCCAGCCACTTCTGGGGAAGTAGGGCCCCAGTACCCCTAGAGGTTACTTTTGAAGAAAAACACCTTAATAACTAATACCCCCCCCCCCCCCCCGCCTTTTTCCTAGCTTTTATTGCTGAGCGCGACGTTGTGTGGTGTGGGTTATCCCTTTGGTCAGTTGGGGTCAGCTGCCCTGGCTGTGTCCCCTCCCAACCTCTTGCCTACCCCCAGCCCAGTGGCTTTGGGGGAGGCATTGGAGAGAGAGCCCTGACGCTGTGCCAGCACTGATCAGCAATACCCCAGACACTGGAGGGGTATGGACACCCTTCTAGCTACAAACACAAAGCACAGCTCTATGTGGACTGTAGTGAGGAACGTTAACTCTCTCCCAGCCAGACCAAATACAGTGCCACAACTCTTGGGTGGCCTCTGTGAACTTCTTCTGTAAACGGGTAATCTATATCCAGAAGAAACAAGCTAGATAATTATATAGCATAATTACATCCTGACCTCTCCCACACTCACTCTGTCAGGTTGGTTTGTTGTTTGAGGTTAGAAAATCCCTGACTTCTGTGTGTGTTTTGCTTCATAAAAGCTTTCAAGATTTTGCACAAAAATAAAGCAGGGAAGTACCCCAAGAAAAAGCTGTTAATATTCAAAGGAACTGATATACATAGAACAAGAAAGGCCAAATAACAGAAAAAAAAATGTTACCCTGGAAGATGCAATGCCAGCAATCAAAGATTTGACCACAGCCACTTACCTTTATGGAGGAGGCATTATCTATCACAGTATTGGTTCAGCAGTGTCTCCCATTTCCCTGAAATCCTTCAAGCCAAACAGAGAAAAAGGACTGCACAGCAATGTTGTATTCCCATCCATGAGATCCCTGAGGAATCCACCTCTCCTACCAGGCAGCATAAGCAACCACTCACTGGCTGTGGATCCCCAGAAGAAAGACTCCCCTAAGTAGATGTTTCTCTCCAGGTCAGCTCAGAGCTGTGGTTTTTTGTTGTTTTGTTTTGTTTGTAGTTTTTGTTTGGTTTTGGGTTTTTGTTTGTTTATTGGAGGGTAATCTCTGAGTTCTCAACAAGAACACATTAAGGCAGTTTTAAAGTGTCAAGCAGAAAAGCTGCTGGTGTTGGAGAAGCAAACTGGAAGTGGTTTAAAAGAGAAAGAGTAAATTAATGATCAGAAGTTATCAAAGCCTTTAACCCTATGGGTACAACTATCTGCTTGTGAAGGCATTCATAAAATTATCTAGGTCTCCTAGACTATAAAAGCACTCAGTTGCTGCTAAACAACATGGGCTTTCCTTGAATTTTTATTTCTGAAAACAATGTCTCTGCTGTAGTCTAGCCTCAGACTCACAGGTCAGAATTAAAACAACTCAAGGCATCAGCCAGAATATGAAAAAAAAATTGTAAGAAGGTGAAAAAAACCCCATCCTCTTAGAGGTACATGGATGATACGTGCTTATTCTGGGGCACTGTAATAATGCACTCTGCAGGGGGTAAGCAGGGTAGGGAGGGCACCTGATAGGTACACACACCAGCAGTAGTGCAGATGCAAGCAGGGATGGTACAGTTCTGCACTGTGAAGGCAGGCTGCTTTAATCTCTTCAGTTTTTGTCCACCAGGTGTCATCTGAGAAGCACCTGATAGCTCCTAAAAGGCATAGTTTTTGTATTTTTTTCTTTCTAGAAACCGACAGGAAGCCTTTACTGTCTGTAGGTTATATAGCCTGAACCCAGTCCTTTGGCTGTCTCTATCCCTCTTTACAGGATGATCTCACCTGGCCCCATACTGGCACCATCAGCTCCCCTTCATTTGATGAGGACAGAGTGATCATCCTGTCTCCCTTTTGAGTCCTGTCCTGGAGTGCTAGGAGACCTGACAGCCTGCACATACAAAGGTTTCTTGCTCTGCAGCTGCAGCTCGGTGTCAGTGTCCCCCAGTACCTTGTCCTGCCAGTGCCTAACTTGCCCCAGAAGTCGAGGAGCTGCAGATTAGACAGTGGCAGTATAGAAGATCTCTTTCCTGTTCCCCAGATGAGTGCCTATTCCACTCACCCTAACTCAATTTTGCTTCAGTCTGTGCTTTAGGTAGAAGGGACTTTGCATGGTGGCATGATAGCAAGGAACGGTAGCTTGTCTTTCACATTTTGTTCTGTGTAGAAGACATCTTCAAAGAAACTGGAAGCACAAGATATATAAAGAGGCCTGGAATCAGTAGCTTAGTTTTAGTAAATGTTTGTAGGAGAATGTAGGTGGTAGGAATAAAAAAAAGCTGTAATCATAATGTCCACAGAAATATCTGCTCACCTAAACTACCATTTCCTTTCCTTTCTGTAAAACAGAGCCTATATCTTTCAAGAAAATAAACTTTTATTTGAACCCTGATTGAAGTCTTCACACTAATAGTGAAGTGGAAGACCAAAAGCGAAATGAAAAAAACCTGAACAAACCCACGTGCGAGATCCAAGGGTCCCAAATGAACAGGAGCACACCATTTCAGTGTTCTTCACTCTCTCCTGATTTATAACTGGGGAAATGATAACTGAATCTGATCTCTTAATAAGTCATCCTATTCCTTCTTTTTTTCCTCCAATCCTTTAACTCTTTTTTTCTGTTCTCATGATTTTCTTCATGTATTTTCATATCATCTCCCATTCTTGGATCTCTGTAATTCTCTCAGTGCTCATCTCCCTTTCCTGTCACAAAAGGAAAAAGAAAATGTTTCCCACAACTGTACCTGAAACACACAAAAAGAGGTAGTGGGCATGCCAGTAACACACAAATGTTTCCTAATGTGTTACTTAAGCGTCAAAGGTTTTCTTAAAATCATTTGGAATGTGATGAAGGTGATAGTTCTAATTTCAAGTCCCAGTCTTCCAAAATACCTTCCTTCTTAGACCTGGCAAGCAGAGGACAGAAATGTGCTCTGGCAAAATTATAGAAAGTTTTAAGCTTGGCCAAACCTCAACAGAGCAAAAAGTTGGATGCTCTCCCTGGTACGCATTTGTATATTCAATCAACAACTTCAGCAGCTGCTTGTGTTTGAAACTGGCATGCTGCATAGGTCATGCTACTGACAGCATCAGTCATGCTGGGGCTTCAAGACCTTAGTCAGCAGCTGTCTCTGCCACTTCTTTTTCATCGTGAGTTTTTAATATATTAGCTTCTATGCCACTTTTCTGTGACTGGTTATTAATGCAGTCAAGCGTGATGAACCTTCCCTTTCAATGGCATTTCTGTGGCTTTTGCAAAAGACTGGCTGTCTGCTTCAGGCTGTCAGGAGCTTTTCTTCCTCTTGTCACATAAAGGCCAAGAGTTTACTAACTCAAGCCACTCTCAGTAGCACTCCAAAAACCTCAAATAAGTAAGAGGCCGATAAATGAGAATGCATTACCAATATAATGAAGGTTCTCTATGGAAGTGTGCTGTGCAGAAAAGAGAGAGGTTCCTGGGTGCATGAGGAAAATAGCTGGCTGGCAAAGCTGACTTCTACTAGGAGCAAGTGCCAGGATATTTGTGCATGAAAGCAACGCTACTATATACAGATAAAGAGAACCACTTGGTCTGTCACAAGTGTATGGCCTAGCATTGCTACAACTGGAAATGTTTAAGAATTTTGGCACTGATTTCATAACGGGCACATTCAAGCTCAAAATTTTTGTTGATGACTTTTATTTTTCTCAGTTCCAGTCCCTACAGATCGCTATGGTACCTATGAGAGTTAAGTGATTAAATTAGTAATCAGAATTAAATTTTTAATCAGAATTAAAAAGCTACATTTTTGAATGTTGTACTTCTACATTTTTTATTTGAAATTATTGTAAGTCCTTATGCTTAAGCAGCTAATTGAGCATGTGCGTGACTTGGGACTGTAACTGCACAAACCAGTAGAGCAACACACATACATCAATCACAGTCACAATTTTCACCTCCATTATTCTGGATACATGGCTGAAAGATGCAAGACAGAGTCACTACTAATTAACATGGAAGCAACTCTTTGTGGTTTAAAAAAAGAAAACATAAACAAAAAGTCCATTTACAGCAAAAAACTCATATTGTCCAAATTCAGATTTAAAAATAAACTTGAAATGGTGACAACAATTACTGTTTTCATGGCAACCATAAAGCTACCCCAATTTGACAGATCATTCCAGATTTCAGTAGCACTGAGTTAAACATTGTGGGTTTCACAGACTTACTGTTCCAATGAAAACTAGCAGTTGGCAACAGGTTTATTCACATTCACTAAGTGTTGTTTGACCAATACCCATTTATCAAACACCTTCCAGACGATATTAAACAGTGCCTCTGATTTCATATCTCTCCTCAGAACAGTTTACTATAAAAGATGACAGTGTCTGTGCAAGAATATATCTGTCTGTGTCAATATTAGGTCAAATAAGTGTTTGGGCAAAAGCAGTACATTTTTTGTGGGTATAAGATAGGATCTTGGTACTATTTTAGAGGACAGGATGTGTTGAAGACCCTCAACACATTGTCCTGTTCCCTTGATCTTTCATGGTATCTCTCACGTGGAGTATAGAGTCTCAGATTTGTGTGATGCTGGGGTAAGTACTCCTGGTTTCTGACCTGACATTTGCCTCGGTGAAGTCAGTAAAAATATTCTGAGTGAAGAAGTTGACACAAACACCATTTGTGTTTGACTTGATGCTTTTTGCTAAGGTTTTGGATATGTTTTTCAGGCTTGTAACACTGCCTTCAGGTTTTAGGACTTGTTGTGGTCAGGTCTCAGCCACAACTACTACAGAAGCAAATTCACAAGCAGTGTGAGAGGAAACAGAGAGCTCAGGAGGCTCAATCACCCTTTGTTTACACTATTGTCTTAATTTTTCATTGTCTTGGATTTTAAAACCATACTTAGAGCCAGAAGGGCCCCAGTGGAAGAACTTTAGAAGCAGAAGTGGATGAGACAACAGGGCAAGGGGAGACCACCAGTTATATATGCAGGGACCGATCTGGTAGCCTGCATACCATTGCTACAAAACTGTGCCTGTAGCAATACCTTTTAGCCCTCCATGACACCAGCCTTGTGATCCCCAGCATAGCTTCAGGAGGCTGAGGCTGTGATGAGAACCTGTAAAAATACTCTGTATAGATGATTTGCAGATGTGTTTGAAGGCACGGATGCCTTATATATTTGGCCAACAAGGAGCATAAAGTGACAAGGATTTTTTTTTTTTTGATTGCTACTACTGCATAACTACCTTAGAAGGATCAGCATGGCCAGTGTTGATTTCTGTCTGCAGCAGGTAGAAATGAAAAAAGGTTTGAAATGAGCCAAAAGTGAAAATGAATCTGAGGAACATTAGTAGGTCTCTTGTGCTGGAAGCATTCAATGCCAGGCAAGTGGTTGAAATGCTATAATCAGTAAGTATCCTAGGGTTAAACTGGGATCAGTAATTAGATTAGGTTCTTGTATTTTTTCACTCTTTTCTGTTTGGGTTTTTTGCTTTTCTTAGGGTATCAGGTTTTTGTCCCTTTCAAAGTAGAAAATTAAAGCAGAGCACTTTTGATTAGTCCCTGCTTATTGGCAGAACAGCAAATTATCAAGCTGTTATTTTTAGTGGAAATGAATGGGCTATTAAGATATATGAAACACAGTCACTTGCATGTAGTGGCAGAATATTTTTACATGCATAATGTGGTATCAAAAAGGCAAGGCGCTGGAGGTGGCTGGAGTGGAATAGCTCACTGAGGAGGCATGGCGATGCAGTGGGCCTGGAACGGTTACAGGGATTCAGAGGATGTCGCTCCTGCCTCCAGCACAGCCGCTCGGGGTACCTGAGACATGTCACAAAGGCACCACCCATCCTTACACTGGAGCATGCACTCTGATGTGTAGTGCTTGGGGAGCTTGTGTGGATAGCGCTGTGGCATTGCCACATGCTATAGGAATGACAGTGTTGAGAATTGCATGTCAGCATTCAGTTAATGTTCATTTTGCAGCACCCAAGATCAAATAAACAGTCACATCTGCATTTGTACTTGCCCTGCTGCTAGCCACACCTGTATAATATATGATTTAGGAAAAAAAAACCATGCAGACGTATGCAGGGTGTGTATATAGTATCCTATCCTTGGTAGGTAAGATGGACTGCAATCCTGAAGGTCACAGCAGCCATTATGTAGGTAATCTGCAGAAAGATGTTTGGTTGAAAAAAACAACTTTGTGGAGCACAATAAAGTGAGGTGTTCCTGCTTTTCCCTCGCAAACAAGATCTTGGACCAGACTGAGCCATGCTTCAGCAATTGATAAGGAAATGCAGGCAGCCATAAACAAGCTTTTTCTCTTAGTGAAGTGTGTAAGGGTAATACTTCAGATTACACCTGCGAGAGGGAATAGCCTGCCATACATACTTTTGGAAGATGAGAGGTGTGAGAAAGGTGAGAGGCCTGGCTATATGTTACGGAGCTCTCTGGCAGGTTGGGGGAAAATCCATAATTCAGTATATTGCATAATTTGAGAATAATAAGACAGGTAGGAGTGTTAGTAGGGGAATTTGCAAGGATAATTCATCAGAAAATAGCCCAGGATAATTGAATGGTTTTAGCTGTGTATGAGCATGGACCAAAATCTAAAGGTCAAGGTGAGATTACAAGGGCTTTAAGTGGTGGTGAGAGTAGAATGCTCACAAAACCAGCTGCCAAAGAGGTGTGTGATGGCATAGGCTGTTCTGTAGCACTGCTGATAATAACATCCACAGGTTTCCACTTTTTCCTGTGTTTCCCATGGGTACTAGTCACAGGCTCTATCCCCTTCACACACATAAATATTCACAGGACACTTCTGAACTCCACTCAGATGGGTAATCCCCAGAGCTGAGGCAGCACAGAAGATTGCTTAAAGCTGCTTTTGCCCCTACCACTCTCCTCCTTGTATTCTGGCTGAGTGGTACCCACAGGACAGGGAACCCACAATGAGATGTAGGACGCCAGGGCTTTTCTCTTGTCAAAAGGCACATGCCTGTAAAGTGATGAATGCATACTGTCAGTGCCCTATAAATAAAAAAATGGTAGTTATTACCCAAGCAAAACAAAATCCACATTGGCACCCTTTATAGATATTTAGATGAATCTATGTTGAGAGAGGTATTAAACCCCTGAGTATACAATAGTCCATGTGGTAGCATGTTCTAGATTGGTACATGATAAAGCTGTAAAACATCTCTCAGGCGCAACATTCTCCTTGGAAATGATTTCTCTGCACAACCACATCATTAAGCAAACTGTTATATCCTCTGACAGAACTGCTCAGGCAATTTTATCCGTTTCCAAGCTAATAATCCCCCCTGCCTCCAGTGTCTTTTTCAATTTTATTGGAGAACTCCGGTACGACTCATATGCTCTCTGTCTTCCATCCCTTCCCTTCTGACATCTGTCAAGAGCTATTCCCATTAATTATGTTTTCTTTTGGGAGAGCAGATCTGGATCCTGACCATCCCGCAAGTCAGATTACACTATCAGGTCATGTGACCCTATGGAGAACCTTCAGTATCCTAATTGTATCCTGCAATGCTGAGGATAATGAATGTTTGTGACAGGGTACCATGAGTTGTCTGATCCCTGCTATGTATAAAAGGAATTGTCTTTTTTTTTCAACTAGACCTCTGCTTACCTTTCTGGGTTTTTGTTCATTTGTTTGCTGGTGTTTTTCTGCCACAGCAACACACTGAGCACTCAAATGAGTGCACCATTTGCTAGGACCCAGGGATAACTCGTGGCAAATGAGAATATGATTAGAAACACTCTCTGACAATGCTGATATAAGGTGATGTGAAAAGTTGCCCCACTTGGAGAACTCTGCTGCAGAGATGCATGGCTTTAACATGATCTTTGTGTGGAGGCATCTATTAACACATCAGCATGTGCATAATGTCATTTCAGTACCTCTTAAAACAAAAGCAATCTTTCTAACGCTCTACTTCTGTGTCTGTGGCATTAGATCCTGCCATGCATCAGGGTCACTTTGCATCTTCTCCTGAAGCCAGCTAAAATGACCCAGCAGGATTTTCCCAATGCACCCCTGTCCCAGGTGGCAAAGAGCTGACATCATGTCTCTTCCCTTCCCTGGATGCGGGCTCAGGGTACACGGCTGGGGGAGAAGCTTGTTTGGAAATGTAGGAGGCCACATACTCGGAAACAACTGAGTTTGATGGGCATCTGGCTTGATGAGTTACCCCCATGGGGAGCATGGTTTTACCTACAGACCAGCATCAACAGTTCTCCTTTCCCTCCTGCCCTCAGTCTGGTTTTGGGTGCAATCAATGTGATGTGAACATGTGACTGCCAGGCTATTTTTCACATCACTATTGCTCCTATTGTGTTTACATGTTCCCCCAAGGGTAAAGGGGCAAGCACAATGGTTTGTCCACAGCCATGAAGTCAAAAGGAAACTCTGGGCCTTTCAAATCTGGCTCTGTGTGTTGTGTTACAACTTAGTCTCAGAAATATCCAAATGAGAATTAACTAAAATGTATTTTAACCCTTCCATTTCATACAGCATTTTCATAGCTTTGCTTTTATCAGATGAGATTTTACTTGGGTGGATGAAGCAGCAGATACTGACAGTGCCCTACCACTACTGCTGGACCACCTGCAGGAAACAGGAGCTGTTTGATGGTCATGGAGACACCCATTCAGACAGAGCCTGTGCCTGTCTGTTTTGTCATGTCACATGCAGTTTCTATCAGAATTAAATCCTAGTCCAAGTGCCAAATCCCATAACCAGGTACGTGCGTACATAACTTGACATAGTTGAGTAGATCCCCCATAAAACAAATATTTGTGGGCTCAGATTCCAAGGTACTGAGGAATGTTACACAGGCCCCATCCTAGCACTGATTGCTAGCCTCAACACACGTTCCTGTGGGAACCTACTGATACATATATGTTCTGGTTTTAAAGAGTCTTAAAAATAACCTTAGCAATCATTCCTTACCTAACAGCTCTATCTTAACTCTCCTTATTATACAATATCAAGGTGTGTTCCATATGTTGCTATATATGGTGTTCCAGAATGATTAAAATCCTCCTGTAAAGATCCCAGAGGAGAAAGAGGAGGAAGAGAAAGATAACTGCGTGGGTCACAATCAGCCATTAGAGGAAAGAACAGCAGCAAGGGAATCTACAGGTGCTTGTGTAACATGAGTGCAACTCCTGAGACTTCATGCACAGGAATTAATACTAATCCAAAACACAAACGTCAAGTTCTTCCAAATGGTTTTCATTCATAACAGCAGAATTTTGAAGTTTTCAATCATAGTGTGCTTTAGTGTGCTTGTTAGTGAATCAGGCCAAACTTCTCAATACATACTTCTTCTGAGTTAGTCTCCAGCTGACCAAAAAGATGTTGCATAAAAGACGGTGTCTGCAAGTAAATGTGATACAAAATTTTACTGAATGGCCAAGCCCCAGACCTATGTGGTAGCTGTCTTACATGACACTCACAGCACAGAGTGGTCTAAGCATTCCTTCTCATTTGTGGAAAGCTTTCTGTGGGAAGCACCTGAGATGGCAGCTCACAAAAAAGCATGAAACCTTCCTGTTTTCTGTCAGTAAATGCCATTTTCTGTCGTGCTCCAGTCCTGAGGACATTTTCATTCTGACCGTGTGCACAAGTGTATGCTATCTGCTGTGTATTGACTGGGAGGCACAAACACTGTCTATGCAGTTCCCCCATGCTGTCCTGGCCTGGGCACCCCTGCACACAGCTGGTACAATGACATGACAGCTAGGTGCCCAGGGGTGGATGCCCTGGACATTCACTCATACTTCCTGTACCAGGTTGCAAAAGTAGGCACAAAGCACTCGAAACTTGACAGACTGTTAAACTGCCTGCTTTTTCAAGTGTTTGCACCAAACTCTCAATATTTATCTAGAGTTTTGGAATGTGCTCTTCCCCACTATCTCTGCATGCACCTATGTGATGGAAGTAACATCCGTCTTTACAAACCAGTGTGTCCATTATGTACATTTCAGTGTGTTACATTATTTTATAAAACTGGCCTGCTACTAAGAGTAAGACATAGTTAAATTCAAATACCTTTTATTATAGTGATTGAGAGGTACTGGGAAGTAAAATTTTGGAGTTTTCTTGAAAAAGAAGTACTCACTGTTTACTTGCAAAATAGAGGCAACACCCACTGAGTCTCAGATATGCCATGCCATGCTAAGACCATATGAGGATCAAAATTATTTTTCTTAAACAATTGATATCTTTATCAAGTATAGAAATACAGTTCCTAAGTGTGTTTGTGTATATTGTCATGCACAAATATTTTGAATATGTTAATCTGGGACTAAATCATAGATGTAATTTCTCCCCAAACCTGCACCGTGGAGGGTACAACCAATTTAGGCTCTTTTGTTCCAAAGGCAAATAGTCCCCATTTAAACTATAGTAGATGTTCCCCTGATCATAAAGACTACTAGTAGCAATACAGATAAATTTCCCTAGATTTGCAACAGTACTCCTAGTACTCAGAATCAGAATCAGAATCAGAATCAGAAAGCTGGTTTAAAGCAGTTAATGTTACATTTTCATTTGAAATGACTGAGCAAAAGCCAATTGTCTAAAAGCCAGAGATGGATCAGTATTACAGATTTTATGCATTGCTTGCAGAACTGCTCCAGAACGCCGTGCACTCCAAAAATATTAATGACATAGCCATAAACCAGACAGTAAACACTTTCAGTGCATGTGAAATCAGGGGACTTAGCAGCTGTTATCTTCATAATTGCTTAAATTATTAGCAGACCACAGCATAACAGTATCTACATTTTGAATAAAATATGATCCAACATAAAGATTAACATAAAAAATTAAAGGGGAATAAAATCTTACCTCTCTTTTGGAAAATAAAAAGAAGTAATCTAATATTGGTACAGAAAATAATCAAATAACGTAATATTGAATTGGACCAATAGATTGCATTTTCACTTTATGAAAGTTTTATGCACAATCCAGGAGCGTACAGGCCTCTAACTGGTGCTGATATTGGCAAAAGTTTGATTTCATAGAATCATAGAATCGTTAAGGTTGGAAAAGACCCTTAAGATCATCAAGTCCAGCCACTACTAAATATGTTTTAAAGTTCTGTCTGTATAAAAGCAAGAATATAACACCTGGAGAAGTACGATGTGAATCAGGAAGAGGAACATCATATTCTGCTGTCCAAGGCATTTGCTTCATTAGTCTTGAGGGCATTATAATTTTCTTGGCTTTTGTAAATATATTAAATAGCTTCCAGAAGCTTTTCTTAAAGAAGAATATTAGCACACTTATTGTTCTTCCACAGTATCTAGACAAATTTGATGTGGCGCTATAATGTCTGCTCTAAAATACATCAAATACCACGATGCTTGAGCAGCAGCTCAAATTATCTAAATAAATTTTTGGTCTTCTGTTTTTAAATTTTTATTTGGTTTTACTGTTGCGGTTCAAAAATACATTACAATAAATTTAAATATACACTAAAACATTAAATGCATTAAATGGGTCAACAACAGAAGGTATTGTACCAGCAGGACAATGATATTAGGGTCACATGAGGCAGTTCATAGGAGAAGACAAGACTTGCCCTCTGCTTTTGCATGTGGCAAATCCCTTAGTGGTAATGAATGAGCTTCTGAGGGGGTAGCTGAGAGCAAAATAAGAGAGGGAAAGGCTGCTGGTAAAACACAGCCAAAGCTGATGGGTGAATGACCACCATGCAGCAGAGTGCCCACCATTGCCTGGAAATTTACACGGGGACAAATCCAGAAGTTGCCCCCAGAGGATGCTGAAGAGCTACAGTGTTGGTGTTGTGGTGGCAATCTGTTCTTGGGATGGTGACTGCCTGGAGATGCATGGCTGCCCCCTTTCAAGGCCCAAAATAGCTGCCAAAGCTGATGAATGGACTGCAGACATGCTAAGTACACGTGCTTGCCAGGTATCCCCTTACAGGCCAATGCATCTAACAGATGTTTGCAGAAAAGGACTCCATTGTTGTCCTCTGCATCATGTGACTTCTGCTATGAATGGCATCTTTTGAATTTAGCAAATTGATCTCTTTAACAGAAAAATATTTAGCTTTTATTTTACCATCTGGTGTCTTTAAAGCTTTGTTCTTCTGGGAAATATTGTCCTCCAAATGGGTAAACTTGTCAGTGCCCTCATAGACTTCCAATACTTCATTTTGTGGGCACTGCAGCAGGGGGCAGAGACGTTAGCAAAGACGGGGTGCCTATTAGAGCTGGTCCACACTGCAAATCTTGCCAGGAAGAGGATGCTTTTTCTGGCTTGGTCTTGTAGACCAAAGAAACATTTGGATGGCAGAATTTCCTGAGGGAGACAAGGCATGGGTATTGGCCAAATGAAAGCCATTTTCAGCTTTCAGAACTTAGATTAAGCATGAAATAACCTAAAAGTTAGGGTTGAAAAGGGCACAAGGGCCTGTCCAAGGCCTGTCCATGGGAAACCCAGGGAGACGTTTCAGGCTGTTCCACCTGACTCCAGCCCAGGCACCTGGATCCCATCTATCTTCTAATATTACTAGTAAATCCTGTAACTTCAACAAGGGTTGGCTGAGTTTGTAGATAAAGTAAGCAGGTCCTTTACCAAAGGCTTAGTTAATCTGCAAAAATGACAATTTTCCCAAGGGAAACTGGAGCTCTGAAATTTTAAAAAGAGTAGATCTTTGCAGATCAAACCCTTTGCACTTAGAAGAATGTTTCTTTCACAGGTGCATCTGTGGGAAAAGATTTTGAAAAAAAAAAATTTCTCTGTTTCACTTCATTCCAAACAGCAAAGAATTTTCACTCTTACATCCTGTGAGGGCTTGGCTAACCAGACAGCAAGTGACTTGTTGCACCACCACAGTAACAAAAGGTCTGATGTTTTTCAAACAGTCATAATGGAAGCAACAAGAATTCTTGTTTATCTTGTTCCTATGCTACTTTCAGCATTTCCAACGGAATTGTGAAAGCTTGAATTTTTAAAAATTATTAAGCTTTTTCAAAAATCTGAAAGAAAAGTAAAAGAGGGGGCAAATTTCCTGGTTTGTTTCTCAGAAAGAACAAGAAAAATAAGTTAAATCAAGAAATAATTTCTGAAAAGAAATGGCAGGAAAAAATGGATTTCTCTATGAAAGGGCACTTCTACATAGAGGGTCTGTCCACTGCTACAGAAAACAGCCCAGGCCGTCTCTTTAAACTCAGAGCCTGAGTGCCAGCAGGGCAAAAGGTTAAAGGCTAAACCTAACTTTCCTAAGTAAAATATAAATTACTTATGGCAAATAAAAGAGGGCATTGGTTTAATATGGATTATTTTTATTTCCTTGGCTTGAATATAGTTAATGGCAGACATAAAATGATTTTCTTCAGCTCAATTTTTCTTGGCCTTGGAAGCTGCAAATGTGCCGAGTAGCTTCTTCCAGCTTGACCAGCTAATAATATCAGAGGTTTAACTTTTGGGTATATATTCTGGTCTCCCAGGATTTGCTGCACACAGTGGGCTAACTCTGATTTAATCAAACACCTTTTTTGGCTCCTCTGCTCCTGCTGACTTCTGCACATTTGGTCTGGTAGCAACCAGCTAGTAACCTTACAGTTAAGGGCCCTGCTACCTACAGCAGTGCAGCTGCAGCAGGTTGCATCTCAGGCAATCACAGAAATCCTATTTAAAGACTAAGCTGCTGAAGCCTGAGGTGTTACACTAATTTCTCTCCGGCTAGTTTAGAGCTAGTTTATGTTAGCTGGGGAATGGATAGACTGCAACCATAAAGAGAGCTGACTATGAGCGTCGAAGAGACAAAAACAAGAACCAGGGCTATTCAAGCGTTTGTGGTGCAGGAGAGCATATCAAGAGGGCCTGATCCAACACCTTCTGGACTTAGTGATGCTCCTTTCAAGGCTTTACTGCAACAGATCGTTAGACACAAATAGTAGATGGGAAGTGTTTGAAAAACATTACTTTGAATAATATTAATATTAATAATAATAATAATCACCCATTCCTTTTCATGGCAGGCTTCCCCTTGTACAGTTGTGATTTCAGTGCTGAGTAATGATGTCTGTGATTTTTCACCTCCTGTGCAAATAAATTCATGGGACCTTATTGGAAATACATGCATGAGCTTTAGACATGCTCATACAAAGACTAAGCCTGAGCAAAAGCTAGGATTTGTAAAGCAACTTGAAATGAAAGATATTTGCAAATGCAAGTGTATGTTGTTATGGTAGTTTCTTTCCTGATTTGCATATTACTTTTTCTCAATAGAAAATTTCACTTTCTTCTTTACAAAAAGTCTGTAGATATCCCATTTCTGAGAATGAGAGAAGATAACATAAAAATAAATATTTTCCTTCAGATACTTGGACGTAAATTCAAAGCAACATACTGTTCTGTCCTGTTCTTAATGTGAAGAGACTTTAAAATTAATCTGAAACTACTTGCCGATTAATTTGCAGTTGCTAAGAGTATAGCTGCATTGGGACTTCAGTCTTGGGACATTTCTAAAAGCTGAATGTTGAGATCTCTTTAGAGAGGCATTTTCACAGTGTACCTTTGAAATGACGCACAGCCAGGCTGTAGCACTACAGTGCTACAGACACAGTCTTACCTGTTGCAGCTGCCTGTGCAGCTCCAGACTCCAGCAGAATGTCTTTTTGATAATGAAGGGTGACCAACTTACTACTTAAAAAAGAAGAGGTAGAGGTTGTGTTTCCCATATACCTTTAATACCCTTTTTAGTGTAAATACTGGGAAATTACTGTCCACTGGGGGGAAAAGTCACAGAGGCAGAAAGAAGTTGTCAGCTCTGAAATTTCATGGTAGTAAATCTGTAAATGCTTGCTGCCTGTTTACTGTACCCAGAGGTTTCAGCAGTGTAGCTGGTAGAGGTCTGGCAGTGCATAGCTTACCTCTGTGAGCCCCATGGATGGTCCCTGCGAGGGCAAGTCAGTAGCTACTGCCCTGCAGTCTAGCCTGTACATGTTCTGAAGAGGCTTACAGCTCCATAAAGAACATCTCAGGGGCCTACCCAGGTGGTTACATATTTACTCATCACTAGATGTATTTATTTTGTATAGAAAAAGTAAGGAATTGAAAACTAATTTTCCAACAAAAGAAACATCCTTAGCTAATGGGGAAACCATGACGACTTGCCACAGGAGAAAATCTTAACCGTGTATTTAGTATTCAGCTTTAAGTATGTGTTTTCCTACATTTCCATCCACAAATGGACTTCTAAAATAGTGTAGAAGTTGCTGAGTATGGCTTGGACAACACTGGAAGGCTCATGGTCTTATCTGGCCAAAACAAAAAAAAAGGGTCTTGCAGTAACAAATGCACCACAGACTTTGACGGTAAATGTTCAATGTGCTAAACCAGAGCAGCCAGGAAAAGGCAGCATGGGGTGAATTTGTGTGTGCAAATATGTACTACACATTATGTCAGTGTCAGTTCCCTTTTCATGGGGAGCCAGTTTTGTATTGATTTTTTCCAGCATCTGTTATTTATGTGGCATTACTGTCATTGTGTGGTATTATTATTATTAATGTGGTATCATTATTATTATTACAAGGTATTAATCCACCATCTGATATTTAGTAAACCATAGACGCATTTATGGTTTAAGAGGGCACACGTGCAGCTAATTCTTTCCAGAAATAGGCTCCAGAGTAAGCCGGACTTCTGGTGTGCTCCCTGCAGAGCTGCTGCTCTAGGTTTCCTACTCTGAAGCCAAAACAGGGGTCACCATTTGGTCCAAGTGAAGATGCTGTTGACCTGATTCCTGATTTTGTTTAGATCACATGTGCCTTCCTTATTTACGCATATAAAAGGCTGAACAGAAGAAAGTCCTGTGCCTGTGAGGGGGTAAAATGAAGTACTGTTAGGCTATGAAGCTCACCTTTCCAGAAACTGAGCTTTGCCCAAGTACAAACACATGTTTTTCAAACAGAATGTGCATCAACAAGCACCGTTGCCCAATTTACCTTGCTTTGATCATATCACATCGTTTGCCAAGCTTATCTAGTGAGTGAAGCAAGCAGTTGACATAAAGTGTTGCCTGAGCAGAAAATGAACTTTGGTCAAGTATCAGGGATCATAAGCCAGTCACTGGATTTGTTCATATCAGCTTAAAATAAAATAAATTATCTAGCTTTTATTTCTTCTGTGGGGACCTAACACATTCCACATCAAACTCAAAATAAGAGGTGGATTTTTTTTTAAAAGCCACTGTATTGGCTCTGGATGACATGGAGTTAATTTTCCCCATAGCATCCCTCATAGTGCTGTGCTTTGCACTGGTAGCTAGAAGGGTGTTGATAACACACCAGTGTTTTGGCTACTGCTCAGCAGTGCTTGCACAGCATCAGGGCTGCCTCCAACAGTCTCACCCAGCAGGCTGGGGGTGGGCAAGATCTTGGGAGGGGACACAGCCAGGGCAGCTGAACCCAACTGATTCAAGGGATATTCCATACCATATGACGTCTGCTCAGCAATAAAAGCTAAGAGAAAGGAGGAAGGGTGGCAGGGGAAGGGCAGTCATTACTTATGACATTTGTCTTCCAGAGTAACCGCTACACGTACTGAAGCCCTACTTCCGGTGAAGTGGCTGGAGAGAATAAATTCTTTGTTCTCCTTTTGCTTCCATGCACAGCCTTTGCTTTTTCTTTATTAAACTACCTTTATCTTGATCCACAAGGTTTCTTTTTCCATCTCATTTTCTCCCTCCTCTCGTCGGTCCTGCTGAGGAGACAAGTGATAGAGCAGCTTGGTGGCACCTGGCATTCAGTCCAAGTCAACCCACCACACCCACAAATGATTGCAAACATGGACATAAATCAAGGGAAAAAAAACCCATAGACTTCAGGAACACATACTGCAGTGACTAAGTGGTCTAGATTGTGCCTTTTCTATATTTGAACTTCAACAACATTTGTGTTGGAAAGAGGGCAGCAGTGTGAATGAAACAGGCCTGCATTGGTTTTTTGATCAGTCAAGTTACAGGTCAGTTTGACTTTGAACCAGCAATAGCACTATCTTACTGCAGTTGATTCCATTTGATTTAGCTGGCTATGATTTGCTCTTGAGCTGTTCTCCCTTGGAAATGCATCCATTCATAGAAGTGATTAGATGACTTGGGTGACCCATTACAACATCTAATTATTTTTTTTTTTTTAGTTTAGCTCAAATGTGAGTGTTTGCTTGATTTATTTTATCCTGAGGGATATAAAAGTCGTCAGAGAAGAGGGGCTGAAAACCACCTGGAGTTTGCCAGGGTTGGCGGCATGGCCAGCCAGACCCCTACAGGAGTCAGAGAGAACCTGCAGCTCCTTACATGCCACAGCAGTTGGGATTTAGACAGTCACTGTCCTGACTTTCCTAAGATCATGAGGCTCCTGGGTTTGCTGTGCTCTCCCAAGAAAGCCTTAAGATCGAGTATACATGCTGCAAAACTCAGGGATCAAAGATATGTTGAGCCAATTTTGTTTTCTGCTCACTGTGGGGTAGGTCTCATCCCACTGAAATATAATGTCTTAGGGTCTCTGCATCATGGCTAGTAGCAGGGCCATCCTGGGACAGTTTCAGCATCTTGAAATTTCTGGGGCAAAAGGGTGCCTTGGTTCTGACCCCTCTATGTGCAATGTTCTCTGCATGGAGCAAGAATGGAGAGGCAAAGGTGATGCCAGGGCTCATGATATCCCATACTGCTGGTGTGACTGGGTGACACTGTTGAGCCAGGGTGGAGCTGTCGGCTTACAGCAGAGTGCTGCAAGCACTTCTTCATACCGTAAGTACTTAGTTTTTCATCCCAGATTTCTTATTGTGCATGAATCATTTATCAATGATTTGGCCTTGTACTGCTGAAAAAACAAAGGTCCTCATTTTCACCAGGGCAGCATGCCTATTAACAGTAGTACTGCTATCATAGACTCAAGTTAGGTTTGTATGACAAGCTGTCCTCTTAAGTGTTCAGGTGATGGAAAGTTTAGTAGATTCAGGAAGACCCCAGCAAAAAACCCTCCTTCCTTGTTTCTCGATGTATACTCAGGAAGTAAATGGGACACAGATTTGGTAAGAGAACGAATGTTACAGCCACCTGGCTTCTTTGGTGAGTCCACCTCCATTCTCAGCAGTCCAGGTTAGTGCTGTTTGCTCCCCTGTAGACCCCCTCTGAATTTCACCCTAGCATCAGTCCTATGAACATAAATAGATTATCTGCCTCTCTCTCATTTCATTTAACACCAGGTTTGTGCAAATGGAAACTGATGACTCACAAGGATTGTTCTGGGACTGGCTCATTAGGCTCTGGAGGAGATATCACAGTGGCTTTTCCAGAGAGGGCAAATGTGGTTCACTGAGTTAACACACTGTACTAACTGGTAAGCCCTCCCGGCATGGCTGGGCTTTATTGCTCTGTATATGTATGTATCTTTCTGCCTGCCTCTAAACCAAACTTATTTATGTACAGGCTACTTGTGCAAATAAAAATGCTGTTGTTCCAAAGGACACATGCCAAGCAGTCAAAAAGTGTATTGAGTTTCTAGTTGGCATAAAACCAAGGCCTCAGTGCTTTGCACAAAGAGTCCCCGACTCATGAGCAGCATGCAAAATATGATGGAAAGTAGTGGCGGAGTCTGGCATCAAAAGGCTTTTGCATAGTTTGGAGTTTCAATTACAAGAAACCCCAAAATGATGCGTACACAGGTGTGTCTATCTTTGTATTACAAATTTCTAGTAATAATACAGTAAATAATGAATATATTTGAGAACAAAGGTAAAAAGGACTAGCGCAGCAATAATAAACAGAGCAAAGAGGTGCCCTGAAGTGTTGCAAGGTAACAGAGTGGGAAACATATTCAATGAAACATCTACATTGCTTGAAAACACCATATGTTGCTTTGCCAAGAACTCTAGCTGTGCCACTTAACTGTGCTGAGCATTAGTCATGAAGCCAGCCACTCTCCTGGGAGGGAATTGAAGTTAATGATCCTGTCTTTAAACAGGCTTCCCAATGCAGGAACCCTCTCCAAGTGCAAGCCTGCATTCTTCTAATGCAGCAGGGGCCATCATTCTTGTTAGGAATTCTGTGGTATAATTGATAAAAACAAAATTTGCAAGCCTAGTTATGAAGTTATTTCTAATGCATTTTCTGGAATATTGCTACACTGCGGGCTGTTTCAAGACCTGATGCCTTTTGGAATCAAGAGACCTACACTAGTGGGTGGTGAGTCCCTCCCACCCCACCTTTCTACATCGTGGGCAAGAACATATCTGGGAATCCATCTAGGAAGCTTTGCCAGAGCCTTTTGCTACAATGGCTTGGTTCATGCTGGCCTTTGTCCCCATTAGGCAGATGTTGCCATCATGAAGTGGCTCCAAATCTGTCAGATCGCATCCCAGGGAATATCCCCAGTGTCTGTAAAATCCTCACATGACTTAAGGGACATGTAGGTGTCAGTGGTGGACTCTCAGTGAAAATGTTGACACCAAGCATCAATCATCACCGATGTGAAAAACAAGGTAAGATATACCTCACCACTTCAGTGAAATCCTGTGTCGCCTGTAATGACATTTTGCTTTCCCTATTCAGGGACGAGTGTAGAGCCTTTGCACCCCCCAGCTCACCCAGTTCCCCTCCCTCTGAAGGAAGCTGGAAGTGCAAAGAGGTGGAGAGAAGGGTTTGTGCATCTGAAGCAGCAGTAGAAGAGGAAACAAAAGTGTTTATAGAACAGCACAAAATATTCAGTGCCTTGCCAGTGTTTGAAAATAAATAATGACAGTCTGCTATATTCTGCCTAAATTTCTCTACACTTTCTCTCAGACAAGGTTTAAATACCTAATTCATCACATTAATTTAAAGACTGAAGTGAGGCAGTTAAATTAGGAACTGTGCCTCCTCTTTTTTGGCAACAGGAAAAGGAAAGGGTTTTTAGAAGGTGAGGTGCATCCAGTGAAAACATCAACTCAGTTCTCAGCAATGGTCAGAAACATGAAGGAAGATCCAGGTTGTTCAGAAAATGGTGAAGGACTAAACAGGGAATGCCATTATGGCACTGTATGCATATCTATGATATATCTGCATTGGACACTGCATTTGGTTTGAAGCGTCTGAGAAAAAGTCAAAGAACTGAGAAGTTACAGAGAAGAATGGCAAGTTTTGTGAAGCTAGAGAACAGCTTTCCCATGATAAAAATTCAAACAGTTTACGACACTTCAGTCTGGAAAGGAGCAGAACTCACAGGTCTGTAAGATCTTGAGTGACTTGAAGGAGCTGACCACGTTTCATGGACTCTTCCAACACAAAACATCAAAAACGTTGACTTAAAGAAACATAGGTAGGTTCCAGATGGGCAGAAGAAGGTGACTCTTCAGAAAACACACAACTAGCTTGTATCGCTCCTTGCTGCAAAACAGTGTAAATTATAAAAGTTGTTTGGGTTTTCAGAATAACTCAACAAACTAATGAGAAAAGACCATCTAGATTTACTAAACACAAATAAACCACCACCTAAAGATGGAAGAACTCTTTGGAAAGTACTCACCACGTTTCTCTAGGTCTTCCCTGCCCTTTCATTGAGACTAAACAAGTCTTATTAAAGGTTATCTGGTGAAATTTTGTAAGGCTTTTTAAACCAGCTTTGTTGTTAGTATCAACTAACTTGGAATTAGTTGGTAATCTGTCCATTTTTAGGAAAATCATCATGACTTGCAAAAGGCTTAGGAAATGCTAGGCAAATATTCAGATATTGAATAATCGCACGAGTGAACAGAAAGAGTAAATTTGTCTGTAAACTGGTCTGTAAGATTAGTAAATAAATCTGCACACCTAAGTGTAGCTTTGAGGATGGAACTTCTGATTTTTGTCACACAATTATGATTGTGCAAGGGCTTATGAAAACTGTTTTGAAAATGCACTGGACTGGCCTTTAGTCCAAACTATGCACATGGTCTAGCCCATTATATTTTCAGTTTTCAGTCAGGTGGATACCAAAAGCAAAAACAACCGCAGTTTCAGAATGGTGAAGGAAAGAGAATATTCCCATGGAAGTCTTACCTGCTCAGAAAAGCAAGAGCAAGCACCACTGAGAAGCCTATGCAGATGATGATTTTCCTGCTTTTCCTGTCCACTTCTATCTGACCCTGTCTAGGAGGTTCCTGTCTGAGGTTACACCTGCAGTATTGTTCATATCTTAACAATTTCTGAGGATTTTTCCTGCATGTTCCAGGTGCTGTAATGGAATAGAAAATATATGTGCGGCTAAACTGTGGCATGAAATCTCTAGTATCCAAGGAAACAGAGAACACACATGGGCAACTTGTCATGTAAAAAGCTAAACCAAATTATCTGTTTCGTTTTACTTGTCCAAGGGACTTATTTTCTCTCTCAGATAAGCCAGTGTAAGAGTATTTAAAATGTCAAAATGGAACCCACATTGCGAAATATAGATCCTCATCTCAAGCACCCTAGTTCTTAACGGGGTTTTCATCTGCAGGTGTAATTTTGGCCTATTAAAATCACAGGAATGAATCACAGGTCCATTATTTGTCTCCAAAAACCTGGATCATCTCTCAAGATGAGATACTGATTACAGACAGCTTGAGACTGGACATATTTTCTTGCCGGTTGCTAGTTCATGCCTGCCAGTAATAAGGAAAATATTGTAATTAGGTGGTTAGACAAAAAATGAGATGTACATTAGTGAAAATACTGAAGTATGATCCAGTAATCTCAAAAGAACCACAGAAGGAAAATATCCCCTTGTGTTTTCACTACAGTTTACCTGCTGCCACCCAGAAGTGAGAACTGCTGAAGTGCTAGGAAAAATGTTTCTGTCTGAAGCTTTCCATGTTATGAGTAAAAATGGGAAGAAACTTTTAGGCAAATGGTATGGATAACTGGCTGCTTTTGATCTGTTTTGTGTAGCCAAGCAAACCCTGTGTAATGCTTTTTGTTCTGTTGCTTGCTGTAGATAGATAGATAGATAGATAGATAGATAGATAGATAGATAGATAGATAGATAGATAGATAGATAGATAGATAGATAGATAGATACGTAAAGCCAGAGTTGCTGTTTCAGTGAATAACCAAGTGCAGGCAAATCCTTAGGCATAGTGGAAAGGGGCCAGAATGGGGCACAGAAGCGTGTGTTAGTCTCCATGGTTTATTTTTAGTTATTTAAAAAAGGAAACTAGAACAAATGTAAAATCTTAATGATAGAGAGGTGTATTCCTCGTTTTAAAGTGTTGTGCTTTGGTATTGCTCCACAGCATGCACTCACTGTCACATGGGACTGAATACACACACTCATGAGCTCTGCAGGGTGCCTGAGATTGGCCTAGACGGTTCAGATTTGCCATAGATAGATTTTTAGGCCCAAGGGAGAGATTATAGTCTGCTGAGAGTCCAGGTTGTCCAAGTACATCATGGCATTTTGTGGTGTCACCTCTTGGGTGAGAAGTGGACAGGGCTAAAACTGCCCAGCCTTGGGTCTAGACAGACCTATCAAATTTAAATGCACGCATATACCTGTGCATATGCACACATACGCACACACTCTTCTCAAGCACAGAACAGAAGACAAGGCTAAACAGATCTGAATATAGATGTAGTATCTACATAGGCACAAAAGTGGCACTAGCTTCGGTGGGAGGAGGGTCAGTACCCCTAACACTGGAGCTGGAGCAGTGCACCTCTGTGCACAGTCCGTCCAGAAGGTGAGGAGTCATGCAGACCTCTAGGAAGGCTGCAGCCTTACAGACAAACCATGGCTGGTGGCAAGGTGGCAGTCTGACTCTCAGCTTGCAAGTTAAGGCAGTTAATTGCTAGGCCTCCCCAGTGTGAGGGAAACGCAAGCATCTACTGAGGCATGGGAATTTATGAGGTAGAATACACCTTTGCAATTTTACTTACTTTAAAGTGAATCCCATTATTCTGGGAGGGGAGGTGTCTAATCAGTGATTTTTGCTGATCTGGGCTAGGCTAGGTTCTACTTCATTTACGAAAGAAATATGTCCATACTGCAGAGCCTGGACTTCCTTGGTCAGTACTCAGTCCAGCGATGGAGCTGTGGCAGCTGTGGTGGACACTGACACTTAAGAGCTGCACCAAAATGTGAAATTAAACAAAAACAATTAATAATTACCCCAGGGAATTTGCTTGGCTTATTGACTTGAGTTAGAGTCAAAAAATGACCTGTTGTGAAGATCCACTTTGACAGCCTGTGCTGGGACCAAGTCTGCTCCTGGGTGCATAGTGCTCAGTAACAGAAGCTGGTAAGCTCTACTGTTAAAACAATAATACCTAAGGAATGGTATGACCGATAAACTCCTGTTAATGTTTACTATGTTGCAGAGAGGAGATCATTCATTTCTGAGAAGAGCACCAGGTTCACATGGGGGTGGCCGACAAGAGTTTATTTGAGACCAGACTGTTCTGGCACTTCTGTCCAGGTGAGTGGTTTCAAGACCTAGGGCATGGCTTTCTGTGTCCCAGGACACCTGTAATAGATACAGCAGGAGGCCTCGCCTGTATTGAAGATTATTTCCCTCATTTTCAGGGTGCTTCCAACCATTTCTTGTAATTGTTCAGCCCTTTCTCTCACTTCTGTAGCCAGGAGAAAGGACAAATGGCCCTGAATTAAGGGTGGTCTCAACGATGTCATCATTTATCCATTTCTACAGTCCACCACGTCTGACAGTATAGTCCAAGGGAGGTGTGTGGTGAGACCCTGGTGAGAAGTGCAGCCCATCAGCCCCCAAAGTACTTGTCTGTCAGCGATTGACAGTAGGAATGCAGAAGAAAACCAGGCAGAAATAATTCTGAAGATGCTGGCAGGAACCGCGGCACCTTCGCACCGTGAAAAGGCACAGCATCAGTACTGCTTCAAGGTGCTGTTCCTGTGGCAGCAGAAGAGATGAAGCCAGG